>NW_026136719.1:25210121-25847621 GCF_905237075.1 Dicentrarchus labrax
TTCACAACTCATTCTGGCAATCACTGAAGACATCCAGGCAATCTGCACGTATTTGTTCAAAGACAAGGGGTAAAGAAAACATTATGTTGCTGAGTTCAGCAAATCACTCTGGCAGCCCGAGTTATCAAACACTGTAGTTAATCACACGTGGACCTCATTCAAAAACATAAATGGTCACAAATCACACACACACAAAGGACCTTGGAGGCACCACTTAGGACTTAAAAATATGTGATTGGACATCTGACATTTTTGAGAGGGGACAGAGAAAGGAGGGACGAGGTGAAAGAGAGAGCCAGAGAACAAGGAGAAGAGAGCAAAAGAGGAAAGAGATAAACTGATGAGTCATCATGAGAGAGAGAGAGAGAGAGAGAGAGAGAGAGAGAGAGAGAGAGAGAGAGAGAGAGAGAGCACAGGAGGAAATGCATTCTTGCATAATTAACACCCGAGCATCACCAGGACAAACTCCTCCATCAGCGTGTCCAAAGGATTAACTACGCCACGCTCCTCTTATCTCCCCCATTTCGTTTAAGAAAGAAAATGACCTTGCGCTTGTTTACATGCTGATTAAAGACAGGAGGGAGAGAAGGAGACGGCGAGAAAGTCAAACTGTAATCAGAAGAGTTTGTTAAGTGAAGTATTTTGGGTGGTGCGTTCTCAGCAGATACGGCCAGACTGTGTCACAGTAGCAATGCAAAAAAACAACCACCTGATGTAGCAGCTAACGAGCAATGAGTGGGCTGGGACAAAAAGAGTGTGCGCGTGTGTTTATTTGTGAAGGTGGTGTGTGATAAAAAAGTATGCTGGCTGTGTGGGATGTTCCATTAGTTAGTCTGCCTGTTTTATTGCATTGGGAATAACGGCTGTTTCTGGGCTCCTGTGAGTCAGTTTATATACTATACTATCTGTGTGTGTGTGTGCCAAGTGTATAGTGTATCTGTATGTATACGTACATGTGAGTGGTCTTGTATTTTCTTTTCATGTAAGGACCTGTTTGAATTTGAGACCTTGCACGTAAGGCCATCTGTGCAGAGACTTCTTCAGCTTCTTGATGAGGGCAGTTTAGGGTTCTTCTTTGGCTGGGGATTGAGTGAGCTATGTTCAGTATTCTGACATATCTAATGGTAATTGTAATAATTCTAATAAGAAGAATTTTTTAAACCAGTGTAAAGAGCTGCAACTTTGATTGAGACTCACAAGTCTCTTTTTCATATAATCCTTCCTTTGTTTCGTTTTTTTGTTTTCTCTCAAAAGATGTCTCTATTTCTACAGGGGATAACTTTGTTTTATCATTTAGCACTGGAATAGCGGCACCTCTTTGTGCCATAAAACCCTTTGTGCAAGCAATACAATCAGAGTACCCACACAATGTGGCACCCTGGAAGCTCACCTGGTAGAGCTTGCAGCCGTGTACTAAGGTTGAGTCCTTACTTCAGTGACCTGGGTTCAGTTCCAGCCTGTGGTCCTTTGCTGCATTACATCCTCTCTCTCTCTCTCTTCCATATTTTATGTCTCTCTTCAACTGTCCCTACTAAAACAAACAATAAATATGTAGCATTTTCTTGCCTCTTCATACTGGCCTTGAAGAGATGTGGGTATCTTCCAAAGTTATTCTTTTTAGCCGAACTGTCACTATTTGTGTTACACCTCAGCAAACTTTGACTGCAAAAAAAGGGAACTTTGCACTAAAAAGTCTAACATTGCAAGATACACACTTTATTTGATTAACTCAGACTTCTGAAGTATCATATTAGCTTCAGCTGAACTTTGGGTTTTTTCCACAGAATGAGGACTCTGGATTTTTTCCCATCTCTATCTGTCTGTCTCTCTGTCTCTCTTTCTCTCTCTCTCTCTTATTGCTTAGTCCTTATTGTTGTCATGTCTCCTCCTTCCTTCATGTCACTACAATATTGGTCCTTTATCCTCTGCAGACTCTGAGTCACACAAACAGGAGAAGAAAGTCCTCTGTGTAAGGATGAAAGAAAGTGAGGTGTTATTATGAGCATACAGAATATGAATCCTTTACAAGCTCTTTCATACACTGGGCTTGTCTTACATTTCTACAAGGCCTACTGGACATCTGCTGGGGACAATTTGAATTACATTTGAATTACAGCAATGGGGTGGGAGCATTTGCTTGACTGGAACAAGTATTGCATCACCCTTACTTTATTCTTTCACCATTTAATGCCTGGGTCCTCTATGAGAGACCTATCTAAGAATTGGTTTTCATTAAAAATAAATAAATCACACAGTATTTAGAGGGTACAGTCATTGAATTAACAAGAAATTGCAATTAATTAAATTACTTTAATTATTCTTCAGTGTTTGATAAATGTCATCATTCTAAATGAAAAAACTGCAATTATAAATAACTTTTCTGCAACAATGCTTTGACTTAATATTACATGTAATGAATGACATTCATGTGTGGATTATTTGATTATATTGCAACTGAATTCAAACCCATATTAAATCAATTTTCATATTCAGAGGCATAATTTCCATGTTTTTTTTAACTCACTTGGTAATGTAAGTTTTAAGTGCAATTGTACCTGTAAATAATAGCCAGTGATATAACATGTTCTCATCATAGACAGGTAGATAGTGAGACAGAAAGAAAATGAGAGAGAACAAGATAGCGCTACAGAGGAGTGAAAGGTGAAATGAGGGAGCACAGGCCCCCGCTAGTTTCCGTTCAGTCAGGCCCGCCACTGCAGAGGAAGGCTCTGACAGTGAGGTGTCAGAAATAGCACCATGGCTAACACCTCACCTCTTGCTTATTAATGCATCGCTCTCATAGCCGACTCCCTGTCACACACATACACATACACACACACACACACACACACACACACACACACACACACACACAAACACACACACCACAGTCCCAAAAACAATGCAACACACACACCAACAAACTTTGCACAGCTCAGTCACTTGTACACAAGGTTGGTGAGCACACATCTCACCAAAACACACACACACCTGTGCAGGGACACACACACACACACACACACACACACACACACACACACACACACACACACACACACACACACTACATTGTCAGATCAATATTGCATTACTGCAGTATGTTCTCTTCTGAGAGGTTTCAGTGATAGGTGAGGGGTGTGGGTAAAAACTGTCTCTTCTGTCTGTACAGTGGCCAGGCACACGGTGCAGATCTGAGGAGACTTCACAGCTCTGACAGCCAGTTTCACCTCCTGGCTTCATCGCTGTCGCTCCTCGGACTCATCCAAGACTGTACCTTAGGCCTATGATCATCTATACAGCATGTGTATGGCATATAGTGTTTGCGTGTATATCATCTACAAAGCATGTGTAGGGTGTATAGTGTGTGTGTGTGTGTGTGTGTGTGTGTGTGTGTGTGTGTGTGTGTGTGTGTGTGTGTGTGTGTGTGTTTGTCTGTGGATGTGTGTACTTGTGGGCGATATTCCTTTATTATATATTCAATATTCTTTTCTTTTTCTTTTTCCTAAATTCCCTTTGAAAACTATAATTGTTCAAACAGACTGCTATGAAAACAGAATACCATTTTATTCATTTGATGATTATGAATTTGTATTTTCTTCTAATATTCACTAATTTGCCACCACCTCTAGTTTTGATTCAATCAATATTGTGGATTAAAGTAAGGATAAATAATTTTGGTCAAAATTAATCTAAGGTTCAGATAATGGTTGCACTTATTTTGAAGTAAAAACTACTACAAAATCTAATTTCTTAATTTGTACAAATAAGTGAAAATGTCCTGGGATCATGCTGATGTGTGCGCACGGGTAAACTATGCATGTGTGAGTATATGTTTATGCGTGCCCATCTAGGTTTGTATGTGTGTGTGGACCAGAGGGAGTGGAGTCCTTGGTGCCGACTGAAGCTCCAGCTTTTCCATTTAAACTGTATCATTAAAACAGGCAGAGAGGCGAGGGAGACGGCCCTCATAAAGTGTGAGTGCCATGCCAGGCGAAGTGCCACGCACCGCTGCGTTTATGGTGCGCCAAACACACTTTTTACACACCTTGTCCTCTCTCTCTCTCTCTCTCAAATCGCTTTCATGGCTATCTGTTTATATGATATTACTCACTCACTGCTTTCCTACTTCTCTGGTTTGCCTCTGCTAAGTATTGACTGGTATTTCAACTGCCCCCTTTAGATCCCCCTTTCTCTTTTTTTTTTATGTCAAATTTCTCCAACAAGGAGTTGGAGCGTAACATTGAAAGGGTATAATCAATGGAAAAGCACCACTTAGGGAGCCCATTTGATGCATACTGTAGGGCAGAGTTGATTCAAGGGTGTGGATTGAGTCAAGCCTCATTTCGTTTCCTCCCCAATTAGTCATCCAGCTTGTGCCCTCTATAACCCCCTTTTCTGGAGAAGCATTGGGCCAGACGGGCTCTCATTTCACACTAAACTATGGATGAGTTAAGTTTTTTTTTACCCTCTCAATCCCAGAGCTTTTTCTGCAAGAAGATAGAGCCATTTCTTTTTCTTTTCATTTTTTTTTTTACTCTCTCCCATCCCTCCTGTTTCTCACCTTTTCTGCGATAAGCCAAGGCAGACCTCCCTCTCCCCTAACCTCTACTACATCTCCTTCTCCACCTCCTCCTTCACTCCCTCATGCTCACACCTCACCAACTTTTCCACCCGTCCGCCCATTTTCCCTCCACTATAAATCTCTACCCAAATCCTACTTAAACCCGCATCAGCAGCTGTCCTTAAAACTCCATTATCTACAATTACTTCAGCATTAGGGAGCCAGAGCACACCTGCCCCTACATAAAAGTGCCCTCGCCTAAAAATATTAAACCTGCCCAAAAGGGATTTATGCTATTTTATTTTTTTTCCTTTTGTTGTAACCTGCGGTGAGGCTGCCCTCATGGCGAGGCTTGTGGACTAAAAATGCCGGCAGTCTGGATTAGTGCTCCTGATTAGTGGGTGGGTGTGTGAATGTGGGCTTTGTGCACAGTATTTAGATGGGTGGGTTTCCCAGCATGATCATGGGTGGGAGGTCACTGGCTCTGCCTGATTGGAGGAGATTACCAATGGGCTGGAGTGTGTGTGTTCATTTGCATCTGCCATTGCTGCAATGTGTACATACACATATGACTACATAGCTATGAAAAACATTACGTAGTGTTCCTTCAGGGATTTATTTTTGTGGGTGTTCACAGTGTGCAGTATTAGCCCAATAATGACATCAATCCATCCACTATTGGGGCCTTTCTGAGCATGCTTTGTGTGAAGTGAGTATTAGTCATGAGAATTTATAATAATGGTGTTACACTATAACACCATTATTATAAATTAGAATATTTACCTAACACATTAAATTAGACCCATATATATCTGTCCTGCTAATTTTATTTATCCTATCCTCTTACCTGTCAACATCTATCCATTCTTCCTTCTTCATGTCTTTTTCTCTGTATAATCCTTTGCTTTATATTCTCTCATCAGCCCAAGTATTTATTTTTTCTTGATTATATTTCCTGGTTTCTTTATGTTTAAAATTAATAAATACAAACAAACTTGTTTTCACTAGGGAGCCTGCAATATGTGTACAGTAAATGGTGACTGCAAAAAGAGCTTCTGTTTGCTGCAATGCTTACTGAATTACTGCTGCACTTTGGCTCCATTCCCTCGAGGGAAGTTCTAATCAAAATCAAATTTCACCCTTGTTTTTGCCATGAGCAGGCTACAAGAACTGATCTGGTAATTAGCTCCTAAGGATGTAGAGTTTAGTGGTCAAACATGCTAATCTGGTTCTTACAAAGAAAGTGTTTGTGGTCAACAGACAAGTCAATTTAAGGCAAACATGCAAAAAAGATGCCATTGTTCTAATAATGGTTCTTTGGTATGCATGTGTGTTTAAGATGTGTGAAAAATGCTGCAGGCTGGAGGATGCGTGGTATGAGTGTTGGTAATGGACTTGCAGGGAGGCTGGTTGGTGGGGGCGAGGGGAGGAGGGTGGTTGAGCGGACTCAGCTGTAGGTAGCCTGATCTGCTCTGATTGACAGCGATGGCAGATAAGGTGCTTGTGGAGAAGGGAATGTGAGCAGAGCTGCAGGCAAAGATAAGGGCCAAGATTAGCACCCTGCCACGTCACACACAGAGAGACAGAGAGGCAGAGTCCAGCAGAGAGTGAAAGATTGAGATGTTGACGTGGAAAGGTATTGGCTACAGTGGATACAATGGGCAACCAAGAGTAAAGACTGAGTTTATTGTATGTAGCCTATGTGTCTGAATGAAGACAAGGTGTGTGTGTGTGCAGCTGTTCATCAGACCGTGTCCCAGGTAGCATGCACACACCCTGTTGAGTGGAGGCAGCCCAGTTAGGGGGGCTTCAAGGAGGAGGGCAACTAATCAGCTCATAATCCAAGCGGCTGCCGTTTCCCGGGCAACGCTGCTGTACATTCATGCGTGGCAAACAGATACACTGTCTCCCTTATTTCTGTCTCTCTCTTTATGTTTTTTCCCACCTTTTTCTCGTTCCCCCTTTGCTCTCTCTCTCATCCTGTTTCCCTTTCTTCCCTCTTTGGCTGTTTCCTGTCAACAAAGCCCCACTTTCACCTCCAATTCTGTCCTTCCCCCCTCTTTCTCACTATTTTCTTTTTCCTTTCTCCTCTCCTGTAAACACAGACCCCCCCCCCCATCTTCCCCTCTCACCTTCTTCTCCTGCCTTTCTCCCTTCCCAATTTCCTCCCTTCCCCTTTACCTAACACATTAAATTAGACCCATATATATCTCTGTCCTGCTAATTTTATTTCTCCTATCCTCTTCCTTCTTCATGTCTTTTTCTCTGTATAATCCTTTGCTTTATATTCTCTCGTTCTGTCCTCCCATTTTCCCCCTGTAAACACAGAGCCCTATCTCCCCTCTGCTTTGCTTCTGCTTTCCACTTTTTAATTTCCTTTCTCCCCCTCCTTTCCCCTCTCTTTTTATTTTCTCTCTCCCTCCTTTTTTCCTGTAAACACTCTTGTCTCCACCCCTCCTCCCTCCCCTCATGCCAGGGGGTCCAAGGTTGGTGTATTTGTGCAGTGATGTTGGAGGCCTTGATGATCACTCTCTAGGAGATGATTATGTGGTCAGGGCCCTGCAGCCTCCTCTCCTGCCCCGCACTGCTGGAGCTCTGCTCTGCTTCGGTGTATCTCAGTGTGTGTGTGTGTGTGTGTCTGCGTGGAAGTGCACACTGTGGATATATGATCATTTGCTCATTTGTGTATGCATGTGTACATTTGTGTATGCGTGTGTACATTTGTGTATGCTTGTCTTCCTCTCATTAATCCATTAATATAGGCTGCTGATAAATATGTATGTAAAGTCTGGTGTAAAAAAAAAACAAAAAACCTGCAGACCAAATCTTTAAAGAATGCATGCATATTTCATGCATTAAACACGTTTCATTTCATAGTTTTAAATATTGATGAAAGGTGCTCATTTTGTACATCATTTTCTGCGTAGGCTTTTGCTATGATGAACAAATCCCAGTCGTCTGTGTGTTGGTGTCTGTGTGTGCGTGTGAACTGTATGTGTGCAGCCTCTTTGTCTATGTCTGTATCGGCCACATGCCTTTCCTCTCCGTCTGTCTGCAAAGAAGCGGAGCACTCCTCTGGAGCAGTGATGTAAATAAGAAATAACTGTAAATAAACCACACACAACTGTAGCACTGACTAGCTCTGTTTGCTTGCTCACTTTCTCCATCCCTTTCTCTCCTTCTTTTGACCTCGGCCTGTTTTTCTCCCTCTCTTCTTCAGTCTCGCTTCAAACTACCGAGCCCCACCCTGAAAAGCAAACACAGATGCCCAGAGCCCCTGGCATTTTGACTAGCTGCTATATTTTTACCCGACTGGGCTGTCTGATTGCTCTGGTGTAAACGCGAAAGAACTGTCGGTCATGGTGTTCCAGCCAGCCAAATCACCCTCTATCTCTCTTACTCACTGCTGGAGCAATGACCTGACTGCTCTCATCGCTTTCACCTAGGAGCACAAGCAGAGGTTGGCTATGCCTCCATGCCACAGAGACAATCGATTGCTTTCATAAAATAAAATGGTGGACATGAAAGGAGCTTGATAAATGACGGGCTATTTGGCCCTAATTGCAACCCTTTAAAATGTCTTGGTGATGATTTGAGCAAGCTTCGACTGAAGTTACTGAGATCAAAGTGAACAGAGAAAGATTAAAACGCACTGACTGGCTGCGTCTTAACTGCATGTCTCCGACTCGTGACCCCATATGGCCTCCAGCTCAGAGGAACGGCTGATATTCTGCACCTTACAGCCAAATAAATCAAAGTCTCCACAGAAAGCTGTCTTATCATGAGTTACACCAGTTCCTGGATCCTGTTGCAGTTAATCATCATCCCTCAACCTCAGCCTCATTATGGCTTACTAGCTCTGAATAAACATAGAACGATGGTAGTCGAAGAAAAAGTGAAAGTTGGGTTTGAAACCTCAGAAGCAGCACGCACACATTTATTGACGGCAGTCAAAAGGAAAAGTTGTAACTGTCATATGAGCTACACACCAACCAAGAGAACACATATTAATAAAGACATATGACAGTCAAACAAAGGGGGCAACAAGGGATTTGAGGATGTGAGGATGTGTGTAGGGGGGGGGTGATAGAGATAAATGGGGTTAGATCAAAAGGAGCCATTAGGACGATGGAGGGGAGCAAAGAGGGGTGAGAGAAGAGGAGAGCGGGGAATCGGTGTTGGTCTGCCCGGCATCCCCTGAGCCGACTCGGAGACGATGTTTAATCAGGCCTGTGAACCTACGAGACTGAGGTCACCCCGGCACACTCATTAGACCTGATGGGAGCACTGTACCACGACAGATGAGTGCAATCTTTACTCCGTTCATCCATCTCTCAAAACACACACATATAATCACCTCACCCCCCCCCCCACTCCTCTATTGCCCCAAATGCCTCGTCTCTTCGTCCTATTATATGTGTGTGCGCATGTGCACTCAGGAAGACAAATATACACATACTTACACATCACACACACACTCTTTGGCTTGGCCTCTTCTTTGTGGCTTTGGCTGATACACTGTATATAAGCAAAAGCTGGGTGAGAGCCAGGGATCTCCAGGAAAGATGAGCCTCAAAATTGATAAAGTGGACAAAAGGAAATGACTCCATAATGGATGGCAGAAGGCTTGTAGGAACAAATAAATACG
Source organism: Dicentrarchus labrax (assembly GCF_905237075.1). NCBI lineage: Eukaryota > Metazoa > Chordata > Actinopteri > Moronidae > Dicentrarchus > Dicentrarchus labrax. Next base: position 25,219,331 of record NW_026136719.1, read on the forward strand.
AGGCTCCAAATGCACCATCGGATTAATAGCAGTCAGTCGTCCAAACGCTTCATTTGCCACAGCCCTCCCTTAAATACATTCATAAAAACTAAACGCAATGTTTAATCAATACGGTCTGCCACCTGGAAATGACGATTACTCCTCTCGGACCAAACAGGTTGGAGTCGGGGGAGTTGATAAGGGTTAGACAGGGACGTTTGCTAGAGCTAAGCACACAGTCCTGTATGCCTCCCCCACCTACACTAAGGAGCAGAGATTTATTACCATGCAAATGACAACCCACAGCGCATGCCAAGGAGTTAATTACATGCCAACCTATCAGAGGAGTTACATGACAAAATAGATTTGGCATTGGCAGCTTAGGATGGAATCGAGAGGAGGAAGAGTATGTGAGAGAAAAATAGGAAGAGCAAGGTGTTTGCACTGGTGCTGTGTCAATTTAGAATATTCCAGTAATGGTCACAGACATTTAGAGTTTGTCTGGACATACACACGGCCACACAAAAATAAACATCAGACAAGTTAGCCTGCAGTATTGTTATTGCATCCAGTATTACAAAGACAGACAATAAGTATATTGTCTGTGCTTTATTGCCTCTGTTGCCTCTCTCTCACTTCACCAGCCCACCGGTTGGAAATATCCAAACTGTTTATATTACAGCACTTCTTTTGCTGAATGTTGGTTATTGAAACTGGCAGGATGAGAACTGTCAATATAATGAGACAATATTCACACCCTGTGCACTCAGTATACAATACAGAGAAAACAGGGTGGCACAGATATCCCAGAGCAAACAAGAATTTCAGTGCCATTGTGCAAAAGGAAACTTACCCCTGCAAAAGAAAAGGGGGAATAAAGCATACTTTATATTTCTCTTACGGGAAGAGCAGAGAATGTCCTATAAATCCTGATCGTGACAGCCGTGTAAATATTTATGTTCACAAGCCAGACTGAGACTCACAGCAAAGGACATTGTGACTGGGGAACTGGGAATGTAGCCCTACCCTGCTCGGCACGTTAACTCAATATTCATCTTCCTCCTTCGCTCTATTTCTCCCAGTATCTTCCCTGCTGCAGACCACACATGTATATTCATTACTGACCTCTGACTGTCTCAACCGTGGAAGCCTTAAGCCCTGAAGGCCGATGTGACGGCACCATGAAGCCCGTCATAAGCGTACAACGGCAGCTCAATGAGAGGCTTTTGTGTGTCGCAAAAATGAGAAATAATGAATGCAGATGTAAGTGCGAGCTGTCTGGAGCGGCTATTTGTATCTTTGTTTGCCTCACTGTAGTTCTGCCAGCTCTCTTTAGGGCAAGTGACTTGAGGAGGGGGTGACAACATGGGAAAGGACATGACTCAGTAGGCTGCTGGGGATGTTGCGGGGGAATTTTCTAGTGGATACTGTGGGCTGGTGGCTAGAGTGGGTGGCAGTTGGTGTCAAAGCCACTTTTTTTCTCTTCTGTATCAGAGAATACAGATTGGTATCCTTGCGGATAGGACAGAGGATATGTGAGGATTAAAACAGATTATTTACATGCACTTGTAATGGTGTTGATGTGATTTGAGAAAGACATTTGTAAGACTTGTGTGAAAGGATGGCTATTGTTTTTTGCTAATAGTGCAATACAATACCTGTATTTCTGTACCAATACTAGTAGTAATAATACAATTTTTAACACCTTACATAAATATGTTTGTTAGCCATGCATGCTTTAAGGATTTCAATGGCGGTTGATCGGCCAGAGTAGAATATCTCAACAACCATAAGATGCTGTGAAATCATGCACAGACATTCATGGTCCCCAGAGGATTAATCTTACTGACTTTAATGATCCCCTGCCCTTTACTTTAGCGCCACCAACAGGTAGACATTGTTGTTTTTAGTAAACAAAGCAAAAAAGTACTATTAGACTACCAACCAGTAACTGACTATTGGATGGATTGCCATTTAATTTGGTACTCACATTCATTTTCCCCACAGGATAAATCCTACTAGGTTTGGTGATCCCTTCACTTCTTTTTAAGTGGCATCATCAGAATAAAAACTTAATTTGGTTGATGAAATACCTGCAAAACTGGCATTTCCATCAGACTCAGCTTGTTTGTTGCTACTTGTGAATGTTAACAGGCTGACATACAGTAGCTCAAAGCAAAGCTAAGCCTAAGCATGGCTGTATTTGTGTTCTACTTAAGAAAATAATGCAAAATCTTGAATGCACAAGTGTATTGTTTAAGAAATATTCAGAACTAAATTATTATTCAAATTGGAAAACAAAAGTAAACTAAAACTAGAAATCTTAAGAAGAAACACCAACTTTTGGTTGGTACTCAAAAAGTATTGAAGTTTTATTCCAAGCCCTATATACGGTATGTCTGTCTTTGTGTTAACAATATTTCTTCATTACCAAGGCAGGAATTTTGAATGTATGTATAGTTAGTGATGGCTGAATGTTTGTGCCTTGTGTATGTATGTGTTTATATGAGTGTGTGTAGGATTGTGAATATGTGTATGTATGTGTGGGAGATGAGGGGACCACTCTGGCCGCTGGGAGACAGGGGGTCTAACGAGGATGTATGGCTGTTTCAAAATCCATCTGCAGACATTTTTCTACCAACATTCACTCCTTCTGTCTCCCCACAACACACCTCATCCCACCTCTTCACACACACACACACACACACACACACACACACACACACACACACTACAACAACAACCCTCCTTGTGCCATTACGTCCACTATTACAGCATTCTCCCAGAGCTGACAAATCAGAGGCGTGCTTGGAATCCAGAGCTGCAGTGGCATGAGTCTCGTCTTTGCCCCTGTAATGGAGGTAAAACCTTTATCAGTCTTCTAAGCTGCCCGGGTCCTATCTGTGCCTCACCTCGAGGTTATTTAGATCCACTTTGGCTTCAAATATTCAAGCGTATGAAAGGTCTTATTATCATCTCACTTCTTTTTGCTGCTGATTAATTAGGTGATAGTTTAATTCTCATTTAAGAATGGGAAATGTATGTAATGTGTGAGCTCAGTACTTAGGTATAGCTCTCAGTGCATATACTAATAGCTGTGGTATAATGGCAGGTACACATACTGTCAAAAACACTAAAAGGGATCTTATTCAGTACAACATTTAATTTGGCTTTGTGCAGTACTATAGGTGTTGCATTTTTCAACTTATGTATTCCTTAAAAGAAAAAACAGAATGAATGATTGACAGACTATTTACAGTCAAATAATTGTAATCCCTATACATTCAATCTACCAATTTCCAAGCTTGTCTGTATGACCATGGATTTACAGTTGGCATTTATGTTCAGTTTGCAGTTTTGTTGGATTAGCCCTGAATTGGAACAGCTGTACAATAACACACCCTTGATATGCAGCAGGTTTTTACGAGTGCCAATATTATTTGGATGGAATCAGATCTTTAAACCATTTTCAAATCATCACACTCACGCTGTTTTCTTCACACATCTGTGAATCTTATTTTGTATCTGTAGTGCAATTTTTAAGATGAGCAGGAAAAACACTTGGCGGTGGATCTTGTTCTCTCATTTTACCCACAGAGTTAAATAGGGAAAATTAGAGCAGAGTGCAAACTGTTTAAGTCATTCATGTCAGTGTTTGAGCAGGTTCCTGGTGTTTTAAGGCAAGTTTGACAGAACAGACACTTGTTGATTTACACTCATTTAGTTAGCCGTTTAGTTGTTTCCAATGCAGCATGATATGATTTGGAAAAGTGAAACAAGAGCTTCTCATAATGTACATTTTAACACGTTCTCATTCCCAAAAACTGCAGCTTGGTCAGTGGCCCTATGCTTCAAGCAGTGACGCTGTAGGTACCCTTCTAGCGTCACTTTTTGACGCGCAGGGATGTTTGATTGATATGAGACCGTGGCACTGTCCAGTTAGCAACAACACATTTACCCACGTCCGGGTGGACTGAATTAGGAAAATAAATAAGCAACGTCTGGTTACACTTTCAAAATAAATCCAGAAGAGAAACGTTTCATATTTTATGAACAATCGTAATACTACCACTAAAGACACTAGTGGTTTCTTCCTATTTTATAAATACAAATCATGTTGCAACATTATTAGGACAAAAAAGTATAAAGTAAAGTTAGTTAGTTATGTTAGCTGCACAATTAGACATGAGGCATGACGCAAGAGGTCTTGATTAGTATCATGAAGAGCGGAACAAATAATTAATTCCGTCTAGCAGGTCCGTCTACAGGTAGCTGTACAGCTAGACGGAATTAATTATTTGTTCATCCTGAGTGTTTCACCCGAGCGCCTTTTAGCGCGAATGAAACTTTGAAAACTTGCCCGCGAAAGAGAATGCCGATTCCACTGTGGTTGTCATAATTACATAAGTTAACTTATGTACTCTTCGTGATATATAATGATTTTATTGATATTATGGATGTTTATTGGCTGTTTATCTGCTGTGAAGGTGTAATTGATTATTGTGTTTACATGTGTCATTTTCGGTTTATTCAGTCAAACTCTAAAGTGTCTAGCTGTATATACTGTATGCTTGGTTATAGCACAAGATGTATGAGACATGCATACAGCATTATTTTTGTTAATTTCTCATGGGTTGACCAGCAATAAAGCCCTGTACTTATACTGATCAAGACCTCTTTCCTCATGCCTCATGTCTAATTGTGCAGCTAACATAACTAACTAACTTCACTTTATACTTTTTTGTCCTAATAATGTTGCAACATGATTTGTATTTATGAAATAGGAAGAAACCACTAGTGTCTTTAGTGGTAGTATCATGATTGTTCATAAAATATGAAACGTTTCTCTTCTGGCTTCATTTTGAAAGTGTAACCAGACGTTGCTTATTTATTTTTGCTAATTCAGTCCACCCGGACATGGGTAAATGTGTTGTTGCTAACTTGACAGTGCCACGGTCTAATATCAATCAAACATCCCTGCGCGTCAAAAAGTGACGCTAGAAGGGTACCTACAGCGTCACTGCTTGAAGCATAGGGCCACTGACCAAGCTGCAGTTTTTGACGCGTTGGGAATGAGAACGTGTTCTACATTTACATGCAATTTATGTTTTTTGCAGTGTGAAAGTTAAATAAATCTCATTTCCTTATTTAGGTTTTATTCATACAGTTGCATAAGCTGCTTTTATGCACCTTCACATCCCCATCCCAAATACTTCAGCAAACATGAATTGACAGACTATTACCATGTAAATAGATATTACACAGACTGCAACACTGACGGCAAATTGGATAAAGTGATTACTTGACCCAGCTTCACAGCTACTGTTGCATATCTCAACTATATTTTGGGGGTTTAAAAACTAAGCTATGTCTGTTATTATTAATGCCTTTAGATCTCAGAGGATAACGTTTGTGGTAATACTTTCTCACATTCATTATAAATATGTATTAAGTGTATATCTTTGATTTGAAATGTAATAAATGAATGCAACGTATTCAGAGGCACACTTGAAAAGACAATGTGGTGAAGTTATTGGGATGTGGTTGATTGATTACATAATAGACTAATTTTAATCTCTAGGTGAACAAAAACAATACGATTTCACAGAGTACAGTGCACTGGATGTATACCAAATGCTAGAGCATACACAACATTGCGCATATACAATACTTTCTGAAGATATTTTAAAATCCCAAATGGCACTTGGAAATAGAGAGGATTATATGAAAGGTCTATAGTTGTTTACCTGTTTGATATAGCTGAAAATATTATCAAATTAAATTTCACAGTCTGTGCTTAAACCTCAACTAATCCAAATATTGAGCTGGGGAGTGCATTTTAATTAAAACACTGGGATCACAGTACAGAACTAGTCTGATTCAGGTGAAAGGTAAAAATCACACTCAAAGACGGCAACATCCACATCAGAGGGAGTCCTCTAAATCAATAAACAGCAAGACAGGCTGATTTGCATCTACTGTACAAACACAATCGGTCTCTTTTACTGTTTGGGGAGATGAGTGCTGCTCAGTAAGTTCCGCTCCTCTCATTACTCATAATAATGCAAGTTAGCATATTTTATCAGCCAAAACAATGCAATCCGATTAAAAACAAATTATGACAGCATTGTTTGTTTGGAGGACTAAGACATTAGGCCAACTTATTCAGCTCAATTACTGTATGACTTGTCTGGCTTAATGAATGGAATTGTCAGAGATCAAAACTGTCGGTATTTGAGATGAATAACTCACATGGGATTAATTTGTCATTTTGAGTTTCTTTTACATGCATTGATCTTCTTGTCTAACTAAAACTCAGCATGCACAATTACATTGATGAAGAGTATTTATTCCAATATAAAACAAACAATATGCAAAATGCAACGGTGTCGGAAGGTAATCTATCATCTATGGCTTTACAGCCTGCACTGTTTTGGTGCAACAATTTGGCCCCACTACCGATCTGCACCTCTTAGTCCACAGTTGGGTGATGCCATTGTCACCAAGGAGCTACTAAAGTGTGAAGGGTCAGCATGTTGCGCCAAGCTCTTCTTGCCTCAAATACTGTCTTCTCTTCCCCTTTCTTCTCCTGTGTAGACATCTGATCCACCTTTCTTTGCATGTCAGCTTGCCTCACATTCCTTTGTTTCTTCTCTACTCTTCTCTTTTCTTCTCAAACCACCTTGTTCTTTGATCCAAATAGGAGAGAAAGATAGGAGAATGATAGCACTTTTTGGTCTTTCAGCTAATGTCAGGATGGAGAAGCAGCACGCCTCACCTGATATTGCAGTTTTCACTAGGTTTTCCCTTTCCTTTTATCTCCTCTCCTCTCCTTTTCCTCCTCCTTCTCCTCCTCTACCAGACAGTTTAGATTCATTCTCTCTGATGGCTCCATCTGAACCTGGTGGTGTAAGGAAGAGCAAAACAGAAACAATAGCAGAGGGCTTTCCTGAGGTCTTTTGCAGATGCCAGGTTGAATCAAACAGTATCAGCATGCAAGTGAAACACCCCGGACAATAATGTAATATTTGTCACATGCAGTTCATGCATTCACACAAACGTATCCCTGCACGGCACCAGACACACAGACACACATACATACATGCAGCCTCTCAAGCCCCTAAGCTTCTTGCGCCCGTGATGGGAGACAGTGCCTAGCTGGTAGTGGTGATAAAGCATTTCCAGGCTGTTCTGCCCAGCCCTAACCTCCTGCCTGTGTCTCTTCCTGCTCCACAAACCCAAGCCCCTGCTGGTTAAACCTATCGATCCCCACAGCCACACAGCTACACCCAAGACAAAGCCTCTCTCTTCCCTGCTCTCTCTCTCTCCCTGAGTCAGAGACAAAGCTGAATTTTCTGCCATGTTTATTCCCTCTGGTGTGTCAGCAGTGTGGATCTGAAAGATTTCTGTTCTGTTGTCAGCATGTGAGTGTGCCTTGTGTGGATCATCAGCATAGGACATTTTTTTCCCTGAATGTGTATGTTTGCTCACGTACATGTGCGTATGGAACGTGTGCGTCAGTTCATGATGGAGGGCCTGGGCCATGTCTCTGCCCTCAAAGTCAGATTGCAATTAAAAGGCGGGGGGAATGACTGTGTTAAAATGGCACTTAAGGAGCTGGGAGCTCAGCTGGCTAGACCCATTTCTGTTAGAGTGGCCGCTGACGACTCCCAATTCTCTCAACCAATTATCTGAGCACTCATCTATGCACAGCGGGGCCACTCCCCTCCCTTGACCAATCAGAGACCTGAGTGCCTGAGGTTAGTCACTATGGCAAATCAGTCCAGCGTCTCAATACAAAGTCAAAGGCAGTCTGGTAGAGCAAAGACGCTAAAATAGAACTAAGTATGTTATTATGAGAGCTCAAAATACAACTATGTCTAGAGCTGGAGCTACGTAAAAATGACAACTAAAATATATATATCTAGAATTTAGAACTGGAAATATGACAAGAACAATAAGTAGAGCTAGAACTGAAGATATAATTACTATGATAGCTAAAAAAAAACTACCACTACAGCTAGGACTTGAATTAGAATTAAAACTGTAACTATAAATGGAAATATAGTTACTACAATAGCTATAAACATTACTAGAACTGGAACCACAAATTGAACTAGAGCTAGGACGAATTTTTAGTTAGCTAGCTAACTAAAATAAGAGCTAGAAATATGGCTTCAACTAATACTAACTAAAAGAACTAGTACCTTGTTACAGAGGTAGAGTTAGAAGTACTAGAAATTAAACTAGAACTACAACTAGTATTGGAATTCATACTAGAACCAGAGCTTGAAAGTAGATCTAAGTAGGCATTATCGATATAATGCCTCATGTATGTCCAGTCTTACACAGAGCTGGTGTTGAAAATGTAAATTATTGACAGTTGAAGAAAAAATAGGTTCAAGTTCACAGCTGACCATGGCTACTGTCAGATTAATATGAAGCTTCAACGTCACCGCCTACTCACACATAGTAAGTGAAAACACACCCACTCACATGTGCAGTGCATGTGTGTAGCGCTCACATGGACAGTACACTGTCATGCAAATCTTGAAACATTGAGGGGTTATTTCCACATTATATCTAGGGCATCCATTTTATTGGAGGCCTGGAATTAAAACTTCATCCACAGGCGAAGAGGGTTCTGTGAGTGGCAATAATTGAGGGAATATTGCCTGTCTCGAAGAGCGAGCCACGCTTTTACGTGAGGGCCCAGAAAGTCATTTCATTTTTCTGCCCATTACTTTTTCCGTCGTCGTCTTCTTTTTCTTCTTTTTCTTTCCTTTTTTTTGAATCAAAGTGATGTTGAGCTGGTGCTTTGAGACTGTGGGATAGAGATAGAACATGTGTGGCGATGTGGCAGAGAGAGGAATGGGTGAAGGAAAAGCACGGCGAGATGAGTAGGACTGATGTGACCGAGGGAATTACCTGAAAGAAAGATGGGGAAAAGAGAGGGGAGGGAGACATTGATGGGAGTGAGCGGGTGCAAGCATCAGAAGAAGATGGGGCGAGAGTGATATATATGTCAGTGTGTGTGTGTGTGCGTACATATGTGTGACTGTGTGTGACACTCTCCCCATCTCATCCCACCCAACATGCCCCACCCTGCTCTCTCCACTGCTTTCCCATCCACTTTCACCCTTTCCTCTTTTCTTTTTCTCCTTCCCTCCCTCCCTCCCCCACTGTTTACACTGACAGTAATTTGACAGGCCCAGGGTTGACAGACTTGAAGCCGGCAGGGTAAGCGATTGTCAGGCCTGGCGTTGTTGGGCAGCTGCTGACTGGCTGAGGAGCTGGCTGTGAGATCGGGAAGCTACGACTGGCCAGGGGATTGATGGGGAGGCGAGGGAGAGCTGTCGCTACAGTGATGCGATGGAGTGGGATAGACGGCCCTTGAGAGACCCAGAGGGGGGTTTTGGGGGGTGTTTGCAGTGCAACCTCAGCTCAGCCCAAGATGTGCCACCTCTTTGATTACCACTCTGCAATCTCATACAGACAGGACTGAGACACCTCTCATACCTCGGCCTTCACGCAAATACTTTTCCCATCAGTCATCAAACTGCACCGACAGTTACAGATATTTTCTTACTTTATTTTGTGTGCAGTTTTGACCACATATTTGACCAGGCTGAATTGGGTAGATACTATCTAGCCAGGCGTAACAACAGACAACCTCACCATGAAAATACAGAATGAAAAACTGAATTGTCTCAGCAGCGATGTGGGCTTGTATCAGCTAAGCCCCGTTAGTCACCCCAGTTTAGATTATCTGGAGAACAAATAAATCAATTAAAATGAAGAAAACAAAACAAAACATTTTTTTTACAGGTTAAGGAAGAGATAAATTAAACAAGTTTTTTGATGGAGTTGAAAGGCAAAGCTAGGAGCGGGAGTATTGTGCCAGCTGGACCCAGTGCTAGGGAGTCCCCTGAAGGGTTCGCACATACTTATGTAACCCGTTGAGAGATAGCCAGGTGGGCGAGCACACACACACACACACACACACACACACACACACACACACACCTATACAGAAAAAACACACAGACATACACACAGGACACAGTGGATAATCTGTGTGGTCCAAGCGTTACTCACACACATTCATGCAGACTCACCCTAGTAGCATACACAATGCAGCAGATGCCAACCTGGCTTGACTTCACAAGTGGACAAACAATCTAAACACACACACATACACACACATATTGTATACACATACATACACTGACATAAACACACACACATACACACACACACACACACACACACTCACACAAACACTAGCACTCTTGGCAACCTCAGCAACCCAGAGGAAATCAGCATTACTTAGGATTAAAACAAAGGGGCCTAAAGCTTTGACGTGGTGTGCATGTTTTCTCATCCATCCTAATCTCTTTTTCTTTCTCTGGCAGTCTGCAATCTTCATGGCTTGTTTCTCTCTCCTATCCTTCTTTAATTGTCAGCTAGCATAGTGCTGTTGTTGGATGAACGAGGGAACAGCTAAACTTGTTTTCTTGTTGACGTCAGTGTATTTGTAAAACTGTACCATGAGGTTTAATCAGGATTCAAGAGTCTATGGGTCATGAAACTCACTCAAAACTTAACTGTCTAAGCTTTCACTTCAAATAACAAAAAGAAAAAATACCAAACATACAGTTACATGGTTTTTATCCGCCATCAGCAATAACCTAGTACTGCTGTACCTGTGGACACATCAGAGGGGTTTATGGGATCTTTATTCCTGATTGCACCCTTGTGAGCTGACAACGGCATAAATCTCAGCGGTGCTTTAAGCAGCAGCATATGCAGCTATGAAATGCTCAGGGAGGTTGTTACAGTGAAAAAGGGGGAAAGGAAAAATCTTCCTTACATCAGTTCGGCCTACGTGCTTCTCCAGAGAATCTCTTCCAGCTTCTACACTGCAGAAAATGTCTACATGAAATGTTATTGAATTTCATTCAATCATTAAATCTTGTTGTTAAAATGAGTGAACCAATTGGATTGCAGGGTGACATAACTTTAAACTTCCAATGCAATCACTTCAATAGGTTGAAAGATTTAAAATTAAAAACTGACTGATCATCATCAAACTGATTATGGTATTAAAACTTTCTTCCTGCCCTAGAACTTTTCTTTAGGAAAGTTTAAAAGGTTCTATAAAGTTACTTTATTTATTCATAGGCATAACTTAGTTATGAGTTTATCTGGAGTTACGTTTGCTTACGGTAACCACATTAATCTCTTCTATAGAAGAGTGTCACAAGTTAATATTAATAGAATTTCTGAATTTCTTTACATAGATATATTTATGTACATAAGGCTCTGCTTCCACAGCATTTTTTATTTTCAAAATACAAGTTTTATCATATGTTTATTTACAACAATTCATGCACATTAATAGAGCCAAGGGACAATGAAGATCCAAAAGGTTCTCCAGATGTCATTAAAATCCCTCTACATAATGTTTAATGAATAAACTTAATTAGTATATGGAGTAGATTTCTATAAAAAGCTGTAAAAACTTGAAGAATTCCTCATCATTTTGCTGTTAAGACAACAATGCTGTGTTGATTGGGCTGTGATGACTCACTCGTTAGGGAAGATATTTGTTGCAGTGTACAGACTGATGCTAGTCAACACCGTCATCACTTTGGCTTGTCCCAACCTGCACCTGCTGCTCTCTTACTAAACAGAGCTGAAGCCTATTCCCATCCCCGTCTCTTAATCAACACTGAAACATCAAGTAAGGCTAACTCATTTTGGCAGAGGTGCCAGGGCCCCATGTTAACATCCTCCCCAGTGCTCAATTGAGCAGAATTCCTCAGGCCTCTCTCCCTCCCTTGCCTCGCCACATCCCTTGCTTTGCTAACGAAAAAGCATTTTCTCAAATAAGCCTGTCAGGAAACATGGATGGAAAAGGTGGGCGAAATGTCTTCAAACAAAAGGTGGAGAGAGACTATGTTTGCAACAGAATTTTTTTTTAAATAAAAAAGGTTTTTGAGAAAACCCATTTAAGAGCCTGGATTCAAGCTGGCCCTCCCACCCAGGTTCGTATATCTTTAATGAGGGAAATTGAGACATGATCGCACTGAAAATAGTGGGGTGATTAATTAAATATTTAATCAAATCTTCTCCTCTCCGTTCCTGCTCATCTATCGGACGGTCTCTCCTCGCAGTGGTGTTTCTTTAACGAGGACTTTTCTGTAATGGACCCTTAACGAGGAGTGAGCCTCCCTGCCTGGCCCAGCATCTGTGCTCTGCCTTGCTGGGTAGATTACGGCGTGCTCCAGCCAAAGTGCCCATCACCACTCCCTTGCAGCCTGTTACTCCATCCCTAATCCAGCCTGCCGAGATGCTGCACTTTCTTGACTCTCAGGCCATATGCTCACCCAAAGATCAACTGAGATGGGAGGGTGAAGAAGCACAGCTTGAGCCCACTGCTTTCTGACTTAGGGTGCAGGCTTTTTCAAGTGAGTGAGCTCTTCTTCCCTTCCTTGTGAATCTCCCTCAGTGAGGGGAGTGAAGGAAGGCAATGGCAGTAATTCATGGCAGCAGATGGAGACGTCAACTCTTATTGTTCTCCTGTGCAAAGTCTGAACAGGACTGGTAAGCCACTGTTGCTAATCACAGCCCAGCACATGGTCCCAAGTTGATCTGGTGATTACTGGGGATATGGAGATGTCTGACATTATGGATATTGCACGCTGGGAGACCAGACTGAGCTTTGGGTGTCAGGGAGCCTACTGGGAAGCAAGGCTTCTCTGGTGGCCCCCAGAACCTGGATGAAGAGCCTGATCCTATGGAGGGCAGCGGGATAGGCTGCAAGAGACCCACCAGTGAGCTATGACCTTTCCATAGCCTCTGTCTGATCTGGTATACTGGTGAGGTGTGCAGCCCTTGGAGGAGGAACAGAAGAAGGGAGCAACCGGATGTGTGGAACAAAGGTAGAGAAGGCACAGGAATTGAAGAGAATGTCAAAACTGGCAAATAAAAGCAAATGTGCAACCTAGAGTTAGCTGAGCTGTATGCATAAAAACTGACATTATTCTAAGATTTTCTCACTGTCAACAATAAACCAAAACCAAACTGGTTTATGTTACCCTGTCTGTGCCAGACACCATTAATTACTACTGATGGTGTAAATCCTTAAAAACAGGCCACAAAATGGTGGTTTACAACTGTGTTTGATAGGGATTATATTCATGTGCTAATTAATACACATTTGGTGCTCTAATGAACATTTTAGTAAAACGGTGGTGTACATGGAATCAACTTTAAATAAACTACAGTGTCCCTGTTTATGGCAATGTCACCCGGAGAAAAGTTGTTGCTCATTTATGTGTTTTCACATGATTTTGGAAAACACCGGAGGTTTAATGGCCACATTACATAGGCCTGTTGTTAGAAGGATCAATTTCTTGTTGGCTTTGGTCTTTGCATGGGATTTGTTGATAATAAGAAAAATACTGAATTTTACCAAACTTCTAAATCTAAATAGAAGTTTCAAATGATGCACTGAAATCTGCTTTGTAAAGCTGAAATGTAGCCATGTCTATTTTTCCACTGTCATTAGGTAACAAATCTCTGAGATCGGCACCATTCAGCTGGCGTTCAGCATCCTCGCCTTACACTGGGGTGACTGAGTTTGAGTACCTAGCACAGCCTATTAGCTCATTGTGGTTCACTATTTGTTTGTCTCTAAATAAACAGGACACTCTGACTGGGAGGTCAGAACTGGGAATGCAGGCAGTGTCAGTTTCCATTATATCTCTCCTCTCCTTTGCAGCACAGTCACTAGGTTACCTGGCCCGTATCCTTTCTCGGGAGAAATTCTCACTTCTTTGTCTCTATCATTATATCTCTCTCCTATCTAGTCCTTCCCTTTACTCTTTCTGACGTGCTTTCTTCCTCCATTTTTATCTCACCCTGTTCATCAAGTCATGTTGAGATGAAGAAATCCTCAGATGACTGCAGCACTTGCGTTGGAGGAGAGCATTCAAAAGTATGTGTGCGGGGGGAGGGGAGGGATATGTGGAACGTTTTAAAGATTGAAAGGTCAGGATGGTAAATTGCCTCTCTGTACATGAGTCTCACTAGTCCTTTGACTATAATGTGTAGGATTAATCCATTCTACTGCCCTTTGTGCGCACAGTGAGCAAGAGACTGTGTAATATGTGAGGGGTTGATTTTTGGAACATTCTGTGAATGTTTTCCCCTCCCTCTTAAGTGCTCTTTGAAAGAGTTGTCTTTTGAAAGCTGAAGCAAAGGCAGATACTGCTTTGAAAGAGGTTTTAAAGAAAAACACTGAAATGAAAGTCCACATTTACATTCATGTTTGATTTTTCTATAAGTGAAAAAAATCTGTTTCGAAAAATGTATATATTTCTATTTCAATACCATATACGTATAAATATGGATGAGGCTATCCTTTCTGTGTATGTTCTTGCATGTATTTCTTTTCTTTCCTCTCACTTTTCTGTGAACGACCGGGCTGATATCTGTGGTGGGCTTCATTTTCATATAATTGAATCGAGGCCCTTCCCACTGCGAGGCAGGATTTGGTTAAGCTGAAAGTCCTCCTTGACTGCTGTTACCTCTGTGCAGATTCGGTTACAGCTGTTACCACGGCAGCAGCCTGCCAGGGCCTGTCTCCGCGGATACCTCCCCTAATTACTGTGTTTATTGGAAATTAAAGATATACCAGCTAATGAAACGCGGCAAACATTACCGCCGATGCAATGTCATTAATTCTAGCCCGGCTCCCATCTCCCATGTGAGGCAGAGGCGGAAAGAGGTGCCGCGTATTAGCATAAATATGAATTTTAGTCAGCTGGAAAGCACTTGAATGAAGAAAAAAATAATGAAAAAGGTGTGTTTTCATTTCCCTCTTTATTTTCAGGATCAGGATAAATAAATAGATGATGGTGGACTGAGCATAGGAAAGGCAGAGGACACAGATAACATTGTGAGCTTCTCTGTGTATATGGCCCCCGAGCTGTATGGATTTCTGGCAGCCAGACGGGAGGAGGACATGGAGGAGGGCCTGGGAGAGAGGCATTTGTGGACCATACAGCACAGACCTCTGGCTCCCTGTTGTTTGCCACCACCAGTTATGCCCCCGACCCCATTTTTTATAGCTCCCTCTCCAAGGAAGAAAGAACCCATATGGACTGAAGTGCCTGTATCATAAACACCCTCAAATCTCAGGAGAGGGTATGGGCTGGCATAGAGCTGCCTCCGGTTTGGGTATTGGTAACATGTTAGCTAGCACTATTTATGCCTATCAGCTTTACAGCAATATATATATATATATATATATATATATATATATATATATATATATATATCCTTTTGTTGTTTGCGTATATTTTGCATGTAATAATTCATTTTATATTAGTTTTTGCATTTTGCTATCTCAACTGTCAACAATTGTAATCTTTAAATTTAACGACGGTTTAAAACTCCAGGAGCAGGGAATAAATGTGCGTGCCTAATAATGCATGATGTTTTTATGTATCACTTTCATTTTAGTTATGTGTGTTGTCCATAGCAGTACATGCAGCTTGGATGTGTGAGTCTCCTCACTGGTAGTTACTCCTTCCTGTTCAATGTCATGCCCATTGCCTTGTTGTCCCTGTTTAATTCCAAGCCTGGATCCTTTTACAATGGTGTTCTAGCGGTCTCTCCAATTGATGTTGATGCTCCTATGGCTTGGTCTGACTAGGCTATCGACCTCCCGGGCCAATGAACTGCATCTCCCCTGATTTGGAGTCGTTAAGCTGCTATCTACACTAGCAGAGCCCTGTTTTTTTTGTTCAGAGGAGTAAATAGTACAATAATCAACAGCAGAGACATGCTGAGAGGCATGGTGTAGATAAACGGGGAAAAAAAGACATCATAGGGTTACAGCCTTATTCTCTCCTGAATTATCTAAATTCTGTCTTGTTTTTGAATAATAATGTTTATAGACTCTACATTTTCTGTAGTCAAGGGACGGGTCATTCTGTAGTAAGAATCAACAGTTGAGAGCTTTTAGCATTTCTAGCTAATTAGCCAGCAACACATTATGTCTATTTACCGTATGTCCTCTTGCCCACTGCCTTTACTCTCGGGGACTTTGAAATTACAGGCTTTTTAGTTTTTCACCACTGCAGTCCATTTGTAGAAAGGCTTGTTCATTCATAGGTCAGCATGGGTCACTAGATAGGTCCCTCTCATACACTCCTATATATGCAAGACTTACACACACATTTACACTTTGGGGAATATTCGGTATTAGAGCAAGGTTGCACTGTAGGCAGCACATTAACAAGATGTTCCACTTCCCTTTCTTTGGCTTTGGTGTTTGTATGAAAACAGCCCCAGTGCTCCCCCGTTCACGCTCTACCTTTCTATCTTTCCACCTTAGGCTGCCTCATTTTTCTCTGCTTCTCCTCACATGTTTTCATTTGCATGGTGCTACAAAGAGAAAGAGAAAACCCAGGTTTGTACCAGAGGAGCATCAAGGATGAGAGAAGAGAAGAAAGCAGGAAAGTGCTTTTAGTTTTGTGTTTTATTTTTCCGGTGCCTCGTGCATTGTGCCTCCCCAGAGAGCAGAGCTGCTGGAGTGTCATTCAGAGTGGACACAGGAACTCTGGGGACTCTCTCCCTACTTCCAGGGAAAACTTGTATGGAACTATTTTATCAGACTAGCCCTGTGGAGAATCCTTCCTTTTCTATTGCCTTTGTTTTTATTTTGAAAACATGTAGATGGTAGTGTAAAGAAAAGAGATCAGAGGACATGAGAGACAAAGATGTGGGATCTTTTTGTTCTGTAAAGATACCATCTCCTTGCACAGAGTTCAAGGATATGCATCAGAGGCAGTTTCATGTTGTGCTCTTTGTTGTCTATTTGACGCTTCACAGCTGATTACGCTCCCCGTAGAAAGTTATCGTCTCTCTGCGTCTTTAAACAGTAAACACAGCTATCCTGTCTGTGCAGCACTGTAAGCTAGCCTCCCTGCTGTGGCTTGGGGTGCTTGCCTCAGTTGCATCAGTTTTGTCCTACACACATTTCCTTGTGTGCAAATGTCCTTTGCACACCTTGGATCTGCACTGTAATATGATTAACGCAGAAGTCGTCCCAGCAGTGGCCCGTGCTCCTGAGCACTGGGCCTGCCCTTTGGACTGTCTACAGCTGCAGTGATAAAACCAAACACATTTATCAGCAGCGCTGATATTAAACTGCACCAATTTCATCATCCTACTGCCAGGCACCACACCCTGAAAAAATAAAAATAATAACAGCGAAATCCAATTTGATAAAGCAATAATTGGATTTACAAACATCTGAGGAGAGATGTGATCCCAGATTATTTATTTAATGAAGTCTTGTGATATTGCCCATATGTAAATTGTTAACCATGGGAAGTGTTTTTAATAAATCCCCTGGCACATTTGCAGGGAAGTGGTGAAAGGAATATGTTATTAGGGTCTTGTGTTGGTGAGGCCATGCTTATGTGGACTGTCAGTAACGTGGGGTGCTTGAAAAAATTATCAACTGATTGATGGTTATGAAGGACGCCCCGCTTAAAAAGGATCCAAAGGCATGCCGAGGGGCAGAAACTTAGGTCTGTTTAAATGCCCCCAGTCAGCCACCTCCTGCATGAAAGCTCTCAATAAATAAGCAGGCCAGGCCAGCTATCATGACAGCTCTCTGAGGTAAAGATGGGGAGAGGCATGTAGAAACGTCCTTTTCTGTCCATCCATCTTCGCCACTTCTTCCCTGTTTAATCCGTCTATCTCATCTTGGAGGAGTTGAGCTTGCACGGCTCCTTCATTCTTATAACTTAACTCCCAACGAAACTTGTCCCCAGTGACTAGCTTTGATTAAAGCCATTCTGCCTTGGGACAGCCAGCGTCTATATGATGACGGCTCATTCTAGGCAGGCTTATAATGGCATAAAGACTGTGGACAGTATGGGGGCCTCAGTGCAGTATGCATTAATCGCCTGGATGGCAGAGAACATAGACACCTCATGCAGTTTGTCTTGTGCGAGCAGCCTTGAGGGACTTACACACACCCTCGATGGCATGCTGTCTTGGAGCTCAAAGCTCGTCAAAGAACTCTAAAGTGAAATTTTTAATGAGTTACAGTATGCATTACCCCCCTGTGTGATTTTTCCATGTAATTTTAAAAGTGAATCATAGCATTACACCTCTGTGTAATGGTAGAAGTGGTCCAGAGTTATTTTGTGTGTCCTATTCTTCCCTACAACTCTCCTCTAATCTCACAGCGGGAAGAGCATGATGGACATACAGACCCATCCGTCCATTTCCCTCTCCTTGCTGTGGACCTCATTGGCATCCTCTCAGGCTGTATATTGGCAGTGTGACCTATTTTTATCAACATGTCCCTATCCCACCTCCAGGACAGATGCGGCACAGCTCTGAGGGACATGGAAGGAATATTTGCTGTTTACCAAGCCTCTGTCCCCTCCATGTCTTTAGTAGAGGTCGCCACAGCATGGGCTCACTCTTTCCACTACACACACACACACACACACACACACACACACACACACACACACACACACACACACACACACAACACATAACCATACATATAAGTACTAATACCAACAGTTCCTCTGCCCAAATGAGATGCAGACCTGAAATTTACCATGTGCTTTTTTTATTGTTTTTGAACATGAATCCTTTACCAAGCAAACCTTTTTTGCTAACAAAAGAAAAATGACAAGAATTTTTTCTTTACAGTCATAATCTTGGGCTCTTCTCAAAGGAAACTCTTGAGATTTTACAGTCACATAGTAAAAGTCTGCCATTCTATACACATTTTTATGGACCACTGGTCCAAAATAAGTTAGTATTGTCACAGTGATATTTTGATCTCTGAGTGAGGAATCAACCCATTTTGCAAACACACTCATTCCATATTCAGGCGAGTCAAGTGCCTAACTCATTTTTATATATTCCAACAGATCTAGTTAATTTATGGTTACCAATTCCCCATTTTGTAAAATATTTGTAAGTCTAACTGTTTAACGCAAAGGAAATATTAAAGAAAAAATATAAATTAATCTTTCCCTCATCCTCTCCTACCACATAGAACCCAGTCCTGTGGTCCAGTGCCTCAGTGCCGAGACCGGAGCCGGCACAGAGACAGGCAGAGGGATGAGTCTCACTTTGTTAACAGTCCCTGGCTACAGCACAGCCCCTGTCGCCTGCTTTTGGAGGGTGATTTTTCAGCCTCCAGGTGTTTACCTGCAGGATACGCATCCCTCCTGAGAAACACATCAGTGTCACACACTAGCTGTGGGCAGGCACATCGCTCAGTGCTGAGTGAGCGAGTGAGCGAGACAGCGAGGGTGGGGCTGGCGGTGGCAAACAAACAGAGAATCGAGGGCAGCGCTGCTTTGTGTGCAGCCCTGCTGGAGCTCAGACTCATTAGGTATGAAGCCATCTCGGAGCAGGCATCTGTATCCTGTGAGAGATCCCACTAGAGACTGCACTGAGAGAGCCATCAGATCTTCTACAGCAGGCCCCTTTGAACACAAACTACCAGCTCCCCCCTTCCTTCCCTCATTCCAGCTCCCATCTAAACACAGAGACAGGATGGAAATTTAATGAGAATTCTGTGCTGCTTAAGCATGCTGCAGCTGCTGCATGGAGCAGAGATAGGAATGTTTTGTTCACTTATTTTGCCCTCCGTGTGCAGGCAGTGGGGTGAAAGTTGCAAATGGAAGGGGGAATAATAGATGAGTATCTGCTTGCATCTGATGAAAGGTCTAAGTGATACAAATGTGTCCCATTTCAGTGATCCATCCAGCTCTGTGTCATCGCAGTGATTTGTGGGAAAGGTCGTGCAAGAAATGACTTTGGCTGAGGAGGCGAATCCCCTGTTTATGTTTGTTGTGCCTGGTGCGGCGGCCCGCAGAGCGATGGGTTGGGGAGATGGGCGTCTGGTGCAGGTGGTGTTTTTGGAGGATAGGGCTGATATATCATTTGCCAAGGTCGTACTCAATTAGGCTATTTGTTGAGCATAGCTGCATGAGGTTGGTTTAATCAACCGAGGAATGGAGACAACAACGACAAAAGAGGAAATAAATTAGGCATGGCCAGGCCACACTCTCAGGCACGCAGCAGCATGCTGGAGAAATGCTCCATTTAGCTGGCCATCTCCTTTCCCCGAGAACCCACTGTCCTCACGCTAACACGAACCCACACACGTGCCACACATGCATGCACACTTTTTATTTCTTCGGTAACTTTCCATACAAGTGAAAAAAGAGTTTTGAATCACGACAGGCTACACACAAAAGGTCAATTATGCCAGATGGGCAAATTTTGTAAATAAATTAAGAAAAGATTTGGGGAGAAAAGTGGGAGTGACTATTGCTGTAATTTGTGGCATACATCAAACAAAGTGGCACTGCCATGACAAAGAAACAACATTTGTTTACCCTGATTAATCCAAGACCTTGAGGGGTGCTGAAGCACCTGTGTAAGTGGGTACAGCCCTGGAGGAGAGGAGTCAGACTGTGTTAATAGTGGAGCAATCAGCGGCCATTCAGGTTAATGGGCTTTCAGCTAGTCGGCCCTGGCTAATGTGTGATTTGGAGGGTCAGCCCATAGCTCAGCAGCAAACACCGGTCACATTCACCCTCGCCACACGTTGCCAATGCAGGCTTTAGCTTTCCCACCACACCCTCAGGCTCCTCAGCTGCTTATGACAGTAAATATTTGATTAAATAAATGAAGGTTGATTAGCTCTCAAATGGCCAGCAATAGACTCTATTGTGCTCAGGTGCTGGCGACATAGGTTTCAGTTTCTTACAGAGGGACTGTCTCTAAATTACCCAACATCTACAGTGTCATCTGTTCAGGCTGTAAACTAAGTTAAGGGTTGAGTGGGAGGATTGGAGGGCGATGCCAGATGATTAATTTGATTATACAGAAACTCCATAGATAATGTGACAGCCATGCTACAAAGATAAGGAGTAATGCATCGATCCCATTGCTGCATCTCTTTGCACATACCTGTACCTTTTTTTCTGCCTTTCTCTCTGCTTCTCTCTTCCTCACTTGCTTTCTGTGAGACCTCTTAAGCTGTGACATTTCCGTTTCCCTGGAGACAGAGCGTGCCAGGCGGTTGCTATAGCAACTCCCTGCTCTTTAAGGCCCGCACAGCATTAGCCCACCCCCTTACCCCATACCAAGGATGGGGGGTAAGGGAAGGGGGGCTCCAGAGAGAAAGCACACCTGCTGGCTTCCTGCTAATTGGCTATTTCTCTTTCTCACTACTTCCCTGTTTCTGCTTTAACTTTTTACCCCCTCCTTGGATTGCCTCTCTTTCTTTATCTCTGTATTGCTCCCCATCCACTGTGGATATGGTTTTTCACTCTCACTCTCTATCTCTTTCTTTCTTTAACTTCTTCTTGCTATCGCCTTTATATACACTCTGGGCTTATTCTTCTTCTTGTAGAGCCCAACCACAACTCTAGCCTCCAGCATCTGGCATTTATCTTCATCTGACCCTGTCAGTTCCTTCTTCCTCTACCTCTTTATTTCATTTTCTAGTGCAACTCTCTTAAATTATCATTCTATGGCCCTGTCACTACGGTTCTGACCCTTGCATGTACTGTACTTATTACTGGTTGCTTGTCATGTTGGTGATATAACAATTTAAGCTTATTCTGATAGGTGGCCCTGGTTAAGAGCATCAGGCAAATGTAAAAGGTTAAATGTAATCCTTTGTCCTTCCACCCATGCATCCTCTTAACGTCTAAAGACAGGGATAAATCTCCCTCTCATACACACGGTTGTGCATTTCACCTTCATTCAGGCTCAGTCACAGTGTGGATGAGTGTAAATTACCAGTGGGGGTGTGTATTAGGGCTACGGTTAGTTGGTTAGGCCCATCTCCTACTGGTGACTGATCCTCTCATTCTCGAGAGACCTCCATAGATTAGAAATCATCATCTCTGTGTCTGTTACACCCAGCCATGTCTCTGTCCTCATCCTCACGGATCTTTGCGGCTCCTCTTGCTATGCACCTCCGTTTGGCAAACCGCACAGCTAGTATTTCTCATCTTTCTCTGTATGCCGTGCTGCCTGAATACACCCACTGATTGAATGACACGTTTGCAAAGTGATGTTTATGGTGTGCAGTGCATTGTTTGTCCTGCACTGTCCCTTTGCAATGAATGTTAGAAGCTGCATTTGTAAATGTGCAATTTGATAACACTTCTTCTGTGCCATAAAGAATAACATGTATACTTTTATAGTAGGTGAATACAGAGAGTGTGATGCTCACTTCTGTGCAGTAGTCTGTTTTTAATGCTGGGCGCAGGGTGTTTTCTTTGGAGGTTTGACAGGTGGCCAGACCAGCCTGTCACCCCATCGGCTGGTGACATTTGAGCGATATGAAAATGACTTTGCGTGCATGACGCCGGGGCTGAGCTATTCCTATTCAATTAAGTCCATGAACAAACCTTCTGTGTGTTTTCTACTGATAAAGTCATAGCTATTGACTTGTGAGCAACGCGAGTGACGATTATGAAATCTGTTTGCCGCCACACAATGAATGTTGAGCAGTCTGTTTGTCTATTTGCCAGAAAAGAAGGCCAATAGATGGTCATATCAGTGAAATGGGACTGGGGGAGATAAAACAATAATAGCAGAATCTAAAGGCTATATCCCGACCAATAATCCTCTAAATGCCACATTCTGGCTAGAAGATATTGTCTGTTATATCATTTGTAAGGTATATTTTTCTGCTGTCAGTTTCTGTACATCATATACGTTGCCCGAAGCACATGTGGCTCGATTGGATTTTTTAACACTAAGATGTTCACACCCATAATGGTAATTTTCTGCTCTGGCCCAGTCCACCTGGCCCATTTAGCTCCAGCACCTGGAGCTCACGATTACACTATTGATCCATTGACTTGCTGTGCTTCATCTGTCCAACCCATCCACCGTTGAGCACTTCAATTATCAGAGCCATCACAGCCACACTGCTGCGAGTGGCAGCTTGTCCAACACTGTAATCTGTCAGGGAATGAGAGCCCGACCGCAACGTCATAGCACCAGACGCTCCCCCATAAGTCACCTTGATCATGAAGGGCCGTCAGGGGCTGACAGGGTTGTGAAACGGCCCAACTAGCCTTAAAGATCACTGTAGCTCAGCTCAGCTTGGCTTAGCTGCACAATATACCCAACCATAGGGCTTGAGATTTTAAAGTCTGAGATGCCATGTTGGCAACCTCAAAGGCATCATAGTCAGTAATGTATGAGCTTAAAACGTGTTTTAGTAAAAAAAGGTTTGGGTGTGCTTTGTGTTTTCCAGGGTGTTCAAGCCCAAGTATTAATGTTTTTTTGTTTGTTGGGCCATTTTTGAGCTTAATTGGAAACCTTGTGATGGTTATAGAAGTACTGGGCCATTGTTTGGTCACAATTTTGTAAGGATGGAAATTAATTCTATTGAAAATCTTGCATTGCTGATTTAGTCTTGTGTATCATCAACTTGATCTACACATTTCTATTTATGTAATACATTTTAAAGATTATAAATATAGTATTTAGTTGCATGGTTGCTTTATTCAAAGGTTTTATTTATCTTAAAAAGTCTTTATTCAAAAAATATGTGTTGCAAAGGGGGGTTGGTGGGGTTGTCTTTTTTAATGTCTTAAAGGCTATTGAGCAAGAGAGTTAAGAAAAGTAAAAAAAAAAGTCAGTAAAAGTAAAAATAAATCCTCTATAATCACTCTTTAAGGTGAATTTTACATTATATCTTGTTCAGTGAGTGAGCCTTTCCCAAATCAGAACAGACTCATTCATACAGTGAATGGTCCACATACAGTACAGGTAATATTATGGACTACGCCTCAAGTATATAAAGCAATTTTCATGGCAGCTGATGAATGTTTCCTTTGAAAATAATAGTTATCGTGGTTATCGTGGTTACCGTACCATTTGCACCTTCTTTTTTTGACACTGAATAAATCCTGATTCTGCTCCAGGTTTTTCTTAGTGGGATAACCCTGCCCTCCTACAAATGTTTTTACTTACACAAAAATTTAAGGCAAGATTTAGATGTGTATAAGTCTGTGAAAAAGGTTTGCCAAAGACCCACAGCTGATCCCTAATATCATATCTATGAAAATGTATTTAGTGCTGCCAAAGAACCTATGATTACTAAAACAGCATCCAATCATTTCTCTTTAAAGTTTCATATTCATGCTACAGTATAACCTATGGGGGTAAGGAAGAAAAGATGACATATTGTACCACACAACACAGGGACAGACAAGGTAATGCATCAAATCAATATTGGTGATAACACCACTGAGGCAAAAACAGACAAAAACCAACAAGAACCAGATTAGCAAACATAACCATCTGAAGAAGCACACTGAAGTCTGTGTTCTGAATTTAGCACTTGTTTTTGTTACTTGCATGTCCCAATATGTGTGCACAACAGTGCAACACATTTACTATTATGTGTATTCAGAATGGTTGAAAATCACGGCAGCAAATACATAAGAATGTAAATCAAGATCAACATTAAGTCATCATTGTTTCTTTTATGAGAGACGGCAGACGTGAAACCACAAGGACAGGTTTTCAGAAGCAGTCTGTCCGGCCTGAACTAGCTGGCCGGCAGGGGACAGGATATTGATCTGAGATCCAGTCTGAGCTGGGTGAAACAGCACGGCCATACCGCCGCCCACGCCAACACACAGCCGCTCTATAAAAAGATTGGATTCCTGGGGAAGTAAGGTTGTGTGTGTGAGAGAGAGTCAGAAAGAAAGAAAGGGAGAGGGATTGTGCGCATGGTATGAGAGGTAGACAGAAAGTGTTTGTGTGTGTGTGTGTGTGTGTGTGTATGCATGCAAGTACATGTATGCCTGCTTGTCTATGTGTTTGAACGCCCCCCCACCAGGTTGACTCTTGCTGACAGCCTCAGGGTGGAGGTTTGTGACTCAGAGCTGCAGTAATGGACAGAGCTAGGCTGGAAGCGAGGCCAAATGGACTGCATTCAAGGCAGAAATTAGTCACCACACGTCTCCCTTTGAACACACCACAATGGTGCTACTACTTTTTGCACAGAGAAATGAGTAATGCTGGTGGTAAATCTGCAAAGTACAGTTTATCCATTTGAGGTTTCATCTACCTATTGACCCAAGAAGGATTTGTAAAAAAAGATGTTTGTTTGGATATTGGAGGAAAGCAGTGAAAAGATAAAGGTTATTCCTGGTGGGTGAAAGGACGTTTCAACTATCATCACACAGAGTGTTATTTTCTCAATCTTTCTCCATCTGGGATGTCACAGATTTCCTTGGGAGGAAGTTGACAACAGATTTTTTGTGGTTTGCTTTGATTTGAATTCTGATCAAGCTGTATCCACTCTGCAAAGATTACTAACTAGAAAATTCAAACTTTTCCCAAGTGCATTGCTTGCTGAAACTTTGGCCCATTCATTTGTTTCATCTACATAATGTCACTGAGCTGTAATTATCATAACAAAGATTTGATGTCCTCTGGTGACATTGCTCAGAGAAAAAAATTCAAACTCAATAGCTCTCAAACAACATCTAATATAAATGAGAATTGGCTGGGATGTTGACAGCTTGATGATATGCAACAGATAAGGTAAAAAATACACTGGATTAGAGCTATAATCATCAGCACAGTGCCTCTTAAAGCCTCATCGTCACCCTACAAGTCCAGTTAGCCTTGTCTCACTTTAAAGGAAAGCGTTGGGACTTGGAGTCTTAGTTGCTCCCTCTTCCTCAGTAGAGATTTGTCAGATTGAGTGTAAAAGTTCTCTTTTATAGGTTCTCCAAAGAGGCTTATTAGTGTTGTAGAGCTGCAGTGGACATCCAATCAATAGTAGACTAAGAACATAATAATCCTTTTTCATGTATACATAGATTGAATAAATGCTAATAAAAGTTCATGTAAAGAAACCATCCCTTTTTTCTGACTCTGTGTGATCACTTATTTTTCTGTTTAACCCTTTAACACCCTGCCCAAATGAAAACAAATGGACAATTTTTCAATCATTTGACACTTAAGATGAATTTGGATATTTTGTTTTCACGGATTTATAACACTCTTTGACTGTCAGACTACTCTGACGGTAGGGAGAAAATCTGCCATTTATTGTACCCAGATTATTTTTACAATAGTACAGTCTTTGTGAAAATGACTCAAAATATGTAAGTCTAATATTTTAATACACATATTATCCATCCTAACTGCCAATTGCCACCCATAGCACAAACATATATACCCTGTATAAGTCAGTGTAAATATTCTCTGGTAATAACTCAATTTCAGTGAAGGTTAAAAACATATGATAAATGCCAGGGAAAGAAAAAAAACGGGTCAATGTCAAGAGATCAAGAAATTCCTTTAAGTTGTAAAGCTGAAGTGACAAGGGTAAGAAAGGAATTATCAAGATGAGTCTTGCCCTTCTTTGCCCCTGTCGTGCTTAAACAGGCACTTTGGCTGTGAAAACTGCTCTAAGCCACTGTATATTCTACCTTATCTCCCACGTATCATAAAACTGTCAACATTCTACCCATTTTCATTTATATTGGATTTTATTTGAGAGCCACTGAATTAGAAATTTCTTCTGTAAGGGTTCAAAGTCTTTGTTATGGTAAATTCATCTAAAATCTAAAATTACTAAGGAGGCCAGCACAGTGGCTCAGTGGTTGGCACTGTTACCTCATGGTAAAAGAAGGTTCCCCGTTCCTTTCTGAGTGGCACTTGTTAGATGTCATTGTGTTTGCAATAGCGCCTCAGGGTGCTCAGGCGTCCAACTGGCCGAAGACGTGCAGCTGCAGGTACACTGAAGACTCTAAGAAATCTGACTGTGTTTTCCTGCCTTTTTTGGATATGATTTATTCCCCTGTGACACTGAACTGAAAAAGCAGTATTACTTTTAGTAACATGTTCTCAACCATGTTTTCTTGTCTTGGATCTGAGTGATAGCTGACAGTTCCTTGCCCTTGCTATGCCAAGTACTTGTGCACTAGCTCTACCCGTGCTGCGCCCTGCTCAGGTGTTTCAACAGATTGTCCTTGCTGTGTCACAGGAGGAAGACTCCACCCTGCTCCTCTCTTTCAGAGTAACGTAGGGATTAGTATCTGTGCATCCTCTCCAGCCTTTTATCCAGAGCTAACACCTTTACTATGACACCAGCCACACAAAACAAACGCCGGCTGAGCCTTGTAGCACACACGTATGCAGCACGTTCCACAACATGGGCACTCTGACTGCGCCTGGGTGTCAACACTACCCAACTCAATTACTTTAGTCTGCAGCGCACCACTAATCCCCACCCCACCCCTCCTCTACCCCGCTACCATTATTCCTGTACATCAACAGATTTGCATGTACTTTCACGCTACTATTTAGTTTGCTGTTTATTTTTAGAAGCCCACGCCTAATTAGGGGGAGCTGGTGTAGAACACAAGCATAAACGGCAACATTAGTGCTGGAGCTAATGAGAGAAGATATTGTGGGTAAAGCTCAGTAATTTCATCCTGTACTCTATTATTATTCTTTCATTATCATCTCAGCGGATGGCTGACCCCTCTACCTCTCTTGCTCTCACTCTCTTTCTCTCCTCTTGCTCTTGGCAGTGTTGGGCTCCCTCTTTTTCCTAATGGGTTGGTGTACAGGTATATATAGTTGTGCGTAAACATACACGCGTGTTTGTCCAGGTTGGCATGTTTCTGTGCATGCATGCAAACAACAATGAGCCATGGGGAATGATGTGAGGAAACCACTGAGTCGTCCCCTGTACGCCTATTTTTCATATCAGACCTCATCATCCCCCCGTCCCGCTCCCCCATTGCTCACCTCATTGGGAAAAGAAGACACAGCAGAGAGAATCAAAAGTAATCAGTGTACGTCAGGGATGCTTCATAAACCCTATGCTTGTGTTGCAGCAATGATTTCCCCAATCATTGGCTGATTTACGTCTTTCTGATTTTATTTTTTACCGTGATAACAGTCATCAGTTACGATAATGCACCTGGGCATTTTCCATGCAGACGCTGATGATTTTTGGTGCAGGGTGGTGCGATCAGATGGAGTGGTAAGGTAAGGTGGAATGAAGAGGTATTACGTAAATTATCCGTCACACTGACAATGTGTCCACGGAGGCAGAGCAGGGAATGCATTGCTCTGGGCAGTCAGCTGTGCTGGGCTCGATGTGAGCCAGCCTTGTCATGGGCTCATTATCTTTATCAATTTGCTCTTACCATAGGGACAGTAGTGAGCAGACAGTGTTTTAGACGGCAAATCCCTCATAAGCAAAATACACTGGCCCCTCTGTCAGTATGCAAATATACGCATTAACTCTTGGAAATATTTTTGCCTTCTGCAATTTTGCCCCATGCAGAGATAAAACAACCACAGATGCACATGTCCATTATAATAGTGACAAATCTGGTGGAGACGAGAAAGTTGTTTTTAATAAAACTTAATCCCATCAGTGTAATTTTTAGCTCAGGTTAACTGTAATTTTTTTTCTTGATGACGATGGTGTAACCCAAAAACTGTGGTGTAGGGAAGGTTTTCACTGATTCATCTTCTGTGCAAGGGAAGATTGTCTGTGAGTTGTCATCGGTTACCTGGTCAGTGGTGGCAGGAAGCTGTAGGGTTGTGTGCCGTCACGCCTGTCTCCCCACTGGCCCTCTAGGGCTGGATCCCCTCTGTGCTCCTCTGCCTAATCAGGCTGCTCAGTATGCAGAACAACCTCCCTGACGGCCCCACTGCTCAGCCCCCAGTCGCTGACCTCCCCTAAAGCTATGGAGCCGAGATGGGCTGAGCTGTGCCCAGTCAGCCGGTGCCAGATGTCAGATGGGATGGATGGCAGAGATAGTTATGCAGAGGAACTAGCAGGTCTGGATCAGGTAATATTGGCAAAGACTTTTTTTTTTTTACAGTTTGCCTACTGGGGAGCCAGATGGGTGTTACTTGTTTGCCACATAAGACAACAAATATGAGCATCAGTATGTTGAAACTACTTTTTCAGTTTTTCAGTTAGCTGATAAATCACCACATTTTAGTACAGTACAATACAAAGCTCTATGGGCAGAAATGGAGTATAATATGCATAGGTATGTTTTTAATTAATGTATAATCACCAGAATATGGGGATTGTTAAATTTTCTGTTACCTTAGAATAAGCCTGACGCAGGTCAAAAATCTAAATGTGACTAGGGGTACTCTAATTTACCCTCTTCCCTATTGCATTAATCATCTCATGACTACCAAAATGTATCTTGCGATCCCATATAGGGGCCCGACCCTTATGATGGGAACAACTGGACTAAACTACCAAACTGTATATGAAGTAGTTGAAACCACCTCCAACAACTAAAACAGTAAAATGCTGCACATACTATATTCCCCTAATGACCTTCTTCATAACACATCACTAAACATGTGAAAGGATACTTCAAATGTTGGACCTAGGGTCCACTTATTGCATTTTTAAATAAAATTAAATACATGTAAAAGTCTGATCATTTTTTACTATAATTAAAACATACACTAGCAATGAAACATTCTGTATAATGAGTTCATGAAACCTTGCATTTGCTGTTCCAAACACCCAGTCGCAGTTAACACTTTAACAGTGAAAACCCTCCGCCACCCAGGAGCTGATGTTGTTCACAGCTATGAAAGCAGCAAGACTGCTTTATTTGGAAAAAACAGAAGGTTAACTGCTAGGTGGTATGAGCAGCAATAGCTATCACGCCTGAACAGACAAAGGAAAATGCAACCAAAGACCAAACTTCCAATAAACATATATATTAAAAAAACAGAATAATCAGGAGCAAGCAACCATGTTACAGATAATTCAAGCGTCTCTGAGTCAAACTTG
Organism: Dicentrarchus labrax; assembly: GCF_905237075.1. Taxonomy (NCBI): domain Eukaryota; kingdom Metazoa; phylum Chordata; class Actinopteri; family Moronidae; genus Dicentrarchus; species Dicentrarchus labrax. Next base: position 25,249,227 of record NW_026136719.1, read on the forward strand.
GTTAAATATCAGAATTACTTAAGACTCTCTAAAGAGCAGAAGAGCTGCCAATGTTGCTCTGTTGTTTGGACTGTTTTGTGTTCTATTGTGTAGGAGTACAGTGCATTAGCTGCAGTTAACATTGACTTTGCCTTTATTTCTGTTTAGCTGTATCGGTTTGCAGTAATAACATACCTCAGCAGCTTTTCAGTCACTTTCAATACATGTATGTAATGCAAAAAATACCATCTCTGTGGGCACTCTCACGGTCGCTGAGATGCTCACATAAATTCTGTGGTTGTGTTATTTGTAGTTGTTTCACTAGTCTCAGGAGGACAGCCAGTTCTTGTTTGTTTGGGGTTTGGGAACTGCTGTCAGTCCTGTGACGTCAAAGTACTGCCAACACTATTTTAATGTGATCAGGAAGCGAAGTCCAAAACTCCAAAGCACTGACCAAGTGTTGTTTTAACGAGGTAAAAAGTCTGTGTAGGAAACTTGTGATGGGGGAACTATTCATGCCGCATCCTTTAGCACTCAATATTCCTCTGAAAGGTATGAACACATGTCTTAGAGGGTGTTTTAAAAAATTACACTGGTTTGTAGAGTATTTGACTCAAGTAATGACACACAAGTCACATTATTTGTGCACATATTGAACATGCATGATCCGTCCCATTGACACTGCCTAATGAAGATAAGGCTGATGTAATCCAAAGCAACACAACACCCCTAACCACATGCTGATGTTCACAAACCTACTATATGTCAGGCAATTTCACCAGAAAATCACATTTAAAAAAAACAACAACAAAAACCTCTCCTCTCTGGGAATTCAGAAGTAGAATTCCTTGTCTGCCTCTCAACATGTCACACTTAAAAAGGAGTCTGGGTATTGATCTCTGGGAAGAGAGTCTGTCAGACTTGCCGTGTGCCTGCCCCTGGCTCCTAGCTCAGCCAGAGCCCAGAGAGGATGTTATCCCCCGGGGCTGATTAGAGGCATTTCACTGGGAGACTCCCAGGTCACTCTTTAAGCTCCTTCCCCCTCCTGCAAGCCTGCCATGTCAGACACCCGAGACTCAGGGAGATGACTCCTGAGGAAAGTGACATATTTTTATAGCTGTTACCTTCCAGTTACTCCTGTTTTAGCCATTGTGTGGTGTGTGTGTAGGTGCATGTGTGTGTGTGTGTGTGTTACAGAGAGCTCTGAATTAATTACTGCTGTTAGTGTCAGGTTTCCACTATGTGTGTGTATGTGTGTGTAATCTTTCACCCATCGGTCCTCATTGTCACCGTTGTGCTCTGATTGATCACATGGTCTGATTCTGTCAACACCGGTACCAACCCCACTCACTGCTGTGAGAGAGAAAGGAAGACAAGATAAGCAGAAATAATAATCTATTATATAATAATCTGTTTTTTGGTAATTTTACAGTTTTCATCAGATCTGTGTTTTAGTAGAATTCCCTATTTTTCTAAGCGGTTTTGGAAGTCCATTTAATGTTTCACAGGCTAAATTTAATCTACTGTAGAGAGAGAAAGCGGAGTGAGAAAATAGTGTTGATATAACTCGTGTGAGAAAATGGGATGAGCTAATAGGTGCAAGATGAGTGAGGTGGGGGGGGACAGAACAAGGAGGGCACATTGTCTGCATCTTTCAACCTAACAAATATTAACAGGCACTGATTTAGTAGCCACAAAAAGGCAAACCAAAAGGCGATATCTACTTTGCCAAACACTTTATTATAAATAGTAAGAAAGAAAGAAAGAATTTCATATAAATGTTCATCCATATATCTATTGTCTAAGCAATACATATTGTGGACCAGTAAGAACTAAGCTACCTTAATTTAAAGGTAATTAATAAAATTTCTCTTTGCACAGTAAGTAAATATGAAACTGCCTCCTTAAAAGCAGCACATGATATCAACATCAGATATTTTCTTTGGTCCTTTTGCCGCTTTTCGGAATATAATCCTGTTCTATAAACACACATCAGTGTGCTGTACTGTATGCAGTATACTGATACCATGTTACATGATTAAATGGTATCAAATTTCATTTAACTGTTTCATTCTGTGCCACATTTAAATGGTCTTGTGCAGCTTTAAAGCCAGGAGAAAGAGACAAAGCTTTGAAGGGAGTTTGTAACTGAATAAATCTTGAAGCATCCTCCATCACAGGCCCTGAGGTTGTGGTGCCATGCCTTCTGTCTCTCAGCAGGTCAAAGCAGGGACAGGGCGTCTACCGGGGGGCAGACTGACCTTTACCTTATTGAGTTAAGTGTGATGAGATTACAGAACAACCTGAACTGCCAGGCCCATTACCACCCTGTTCTCCATTAGTGACCTCTGGCTTAAACTAAATGTATACAGTACGTGCATCCTGACTACACAAATACACACATCCACATCCACAAAGGCAAGGTTACATGTAATAAACCACATACAGTACATACAAATACATGCATAACCTGGCATGGCCATTGAACATACACAACATATAAACACACACAAACACATTGGTTTGGGGTTTTAGTATCAATCTACAGTATGTATGAAAGTTTGAAGTACATACATACATGTATGTATTTATGTGTCCATGTAGGTGTACCTTTAGAGCAGAACGAGTATAAGTCTGTATTTAATGTGCAGCAGAGCCGGCCCGCGGGGTGAGCATGCTCTCTCCTTCTTTCGCCTTGTCGCGTTTGTCTGTTCCTATCTGCCTCACAGCCTCCTCTGCCTCCCCCACACTCTGCCTGGGGAGTGATTAAATCAGTGTACGCCTGTCCACAATCCAAAGAGATTGGCATACACACACACACACACACACACACACACACACAACACAAACACCCGCACAGTCACCTAAACAGACACACACTTACACACAGTGACACAGTAGAGACCCAAATATGCAGACGCATATATTTACCTACATCCCCCAGACAAGCATTTGAACACAAAACCTCAAATATTTATTCAGTCTTAAACATGGTCTGCTACAAGATCACATTCTCTCAGCCTGTCACATTGAGACCGGGTATGGCAGCTAACTTGCTTTACTTACAGCCGTGTGTGTGTGTGTGTGTGTGTGTGTGTGTGTGTGTGTGTGTGTGTGTGTGTGTGTGTGTGTGTGTGTGTGTGTGTATACACAGTACTGTAATTAAGCATGTCCATAATAGGTCCTGTATGATCTGTACACATATGTCTTCTTCTTCTATTTATTGCTGGTTGGGGGGGATCTCAAAGATGTTTGTGTGTGTGTGTGTGTGTGTGTGTGTGTGTGTGTGTGTGACAGTCTGTGATACACATTCTGAATCTGTACATCTATGCTCTGTGATCATACCGGGCCTCCATTGTATGCTTGGGTGGAAATGTCTTGACAATCTACTGTACGCATACGTGTACGTGTATGTGTACGTGTACTGTGTGTGTGTGTGTGTGTGTGTGTGTGTAGGTGTGTGTGTAGGTGTCTGTGTGTGTGTGCATTGAGGCATCCTACGTGTGCTTTTCTACATGAAGGTTCGTTCCGTGTGTGCTTTGTACGCGAGTGTGTTTCTCTGTGTCTGAGTGTGTTCATGTGTGTGTGGCAAGGCGTCCTTATGATAAGTGACTCCCAGGCTGATTAAAGAGAACTCTTTCTCTCCATAATGAACACAGGAGATCCATCAGCCATTGCCTTTGAGGAACGCCTGGCGCGTCAGCAGCTAAAGTGCCTGTGATCTCTCGGATTTCAACCAGCGTTGATTAACTTGGCAGCATATTAAGTGGAAAGGTATTGAGCTGGCTAGAACAGCAAAAAAACACATCACCAAGAGTTTGTCTTGTAGGCGCTGGTATGAAGTCATATTTGCATATCTGAGTAAAGTTAAAGTGCTTATGTTTGGGAATCAGTGCAAATATGATTAGAGTTTTTCAGGTCAAGCGAGTGGGTCAGAGTATTATCAGGCTTATGTCTGTTCAGGTCTAATGAAGCAGAGGGAATGTGTACTTGCATTTGCACTGAGTTGCACAGAGTTCGGCCATTTCGCATGTTCAACAGCAGATTTACACATCATTTTTACTTTTTAAGGTTAAAAATTAACTGAATTGCAGGGTATATTACACTTAGGATGAAGGATACAATCATCATTATAAGTTGCAAGTAAATATCTATCCCATTGCATCACATGATTTAAATTTAGTGTATACACGTTTAAATGGTTATCTGGATTCAAGAAAAAACACCACAGACTTGCCTTCTTGCTGTTCATGGAATTACAGACCATTGCAATATTACAGCCTCCTCTGTGATTGAAAATATGTCCAGGGGTTAGTCTTAGCATGAAAAAGATGCATGATTATGCATAATGGTTAGTTTATTGGGGCCAGAAGTGATACTGAAATATCCTCTCATGAAAGGTAAATAAGGTTTTATGTCCTGTCACTGACATTTATTTTGAATAAAATTCTGCCCTATAACACTTTGTCTTCACAGATAGTTCAAAACAAACAAAAATAATTTCATTAAAATTCTCCCATCACATGGCTGCTCACACCCATCCATGGACAAGTCAAGGGGGAATAAATAGCTCAGTATAATTAAACATTTCACTCATCAGTGAAAATTAAAAAGTTCTTACATAGGCAAGAAGCTATGTCACTCATAGGAAAATTAAGCAATCTGCTGTAATTAAAAAGAGTCTGGTTCCTTTAATCTTGGGTTAAGGGCCTGTGTAGCGGCACTTAGGGCGCTTCAGCTCAAACTGCCCTCCGAAGTGTGCATGGCTCAAATACTGTTTGTTTTTCTTACCAAACATTGTATTGCTCATTCTATGTCTAAAGAGATTCAGAAAACTGTAAGAACTAGACAAGTTAAGAACTTAATCTTGTGCCTTAAAATCAAATACTTCTATGCCTTCAGGGAAATAGTTTTCCTATCAACAACAGCTTCTGGATAGTTGTAGTTATCCTACAGCTCAGTTTGATCTCCTTTATCTTCACTGTGACAAAGGCCAGTCAGGTAGAACAGTTCTGGATGTGTCTGGCGGTCCCTAGACTTCCGGAGGGAAGATGGTATGAGTTAAAAAGTGCAGGGAGGGCAAATTGGGATTCAGTGTAAATGTACAAAGGTAAACTTCAATAAGGCAGCATGGGGACTAGTCCTGCTCTTTTATCATTTATTGGCCAGTGCTTTCACAGCCTGCTGGGAGTTGTCCCACTTATTCCACCATACACACCCTGCCACGTAGGTGAACCCTCCTAATATGGGATAGGCCCCTGCCTTTCCTGCAGCCTGCTGCCTGATCTGATATCAGGCCAGTGGAAAGGTTTGCTCGCATTTTCACTCCAACTACATTTCCCAGAAGGTCTTACTCTTGGCTATACTGAACCCGAGGGCACGTTGATAGAGAAAGGTCCTCAAATCTGATTCGGAAATAAGTGGAAAAACATGAGGAATGAATCAGCCTTTGTGCCCGTTCATATTTCATCTCCTAACACGTCAACTGTAGCATGCTGTCCTATTTTGAAGTCGAGTTGCAAGAGAATTTTTAAGAAGTAGAGGCATTCAAATGTCTCCAAGTCAATTTCATCCTCCTTTTCCTCCAGTCAGTCATGGATTGTCGCTCCCTTACCATCGTGGGTAATTTGTTTCCTCATGTTTACAACATCAGACATGGCTTTTGATTATGCATTTTGTGTTTGGAAATGAACTCATCATTTCAGCTGTAGATGGCATTGAACTGAGCCCTTTGCCTGGTGAAATGGACCTAAATGTTGAGCCCTTTTGATTGCTCTACAAAGTGACTGACTCCGTTTGACCTTTGGGAGGAGGAGTGAATATTGTCATGTTGTAAAGCGCACATCCAAATCTCCTTTTCTTTTTCAGTCCCGTCTTGATAGGCCTGAGTTTGCCTTTGTTGTGTGGTATTCCACTGACACTCTCACCCTGGATTAAAATCTTAATTAACTTGAGTGTCAGTCTGCCTTCCTATAGTTGAAAAGGAAAAGAAGGGGAGACTAAGGAGGAGAGGGAATTGTGGTACATGGGATCATGGGATGCTCGCCAGTCTACTGCAGGGGGCACCGTTAGTGTGGCTGGAACTGCTGCTATGTCTCTGTCTGCTGTGTCCCTCCCCCTCTCAGCTGACTCTGTCTCTCAGTTTGTTTCTGCCTGTCTCTGTGATGAGCCCTCATAAAGCAGAGGTTAGGGTATGGAAGAGGCTTTGGTAAGACACAGGACATCTCTCTCAGGGTGTGACCTCATGTTGTGAGACTGACATGGCCTCATAATAAAAATGTCCTGCCGTTATACTTGGAGCGTGGATAGAGAGAGTGACTGTGAATGTTAGCCATCAGTTGTTGCCACGGCCGCGGGCTCTGGCTAGTCGACGTGGTCTGATCGTGTGGGTCACCTTCGTAACAGAAATGACACGCCTGATCAAAGGCTGGCCATTTGCCGCTGGGATGCTTCAGTCTTTGCGCCCAGCTGTGCCCGCCTGCTTGTCTGACCTTGGCCTTGCATCATGAGGGTTTGTGTGGCAAATAATGGGTAATCTGGCCCCAGCTAGTGCTCCTTTGGTGTCCCCTTCATCCCTCGTTTCATCTTGGCATTCTGTTTCACAAGGCTATATGAGCTCCCATCCTTTCCAGGGAGCCCTGATGAGGCTGTGTAAGTACGGCTGATCGGAGGATGGACATTCATCTCAGAGGTGGCCAAGATGGGCGGTGGGTGGTGCTGGGGTTGGAGGCAGAGTGGTTGAGAAAATTATATCACTGTCAATCATAAACTGTTAATGACAAAATGACAGCTTGACTCAGCCTGGCCAACAGTTTCCCATTCTCTCTCTCTACTTCTGTAGAGGAGATGCATGAAGGACTTTGCCTGATGGGGGCACTGTGCTGGGCTCTTATGCTGGGTTTTCTTTACAGTAGCCATCTGCCCATGACGGCTGGATCTGCCATTAGACATTAACGATGTCACTGCCACTATGACAACTCTCACACCAGTTGCCTTTATCTCAGCAGCTTTGTTTCTTTGTCAGTGTGAAATGCCATTTGAATTCCAAATGGAGCATAAACAACCCATAATCTGAGTACAGAGAATAGTGTTTTTTTCTGCCCTAGTATGATAGAGCTTTTATGTGCTGAAGCTATTCTATCAGCTTCCTATGAAAGTTCCAGTGTTTTTTTTCCCTTTAAGCCCTCAGCAAGTGATCCAATGGGCCTCCCACTGCAAATGGCAAATGTCTCTTCCCATGTAAAGCGCTCATAGCTCTTTATTGAGGACCATTGCACTGGCAGTATCTTTCAGCCAAACATCAGCGTTACCATTCAAATGCTGAAATTAATTCTGCAGCCAGGGTAAAAAGGTGAACAGTCATAACAGTAAACTCTCTCTCGCTCTACTCTCCCTCTCTATTTTCCCCTTTTATATAGCCAGGAGCAGTGTTTTTCCTTTCCTTTTTTTTTGCAGGCGAGAATGTCTTTGCATCTGAAATGTGCATTAATGCACCGCTAAGGTCAACTCGGCTCATTTAAAAAACAAAGCATTCAGTGAGTTGTAGGTCCACGGGTCTGCTGGCACACAGGAAAGATTTATTGTCTGCCCTGTGCTTGTGCTGCCGCTCCTCGTTACCAGCCAACTCTGACCCCGTCTTGCCGACACCGCAGAGACGCTTAATCTCCACGGACAACTTCTGTATGAATACATTTTAGTCAATGTGGAGCGCCACGGTGCCCGGACTAGTGCCCTGGCATGGGTTGACAGCACACACTGCCGGGAGGGTTGGGTAAGAGAGGGACAGAGGGAGAAGGAGAGACATCTGCTCTGGTCACCCACCCTGCTATGCCCTATTGTACCGGGACCCGTTGCATCCCTGTGGTTTACTCTACTCTTTTCCTGTATGCATGAGTGTGTGTTGTTGGAGAGGAGTGGATATGGGAGGTGGGATGGAGCGCTTGCGGGGAGTAAGGGGATGCTTTGCCATATGGCCGATTCCCTGCTTGGTTTGAGAGAGAGGAGCAAAGAGATTGTAGGCACTAGAGACAAGCAGATAAAGCACTGGGTTTTTTTTACGAGCCATTTAATCTTCCATTGATCCAGAATCTTTTCCTTAAATTTTTGTGAAAAACTATTGTTGCAAGATGATCTGACTTGATTCCAATGCAATCCAACTTCTTTTCACAGAAAAACTTGACATTATCCTGCCACATTTCAATATGTAACAATATGAGCTACTGCAAGGCCCTTGCAATGAAATTAAACTAATCGGTAAACAATTGAAACAAGCTCAATGGGAAAATAACCAGCAATATTATTCTTTTATGATGGCTGCCCAGTTAAATTGAATTGTTAATAGGATGATTTTTTGCAGTGTGGGCACGAGAGGAAAGCAGAGGGTGGGAGCCACAAAAAGACCTTTTATCTTGCCATCTCCCCCTCTCTTTAAGAACGTGCCTGGAAGATGTAATGCATACCAAAACTCTGCCTCTCTATGTAGGCCAACAGCAGGGCAATGGAGCTTTGAGAAAGGGGACTCAGTAGATTTGAACTTTTTAAACATACGGATGTTGTGTTATACTGGACAGGAACGAAACCAGCACACAGAGACTCAAATTCACCTGATAGTTTTTACTATTTTACCAGGCAGCTTGTTTTTTACAACAGAGAAACCTACAAATAATGGATGATGACTGGCCAAAGTAGTTGATTGACAACACAAACTAACCATTCACAGTCAAAATTTACAATCACTTGCTTGGCTGCTTGTGACTTTCCTACCCTGTCTGAGGCATTTTAGTGGTGTTTGTTAAATGTCATTCATCTTCCCCCAATCCTACAATGCTTGAGGTAATGTTTTTAACTTGTGAGGAACGTGAGGAAGAAACAAAGAGAGGTAGATGGTCTGTGATGAAGGAATGACTTCCAACCTAACAAGGGTTTCAGGAGGACTCTCTTGGTCTACAGTGCATTACCCTGTAAGATAACACTCTGGCAAAATCAGACAGTACTCCCACAATAACGGGCCGGGTTTAAAAGACGATGGACTCTGCTAAGGCAAATTATAAACTTAATTCAGTGGTACTTGTAGTTCGCAGCATCAACTCTTTTAGCAGTCATATGTCAGCAGAGCAGAAAGATTTCTTTACTCATAATGACATTAGGCAGCTTAGCTTAAAATGGTTTGGGCTTTGCATCATAATTACTGTGCACCAAAAGCAGAGCAAGACACCAAAGCAGCCATTTCTGTTGCTCATGCTGTATGATGTTTAGTATTTAGGGTCAAAGTAAGTGTTTTTCAGTGACATATTTCATCATTTGAATCAACTTAACTAGAAGTTACAGGGCAGGGATAAAAGTATCTTTAAGAACTCATTGGATTTCAAAATAGTTATGATCAGCTTTTAGGAGCGGCAGAAAATCAACTGCCTCTTCATTTGAAAATTTCAGCATCCCCAACGAGATGATGAGGTTGTTAAAGGACTCGTTCTCTGTTGATGTTGGTGGGGAATTTGCTGTGACAGCAAAGCAGCTGATTTCTTTACTTGATGAGGCTCACGACTTTAAATAATTGACATTCAGTCATCAGATAACTTAAATCAGTCACTGCAGCTGCAGCAGGGTCTGAACAGTTCTGGATCAATGAAATCAGCAAAGAGACATTTTCACATACAGGGAGGCGTGCAGTCTTAATCTTAATGTTTTCCTGAACTTAAAAAACTAGCAGTTGCTCCTCACTCATTAGGCTTCGTCTACATCAGTGTCTGTACAATTTGCTGAAACTGATATCCTTGTAAAAGCCAAACTTTAATTCAAATGTATTCACTGATTCATCTGATTTTTATCATTCAAGGGCAACGCATGACACTATTTTGTAATCAAAATTGTGTTCAGTGCCTCATGAAATTAACAGTCTTGTCCGATTTATGTGTTCTTTTACAATTATATTATATCAGTTATTTAAAAAATATACACCAAGAGAAGGTCAAGAGAAGGACCAGATTGTCAAATAAACATTTTAGGCATATTGATGATCCACTTACACAGACTGACTCACTAGCTCTTAGAGGATCTCCAAATAATTTAAGCATTCCAACATCATGAAATGTAACATTTGATGTCACTGTGCACTGATAATATTCCGACTGTGGAAGGATCATAGTGAAGGACAGACACACAAGGGATACTTTCTTTTTCTGAGGTGAGAAAAGAGACAAGGAGATTCAGTTGGGAGAGTCACAAAAAAGAGACAAGGAGAAAGACGGAGACATTCAAAGAGAGAGAAGCCAATGATGCTGCTCATGCATTGGCATCGCCACGCCCACTGAGCAGCCTGAGGCTCTGGAGTGAAGGAAGGATTTCATCTGTTTTATCTCCTCTGTCTTCTTTTTTTAGGTTACACGGAGCACGTCCCTTTTTTCCCTTTTCCCTGCTTCAGTGAGGCAAAGATCTTAATCGCCCCTGACCGTAATCTACCAGAGTGGAACGCTTTTCTTCAATAGACAAAAAAGGAGCTTATAGATGCTGCACCCTGCAAGGGTATAACATCACAGGGTTATCCTCTGGCAAAAGGGGAAGGATGTGTAGTGTGTGTTTTGCGTGTGCTCCTATTGCTGTGAATTCCACAGTAGACAGTGAACAGCGACAGGCATAAGGAAAGAGAGAGAAAAGGGGGGAATAATGTCACAACTTCATCAACTCCTTTTTTTCTTATTTTGTCTTCATAGAGTATGACTTATAGAGAACCTGTTCATTTTTATTCCCCCCTTGTTGTGTGTACTTTGGGAGGAATCAATTAGTTGTGTGCACACCCACGATCATCAGCAATCATTCCCTTTTAGTAATGGTGAGCTGGTGCTAAAAGGCCAGTCACAGACAGATGCAGAGTTATCTCAGCCACTCACAGCAGCAGGTCTATATGCTGTGATACAATGGGCAACTGTATTAGCAACCAGAAAAAGTTGTGGATATTCTTAAAGGACGATTTTGTTGGCATTACTTCAGGCAATACTAATGGATGACAGTGCTGCTGTACGCATCTGAATCTCTACCTCTAAAAGCCAAATATTTGTTTTGTTTTAATCTCCTTGCAGTCTGATGGGTTGACATATGACAGTTTAGAGCGTTTGAAAAGTCAACTTATTTCTTTACAGTTGACAATTTAGTATTTTTCTCTTCTGGCGTCTGAATCGTCCTTATGTGGAAAAAACATCCATCTGGTGCTTGGAGCAGACTAAAACTGACACTATATGTTATTTGCAAAGAGAACTGCAATCATAGAGAGATCGTTTTTGTTGCCTCAGCCAATCCCCCTTAAAGTTTCACTCTCTCTGTGTCTGGTACTGTGTGTCCTCCCTTCTCTCTTTTTTTTCTCTTTTCCGCTATTATTCTACTTTCGACATGCCTCGTTTTTTTTTTTTTTCATTCCTCTCTTTCTCTCTGTCGTCTCATTTTATTCCCGTCGCCTTTGTCACTTTCTCCTTCTCTGTCGTGGTCTTTTCTTGTTCTTTTGTTTCGTTGTCACTTCCTCTCTCTGCAGCGTTTTTTTGTCATTTATTTCTTGGTTCTTGTCTTTTTTGTACAACGTCATAGAAACACACACACACACACACACACACACACACACACACACACTTACACACACAAATACAGACATAAATAAATCCCCTTTCTGTGAAGTCCCTGAAGTCAGAGAGAGAATATGATTTCCAAAATCCACAAAAAAGTCACTTGCACAGAATATTCATAGTGCATTATTTCACTTGAAAAGTAACACTCGCCCACCTAGCCTAGAGCTGAAAGCTGGCACATCTAACTTTCCAAGGATTCATCTGAGGTTTAGGCACAGCGTTTAGGCAGAGGTGTACATAATATGTGGCTCTGGTGGCTCTGTGAAGGGGGGGTTCTTACATGGTGAGGAGAGAATTTGATCCTAAGAGCTTTGTGTAATCCCTATCTCAGTATACATATTGTCTCTTTACTGGGGCTCTTCAGTCTGCCGGCCTCTCCCAAATTCTAACGGTGACTAAGCAGTGGATAATTCAGAGTGGATCTTTTTGGTATAGCCACCAATATTAGAATTTGGAGGTTATTTAACGTATGGCATAAGTGTGTACCTGTGTAAGGGCACAGGTGTGTGTTTGTACCTATCTTGAGACAAATTTCTTTTTGTGTTTGTTACATAGCAATAAATTGTTTTCATATTTTTTTTCGGTTAATGCCGAATCGGAAACCGCATACACCGACTGACAAGCCTCACTGAGAGACTTCCTTGTTAAGCGCTTGTGTTGTCCATGTCTCTGTGAACAGAGTGGATTGGCAAATTGGATAGAATCTTATCAGGCGTAAATAATGGCAGCTATCTGTAAATAGCGTTGGAGCAGGGGAGCAACAGATGCTGCTCCTGGTGAAGGAGAAAAGCCTGCTCTCCTCCACTGAGCCTGCTCCCCGCATGCTGCCACTCACGTATTTGGCTCCCATTTACACTGATCTATATTAATTCCTTGGAAAAAAAAAGGATGAATAAGGAAGTTGATTAAGGAAATGAAAATCTATTATGCTGAGCTGAAGCTCAATGTGTTCCAGTCTGTTTCACACTCTGGGATTTTTAAACCTTAATGGCTATCCAGTTAGTCACAGATCAGCGAAGCAAAGCCGGGATACAATGTTTATTTATCCATCTACTTATTCTTTTTTAAACATTTAACCCATCTCCCTTAAGACTGTAGACTTATCAGCTCCTGGCTATTGAAAGAAAAACACTAAAGTAATGACAACTTTTGACAATAAATATCTTACCTGTAAATATTGTCTCTCTAAGCTTGTACCCTGTCTCGAATTCTGCATGAGTACAGTCAACAAAAACTCAGTAGGCTACAGTAGCTTGATGAAATGTACCTGGCATTTATCAATAGCTGGAATGAAAGCTAACGCCTTCTCGTGTCCACCGAGGCTTGTATCCTCCCATTGATTTCTGGCCAGGCATTTGCTCACCCCAGCCAAGGTCCAAATGCAATTTAAGTGTTGTGTGGGGACGCATTTCTAGCATAGAACCTGACATGGTGTGGTCAATAGCCCCAGGCAGTGAATGAGCTCTCAAGTGGTATATAGCAACAGCGAGACGTATTTCCTCTTCCAGCTCACCTCACGCCTCCTCGTCAAATTAAACAATAGAGGCTGGAGGGCTTTCTGCAGGCCTTCAGCATGCTTTCACCCTTCCATCTCTAAGAGGACAAGGCAGGCCAACGACAAACACCGCTGCTCACACATGCAGGGGGAAAAAAAACACTTCAATTATTCCATTTAAAATGGCATCAGCTCTCGACCCTCTACTTCAGGAAATTAAATTTCAAAATGGACCACAGTTGTGGCAGCAAAACAAAAGCGCTTGATGATTAAGGGTGGATTTTAATAATGCCAGATTTTATACACAGGTCTGCAGAAATGAATGTAATAATTTCCAGGTCTTGAAAGGTTAGTGAATTGAACAAAAAGCCTGAAAAAGTACAGAGCACAAACTTTTTCTGTGATATTATCTCATATATTTAATAGAGTTATTGAAGTCACTGTCATATTATAATATCTTCTGATGTTTTGTTGTTGTCTATGATAAGATGTCGTAGTGTGATATGACTTGTATAACAGCCGAGATGTCCCAACAGCTTAGAAGGATTTTGGCCACTGATGTTAATACCAAACGTATGCCAACATAAGCTGCTAATAACATATGCAGGGTTGAAGAGTAACACAAAGCACATAGACATGTGTGACATGTGGGTAAGACAGGCACGAAGGCCGTCACCAGCCTTAGCATCCAACCCCTCAGCTGGGAGAATAATTGCCCCGGGAAGCTGATGGACTGTCAGGAGTCACATGAGCTTGTTTCCTCTGTTCTCCTCTTTTCTTCCCCTTTCGCCTGGTGACACAGACAGACACTACGGAAGCACCTTGTGTTCCCCATGCATGGAGATAAACTGCATATTGCATTCTGTTTCAAGTGTTACAAATCTCTTGCAATAATATAGTAAAAGATGTATTATTCATTGCTTCTACAGTGACTGAGGGGTGGGATGAAATATGCATATGGCACGTGCGCAATTTCCAAAAGCCAACGTCGGGCGACGTGTGACGGGTGATCAACATCACATCGTGTCTCTGGTGTCATCAAAAGCCAGAGAGGGGAGATTAGTTGAGTGAGGACAACATGGGCAGATATAGGGCCACTTCATGGTGGGCACAATGACTGCGATATTTGGAGAGAGAGGGATGCTGGTGTAAATAAGCATAAATTTTCAATCTACTGTATGATGAGAATCCATTTGTGGTCCCCAGGTGTGACAAACAAAAGGTTTGGATGCGTTTGTTCCAGATCTGTCTAAATGGTTTTGCTTTATTTCCCATTGAGATAGGGTGCACAGGGAGTGTGGGATTGGGGTGCTGGGGGTGCCAACCAAGTAATTTTGCTGCCTACACTCTGCAGAGGGTATAATTGCAGACCTTAAAAATACCCATTCTGCTCTGGCACGTGTGAAAAGCTTGGGGGCCAGGGGGTGGAGGGGTGGTAGTCGGTCATGTGGGTACACGAACATGTGGTGTGTGTGTGTGTGTATGCATGTGTGGGACAAGCATGAATACACATTAGAATGAGATGTTCAGAACACATGTGCATGAGTACTGCCATATATTATTGTAGAAGAGTAGAAGGAAAAAAATGCCTCCATTGTTTCATTCCAAGAAACCTCATCACGAGAGAGTATATTTATGAGGTAGCGTAAAAATTCACTATATTTTTGGGAACATATTCTATTTTATGTTGGTGATTTCCAAGTGTTTTCCTATTGGCCTGGGGGTCTGTGTGAATGAGTAATAGACAGAGTAATGGCTTCATCCTCGCCCAGCTAAATTTGTTTTTCTTCCTCCTGCCTTGCAAATACAAAAAAACTGCCAAAAAAATGATAAATAACAGCTACCCAATTACTCTGGCATCACCGTATTCAGGAATTTATGTTTACATTATCAAGATGTACCACTGCTCTGCATGACAACACCTTGCCACAGAAACAAATGGCATTTACATGTCCTCTGGGTGGTAGCTAGGTGCAGGTTCCTATTCATTTAGCCAGTTTGCCTCCTGAAGTAATGGGAGGCCCTGACCTAGAGCCTCTCTGTCAGCCCATTAGTGAGCGTGGAGAGCATTGCATCGGCGCCTCTGCTGTTCTGCCACTCACAAACACCCCCTAGAATCAACACAAACAAACCCAGAACGCTGCCCCTCCTGCTCTCTCTCTCTCTCTCTCTCTCCCCCTCTCTCTTTCTCTCTCTCTCTCTCTCTCACACACACACACACACACACACACACACACACACACACACACACACACGCCAGGCAAAATGAAGCTGGGGCATTGATTTTATAATGATGCCCTGGCTGCTTCCAGCCATGGAGGAATTGAAGCTGGCTGAGCTGAGCTCTTGGTGTGTGGAGAGTTTTTTGGATGGAAGCCCTGCTGGTTGCTGGGACTAGTCCGGTAGAGAGGCTAGGCTACAGACGTGTGCAGTCGGTGGATCCAGAGCATGTAGAACATGGAGAGGCAGCCGTGCCCAACTTTACAGAAGCACCCGGAGCCAAGCGTCCCTCCTCAGCACACACAGACCTGCAACTGCCAATCAAAGCAGCCTCGGGCGCTGCCACTGCCTTGTGCGCATAAATTAGCATGTATTTGCATAAGAATCCACTCGTTTAGCAGACCCACTTGGCTCTCCCCCCAAATGGCATTTTCTTGCTTCCCCCCTCCCTCTATCTCTCACTTTTCCTCTCCTTATCCTTTTACAAGCACCGATAAGAGCTAGAAAATGGTGTGTTAACCCTTTTTATACCAAACCTCTCTTGACACAAATTACATGTGTGCATGCATGATTGAATGTGTGCATAGCTTGTTTGTTGTGGGTTTGCAAATGAGCCAAATGAGCCAACAAATGAATCAAAAAACAAACAAACAAACATAGGTGCACACACATTCTTTTTCTGAAAATTGCTCTGCAGTTTTCTGTGTTTACTCAGAGAATCTTCTGTTGTTGGAGGAAAGGTTCTATCTTCAGCCATTACCAAACATCTTTAAAATGTCTTGCACTTCAAAGTTGCACAGAAGCTTATGTGTCACATAGCATTCACCAACACGGCTGCATTATTCAGCGACAACTTTAAAGCCTTGTTTCACACGGTTCAGCCTCAATAGCCCACTGAGAGCAGCGGTGCATGCATACCCTTCTAAATTAAAGCTTAGAAGACAGGAAAATGCAGTTACTGGTCAGCAATGGTTACAAGGAAGCTGAGCGAGACGAGGGAAGACAATGAGATGACATTAATCTTTCACCATAACCAGTCAATCAGGACACCACACAGCAGGCCTGGCAGGGATTAATAAGTAAAGAACAGAGAGAGCTACCCATTGCCCTCAGCACAAGTTTTGGGATGCAGTAATTGGCTAGGTTTGTGCCTTCAGAGTCAACTTGAAGCCACACACGAGCCTAATGAAGGTTTCTCTGACTTTGTTGTACTTTTCTCGCCTATTCTGCTTACTTTTAGCGTGGACTGCGGTTCTCGGTTCTCATCTGGTAAATTATTGAACGTGGTCTTTGGTCTGTAAAGCTGGCTAGGATTGTTAAGTTCTTTGCTCCCAGCTATACTCCACAGGTGATTAGTTACCATGGATGTATTAAACAATGGATGAGTTTTTCAAAAATGGTGCCCCATTCATTCTAATGAAACCTGCCTGCCAAGCACATACAGTACACTGAAAAAGTTAATGTTGCTTCCCACTTCTGTGCCCATAATGCATGTGCAATGGTGTATTTCTTTGGCTCTGTGTGGCGAACGACTCGTTCTCATGACTTGCAAAAAAATATCTTGATACCACAGCACTGTCGCTGTCTTTTATACAAGTAACCTGTAGATACTGTTGCAGCAAGCAAAAGGGACACAATAGACATTAACTTGAAACTTGAAATGAGTGTAAACAGTGTTTGCATATGGAAGCTAAATTGTGCCTACGACCTAGACACTTCTGCCTCATTTTAGTCAACCGCACAAACACATCCAAGGCTTGATTGGGTGGTAATTTCTTTCACCTCCCACATATACACACAGGTACATATTTGTGACTCTTGTCTGACTTATGAGGCAGAAGTTATATAATGGTAAACATGTGCATCTCTGTGGGAGGTGGCATTAATTACACACAAATACACATTCACATGTTAGAAAACATGAGTTAGATGTGTGCTCAGGTGTCAATCTATGTGATCGGTGACACAATATAGAGGGTGTCTTGCACCAGATACTACAGTATCTATATAACAGTTGTGTGGAAGCACATGTGACTCCTGCTTGACAACATGAAGACCATAGTCACACACTCTGTAAGTGTGTCTTGTCTGTTCTGAATCACAGACACAAACATGTGGAAACAGGCATGTATATGTATGATTAAAAGGTTACGTGTGCATATAGCAGCATGAAAGTTAAGACTAGGTGTGTGTGTGTGTGTGTGTGTGTGTGTGTGTGTGTGTGTTTGTGTGTGTGTGTTTACATGCCTGTGCATATGTGTTGGTGTGTGATAATCAAAAAGTAATAACATCCACTTTTAAGTTAGGCATGTTTATTCCTTGAGGACAACAACTGGCAAATTTTAGCTCTGTCCGTGCATTTGTGTGTGTATGTGTGTGTTTGTGTTTTAATTTTACGTCCAAACAGCAGCTAAAACCCTGGGAGGTCGTGCAGTCGCTCAGGGGGCCTCTCTCCCTTCCCATGCTCCCTGCTGGTCCAGGCAAACGGCTGAGCTCCCTGTCACTATCTCCAACCTGTGTTTCCTTGCTTTCCTCATATCTAATATGAGTCACACACACTCAAAGAAAATACACACACCCAAAGGGCTTAGGCTGCCCTGTCTCATCCCATTTCCTTACTGCCTTTGATCCCCAACCTTCCCAAAAATAAATTTCCCCCCTTGCAGTGTTAACTTCCTGCCATGCTATTTAAGCTTCCTTGTCTGCCTGGAGCGACCACAGCTTTGGCACTGGCTGCTTCTGTCTCCTAATGACAGCAGTGTAAGAAGAACAGACTGGGGGGGGGAGTCGGACAACAGGAGCAGGACAAAAGGCCCTGAGGTGCACCACAAGATAAGGATGGCTCATTACTGTAGAGGAAGGGTTAATGTTCACAAACGGCTCTGAAGGGCCCCTCCCCAAATGCTGCTGCTTGTTATGAGAGCTAATGATGTCAGCAGAGGGCCCTGCTTGTTGATTAGCCTAAATACAGGACTAATAGAAGTGCGTGAGCGTAATTAATGACTGAAGGGAAGCCTAACGAAGATGAGAACACACCACTGTGGTGGGTGTTCCTGGGTTAAGCATGTCCCTGGACAACATGGCAGGGCACCTTATCAGCTGGCCACGCTATCCCCATGCCATCCCATGCCATGCCCTGCCATGCCATGCCACGACACCCACTCCAGCACCCAGACAGGCCAGCCTTTGTGGCCAGGCCTAATTAGCTGTCACAGCAGGTGGAGCAGGGACCAGGGAGACTCTGTGGTCTGCTCTCTGACAGCACAGGTCCCCGCAGAGCTCCCCCAGACACTGACCGCACAGGAACAATGTGTGTATGTGTGTGTGATGGGGCTCTCAGTGCACGTACGCATGCATGCATCCATGTCTGTCTTTCTGTGTGTGTTTGTGTGGGAATTTTTGTGTGCTTGAGTTTGACACAAGACAATGAGAGTTAAAAAAAAGACAGGATGTGATGGTGAAGGGTATATCAGGATGCAGTGTACACATACTCCCTCACAGACAAGCAAAAAGAAGCTAATTTTATTGCAAATGTGGGTAGGAAAAGGTACAGTGTAGGCGTCTGCATGAGTGTGTGTCTGTGTTTGGAAAAGTTTAATTACATTTCAAGTTTTGCCTGTCGCTGCAGCTTTAGACAGAGATAGTCAGCCTTCACCTTAGCTATCCAAGACACTATACTAGAACCCATCAGAATGATATACAAAATAAAACAACACAAGAGAACAGAATATCATATAATTTCTTTGTAATTCTGACATTATGAAGCAAGAATAAAGGATACAGTTTATGAATACTGCAAATACAGGAGATAAGTCTGTCAGAAAGCATAACAAACATATTCAAGAGAAAACTGCAAAAACACACAACTACAGTGTCATTCTTACTGACAAATTTACAGTTTGAAGCATATGTGTGTGTGATTTATAGTGCAAAAATCTAAATTAGACGTAGTACATACCATAGATACCCAAGACACTGAATACAGAAAAAGTAAATAATTTTAGGTGCAAAGATGTTTTCTCTGGGCAGATATGTGGCCATAAACAATCATTCTGCCTTCCTCTCCCTTAATAGCGGCCCATTTACACGCGTCCTCTGAATTGTCAGACCCATGTCACCTCCTTCCCAGCACAATACATTACTTAGTGTATTTCCCTCCAACCCCCTGCTGCGTTTGTCCCTCTTATGTTACTTTGTGCATGTGTATGCAGGGAAGATACAGGGCATTTTGATGCTTCCTTCTGTTTGCTAAGGCCTGTGTAAGCTGCAGTAATACTTCTTTACTGATAGCTCCACTCACACACTCACACACAGCCTTACAGACACACACACTCACACACACACACACACACACACACACACACACACACACACACACACACACACACAGCCTTACACACACACACACACACACACACACACACACACACACACACACACACACACACACACACTGCAGCTCTATACACTCCCCTGGTTTAATCTATTACCATTTTTATGTGGCTCAAATATTCAGGCCGTGTTAACCAATGCATCATTATGAGGCGTATAACTGCAAAAGCCAAAGGATTTATAGGCTTAAATAAATTATGTGATACGATAGTGCAAGTTTTATGAGTTGCAACTTTGCAAATATTCTTTTAAATAATAATAATAAAAGAAAAATATCCTGTTGTTGGAAGTTGTGAGAAAATGATTCCCCTATCCCTACTGTTAAGTCCACCTCTAAATGCACATCTATCTCAAGCTATTCATACTATATCTATTCTTTACATCTCACACACATTTTATGAATTGATGGGTTCATTTGTGGCATTTTGGCATCATGGTTTTTTTCCACCTTGCATTGCTAGTACTATCATTGTCGTACTTGTGTTCACTTAATGTATCTCAAATCATTTCTGTTGAGCATACGCATGCACAGCGATGGCTAATGTTACACCCAAGTGCACACAACAACATACACAATGATGTATTGTGCATTTGCAATGTAATATGTTTTACACATGGTCACTATACATCACCTCTGATGTTCTGTGAGTAGGTCTATTTGATCCCATTTGGCAGATGGATCCAATTGTCCGGGCTGATATTGGGCTGTGACAGAAAGCAATCTAATGGCAGGCTCATTGATGATGATGAGTTCTGTTCCATTGCACTGAGATCCAGTCCAATTTCAAAAGCAAATTCAGCCATTCATCTTCCAAATAATTGTGGCACTTTATCAATTGCTCCCAGTCTTTTATCTATCACTTCGATTGATGTGATCATTTTCACAAACAGCTTTCTGTGCTAACGGCGTCTTGGAACACACTTGCAGGGCTGCAGTGTGCTTGTGTGTGTGTGTGTGTGTGTGCTAGTATGTGTCTAAAGGCATCTCTCCACAAGTTTGCAAGAATGTGCATGTGTATGAATGCAATTGAGCAAGTGTGCATTAGTGTGTATATCTCCATGTGCTTGGTTATCCACATGCCTGCATTTATGTGCGTAATAACAGTCTCCTATTGCTCATTACAACAATACATCTTCTGCTCCATTATTATTATTATTTTATTTCTGTGTTTGTTCTGCTGTGTGTATTTATGAGACCATTTAACTGTGATAGTGTCGTAGTAGTGTTTGATGAACATCTTCATGCTTGTGTCTTCCATTACTATCAGCAGCCAGTGAATGTTTGTTTGTGGGCAGGTTTATGAATCCATTGCTCATTTGTGTGTCTAGTCTCATGCATGATGTATGTGTAATAATGTATGTACATCGTATTAACAGCAGCCTGAGATTTTATTTTAAAAGCAGTGGTACTGACCAAAAGACAAGCTTGACTTTCACAAACATAGATATGTCTATTGGAGATATGTAATGCTGCTTTTTAAAATGTTATAACTTCTAAATAATTATGGCACCTGTTTGACTTGCTTTACGAGGATACCTCCTGGGTCTGATATTTTAAGGCAATTTGCACATGCTTCTGCTAGAAAGAAGAGAGCTGTCAGTGTGGTGACAGTATGTGTACATTATTACCCAAACACTACCTACGCAGTGTGTGCCTGATACTCGTACAATGCTTGTACATTTACTGCAAGTCAGTTCTTGCTGTGATCTTACTGGGAACTTCGTTAAGATCATAGGGGGTTGATCTGATCTAAAGTGATATTAGGCACAGGCTGTCAGACAGCTTAATGTGTTTATGTATATTTTTATTTGTATGTGAATGTATGTACCATTGTGATGGTAAAAGCAAGTATGTGTCAGTGTATATCTGTGTTTGTGTGTGTGTGTGTGTTTGTGTGTGTGTGTGTGTGTGTGTGTGTGTGTGGTGATGGTAATGTGCTAGAGGATTGTGATGGCTAGTGTATCAGGTAGTGTAATTTTATAATTCTTACCAGGTATTGTAACTCTCTGAAATTACAGTTGTTTACAAGTTGTTTTTTTCATTAGTGTCTTTTAATTAGTGAATATATTCAAAAATGCATCTCAATTTAAAACACTTTACTATTTAAAACACTACTTTACAATTAAATTAAGCACTTGGACAAACTCATCCACCCCTGATCACAATGTACAGTCACCAAATGTGAAAACACTGTTAACTTTTCTCAATATGTATACAACAAAAACAGTGATAAATGGGTGAATCTGACCCAAGATTAACTTTGTATAAAAAATATGCTGTTTAAGGACCAGTCATTAGCCTTTGGGTACATTACACAAACAAATACAGTTTTGTTTACATTTATTTTTCTCACCAAAATGTGTTGACTGTGTGTATCCTAAAGGCCAAACAAACATGTTAAATGCATTTCCTACTTCATGAAACCTTTTGAAATTTTCTATTTATTTACACTGCAGTGATTTTGTTCTGCTCCCGGGTGAAATAATACATTTTATAGCACAGTGGTAGAACAGAAGCTAACCTGGAAGTGGGGATGGATATTCTGTAAGCATAATGATAATTAAAAATAATGATAATTTAATAAACAAATATACTGATCAGAGGCTCTCTCCTCTAAGGCTGTCCCCATACTGACCCCCCCACACATCCACAATGACATTCCCCCGACTGCCTGTTTGCTATATGCCCCTCTTTGAATTTGTGCATTTTTGCAGGCCATTGTGATGTGTGATGTGTGTGTGTGTGTATGTGTGTGTGTGTGTGTGTGTGTGTGTGATCTCGGCCTGTGCTCAATTGTTGGATGCTGTCATTGCCTATAGCAGAGCGAGTCCAGCTCCATTCTCCCCATTGCTCTGTGCTCTGTGATTGCTCACCGCTGACTCCTCTCATCAGCACTGTGGTGTGTACGGGCTGAAGCGCCAACCCGGCCGCCAGGTATACGAGAGGAGCAGAGCAGGATACACACTCATAAATCTGACAGATGCATGGTGTGTCATTACCTTCCGCTTATTATTATTCTCCCACTCCTCTTTATACTGTGAGCCACTTTAGCTGTTTTCCCGGCCCAGCTCAGAAACATTTGTACTGTGGCCTTGCGGTGTGATAGATGCTCCTGGAAAGGTACCAGGTTATTGTTGCCATTCCTGCTCTGGCTTTTTGTTTGTGCACAGGGCTCGAATCTGGGCATTTAACCTTCTGTGTTTCGGCGTATGCATTGGCAGCGGTGTGTGTATACTATTATCAACTTTGCTTGCACAGATCTCATGTACACACATGTTCACTTTCTGAAATAGTAATAATAGAATCTTCCCATAGATAATATAGCTCAACATACATGTCATTTTGAATACTACTTCACAAAGGTACAGATATGCTATATACATTTAGAGCATTCTATATATTCTACATATATTTATATATAGAATATATATATATATATATATCACCATTCAATCCTCTTCTCTTTCACTACCTTACACTTGTTCCTTTTCCCTTCCTTATTCCACCACTTCTTTCACTATTCTCCTTTTCAAATGCACAAATATGTACCACACACACACACACACACACACACACACACACACACACACACACACACACACACACACACTGGCCCAGCATAGTGTCCCTGCGGCCCAGAGAAAGAGAGAGAGACAGGGAGAGAGCGAAGCAGTCGCCTCACAAGAGCAGACCTCATAAAACTCCCTGTCACTTTGACTAATTTGTTAGTCTTGTCTCACTGTGTCGAATCGTCACCCCCCTCTTCCCCCTGATGCACCTCTACCCCGATTCCCCCTGTCCTTCTTTCCACCCCCCTCCCCTCCCCATCGACGGGAAGAGGAGGGAGGGAGATAGGGAGGAAAAAAGGGGGCAATAAATGTAATATAGTGCGCCGGCCATTGGTTGCAGTGATCTACACAGCAATCCATCTACAGTCAGAGGAAGAACAGAGGCTTTATGGAGCAGAGGATAACATGATGGCTCGATTGCTCATCCACTTTCTGTCTCTGTCTACCTCTGTCCCACCTCGACAGAAGGCCTGCTGGGCACCGGTAGAGTAAAAATAAAAAAGGAAGAGAGAATAGGGATATTATGAATGCAGGCTGGGCTACAGTCCCCAAGACTAAATTGGGTTTGACTGGGCCAAGCAGGGTTGGGCTGTATAGATTGGTTCAGATGTTCAGCTGGGACTCTCAGAGGACCAAAGAGCCAATACCGGATTCATAGAGATAAATTAAAAGCCAAAATCCTGCTCCAGGGGGAATCAATTGCCAGGTAATTATGGAGAATGGGACAGAGATTACTGAGACAAAACACAAACACAGAGATGTTCCCCTATGATGCTGCAGCATCACACCAGGGAATACTGTTTTTTTTGTCTACTGCTGCCCCCTCCCCTTCCCAAACCGACCCTGAGTACCTAGTCTTTAAATAGGAGTTCAGGCTCAGAGCTAAAAATAGGCCGCATTTCACCGTCAGCCACCCTCTGCTGAGCTGTCAGCGCCCCTTCTCCCTCTTCTTCACAGTGAGGCAGACACAGCCTTCCTTCATGTGTTTTTCGAGGGAGACAGGCAGTGTGTGATCCCCCCAGCTCTAACCCATCTCCTCCAACACACGGCAGGCCGAACCTCTCCTGACTCACTGGCCTCACAGGGAGGCTGCTGTGAACTCACACACCAATTTCAGAGAAAGACTCATTCCCGCTGTGCTGGCCCTGTTTCTCTTCCACACAGAAATGAGGGGCAGGATGTCCTGACGTGTGAGCGATGGGTGATGGAAGCAGTTATTTGGGCTGGTACAGTACAGGCTGTGCAGGATCTGGGAGGTTGCAAGCCAGTGGGATTGGCCAACAGTGAGATAATTGTATTTCAAAATGCTGTGTTTTTTTTATTTTTGAAAAAATAATAATGACAGAGGTCAGGACACTTAGTGTAGTTGTACAGTGGTCAAAGTTGAGGCTCTTAGCATCCTCATAAGTCCTCTTTGAGTGACTTTTCTTTGTCTCAACCATCACCACCTGCTCTTTGTTGGCTCTTTAAGAAAAGTCAGTCTGCATTAAACATCTTTAATTGAGCTTAAAAGGCTGTAAATGGCATCAACAGCTCCAATGAATTCAAACGGCAGAATGATAATTAGATGCATCAAACAATGGATGGCTTATCAAGAGAATGGTACCTGATGACTTGAAAACGAAACAGTATCAGATTTTTGAGATGTAATGAGAGGAGGTGAAATGAAACAACAGCAAAGAGAAATTAATTAAACTGGTATCATTATTAGTTTTTGCACTTATTTGTTTGTTATTTGTTTGTAACATTTCACTGTGAAAAGGTCATAGCTGCGGAATAAATGTGTCCAGTTAGTTTATCTTTTATGAAAAATTGTTTACATGTATACATCATAAAACCCACCAATCGCTGGGTTTCACTGGAACAATAGCAGCAGTGCCTCTATTTCAACAGAGAGAAACGGAAACTAGTTCTGTATGCTATGTTTAAATGCAGTTCAAATTGCAACAGAGCTTCATCTGTAGCTGTAATGAACATCATGGAGTGGTGTAACTCTTTCGGTTAAAATATTACAGTGGTGAGTCAGGACACAAGTTAATTGTTTCGGGGGAAAAAAATCATATTTCTGCTGCTCTCTAGGGGAAGTCATGTAAACAGCATTATTTTGTTGTAATTGTGAGTTTATGCAGGCTCAAACAGAGTAATGCTCATTCACAGTTTTGGCAGTAGTGGCTTTGTTGTTGCATATAGATGCAGCCAAAACTAAATGAGTTTAACTTTATTCATTTCCTAAGCAGAGAAAACTAAAAGCAATCCAAATGACAATATCCTGTAACTTTTTTTTACTTTTATTTGACTACTTTTACTGTACATATGGTTAAATTGAATCAAAGTCTCTTTTACAGTAAAACAATGCATTGTTACATTGATGATATGCATGTCCACAAACGTAAATTCATCTTAGAGGTACCAACCGGTCAACAATCTTCCCTTAATTTGGTGAGCCATATTATTCATGTGCCACTGTAATTAAAACAGCTGTTTCAAAGTTATGAGATGAGTAATGTGACTGGCTGAGAAGGTAATAATTCATCACCACACCCCCCTATTAATATCCCACTTCACCCAACTCACCTTTCAAGCGTGAATGCGGCACTTGCGTGGATTGTTGTAAATGTATAATTAAAGCAGGACCCAATATGACAAAGCTAGCAAGTTAAACCATCATTTGGAAATATCTTTCATTTTGTATTGTATGCATTTAGTTTGCTGCCTTTTTCAGAGTGCCTTGACATTTTTTGCACGAGCAGCACTCAAAGAGCTTGTTGTGGATTTAGCCCAGTGCTCACTTTACCAAATATCTACACAGAAGACATCGGTATT
The DNA here is from genome assembly GCF_905237075.1 of Dicentrarchus labrax. Taxonomy (NCBI): domain Eukaryota; kingdom Metazoa; phylum Chordata; class Actinopteri; family Moronidae; genus Dicentrarchus; species Dicentrarchus labrax. The sequence goes on from NW_026136719.1 coordinate 25,275,318, forward strand.
ATCTTTTTATCACCTGTATTTAGTTCTGTCTGATGCATACATTATTACAGCAGATACAGTTAAGTAATCATAGTTGTTTAACATGTCCCTAAAATGGGTAGATGAGTAGAAGAAGATAAAATAGAAGGTAACAACTGACATTGAGTTACAAAAATAAATGCATTTAAATTCATTCATATATATTCGGATCACTTAAAAATTCATCTTCACACTGGATAATGCTAGGAATCTAAAAAGAAAATAAGTGTAAGAGATACAACCAGAGAGACTCAACATTGGATGAACTGCTCACATTTTTCTTATGGTTCTGAGAGAACATTTTTCTGTATTTAATTGAGTGTCTGGTAGATAGCATTTCTCCTTGCTTGCTTGTGAGCAGTGGTATTCACAAAGCATGGTCAAACACGGTCAAAGGCCAGCAGTGTCCTTGTCTCTCTTTCTCTCCACTGCACTGTTATCAATCAGACAGACTAGCCAAAGATAGATGACTGAAATGTGTGTTGATACAAACACACACGCACATACACTCTGAAACGTACACACAGTCCTCTCCTGGAAAATGTAAGCAAGTTCCTCTCTTCCACGCTGTTGGTTTCCCACCCCTCCGTGACTTCAGCCGACTTTTATTCATCATAACAGAATGAAAAGTATAGATTTGCCTCTGGAGATTAGAACAAAGTAAAAAGTGAATGTATAGACATAAAGGAAATAGAGCATGAGGGAGGGGGGAATATGGAGAGGAAAAAAAGTGAGTGAAAGAAGGAGGGAGACAGAAAAAGGGAGAGAAGAGGAGAAAGAGAGATGGCCTCTCTAAGTGCAGCAGCACACAGGCACAGAGCTGTGAGTTCCCAGGCAAGACAGCATGAGCTGCCTATTTGTCAGCATTGATCAACCCATTACGGGGCTGTGGTGGGAAGCATATTGGTTTTGGAGGCCAAAGGGGCAGAGAGAGACAAAGATAAAGCAAGACGGGGGGGTGTTGAACTCCTTTCAGCCTCGGCAGCCACACGTCTGTAGGTTGAAAAAGCCTGTAGTCTTCCTCTCCAATGTCTATGCAGTTCATTTTGCAGGGCCCAACGGGAAGGTAGTAGATGTCATTTGTCTTACAGCATCTCTGGAGGCTGCACTGTATGTGTTATCTTAGCTTTCTGCCGCTGCAATGCTAACAAGAAGCTAGCTAGCTCCTCAGACAGACAGAATGTCACTTGTCTTCTTCCTTAGAGTGAGTGTGTGTGTGTGTGTGTGTGTGTGTGTGTGTGTGTGTGAATTTGTGTGTGTGTGTGTGTGTGTGTGTGTGTGTGTGTGCAAAGGGTGGGTGGTGGGTTGGGGGTGGGTCCTGGCCCTAGGGGAAAGCAGGCTGCCTCTTCGCCCAGCCTCTGATGAATTCATATAATTAACTCTGCCTTGATCTGTTGGCTAATCCTGCACTCAGTAATAAGGGATTAAAATGTCACCTAAGCCACCTGCTGTTATTGAGCCCCTAGACTTTTTGTGCCTCTGTGTGTGTATGTGTGACAGTGGGAGAGAGAGAGAGAAGAAGAGAGAAAAAGAGCGAGTGAGAGAGAAGGGGATAAAAGTAAAGTAAAGTCAACGATTTCTGTACTAGAAACATTTTCTCTGTTTGCACAAGAAAAATTTATGTAGAGTAAAACTATAAAGTAGCTAAAAGAAGTAGACGTCTTAACTACTGCCATCTTCATGTGAGCGCTACTCACAACTCCATAGTTTGGCATGAAGCTGAACTCCATAATTTGGCAGGAAGCTGGAGCAGAAGTTGCAGCAGACTCGCTCTGAAAACTCATTGTCACAGTCACTAAAAAGGGACATGAAAGTGGGACATGCTGGAAGGTGGGAGTTGAGAAATCTTTTTTCCTCCCCTATCACTATGACCTCCTTGGACCAAGTAAAGAAAAAAAGAAGAAAGAAAGGAGTGCCAATTGGTTGGCTAACAGCCCGCAGACCAACGGCCAGCTTTCCTTGACTGCCTGCCGGCCACCTCCGCTCGGTTGCCTAGCAACCCCAAGTGTACTTTTGGGTTGTCTAATGACTCTTGTTGCTGCAGTGGCTCAGGGGCTACTAATGAAGCCTCCTGACCAATCGCTGCTGTTTAAGACCTGGAAGCTGACTGATCACTGGACAGGGATCTTGGGACTTCAGGCTACCCTAAACCTCTTATGTGAGACAAATTCTGGCCCCAACTCGAGCTGCTGTAAAAAGACACACACCTACAATATGTACACAGAGCATACCTTAACTTACTGCTTACAATGCTCCAACTGACCTTAATTCTCCCCACTGCACACTCACATACATCAGTGCTTCACCCTACCTGAACTTTACCTCAGACTCACAAGTAAACCTATTCAGTGCAATATGGATGGCTGTTATCCAGCCAGAAAGAGTAGAATGGTTGGTTTAAGACCCTACAAAGGTGAAAATAATGATGCTAAGGGCCCCTTTAGCCCTTGATCCACACTATAAACACAAACCAAACCACCAGGACTCTATGTGTACTCCATTCTCCCAGAGCCAAAGTAAGCCAGCCCCCAACACAGTAAGGACTGTAGCTCAAACATCTGGAATCACAATTGAATTTTAATTTATCACCTCTGCTTTACTTTTAATGTAATCTAATAACTGTTAAAGGACACATAATATCTGTGAGAATCATGCTGCTAGCATTCGCATGATGTTTATCCAGAGTGACTAACAGTGAGTCAACAGGTCAGTGTCTTTCTCAGTGATGCTTCAACTCATCAAACACTGACAGAGTATAACATGACCTTTAAGGATGGTCATTGTAACCGTAAGGCAGCATCCCCCAACATACTATAATATGAAAGGAAATTTGTGAAGAAGGTATAATTCCAGTTAGTGCTGACTTACAGTATTTGTTTGTTATTGTCTGCAAAGTCAAACACTATCAATGTTTTGCACCTTAAGAAGAACAACAGATGATGCTTATTTGTACCTTTGCCTTTGTTTTTCCATATTTGGAGACAAAGTTACAGTTATCATTTACATCTGGAGATAAGTGTGTGCCCAGGTCTATTTGTATGAGTGTGACTGCCCCTGTGTCTATGTATCTGTGTGTGTGTGTGCACGGCTTCCTTTGCTTGTCTTTGTGATGCAGCTCATCTCTCTAAGCTTTGTTCCAGTGTCACAGCATATTGCTAGATGAGTACATTACGTCCCCAGGGTGTCGCCATGTATACGCTTGTCTATACATGTCCAGCAGTCTTAGGTCTATATTTGGCCGTGGTCAACTGCTGTCAAGTGCTGTGTTGCCTGAGGGCCCAACACCCACTGTGCTGCCCTAGCTGACTGATCTGAGGGGGCAGTACCATGTGCCATTCACTGGTACTCACATGTTGGACCTGTCCGCATGGCCTAGTTAGAAAGATAAGCCCACTGCCGATTGAAGCCAGAAAAACACCATGCCAAATATAAAACACAATGCCAAATATGACATGCGTGGGTAGCCTCAATAAGCAAGGGTCTTCAAGGGTGGCTCTTAACACCCACCCTTTTCACAGAGTAAAGAGGGGATATTATTCCTGTTTCAGAGAAGGCACAAGATCGAGTGTTTTTCTGTTTTCATATTCAAACTCCAGGGAGTGCGAAAAAATGAAACCATAGACAGGGGAGCAAAAAGAACCAGGGGAATTTTTATTCACGGCAGGCAGTTTTTAAAAGGGTTTTTTTATGTTAGCTTGGCAACATTTTGCTTTCACCTCACTATAGAATGGATCTTCAAAGGTTGTTTATCGATTCCCGACTGTTAACCTTTCACAAGCTGTTTCACAGCTACGCTGTTCGGTGGCTCTCAATAGCTTCCAGGAGGAGGAGGCTGGGGCAGGGTGGGGTTGTATGTCCAGACCAGTGGCATATTGGCTATGAGTTGCAAAAGGGGTTTCTGGGTAGAGAGGTGAGATGGAGAAGGAAGGGATGGAGGCAGAAAAAGAGGGATTGCTAAGGGTCAGGGATGAGCAGGATATAGCTGGTGACTAGGAGTCTGGAGCCAGGAGGGGACAGGAAGAGCAAGGGCCAGCCTGAAAGGACCTCTCCCTGTGGGGCTGGGAGTGGCTGATGTAATGGCATTAATCTCCAAGTGCCATCTGACACCCAGTGTGGCTCCGTCATTGAAAAGTGCTAATTCTGCTGAACTGTGAGGGGAATTCAGGCATCTCTAGAGGCAGTGCCCTGGATTAATTAAACACGCTGGCATGGAGCACTGCACAGATTTATCTCTTTTACGGCATCGTCACTGTTTGATTTTTGCGTTTAGCTCTCAGAACAGGACAAACTCTGGACATTAACGCCAGGAACACTGCCACATTTCACTTGTTCTCTTCCCAGTTCACATATTGTAGCGGTTGCTCCTATCATTTTGTGCTAACCTGGGATTTCCCTTCTCTCTCTTTCCTTCTCTCCCTCTACTTCTCTCTCTCTCTCCAGATGAACCGGCCCATCCAGGTGAAGCCAGCCGACAGCGAAGGACGAGGAGGTAATTAACCTTCTCCTGGTCTCTGTTGCACACCCCCCTTAAAAAACACACACAAACACACAAATACACTGGTACAGCACACACGCAATCCTTAATATTCTGCTCTCACTTGAGACACACTGGGAGTTAGTAGAGTAGTCCGTAATATAGGTCACTTGCTTCTATTGACTTCCCATCTGTGCCAGCAGAGGGGCTGTCTCAGGTTCACAGTCACTGGGAGTGGTTCAAAGACAAGACAGATAGACATGGAGTGAAAGAGAGAGAAATTAAAGAGAGAGAGAGATAACTGAAAAGAATGGGAAGATCTCCATCCCTTGATCACCATAGAGTGTAGTAAAGTTTGGTTACAGATAAGAGGCAGGGGAATACACCCCAAACACAAACGGATAGGCACAAACACACAAACTTATGGACACCACAGAGCTATTACTTTTGGTCATTTAGTAGCCGCTACATGAAGGGAAGAGATAATATAAGTCTCTGAAAGTAGAACATATCATGATTTAAGGAGTTTGGAATATGTTTGTTTTGGTCGAGCAATCAGAGCATCACTTCCCTAAAATCATAGTTAAACCACCTAAAAGTTATTTGAGTCATATTCAGTGTGATTCAATGCGTTTCTGACTTTCTATAAATTAGATGAGCTCATTTGTATTAAAAGAATATTTTTTTAGTAAAGTAAACCCACCTATTTAAAGCAAATGTGCAATTCTGCATTGACTTTGTACTGTTTCTCTTGCGCAGTCTCCTCCCACCATCTTTAGTCTGACTGACATGGTGATTGACTAGATTATTCTGGAGCCATTTGTGACTAACATCAGTGAGGTTAATGCAGATTAAGCCAGTTAAAGATTTACATGGATGGAATTGGATCTAATTGGACCGGTCTGTGTCTGCCCTGTGCTTGCATTTCAGAGTGGTGATTTAGACTGCCTAGGTCAGATTAGACTGAGCCACTTCACTGATTTATGTGGTCAAGTGTGAATCAGATGGCCCATTGCTATTGCCACACACACCCCCATGTAGATCTTATTTTTGTCATGGCGGCACTTTAATTAACGGCCATCTAAAAACAGGCAAAGTCTGACCGACAAGGCTTGGGCGAGAGCCAATCGGCATTCTCACCAAGATAAATTGGATCTCTGGGCTTAAGAGGGGAGGATAGATGGGTCCCAATATCAATTACTACCCTTTTTCAGCAGAAAGAGAAGGGAGATGAACAGGCAGTGTGAATGAAATACAGAGGGCTCTTAGGCTGGCACAGCCCCTGCTAGTCTGTCAGATGAACTTTCTATATGGGAGGACAGGATAGGACACAGCACAGAATGAAATAAGACCAAGCAGACAGGCCCCAACAGAGATATTGAGCGTTAATGGCAACAGGAAGTCAGCAGACAGGCCAGGGAAGTAAACCACAGTCGCTGCTGACAATGAAATGAGATTTACTATGAAGGCCTGTGGTTAAAGGAAAATAGACAGCCCAGTGAGGGCTGACTAAAGGAGAGAAAGTGGCGAGGGATTCATCTGTGGAAGGTTGTGGACCAGTCAGGTACACTAGTCCCAGTGGGGCCTCTAGATTGTCAAACCCACGGCTGAACTGGGACATTTGCACCTCTAGAATGGAATCACATTTATCACTACCAAGACATCAGCAATTATCTGTCATGGGAACTTGTACAGGGGTCTTGATTATGTGCCTGTGCAGGCAATAGGGCCCATTACTCCATTTGGAGACTCCAGTAGCCCCTCTTTTGTTCACAGTGTCCCTGAGAGACATCCTCTCTCTGGGGATATGGGAGTGTCAGGAGGAATAAGACCAGAGCTCAGAAAATGACTAGGGGGGCTCGGTGCCACAAAATCCTGCCGCTCGGCTGCCATTGTGGATCACAGAGCTGATTCTCTGGCTGTCTATTACAATGACTCATGTCTTATTTTATTTTTTCCTTGGATTATCAAGAAAGAATGGAGCATGGGAGGGGAGCTTCACAGCCTTTAAATCTATTTCTGTTCCCTGAATCAGCTGACCTCTTCCCCACAAACTCCACATTTATCTGATGTGCTTAACTTCACTTTTTTTCTACCCAATTCGATCAAACCATGATTTCAACTCAGAGATATTGAGACACAATCGAGGCATGGGTCGTCTGCTCACTCATTCGGTGGTCAGTGCAGGAACAGACACGATACTATATCTCTACTTGAAACCCAAGCAATTTTCCTCAACTCGAAAGGGGCAGAAATGAGGAAAAGTAGACATCTCTTGCTCTCTCTCTATTGCCTCCTGTCTTTCTCTTTTTCCTTCCTTCTGTCTCATTGGTATTGCAGTGCAAAGGGAGAGATGAAGCGAGTGATAGAGAGAGAGGTGGGGATTCAGTACAAGGCCCATGGAGGAATGCAAGAGAGTGAAAGATGGAAGACAAAAAGAGCGAGAGGGGAAGAGACGACAGGATGAGAAAGTTAACGGAGGGTGATGGAGGCAGCTGAGTGAATCTCAGCAGTAAATCATCTCAGAGCCGCCCCATCCCTATCTCCTCCTCGCCTCGCCAGGAATCTTTTTCCCCCTGACCTTGTCTGCCGCTATGTCTGTGAAGAAAAGATGGGGCCAGATTATCTATGATTGGAGATGGCCATTATCTAAACACAATCTTGGAGCCAGGTCCCACTCCTCTAGCCACTGCTGTGAGACTGGAGACCACACTGATGAGAAGAGAGATGATGGGTCAGCCAGCAACACCCTCTCCTTTTATTAACTCTGATAAGACGGTTTCAACACTCTCCCGAAATGCCCAGCAACCTCCATCAACATTGACTTTTTCACAAAGTGCCACTCTCAGTGCATTTGTCTACACATAGTCTCCTTACCCTACTTGTTTATTAGCTCCCTATACTTATCCCTATACTTTTATTTTATTGGATACTTATACAGTGCCAGGAGCATTGCAATTGCTGCATTTGATACTCAGCAGCCGCTCTGTGAGCCTTTTTAATATCTTGTCCATGCCTTTTGTCTGTCTGGCTGAGGGGAGTCTTTGTGAATGGGTCATGTTTGTCCTTGCCAACCTGCTGCTCTTCACAAGGTTGACCCCAGTCGGGCAGTGAAGAGATTGACAGGACCTTAAGATGTTGCGCACTGTGCTGTCATGCCCCACCCCAGCAGGTAGGGGAAGAGTGAGGGCTGCTGGCTGGCTCAGTCTGGCAGGCCACAGGGGAGGGGCTGTCTGGAGGCCCCTCACGCCCACAGAAGAGCGCGCTCCACTTTACATGCAAATGAAGCCAAAAGATCCCTCTGTGCCTCTGGACACGATCGTGCAAAACTCTGAAAAGTCAAGAAGAACCCTTGCAGCAGCTGATACGTGTGTGCAGAGAAATACACACAGAGACACAGGGACAGACAAAAGAATTCAGGAATTTCCTGACAGTGACCATTGCAAGGTATTAAAGGTTAAGGTATTAATTTAAATGACTCTTTTGCAGAATTCCATGATTGGGCCTTGCCCTCAGAGAAGATATTTCTAATGTTGAAAAAGAAGGAGTTAAAATATTTGGACAGAAGCCGCAACAGGCAATTTCTCAAAAGTTTCCTCAATTGTTTTGCATACCAGAATGTTTAAAGCTCACCTCCCCCTCCCCTGGGTAAATGGATGTCACAGCTCGAGTGGTATAAGTAGTGTATTTACAAACACGAAGCCTGTATCCTCTCATCGTGCCTGATACACTGACAATTTGAATGTTTGTTCTCCTCTGATTATTCCATTTACCACCTCACTATACTGGATAATCCACTTGCATACATCAGATTGGGACCAGCAGCAGAAAGGTTTAGTGTGTGGTTGCACATCATTTTCACAGGGATGGGGTCTAATTACTTGTGTTAGCTGGGTAGGAACTAAACATGAGTTACAAGCAGAATGGGGCTTATTATGTTGTTGAAGGTGTTACGTAAAGACAAAAGGAATGATTGTGGGGGTTGAGACATGCAGCTTAACCAATCATATATCATGCAGGTCGTTTTACAATTACCTCAGTACATTACATTGCACTTTATACATTAACTTCAATACTGCAAGTGAACTGTGCATATTGACAGTGAATCCTACATACAGTTTGAGCATTTTTTAACTCTAACATTATATCAGTTCGGAATAAAACACCATACTTTTGCTGTACTACAACAACAATAAACAAGAAAACCACTGTAAACCGTCTCAACCTGGAAAATTGTTGGTTGGGTGCATCATTTCCATGCTAAGGAAAGGTTGTAGGCATATTTTTAATGCTGACCAGCAATTGCACGATGTGAGATACATGTCTAAGTTACATCAGAAACATTTTTATTTTAGTTTTAATGCTTCCATTTGTCTTTATGTGGTTTTTCTCTGGTCAATTCTGAAATTCATCTCATGTGGTTACCTTTCAGTCACCCTGTTCACTCATTGCCATTATAGCAAGTAATTGTCTCTCTCTCACTATGCAGCATCAAAAATTACATATCCAATAATTCTAAAATGACAGGTAATACAATTATTGTTGTATGATCAAACATGTTATTCTGTGACATGCCTGATTTGTTACAAATTTTAAACAGAATGTAGCATGTTCTATAGAGTACTATCAAGCACATATTTAAACAGTTATAACAGTAGCAATAACAAAAGAGCATCTGTGATATGTGATTATTATTAGTTTTTCTTTCCATACTGTGCAAATGTCTAATGCTCATTATCTAAAAGCCTATTCTGAAAGCAAATGGCACCTTTTGATTCCAAACAGACTCCTGCTTTTACTCTATTGGAACATATAGTAGATGATGAACTCAATATTAAGAAGCCGTTTCCAACATTTTGTACACCCGGTCTGTACGCCTACATGTGTGAGTGTGACTGGTGGCGGGCCTCCCAGGCAGCTGCACACCAGCATCAGGCTTTTCTAATGAGACCATAAGAAGCACAACTTCTCTGTTGTGCTGCCTGGAACATTACTCTGCATTTGAAATGCACCCAGCGGCCTAGCAGGCATCTTTTATCGTTGGATGCAGCTGTCCATGCTTTCTGAACACTTACTACTAGCAAGCTTCCCTGACTACTGCCAACGGGCAGTAAGTGATAGAATCATGAAAAAAAAAAAAAAATGTACCACGACACAGGAGCAGGAGAGTAATTCTTTAAAGAGAATATTCCCATTATTGGCAAACAAAAGCAGAAACTTTTGAGGAGTAGACTTCTCAGTAACTGATTCTTTGCCTAGAGAGAAACAGTAGGGTGAGGGATGACAATAAAGGGTAAAGAGAGAAATACAGAGCAATAGAGAGACAGAAAGACAAGAAAGGAGAAAGGAAAAAGTAAAGCACGATCTATATGCATATACTGCAGCCTACAACACAAGTAGCACTTTACTCCATGGAGAGAAGCATCAATCTTGACAGCATATGGCGTCTGTGCAAAATCCATTAATTTTTAATATACCGGGCGCTGAAATGAAAAGGCTTCCTGAGACAAGCAATTGTCAGATGTCAGTAGTGTTTTGATAACTTTTTTGATCTCCTTTTTTATTTGCATTCATAAAATGGGGCTGTCCACATGCCACCTCAGTTTGGACATGGCTTTAGACTGACATGGAAACATTTTCAACACAATTGCTCTCACCTCCAGTCAGGAGATGAGGCACTTGGGGGAAACAAAGAAGATGTGTGGATTATTTTGTGTGCAAAAGGAAGCAAGCGTGCACTGGCTAAGGCCTGAAACTTTATTTGCCTTCACACACAAACGCACATAGACACTGGTATGCTATATACACACAATATACATTATTATTATTATTATTATTTATTATACATAAGTATAATAAAAAATATGAAAGCATGTGTTGACAAGCAAAATCAATACACCTAAACCCATTTTTATATAGCCTATGTATCCTTGAATCTGATTACATTTTAATGTATACAGCAGAAATGCTCCAGAGATATATGGATTAATTAGTAATATTTGAAGATGCAATGACACAAAGAATCTAACTGCTATAGTCAGGCTTCCTAACTACACACACACACACACACACACACACACACACACACACACACACACACACACACACACACACACACACACACACACACACACACACACACTCGCACACACATTATTATTTTAAAGTAGTGGCTAGGTTTGAAAGTGCAGATTACAAAGGTCTCTTTAGAGTAGAGCAGAGAAGTGCTGTAGAGCTCAAATGTTCTCCAGCTGTGTGGCTCAGCTCTGTTAGAGGGATAAGATGAGCCCCTCTCAATGAGAGATAAGTACAAAGAGGTCAAACAGTCAGCTCAATGAGTTTTGTCATACTTCTGTATCCTCAGACAGTTCCATAGGAAGGTCCTCACCCCTTTTAATGCAAATACATGACTGTACTCGAGAGGAGTATTCTTTTTCTTTTTCTCCTCTCCCCACTTTTAATGGATAACTCTTTGGAGTCACGGAGTCATCTCCTTGTGCAGAGGGTGCATTACAAGATATTTATTCATATTCATAAAATGCCAATTTAACGCATGCGAGTGGCCATAGGAGATGAGCGGGAACTTGCAAAATCCAATAAGAGCTACTATGGAGACAGGTGCAAAGCGGACTAATTAATAGCAATCTATACTCTGGCCAGGGCATGCAGTGTGCCGACTGAGACACTCTTAGGTCAGGCAATGAAAAGATAGCAGCTCCAAATTCATTTTCTCACCGTGGCTCTCCCAAAGGAAGGCTCCCAAGTACACTCACACTTCCTTTAATGCCTTCACTGGGGTGTAATTTATTTTTGCGTTTGCCAGCACATTTGGAAAGTTCATTACTTCGCTCATGGCTTGTTAATTAGCCTTGTAAAGCCGCCATTAGATCTCCTCGGGCCAGGACCGAGATGAGACTTTTGTCCCAAAACATTAACACACTGCAGGAGGCCTGTAAAACTGCACTCTGCCCATTTAAGTTGTAATAGTGACACCTCAGTGAAAATGTGAAAGATGGAGGGACAACTGAGTCAAAGTCACGTGCGCTATAGACGGGCTGTTGCCTCACTTCATGTTTCACCTTTTCTGCCATGGACAGGGGTCAGGCTCATTTCTCTCTAACACCTGTCCAGGGTTGACTTTACAGCTGCGCAGCTCCCTCCATTGACGCCCAGTATCTAGCTAGATGTCTGTCCTCCTGTCGCTCCTTGCTAAATCCCAGTCGACAGTTTAAGTGGCTGTCTCTGTGTTGATCTCCTCGGGGTTCTCGCCCACTTCCAACCCTGGAGCTCCAAGGTAGGAGGAACAGTAATGAGCAGTAGCACCAGCTTCAGCTGGTGAGTTTGAGAATTCCTGCTGTGTGAGGCGTGACTACAGGAACATGGACTGACACCACAGCTACAACACCAGCAGTAGAGACCAGGCAGCATGGCCTTATTGATTATGCAGGTGCTCATTTGTGTGGCCAAGCGGGTAGCAGGCACGTGTCTCATTTGAACTTTACAGGAATGGAACAGGATCCGATTTCCCCGCTGCAAAAAGGAAGCCCTGATGCTTTATTTTTAGAACAGCTGCGTCTAATGGGGCCTGGCAGGTACAGGAGGCGTCACATCTGTCGAGGCCCAGGTGATGCTATCGCCCTCTGCTCCTCCCCGCTCCTCGCACGCTCCCTACCAGTCAAATGACTCACACTGAAGATCAACAGTGTCATTTCCAATAAACTCTTCTTCCTCTTCCTGCCACTTTCCATCAGTTCTGGCGATAGGTTCTTGCTAGTAGCCATTTCATTCCACAACACAGTGGAATAGGGGATGCATAATGTAAAAGATGTAAAGAAGATGAATGCTCTGTCTAATACCAGCGCACTGGAAAGATTAATTAGAAAAATCTGGCTTTCTGACTGGCCAAAATTTTGTAGTATAGAGTCCATATGTCTGTGCCAGAGTGCCCCCCTCTGGAGCTAAGGAAGCAACTATGACATGATATAGGTGGAGCTGCCCTTCTAATTTAATGAAGAGCAACCCTGCACATTTCACTCTAGTTGAGCATTGTTTGGGAAATTGGGAAACTGGGAAAAGTCAGTACTCACATGAACCAAGATGTTAAATCACACTAGATTCAGCTAATTAAACCACATATTCATATATCACAATAAGAACTACCTACTGCAATGCTTAGTCATTCTTTCGTTTCAAGGCACAAGAACTAAATCTCGTAGCTTTTATGGCTGAAATGTTTTGCAATGCTTTCGACAAACACTGTTCTTAATCACTGGGCTGTGAAAGCAAAACGTCATGGTTGTGGTTATTTTGGTTACGTTGGTTACGTTGTACTGAAAAATAACTTTTTAACTTGTACACAACATATGTAGAATTATGCAGCGTGTGCACAAAATAGTGGGAAAACACATTCTTTCTCTGAATTGCACTATATGAATCGAGTCTCATTTTAGTTTATTATTTGTTTGCAACTGTTGGGAGTTGAAAAATGACAAATCTGCAAACCTTTGGCTGATAATTACCCACAAACAATTTTACACTGAGAATCTTCGTCAGTTATTTCTGGGCAGCCAACACTGGGCAATGCGCAGAATCATGTTCATTTTTTTTTTTTTTTCTACTTGGCTCATTTTCTAGTATTTGTTTCCTGACTTAAATTTTTCTATAGGCATTCATACTGTACAAGTATGACTGCCTTAAATTTTGTCTCCATGCAATAGTCAACCAAAAGTGGAGGGGATGACAAAGTACAGACTTTAATATCTAGGACTATGATAACTATAATAACTAGCTAGGACACTGTTTATCAGTGGATAGAATGTGCTGCAGAGTTTACTCTTGCTTATTATAATTCTTACTCCTTTGGTGATGAGAGAATGTAGTACCATGTTCTTGTTCCATGTTCTCTTTCATCTCAGTGACTTAAGCATCCAGACGATCTAACAGTTTGTCTACCTGTGCAAAATATTCGCGCTCTCTTTCTACCTTTACCTGAAACCCACAGCGCTCCAAACATCATCTCTATCAAACATCACTGTGGCAGACTTGAATAGTTCACTGGAAACAGGAATACATCTCCCTCATACAAGGGTGGGGTGGCACACCACACAGCAGAAAGATCAACAACAATAACAACAACAACAACAACAACAGCAGCAGCAGCAGCAGCAGCGTAGGCTCAACACAGCAGACTGCTGATAAAAAGGGGAGGGGGGGGTGTTGAGTTGCACAAGTTCCTCTCAGCTCAGCAGAACGGTGCCATCAGCTGTAGCATTTGTCTGTTCTCTTCCCTCTTCCACCCTCCCTCCTTCCTCCCCCTTCTTCCTCCCCCTTCCTCTCTTCCTATCCAGAAGACAGGAAGCTGTTTGTGGGAATGCTCGGCAAGCAGCAGAGTGAGGACGACGTCCGGAGGCTGTTCGAGACCTTCGGCCAGATCGAGGAGTGCACCGTCCTGCGAGGGCCTGATGGGGCCAGTAAGGGTCAGAGCCCACACACCTCCCACTCTTTTTTTCCCTGTCTGTCCCTCTTAATCCCTCTGTCTGTCTGTACGTGTCTCTCTTTCTACTCATCACATTTTTAGAACCATGCTTTACCCACTGCACACTCATTGACGTTGTCTGCGATCCACTCTGCTCTTCTGAATAACTCATCCTCCCCTTCAGCTATTTTGTTTTTCCCCACCTCTTATGTATCTTGCTCGCGTTTCTTTCATACCTCATTGTCACTGTGCTCCAACACTTCCTTCCTCCCACTTTCCTTTTCACACTACTTTCTGTATTTCCCTTTTTTGTTCTCACTCTACCTCTCTTTCCTCTCTCCTTTTTTCTTTCCCTCCCGAACTTCTTCTTATGTTGTCTCTTCATCACGGCAGCTCCTCTCACACTAGGCTTGTACTCAACAGATCCATCACACAACACCTCTTCTTTCTGCTCACCCCTCTCCTCCTCCTCCTCTTCCTGTTATCTGAAAAGCGGAGGGGTGTAATCATGTTTGTTTCCCACATTCCCGTCATCCCTCCCCAGAGACACCATTGGACGATAATGTCCTACTGTAAATAAAGCAGCCAGGCTCTGGGTTTTGCTGCTGTCACTCACTCTGCGGCAGATTTGCCTGCATTCAGGAACAGCTTATGCATTCATGTCTGTGGCTTATGTGCTATTTAGTTAGTAGAGCGTGGTCAAATTAAAGATGGCTGTGAAATGTGCAATGCAGGTGGGATTGTTCTGAGAGTGCGGGAGGCTCCCCCATCATCTTTTGATGGATCTCTGTCTCACAGCCATATTTTGAGCGATAATGCCAATGATATTGCTCGGAACCTCTACCTTCCTTTTTCTCTGTTGACTGTGATTTATTCTCCTATACGAAGCATCTGAATGTGTGAAAAGGATGTGTGGAAAGGCAAGGGAGAAGGGTTGATAATGTGGGAGCCTTCTGAGTATATCAAAGAGAAAGGCTGGCTATACTGAACCACACACCTATCTGTGTCAACATCTGTTCCTCTCACTGTTAATCCCAGGTCTATTGCTCTGCGTCGCCCCACCGGCCCACTACCTTTCTTTCTCCCTGGCTTGTTTCCTCTTTCGCATCCTCTCCCTCCCTGTCCGACTCCCTCTCTTCCTGTCTGCTCAGATGCCTCAAGCTGATTGACAGCATATAAAATGAAATAAGGCCTGTGCTGTTGTGTCAGACAGGAGCTAGTTTTCTCCCTCATTCGCGCTTTCACTCCTTTTCACCCTCCTGCACCCCACATCTCATCTCTTTTTCTTTCTCCTCTTTCCACATGCCATACGCTTCCTGTGTTGGTATTTGTCTCTATTATCACTGGCTTGATCATCACCTTTTCTTTCACTGCTATGAAATAGAAGAATGTAGAGCAATGTTAACTATGAATGCTACCACCAGACAAAGGTTTCATATACAGGTATCTGGTCCTATCACTCACAGTGCAACAGTCCCACGCAATCATTACGGGATGTTACGGCAAATTATTTTGCCAGTCGCCTCGCTTGGGATGAGGTTCGCGTAATTTGAATGAGACAGACCTTGAAATTGACAGTGCTATCTGTTCCATGATGGAGGCTTTGTCCCCTGTTGATGTAAATTTATGCTACTCAGAAGCTTTTCAGCACCCCTCTTCACCCAATAAAAAGGCCGAGAAGTTTAACATCCATCTCTCTATGGCACTGCTCCTCAAAGTACTTTCAAAGTGCAACACTTGCTGCCAGAGTTGAATAGAGCCTCGAATTGTCAGGAAAAATAGAGAGATGGCTTTTAGGTCTATAATTAAGTTGTGTTATAAATGTCACCCATCCAGCGGGATGGAATTCATGCATACATATTATTACCCCGGGAATTCAAAAGGCAGTGCAGATCCTCTGGCTTGAAAGCAATACAATCTCTCTTTTTCCTTTTTCCCCAACTCATTCTGAGCCATCAAATTCAAAAACTCAAATGTGCACTATAATTTATGAGGCTGTAGCACTTCCAATTCTTTTGAGATGTTGTGCTCTGTGTCCCTTAACTTTTTTTCTAGGTCAGGAAAAGCAAGGCTCAGCATTGATTTTTGGGTGGAGAAATTTGAGGACATTGTATGTTTGACTTGACTTTGCCACTGACGTTGTACGCCAAACCCTGCAGTTTTGAGTGTCTTTCTGGTTGCACTGAGCTGCTGGGGTCACTGGGATTCTGGCACAATATCTGACAGCCTTGTTAGGGAAACAACAAGTTATGTTGCCTTACAAAACCAAAAGGCTTTTGCAAGAACAAACTGCCCCCTTATTATTTCAACTGCAAAGGTTAAATGTGTTTATTCCTTCAAAGACAGAGTTGCAGTCAAATGGCACACAGTAGGCTGATGCATTTCAGTTGGACAAATGAAGACCTTTCCTGCTTCCACCCGGAGGGGCGTTCAAGTGAAGTAAAAGGCTGCTAGAGTGCTGTGACAGAATCAAAGCCTTCTTTGACTTATCTGTTTGCCTCTGTAGATCTATACAGCTTTGAGGACATTTGACAGTACAGAAAACACATGGCCTTTACTACTCACCACATTTTTGCACACAGCAGTCTCACTGCTCACTGTTTATTGTGTAGCTGGAAAGTGGATAGAAAAGCCTCAGGTGAAGGTGAAAATTGTCATCCATTGCTTGTGCATATACTGCGTGTCCCTCAGTTCAATCTTTTTTGATTTTGTCAGGAAATTATTAATTTGTTTGTCTGGGAAGCAAAGCTGACTCCAGAGATGTAGGAGTGAATGGGTCGCTGCCAGACACAGAACATCTCCTGAGCCTACTAATCAGTGTTTGTAATTCAAATGAATCATCACGACTCCTTTGAGAATGTAGAGTGAATAAATGTATATGAACATATGTAACCGTTTTAAATAGGTATCAGCATTTCTTGGGGAACTGGGGACTTAACTCAGGAAAGCCTGCTTGGTTCTAAAACACTGGTGCTACTCGATTAATGAAAAGGGGCAGAATTAATCCATGAGTTTGTTAATTAGGTATCTCTTGACTTAACACATGAGCTACCTGAAGGCAAGGATAAGAATAGGACATAACAGAATACCTTGTGCAGTCTATGACGACCATAAAGCTTAGAGAAATAGCTCCTGTTTAATTTAATGGCTTTCGGAAAATTACCACATTTCAGTTCCACTGTATTTCAGTTCACTAGCTTTCTTTTTATCTTTCAGTAGTTTTGTGCCTATCCTTACCTACACACTGATGTACTATTTAATCATGTGGTTAAGATATGTAACTTTCCAAAAAAACATATTGTGCATTATTATTATCTACTTAAATCATTTTTAACATCATTTGAAATGTTAATGCAATGAGACTCCAGAACACTGCTGCCAACAACCGTTCACTTGTCTTCAGGCCAACTTTTTATGTTGACTTTTCCTTTTGTGCATTAACTACACAACAGATTTAAGATGATTTGAATGCCCCTTGAGCAAAGCCCCCCTCCATCTGAAATTATATGCGAGCAAAGATTCGGTTAGATAGGCAGATTATAATACTATGCCTTTGTCATCATAATCTCTTTTATGAGTGACTGCACACAAATCACAATGTGTAAATATTAAACAGATTAATAATCACAAACAAGTCAGGATAGTAAATGCCTTGGCTCCATGCTCAAAAGTGGAGGGGGTGGAATTAGAAATGGGCGAGGGACAGGATGTTCCACGCAGCTAATGCCTTCACTACAATTAGACTGATTTATTCAGAGTTATGCGCTGAACACACAAATGGCAGAATATATTTACAAACCAGATAACATGAAAACAATGGTAATGAATTGTGTTTTTTTTCCAATATTCAAGGCCATCTCCCTGACGTTGTTCCCCTCCCTTCTATTTTTCTTGTTTTCTGTGTATACAGGCTGTGCCTTTGTCAAGTTCTCCAGCCACGCAGAAGCGCAGGCCGCCATCAACAGCTTACATGGTGGACAGACTATGCCTGTAAGTAACACACTCTGAAGCACACTCATAAGTGTTCTAACAACAGAATTACATTTAATGTCAACATTATTTTAACACAGTTACAAAGAATTGCTTTTACACTCAATGTGGACAGTTTTAGACGTTTTGCAAGGGATGTAATGTCACTTGGTCGTCTATTTATGCCTTTTCCCCTTGTGGTCCCAGTTGTATAAAAGGTTTCAGGTAGACTGGGATAAAGTTTACAACAAAGATTGATGGAATTTTTGATTCTGTTTTTCTACCTTGCCAAGAGACCAAGTCTTCCTTTAAAGTTTTCTTTTTCACATGCACATGCCCACTGGAGGGTGTATGCCTTTAAAATTTAAAAAGTATTTTTGTGTCTGAAAAAAATCTCATACATTTACGACAGAAACATACATACGAAAGAATATCTATTATCTATATCTATTTTTTCACCTTTACGTACTGTATGCCTCTAGTCTATACAGTGTGAGTGTGTGTATACATATATGTATGCTGTGAGTCACCACGGTGACTCTTTTCAAAGCACATCCAACAGTCCACAATCTCACATACATTCAAGCTGTGTGTTATCACACACAAAAAATTCACACTGTCAGCATCCGCTACCTTACAGTGCACAGCTGCATACTCTGTATCTGTCTTTTCACTCAATATCCATTTCGTTCTCCTGCTATTCAGACTACTTTTTCAGCAGACAGAGAGAGTTTACATTCACAGTCTTATAAAGATATGATTACGTTGCACGGCACATGAATCCTTGAATTTGTCCTCAGCAGACATTATACTATATATGTAAACATATATAACAGTTAAAACTAAAGTCGTGGGATGACGGGCATAAAAAATAAATAACTATGCATATATAGCTCAAGCATAATCTAAAATGATAGTGTAGGTGTGAGTTTATTCTTAGGTTCATTTACAATGTTATTCGCTACACAATGATTAAACAACACAAAAAGCATAACTACCCATTATTAAATTGTAATGTTGTGGTTTGGGCATTCGACATTGAATTTACACTTGTTTATTGTGGTGATAGTTAAAGGGGAAAAGTGTCGTTAAACAATTGATTAAAATTAACTTCTGATAATGACAGCCAATCAGAGTAAAAGTGCAAATCAGGACACTTTTGTTTGAGTGGGAGAAAAGAGCAGGAAAGGTTCTAATACAGAGCAAACTAAAGCATGGATGACTATTTTCTGATTACATATGGATTAAAATGTTTCTCATTGCATGAGGAAATAGTCCTCTATCAAAAGTTAATAGTTTGAACAGCTCTCTTAACCTGTTCCTGAAATTTGAAATTAGTGTGAAATTAATGGCTTTACATTGGGAGACAGTGTGTCATCTTCATGGTGAAGCAATTTAATTGAGGTAGTAGGCCAAAAAAAGGTTATTTCAGACATTTATATGCTGTTTAGGAAATTTATGAGAATGGCTAGACAGGTAGTATTACAATTTGGTACACCTAAATATAAATATGCGTCATTGCTTTTGCTACATCCAAGTAGAACCATGGATGAATACAGTCTATGTCAAACTACACTACTTCATAAGGATGAAGGCTGTTGAAAATAGTTTCTAAGGAAGTAGTAGAATCTGGTAAAAACCTTTTCTGACACTAACTGCACAAAAACATTAAACAAAGGTCAGAGTGCTATAGAGATAACATACAGGCTGCTGAATATTTTATACTATGGAGGGGGACAGGTAAAGGGTTTCATGCAAGTCATAGCATCTTCCAGCAACATAGGAGAAAGCTGTATAGATCTACAGAGGAATGACTGAAAAACAGCTAATCACAGCCAAATTATTAACAGTGACAGTTTGGCCTTTGTCAGGGGGGTACTTTTTGTGAAAGAATATTAAACATTTAAAACACTTGAAAACACTTATCAAGGGAGGCTTCATTACAATGACTAGAAGGGAGGTTAACAAGTAAGTCAATAATATTGAAAAGCACCCTAGAGTTAGGATGGATGTTCAAAATGAGGTCAGATTAATAAGCCACTTTTGCTTCCTTAACTGCTTCCTGATATTTCAAAATTAAGCCCTTCATAATATTGTGGGACACTTGCAGTTTATCAGCCCCCATTAACTTTAAGCTTTTCTGCATTTATTCTTCACAGTCTGGGTATCATCTACCCAAGGCTGGGGTATTTATCTAGATATGTTGTGGCATAATGTTGAGCTATAAATACGACTTATATTGCTGCTCAGCCCATTTGTAAATCACATTGCATCAGAATCGTTTCATACATTTTACAGATATAGAACACACATACAGGTGTTGGTTGTCATGGCACTGCTGACAACACATATTGACCCTTACACGGAATCATACAGCATGCGGAAACATAATAAGAGGACAAGACCTCACATTCAAAGAGAATGGTGTATTGCATGTGAATCACAATCGTCAGTGGTCTGTATTGCACTACACTGGTGTTTCCCATCTTTTATCCTTAAGGGACCCCTTTTCTATCATTGGGTAAACTGACAACCTCTGACTAAGTTACATATTTTATGGATATTAACTGTACAGAACAACTGATGTTGACACAATGAACACAAAAAGTTAACACAATAACTGAGGGTTTGTGTAAAACGAGCAGTTTGGATGAATTTTGATCAGATTATTTCCTGTGAATATTACATCAGAGGTGAGTTTTCTGATTGTTTCAGGAACTTTTTATACAATTCTCTGTCTGTAGCTTTGGTGTCCCCTAGTGTGGTTCTGACCCACAGGTTGGAATCACTGCACTACACAACAGACAGAGATTTAAATGTGCTTTTGAGTGGTGTGGAATACAGTTTAGCTGTAGGAAATTGTGGAGAGTACCATAGATAATGGTGCATTGGTCTAGTTTGATATACAGTAGTTATGAGATGCATGAAATAGCATTAGTTGGTGTTGATTTGTTTAGTCGAAGAATGAGGCCACCAAACCTGTAACTCTTGTCAAGCTGCAGTTAATTATGAATTGGATATGCTTCTGTTGGGCTTGAACAAGGCCACCAAACGGCTTAAGCTAAAGAAATGATGAATTACGAAGCATCCCTGCCAGTGCTGGGTGTGTGTCGAGTACTGCACAGCTGGACACACACATGAGTACACTCTCTCTCTGGCAGACATCCGCACCTTCACACACTTCACTGATGTTCCGCAATAAATATTTACGGACGCTTCCTGGCAGCCAGATAGTGTCCTGGAAGCCAGATGTAATTTACACATCTTTTTGATGCCGCCTCATTTTGCATTACATTGAAGTAGTGAGGGAGGGAAATAAGTGGTACAGTCGGTTTAACTTTGTGTGTGGTTGTTATGCTCAGTAGAGACCAAACTTTTTGGCATGTAAACCACAAGGGTCAAAATTTAATAAGCAGTGGGCCATGAGCCAAAGTATAATCATGTTGCACACTGATCATGCACAATTATGACAGACCTCTTACTGAAATTTGATTATAATCAAGATATTTACCTTCTACTCAAAATATCTTGTTGACTCAATCAACAGAATATGTTTACATCCAGAAGATTTACATAATTGGACTCCTCTGGGGCAGTTTTTTTGCCTCCTTGTACAGATCAAAATTTGGCTCATGCAGACTACTTTTGTGCACTTTGTGCATATGTTTGTCTTGCTGTAGCCCAGGCACAGTTGCATTAGGTTGGGCCACTGAGCCACCTGAGGTCTGCTGCAGATGAACTGTCCAAGGCAACATATGGAGCCCCAAACAGACCTGGGGCGGATCAAGAGCCATCCAAAAGTTCATTAATAATCTATAATATCCATATCTCTCCCCTTCTATCCCTGCACCTGTTATCCTCCTCTCCCCAAATCCAACTTCCTCTCAGATTAATAGGCAAGGTGGCCATTAGTATCCAACTAAGGCTTTGGTACCGATGGGGGATGCAGTTAATTTGGATAATATCACTGCCACATGTCGTCAACAACAGACTAACAGGAGGCAGGATTCAGAGAGTGGGCTGCTCTGCTCACTGCTTGCTGCCAGCTGTGAGGTCTGGATGAACCTTGAACAAAGAGTTGTCTCTCACTCTCTCTCTGTCTCTCTCTCCCTCTTAATGTTCTCTCTCCAGCATCTGTGTTACCTGGCACATACACACATGCCATAAATAATACCTGCACCAAAATACGCTGGCCCAAAATGAAAGGCTTTAATAAAGCTTAAGGGCAAGGGATGCCACTGAAGGGCATGCGCTGATAGATCGGGTCATAGCTTTAATTGATGTTTATTGCAGATTGCAGGTGGTTCCAAAATTAACTTAAAAGGTGATTGGGCACAGAACAGGCACTCTAACTGGTTCAGTTGTTGAATTACAGTAAGGCTGCAGAGGCACAGGTGGCAAAACTTCAAATGGCAGAGCTGGGGGCAGGCAGACAACACCCAGCAAATTGCAGACATTGTCATGTTCGGTGTCACAGCGTGGCTGACAGGGTCTGTGGAGTTTGCCGGTGTTGGCAGGAACAAGAGTGTGCATGTGTGTGATACTATAGTTCTGGATTAATGAGAGATAAGACCCAGCCAGAGAGCATTGTCACTGCAACACACAATTCATCTAACGCCACACTATTGTAGAATCTCGGCAGGCTTGTAGCTGACACACTACATGAAGTTCTGTGTTTTTGCGCTCCTCATGTAGTGAAAACTGTTATTTACACACTGTAATATACACGGGTGAAAATACAGTTATGAATGACAGTTTTCTTCTTCTGTGTCTTTTGGCTTGATGTAGTTGCTCTGCATCTGCAGCAGTATGTGGTGGACAGCAAGGCCAGACCAAGACAGCATCATCCAGTGCTAATGAGAGACAGTCCTCCCATGAGGCTAGCAGAGATGTAGCAAGGTTCAGAGAGTTGAATACGAAGCCCACAGGGGGTTCATCCAATTACCAAACAAACTTGTTATGGTGTATTCAATTAATTTCTTACAGATTCTCAATTAACACTTTTAGAGTCTGTAAGCCTGAAGATAACCTTAGACAACTTTAGAAGTTTCATTTGTCATTTAAAGGTAGCTGTTACAGTTTTCCTGAATGGGGGAGAAATAAAGTTCTTAGCATATTAGTTGTTAATCATTAATATGCTTTTTGAAAAGACAGTTTTCTCTTCGATGAGTGTGTTGTTATATTATATTGTTGTAAGCCTCTGTAGAGGCTGGAAGATGAGTGTCTGTTTACCTGTTGCTACACACTTAACACCAGTGTCTTTGTATCACAGTAATACAGAGATAAAAGCATAATGCCATTTCACCGGTGTAGTTGAGTTCTAATCCCTCAATTACCGTTGTGTATTTTTCCATCTACACATTTTGTGGCCTATACAAAATCCAATATGGGAGATTTTCACAAGTCAAGTGTGTTGTTCAAGAAATTAGATTAGTTTTTGAACCTGTGACAAATTCCTTAGTTGTACCTGTCAAAAGTGAAGGCTCCCTGTTGGCCCTTATCAAATTCAGCGAATTCATTTTCTCCCCAGGTATAGGAGTCATGCCGGTAGAGGTTATTATTCTGTTTGTTTGTCAGCTTGTGATTTTCTGCTACCAGTGAGGAGTGGCTGCTTTGCATCCAGTGTCTGTTGTCTGCTGCCACCTGTTCCTTCATTACCTAGCCACATATTACTCTTTCTTTATGTGGATAGAAACTCTTGATCCGAGAGGGGGATCACACTCTGAAATCTTCTTTCTCTGCTTAGGCCTTGGATCTAGTCAGAATACATCTGCTTGAAATGTGAGGATATGAAATTCTCCTGTTCAGGAGTGAGGATAAGAGAAGATTCTATTTTTTTATTTTAGAGGGGATATTTGGGCTTTTATGCTTTGAAAGTCAGAAATGCTAGGCTCTGACATGAGTGGCAGTGCTGACAACACCTGCAGAGGCTGTTGTAGTCCTTTAGTGCTGCTGCCAAGTCTGTTCAGTGTAGACACTGCAGAATGGGTCTCCTCCCGTGTTGTCGTCTACAGCAGAGCACTCTGCTGGGAGAAACCAGACCAGGCCAGAGTTTTGAGTCATGGTGCAGTGGGTACAGGCAGCCTCAGGCTTTCACAGTCCTGATGCTCACAATGCATTCTTCATGAGGTATTAAATGAATGTAAAAATACACAGAAACACAAAGCAGAAAATGAATGTGATCTAAATGCCAGGCCCCCGTGCTGTGGGCAGGCTTGAGCAACAGCGCTGGAGGAAGATGTTTGCTCAGTGCCAGCCTCATTAAATCCAACAGCCCAGTCCCTTCAACAGGCCCACAAAAGTTGAGAAAGAACTGAAAAAGGTCAGGAGGTGGGATGAAATGAAATTAGAGAGGAAAAAACTGTGCCGTTAACTGCGCCATGTCGGAGTATTGATTTAACTAATTGAAATGGCATCGAGGGAGAAACACCAGATGGGTCTCCTCTGGCCTGAGGTGGGGTGCTGGCTGGCTCTGATAGGATCCCATCTGAGACACACTGTCCCTGGGGTCCATGCTCATGCCTTCCTCCATTCCCCATCCTCTTATTCACAGTTATCTACAGCCAACACACTCTCTTGGTTGGGTTAATAGAATGTTTATAAGACACTCTGGGTTAGTCAAATAGCCGCAAAGCCGCTGAAAAAGAACTTGACAAAATGCATTTTTTTTTTTTTTTTTAAATAGATAAGAACAAAAACAGTAGCTGGGGGGAGGATAAAGCACAAGAAAGTGGTGAATGATGTTAGGGTAAAATATAAAGTAAATAAAAACAATGAAAAATATTTTTTAGAAAGATTTTGGATATGAACAGATATTATGTAAGGTTTGCTGCGGCAGCCATGACTAATCAAACCACATAGCACGAGACCACCCTGGCAAACTATACGGCACTATCACTTAGCTGTTCCTGTTTAAAATTTCATGAAGCACTTACAAAAATAGGACACACGTTTTGTGAATTTCTATGAAATACCATGAAGTAAGGCTGCACAACAGTAAGAATTCACACTCTTAGCAATCCTCAGCTTCACAGGACCCAAGTTTGTTTATTTTTTAGATTTTCTGTTTGGATAGCTCTGCTTTAGTAATGTGCCTCCTGTAGGTAGCTCTCAAGCTTTAACTTGGACCTGTGGAGCAGCTTGGTCTGGCATTGTCAATTTCAATTTCTTATACAGAGTCACATAAACTTGTGTACAGAAAAAACACGAGCAGCATCACTGACACTGGCCAGCCTCATCTTTTTCTGCCACTGTGTCCCCTGCAGTTCACACACATTTTCAATTTGTACACCCAAAGAAAATATGGAAATCTAAATCAAAGCCTCACTTGTACTGACCCTGTCAGGATAAGACATTTTGTGAAAGATGAATCCAAGTTGTGATTATGGAGTCCTTTTCTCCCCATGTCTTTGCTTTTATGATCTTACTAATCATATCCTGACTGCCCCCTGGCTGCCTGTGTCCTTCTGTCCTGGTGGTTCTCCGTGCTATTTCCCAGCATGCACTGCCTGTAATTAAATAGGAGCCTGGTCCTCTTGACAGTGTCTGTGGCTGTCTTCTCTGCCTGGCAGCCTCCTGATCCTCTCTCTCTATATCTATCTCTATGTCTCTCACTCACACACAGACACTCCTCCCTCTCTCCTTGCCTGGATGTCACATGAGGAACTGACTCTGGTCTCTGTCTCTCAAATGATTTAATTGGATGCAAACTCAGGAGCACGGACATCAATATGGAACTATATCTGCCATAAGGCAGAGCCATTAGTCAATACTTCGCCCTCCACATGCCGAAGGCTTTTGTCAGACCTAATTACCCAGTACTGTATTCAGTGGAGCTTCACCAGTGGGGGACTGGGACTCCTGTGGGATCTGGTTAGGATCACAGTTCACTCCCAGTGTATACAGTGCAGTTGGAAAGTTCACAAAAGCAAATATCACTCACTATTCTCTTCCATTTAACGCTGACAGCTAAATGACTGCAGTCATGAGAGGTGCACATTCACTTCCACTGGTCTCGTTGGCTTAGAGATATTAGCTCTTGAAGGCTGATAATGTTGTGTAAACTGGACATCAGATGACAGAAATGAACAACATTCTGAACACTATTTCTCCTTTGTGGTGATGTAGACAGCAAATACAGACCATCTCTGCATTTTTTCATTATGGAGCCAACAATTTGTTGTAGGTAATTTCCTAATGGAAACACACACATTGGGAAAAAACTACTTTCAACCACACAATAAAAGATGCAAATGCTATGCATGCTTTGGCAACATTGTTTCTAAATGGCCTATATTTAGGTTATGGTCAGATTGATAGTGTTCATACTACACACCAGTAAACGCATCACATATTTACTAGAGCAATAGACTTATCAGGTAAATATAACAATGTCAGTGAGTGTATAAGGTTTTCATCTCCTACTTATCTTTGTAACCGGCGCATCAGTGGCCTACATGATGGCACAATGCATGTATTGTGCAATGTCTCTGTTAAATAAATATACAAATAAAAAATAGATAATAAAATAAAGCAGTATCGATGAGATCAGTATTCCAAACTGCTGTGGTTACAGAATATGTGCTATAGCTTTGTTGTTTGTCCCAGTGAATAACTATTTATTCAGTCTAAGGATGTTCACAGACAGCTTTGGTTAACACATTAGCTGGTTGGCCAGCTGAAGTGGCAGGTGCAATGTGCAAAACACTGCTGATTGAAAGTAATGGTAGTTGCAAAAGTTGGCATTATGAGTTGTTCTACTTTGTTGAAAGTCTGACAGCCACAAAGTACTTTTTCAGCTTCTATTTAGATATTTTGTGTTTAGATGTTTGTTTTATGTTTATTTGCTTTTGTTAATCTCCCGGCAGCCATTAAAAAGCATGAAAATACACTGCAAAGTTTCCACCAAAGGAACACGGATCAAAAATGGAATGTGAAAAACTATCAAAAACAAAAGTTTAAAGTATAAATGTGGAAGTTTGGTTCCATATTTTACTAACCTTGTAAATATACATGTCCCTCTAGGGTGCCTCGTCCAGTCTGGTGGTCAAGTTTGCAGACACTGATAAGGAAAGGACCCTGCGCAGAATGCACCAGATGGCGGGCCAGCTCGGCATCTTCAGTCCCATGACTATCCAGTTTGGGGCCTATGGCGCCTACTCTCATGCTGTAAGTCTCAGCCCGGCGGGGGAGGAGACGGTGAGCTTTAAAAAAGAAAACAAAAACTGTTGTGATTTAAGGTTTGAACTCACTCTCTCCCACTAGGCATGTGACTCTACCGGTGAACAACTCCTTAAGTAATTCATGCTATTAAACGGCTGAGCCCAAATTTACAGAGGCTTTACAGAAAATGCTGCACTGCTTTTTTTCATATTGTGTCTATTCCTTAATTTGTCCAGGGAAGCTGCTTATCATGTATGCTCAGCACTACACTGTTTTACTTTCATACAGTTGTAAGCATCCACTTCATACTCACTTTCCATTCCCACTTTTCCTGATTTGGTCTGTGAATTTAAACTGCCAACCCAAGCTTGACTCTTTAACATTTCTTCTACTTACACATATGCCTTTGCACTTAAATAGAAGCACACGTCATTACCAAGAACCTATACCCACTCACCCCCTACCCATATTCACACATGAAAGTCACAGTCTGGGTTAGAGTCTATGAGATTTTGCACTCACACAGTAGCTAACAACTCACCCTGACAGGTGAGAATCGCCCACTCACGCACAATCTCTCCACTAACTCTGCCACCGCAGCCCCATTTCTCTTTCACACATATACATATACAGTACGTATACATAGTCTCCAACTTGCAAAAGTCATCTCACCGCATAGCCTTTATAATGTGTCAGTATAATGAGCACACGGCCAGAGCAGTGTTACAGTAGCTGGGAAGCAACGCTGCAGGGCAACACAGACCACTCTGTTCAAGAACAAGGCATGAGCCAAGCAAACAGAGATGTGAGAGTAAACATGCTCTGGTCCTGCGGCTATTTCACCCTCCTTTCCTTTTCTGTCCTTCCCTCCATCCCTCCCGCCATCGCCTCTCTACCCACTGCTCTTTAATCCAACAGCAGATGATGCAACAGCAAGCAGCCCTGATGGCAGCAACACAAGGGTCCTACCTGAACCCCATGGCAGCCATCGCTGCCGCGCAAATGCAGCAAATGGCAGCTTTCAATGTCAATGGCCTGGTGGCTACTCCCATGACACCGTCCTCAGGTATACACTAATAGGCACACACATGCACGCACTAACTGGCACAGGTGCAAGAGCAGAGGCACATGCAAACACACTGTCCATTTTTCACAGCTGTCCTGGAACATTTTCATCATTAGCAAGAATTATAGAAGCAGTAGTAATATATTCATTCTAGGCCTTCCTGCTTTTGCCCTTGTTACATTTGTTAAGATGTAGGTTTCATTTTCAGAAGAAGCAGACATTGCCAGTGTTGAATTGTCAGAAGCAGAGCCTTATATTGAGTGAGGCATGGTTGGAGAAGATGTACAGCATTCCTTGACACTCATTGGCAACCACATTATAGTCTCTCTCTCTCCTCCTCTCTCTCATTATCTCGCTCTCTCTCTCTGTCTGTTGCTATCTCCCTCTGTGTCTCTGTGACAGTGTGTGTTTTCTGGGAACACAGCCAATCCGATGACTTTGGATGCAGAGTCCTTGGCTTATACAATATAAGAGCAAAGATTTGTGTGAGATAATCCTGGACCCCAGTCTGAACTATCTTTTTGGCCCTTGTCATGAGGAGCTTTGATGGCTCGACACTAAGTAGGCAGGCCGCCTGAAGGCAGGGTCATTGCAAATGTATTAAATAAAGTGGCTTGACGCTGTACCTGGCATTTGTAATCCACAAGTCCTACATATACCAGGTAATACCTATCAAACATAATCCTACATGACTTAAATGTCCTTCACCTGGATTAGAAAAATAATAAAAATCCATCAGCACAAAAGGGCACTGACAAGGTGACAGAGTTGGAATATCACCACAAGGAGGAAAGGTGGTTAGAAGAAGAGACACAGGTCCCTGCATCCGATTTACTGTACATCATGGTTGTAAGCTTGTAAGGCAAACTTTTGGCTTTTGTACCTTCAAAAGTGCAGTTATGTACCCCATGCACAAACCTTTAAAAAAGGTACAAAATCAGAAAATCAGTGTAGTACTTTTATCGTTTTCTATTACAGTGGTGAATGAGTGTGTTTTCCCCTGTGCCATCCCTACAGCTAAATCAGTGTGGTACTTTGACTGATTACTGTAACTGTACCTTTAGTTCAACCTGAATTGGTACCAATTTGTACCAAACTACACTGGTGGGTCAAAGGGTACACATTTGTGCTCATGAGGGCCCACTATGTGCTTGTTATATAGTAGTACATTTGTGAAAAAGTACCTAAATATACCCTGATGTTTCCATAATGGCTCTGTATCTATTTGCAGGCACCAGCACACCCCCGGGCATCTCTGCCACAGCCGTGCCCAGCATAGCCGCTCCTATCGGGGTCAACGGATTCAGTGCCCTCCCGCCTCAAAGCAATGGGCAGCCCACCTCTGAGCCCATCTACACCAATGGTATTCACCCTTACCCAGGTGAGTCAATCAGGGTATACACAAAAGAAACATGAGATATATTTGTAACATCTACTGACTGTTGCTCTGACCCTGACACTTACGATCAGCTGCTTGTACTCATAGTGATCTATGACTGTTTGATTATTTTAGTCCTGCACTTGAGTCTCAAAAAAAGACCATCACCTAATTGCCACAATGCAAGTTCAACATGTCAGTGACACGTTGAATTATATCACAAGGTACTGTTTAAAAGTTGACAAGAGTCTTTTTTACTTCACACTCTCATTACATCTTTTTCTGATCTGAACTGAAGCGTTTAAGGCTTGAGGGTCAATCAACTGTGTCTCTGGCAGATTTCTGAGCAGCCAGCCCTAGTATCATGATGAATCCATCAGTTCATCCATCAGTCCATTATGGTTAATTTGATGTGCCTCAGCCTGTCCTCAGCTTCTTAATGTTGTCTGGGACTGATTCCTGAAGAATTGACAGACACACACTCCCCATTTGTGCATTATGCAAAGGCAGCTGCAATTGTAATGAACTACAAAGTGGTTTGTTTGGCATGTTGTTAATATTTGATGCAAACATCTGGGGCGAACAGGCATTTTGAAGAACTGAGATATGACAACCCAAATTTCTCCCACTCCCTGTGTGATCTTACCCCCTGATGGTTCTCTACAGCTAAGCCAATTTCTGTCTCGCTCTTTAACATTCTCTCTATCTCTCTCTTTGTCTCTGTGTCTGTCTTGACCATTCTCCGTCCTCTTTGTCTCTTTTGCTTTCATTTTCCTCTTTGTCACCCCCCTCTCTCTGTCTCTCTTTTCGTCTCTTTGCAGCACAGAGTCCAACAGTGGCCGACCCTCTCCAACAGGCTTATGCTGGCGTCCAACACTACGCAGGTGATCCGTCTCTCCTATCTCCTCTACTCCCTCACTTCCTCCATCTGTCCCTTTCCCTCCCCTCTCCCTTTCTGTGTGTCACATCAGTAGACACTATGACAGGTAGAGATAGCCGGACCAGCCAATTTCCTCCCGGATTAGGCTACTTTACATTAGGATTGCAAAAGGATTTTCCGTTGACTTGATTACACACCCACACACAAAAAAATCTTAATTCCAAAAGTACACTGAGAGCTGTGGATCTGAACCTGCCATAGCCTCCTACAAGTGAGATGACATAGACCTCTCATAACCACTGCTTTCTGCCTGACATCAGCTCTTATTAACATGGTGTAAGACTCCCACCCTTTGTGTTTCTGCTCAGTTGAACCGCACTCCACTCCCCTTTTGCCATACTCTTTGAGTAGTGATCCACAGCCAAATGAGCCCAGGCTCCAAGTCATAATGCAATTTATTTATGCAATGTCTAGAGGACACAAATGAACAATGGAATAATGATTTGACTTTTGTTGTGTCAAATATGAAAATGGAGATGTGAAAAATTCCATTCTGGTTCTCCCTTTGCAACAGCAGCCTACCCTGCCGCCTATGCGCCAATCAGCCAAGCGTTCCCCCAGCAACCAACCATCATTCCCCAGCAACAGAGGGAAGGTAAGAGCGAGCAAGCGCGCCCACCCAAGATAAAAGGTGATAATTGCCATGTTCCATTCTAATGTAGCTGCACTGCTTTGAATTAGCGAGGGAGGGAAAAAGCTGGCTGGGGAAAATGTGAGAAAAAGGCTCCCCATTTAAAGAGAAGAACATTAGCAGTGAGATGGAAAGTTACTCTGTCATTATTCAAAAACTGCACTAATTCAAACTCGCAGCGTTGGACTGCTTAATCAGTCCATTACAATGTGTTTAAGTGGTTATAAATATTCATCAGATTAATTAGCTGCATGCATAATCATTTATTACCATTCCTAGTGTAGTGTTCGTTCTTATGCCACAGCATCAGATGTAATAAAGCATAGGATATACTATGATGGTAAATCACTCTTTTTGACGCCATTCGTCAGTCTCAATTATTCATCTATATGATTGTATGAGACAGCGTAGAGTGGCATGAATATTCAATATAGGAACTCTGAAATTGAGTGTTTCAAACATTGCCTAGAGGAAAAGTTAGTTTATGTTTGCATTTTTTCAGTAGTGTGAGTGCATGACAGGGTCACAGCACAGAACTGTTTGGATAAAGTACAGATAGACAAAAACTTATCCTTATCTTACATGCTCGCTTTACATGCCGGCATAATTTCACACCATAGAAAAAAACATGCAGTTGTTCCCATCTCTCACTTCTACCTTGGAACATTTTAATCATTAGCGAGAATCATAAAAGTCATGTAATGCATGACGGTAATGCATACACACTCAGACACAGCCACACACACACACACACACACACACACACACACACACACACACACACACACACACACACACACACACACACACACACACACACACACACACACACACACACACACACAGAAGCTATTCTTGGTTGAGCCAGTGGCCTGTCTGAGTTCTGGCCTCCTCTGGGTTTTGGCTGCTTTCCCAGCCTGTCTCAGTCCACTGCCACAGTCTGCAGCCCTGCCATTTAACAAGAGACACCTATACCTGACTACCAGGCACAGTGAAGTCTCAGCTTCAACCTCCTTCTGAAAGCTAGCAATTTCAACAATACATTCTCTCAGTCTTTCTGTGTGTGTGTGTGTGTGTGTGTGTGTGTGTGTGTGTGTGAGAGAGAGAGAAAGAGAGAGTCAACAAAGAAAATCCCCACAAATCCAAAAGTATAATTTTAACCAGATAAGTATTCACTGTACTCTCTTTTCTCTGAAAATGTGTCTTTTTCACTTCAGTGGAGCATCTTAGGTAGCACAGCTACATGTTACATATCAATACTAGGGGTGTGCATCTCTCCCTTCTGAGATGATCTGCTATGTATCGAGATACATGGGCTATGATACGATTTAGGGACAATGCATTTTAATATGAAACATCCACAGAATCCTCAACGCCTTCATAGGTGTGATCAGGACGTCTCTTAGGGACAATCTGTCTTTCCAGTCTTCTTCCATGCAACACAATGCTAATTTTGTACATTATGGTCCAATTTAGAGTAAAATAGATGATAAAGATGGGTATGCTACCTTATGAGTGACAAGGTGGCCACGCCATTCTCAGAGAGTATGTTCTAACGTCCCACAGGAAACACAAAACTGTGTTGCCTATTTCTTACCAAAAAATTGTTTCAGAAACATATTTAGGTGTACTGTTTATCTGTAATACAAGAACATGTGTGACCAGGCGAGCCACCATTGTTTCCTGCTAGGGTCCAAACTGCGCAGCCAATGTGCGCAGCTCAACTCGCTCTGACAACTATAATGACAAACTCAAGGCTTCAAAACGGTACCCCACAAACCAATGGGTGATGTCACGATAGAGTATACATCAATTGTAAACCTATTAACAGCAAAGCTTCAGTCCACGACTCAAAACTTTAGAATCGGACCATTGACCAGTTCATGGTACATTTAGATCGATCCAGGGGTCCGCATCACATTAAAACTGATTACCGACTCGTATCGGTAAAAACACTGCACAACAACTGCTTATGGATAAACTAAAAATGTCTCAACTTTTAATCAAAGCTGCAAACTAACTAGGTAAAATGCATCATAGTAATTGCATAAGCAGAATCATTAATGATAATAATAACAATAATGACAATATATTTTATATAGCTTTAAAAGGTACTCAAAGACACTTTACATGATGACAAAAGAAAAATAACAGAAACAGCAAAGGCGATATTAGTATAAAAAGACAAAAAAAAAAGAAAACAGCACGAAACAAAACAAAAAGAAAACAACTGGAGCAATAAAAAGGAAGGAAGGGAGGGTGAAAGCAACGGAGAAGGCCTTGTCCCCCCAGGTCTCATGCTTAGAGCGGGTGAGGGGGTGAGGAGGTTGGAGTCCGTAGATCTGAGGTTGCAGGTAGGAGTATATCTGTGCAGGAGGTCGTTGAGGTAGGAGGGGGGAAGACTGTTGAGGCCTTTGTAAGTGATGACAAGAATTTCTAACTGGATTCTTTGTTGAACGGGAGCCAGTGGTGGTTTTGAAGGACAGGGGTGATGTGATCTCTGGTGCGGGAGTGGGTGAACAAACAGGGTGGTCTTAGGTGTAGCAGAACCAGGGATATTGTCTTTTTTTATTTCACACATTCTTCTTCATTGTCAAAATCTGGTGCCTACATTCCCACACAGCAAGTCTGGTAAGCTCACTTCTGTCTAACTCCACACACCAAGATATTTCCAATTTTCAAATTTGTAGTCTTCAGCCCCATTCGGCAAGTGACATCACTTGAGGCAATTTCTGTCACACAGCTCCCTTTGGAGCCACAACATGCTTTATAAAACTTTACTCACATATGCAGCAGTACTCTCCAAGACCTGTAAACACACTTTGATGTGTAAAATCAGAGTTTCCTTTTCAAAGATAAATAATAATAAATTCTGCATATGAGAATCATACCAAATGACTTCTCATCCTAAGCTGTATATGTACAAGTCATACAGCCAAGTGTCTGGTATGAATAATGCAGGCAAATCAAGTTGTCAACATGTCATCGTTTTGCACTTTGAATCTTAGCACTTTCTCCCTCTGGACAAAATATTAGATATACAATTTAAGTCAAAAAGATTTTCTTTTAGTGGCATTTTTGTAACAGATGACGTCAGTTAAGAGTCGTCGTTGCAACACTGCAACTCTTTGACTTCCTTGTCAATATATAACACAAAACCACTGTCACTTTTCGGTTCTAAGATCTACCATGCTCTGTACCTAGGACATCAATTGCATTTTCCTATCAAAATAACAACTATAATTAAAAAGATATATTAAAAAAAGGATTCATCAGATTGTGGTTGGAAAAACCCTGAATATGTAACAGTATTTTGTTGGGGGAAAGTGCAAGCAGTCTATAAGATATTTGTCTGTATGATTCTATGCTCATGCTTTTATCCAGTCACACAGTAACTGGTCACAGTTGTTCAAAAAAAAAAATCACCTTTCCTCCAACAGCTGAACTGACAGACTTGCATATTTGGAAAAGGCAAAAATGAAGTGTTCATGCAATCAACAAAAACAAGTGGTGTTTTGTAGCAAACAGGTTTGCTGCAAACCTAACATATCAAACGTCTTTACACACACCGGTTGCATGAATGTGTTTCATGAATTCTCTAAGACACCTAAACCTAAACAGATAGAACTGGGATTCAGCTTTTAACAAAAAATCCACACTCTGTCAACCTGTGTGTGTGTGTGTGTGTGTGTGTGTGTGTGTGTGTGTGTGTGTGTGTGTCTTCTCTATCTCACCAAGGGATAGCACCACTACAGCCAGCCACCACTGCAGCCCTCTTATCAGCCTTCTCAGCAGCCCCAGTCTCATCTCGTCATGCTATCACCCAGAGCAATGAGACAGGAGAGAATGCTAGCCAGGCAGCCAGCTGCAAGCATACTGTCCCTGAGTCCATCACCTCTCTCTCTCTCTCTCTCTCTCTCTCTCTCCAGTTCACTCCTCTCTTTATCCCGATTGGCCTGTACAATATGTGGCAGCTGGGTGAATGAGTGTGGAGGGATGGAGAGAGATTGCAAGACAGTCCTACTGTCACACAGTAATTGGGACAAAAACTTGGCTTATGCTCTGCCTCCTCCTCTCCGCGCTCTCTCTTCCTCTGTCTCAGAGTTTCTCTTTCTCAATATAACCCTCTTAATCTTTCTCTTTCAATCAACCTCTCTGTGTTTTCCTTCCCCCTGTTGTCTTTGCTTTTATCTCTGCTTCTGTGTGGCTGTTTAAATGCGCACTACTATTGCCAGCACATTTTCTGAGACAACAGTCAAATTTAACTGTATAATATGATTCAGTAAAGTGCCACCTATCTATACACTTATTACGTGAAATTGGGTTCTTGGGAGGATTCAAATGGGAACAGCAAAAAGGGCAAACCTATAACATTTGAGAAATTATTTTAACGTGCGATTCCACACATGCCACAATAGGTTTAGGTTTTACACAATTAATATTAGTGCCACAGATGACACAATCAGATTCTAGTGTTTACAAGGCTCCTGCATTCCTTGTATTATTATCTTGATTGCTTTATTGAGTCAATTTTCCACCCATGTTATTATGGCCAGTCTGTCTCTCACTGGGCATCCCCTGTTTACGCTACCATGTAACCCTCCTGTTGTCTTTCTCTCATCACCAGGGCCAGAAGGTTGCAACCTGTTTATTTATCACCTGCCCCAGGAGTTCGGAGATGCGGAGCTCATGCAAATGTTCCTGCCTTTTGGCAACGTCATCTCTGCCAAAGTCTTTGTGGACCGAGCGACCAATCAGAGCAAATGTTTTGGTGAGTCAAAAATGGGGGCGGGGGTTTTAAGAAGGTGGACGTTCTAATCGCCAAAAATCACACCACCATAAATCCCTCATATAGCTTATACTATGTTAGGACCCAAAATTCTTTCCACAATTGCCATTTGCGCCACAGATCTATTCATCACACTCTCTATAACACCATTCCTAATACAGTCAGTATCCATCTCACCTTCTCTGCCATTCCCAGCTTCCTTTACCCAAGAGAACCCCCCCCCAAAACCCCAGTCGGGCAACATCCCGCCACCCCTCCCCTATTTTTCTCTCGCCTCCCACACAGCAAACCAGTTCATCAGGGTGGAGGCGGTGCAGGTGGAATCCATGGGCTTAAAGAGATAATAATAGACTGGTGTGGGCCTTGCTGTTGATTCAGTTGGACAGCAGCACCCAGGAGACAGGGAGGCAGAGAGTGAGACTCCCAGCATTGGCTTTCTTTCAGTTTCTCTTCAACATGGCATGTCTATGAGGCTTTCGCTTCCTCTCTTCCCTCGTCTGTCTCACTCTGTCCATCTCAGGGCTCTCTCTCTCTCTCTCTCTCTCTCTCTCTCTCTCTCTCTCTCTCTCTCCCCTCCCCTTTGTGTGTTCTCCTCTAAACATATGCCTCTCGCTATCACTATCCGTCAGTCAACAAGGGGGAAGGACAAAGGGGCGGTGACCTCATCAGTCTCACCGGCTTATTTTTCAAGGCTAGTAATTAAGATCTTGGCTGAAAAACAGCAATTTAACCCATGATTCTTTTGTGGTTTTTTTTTTTTACTCATTTCTCCCTCCTTTTTATAGCCGAGGCCCCAGGGCTCCTTTGTAAGACATTAACAAATTAGGCAGAAGATGCTGTGCATTAAGGGGGATAAGTTATTAGGCCTCCAAGAACTTGGAACGCTTCATCTTAAAAATGTGTGAGTTTAGGCTTGATGATGTGGTTAATGGGAATTGTAGACTTACAGACGTATAAATATACTGTATGCATATCTCTATACAGATGTCGAAAAATGTATAGATAGATGGACTAAGGAATTGTTCATTGTAAGAAATGTACAAATTTGGCCTTGCACACTATACTAAATGTTCCCAATATCTACAGTAAAGCACTGCAATGATGAATACCTAATAAGCAGCATTTTATACAAACGAACATGAAGTCAGTGACCTTACTGTTAGTTGAAGAATATTATTTCCAAAGCACTGCAGTGTGTATTTAAACAAGACAAAACAAATAAACAGTAAGACAAGTGAATTATTCATATCTATAATATGCCAACAGTCCATTCTGTATTTCAGCATTTAGTTAACTGAGATTTTAATTTTCCCACTGTCCTTCGAACAGCACAACACCACTTTTTATTTTATTTTCTTAAAAAAAAAAACATCGAAACAGCTTACACTCTCTAAAAATTGTTGTTTGTTTGTATGAAAGTTAACTTATCCACTATATTTTAAAAAGCAGCATATTAGAGTGTCTTACATACTACATTATGTCAGGTATTTCATTAATATTATTAAACATTTTAAATGAAATACTTCTTTCAAATTGCTGGCCACAGCAGAATGATTCTTGTGTATTTCAACAGAAACATCCATGCGTACATGTCCTGATATCTCTGCAGCACAGGCGAACTACATTTTGGGATTTTGAGAGGAGATAATCAGACAGTGTCAGAGAGTGTTTACAAAGAAGCTTGATTGAGATTTGAATATGATGATAAGGTCACTGGAGGAGCACTCGAAGTATGTTCTTATAAAGGATGTATTTCTGGAGTAGGATTTGGGGCATACTCTTAAGAGATGCATCACTGTCAGTTCAGACAGGTGTCACTTCCATTTAGTATATTTATTTGCACTGTGATAAAATAGATATGAATATGTGACACAATGTGATATTAAACACCCATGCAGGTGAGGGGAAGTCTAAGAGAATTATTAAATATTTCACTTCAAAGCAATTTAAAAAATGAAAATGACAAGAAAGCACAGAGGACACAAGTATTAACATAGCGTGTGTTATTAGTTAGTAATGCCTTATTGAGTCACTGGAACATATTGAATATCCATAAGGCAAATGTGTACACCCCATAGACATTCACTGCTGAGGAGCTATATGGTTGTGTTTAATTTAACCTGGGACACAACATTAGTCTTAATCCTCTGCATTTAGTCGCTAATATTGACTTTTAAAAGTGATCAAAGCTTACCTTGTTAAGTGGAATTAGCTGGATTTAGCTTGAAAATGAATTACAAAAGGTCTTCTGAGAATGGAATGACACATACACACATACACACACACACACACACACGCATATATAGCTATAAAAGGAAGCCCGCTGCTTTTTAGATACGATAGAAAAAGTATACACAAAGAGATGCAATTTACTTGAAGGGCTTCTGAAATCATACACTTTTTTCTGCTGTTGTTTCTATTTTTGTTGCTTTGCTTGTTTTGTTCTTTTCCCACTTACAGGTCGGGGAAATGTTGCCTGTGCATGTTTGTTTCAGCAGCACCCTCATATATTGACTCTGCACAGATTCACCGTCCTCAGTTAATTTAACACTTTAAAATAGTTTTTAACAGCCAATGTAAAGCCATATTGTTTCAACAAAAAAAACTCCAGTCAACACTTATATAATCATAACAATAAATGTATTAATATGAATGTATTAAAACTTTACATTTTGTGTTGCTACTAAGCAGTTCAACAAATTATTTAAAGGGAGTTAAATGGTAGTTATAGCAAAGCAGGAGACATGATTTTAAACTTTTTTTTTTGCGCAATGTGAGTATTGTACTGCATTCTCAGCTGCTCAACCTGGTCCTCCACTTGCATTTTCCCCACTGTCACCCAATAACGTTTGCAACTTTGTGTGTGTTTTTATTAAAAATGCATAACATTACAATGTGTACAGACATTCTGCTGATATGGATGGCTGCGGTGAGAGCCATACCTCAAACACTAGTAGCAGAGAGTATTGAGTTGCACGGCACCACACACTCACTGCTACATCAAAGATATGAAACATCAGCCAGTTACTTCTGTCTCGAGAAAACAGATAAAACTGGAAACACGTTCAAATATCTTATTCTGCTTTTCAATTGTTTTAATGTACACGGATTCAAGCACTTAATAGTTTGCAGCATAGTCTTTGTCCTCTTTTTTTCCCTGTACTTTGACCCCTAGCATCCTATCACCTTTTTGGCATGTGGATGTAAATGTGAGGTATGGAGATTCATTAAAGGCAGAGATAGTGTGTGTGTGTGTGTGTGTGTGTGTGTGTGTGTGTTTGTGGGATTGGGAGGGGGATCACTGCCAACTGACAGGCCCTTCCCTGCTCAGTTTGTTTAAAGGGTTTGTAAAAGCAGCAGCCTTATCTCACCCGCACTGACAAAAGCCTGCCCTCTCCCCCCAAATTAAATTGGACCCATAGCGGTGTGATCAAATCAGCTGGCAGGCGGAAAATTCGGGCCGTCAATCACAGAGGTGTCTGATAAGAGCAGGCAAGGAGTCCCGGTGTGGAAAGCTGTAGGCTCATTCCGCCTCGACACCCAGGTGATAACTCAGAGCAGCAGGCACCTCCGTCCTACACACCTTGCTCCTAGCATCTCGTCACGACCCCCATGCCCTTTACTCTTTACTCAGATACACGCTCAGTCACACACGTACATGGAAATACACACCCAGAGCCCTGCCACTCTTGTGTGACTCAAACACTCAGGTAACATTGAAAGACAATCGCTTTGTTAAAAAATGTCCACACACAACATGAGATTCCCTTTTCCTCTCTAATCTTTGAACACCTTTTCATGTTTTTTTTTTTTTTTTTGTGCTCTGTTCAAGTTTAAACACACGGTTTCTAATAGCTCATCTTCCTTTGATTTTTAATATCTGTGTTATTAGCCTTTGTGGTATTTTATGTAATCTTTTTAATTCAAAGATTTTCATTTTAATCTGCTGAAAAGAGAAAACAAAGAGCTATTGTTGTGTCATTGTTGAGATTTAAAAAGGGTCTTCTTCTCCCCTCTTTTTTCTTTGATCTCGCCTGTCTTTTCTCCCTTTCTGTTTCCCTCTCCCTTTTTCTTCTTCCTGTTTCTCTCATCTCTCCCCATTCTTCTCCCTTCATGTGTTATTCCTTTTTCTCCCCCCCCATTTTTCTCTACCCCCATCTCTCTTCCGTTCTGTGTTCTTGTCTCAGGCTTTGTGAGTTTTGATAACCCATCCAGTGCTCAAGCCGCTATCCAGGCCATGAACGGTTTTCAGATAGGCATGAAGAGGCTGAAGGTGCAGCTAAAGCGGCCAAAGGATGCCAACCGACCTTACTGACTCGTCTGCTGTCCATACCCAGGTATAGTAACATCCATGCCATAACTCACCCTGCCATAATATGCCATGTCATGCCATGCCATGCCATGCCATGCCTGTTCTCGGTCCACTTAACTTGGATAGTTTAGTTATTGATACTGCAGTAGGTAAGAATGTCTCAAATCAAAACCAAAAAAAATCTGTTAGATGTTTTCCCTTTAGTTTTATTGACCCTTTGGTTTTTCATTAAAGTGATGAAAAATTAAACAATATAAAATAATACTGTAGATTTGCAGTTTGGAAAATAAACAAAAACTATAAGAATAAGAGTTGCATCCAACCATGAATAACTGATTCAGTCAAGACTGATTAATTCTGACCCCCATGGAAATAAATGGCAACTTTTTTAAAAGTTTAAACTTCTGTTTCCGAGGAGGTGACTAGTATGGGACAAAGAGGAAAATTAACTTCACCAACATTCCAGTCTTCAAACCAGAAAAAAAAAAATCCATCAGTTTCATAATACTTGAAATTTGCGTATTCATCAGTATGACAGACTAATAAAATTACAAAATTAATGAATCACCTAGTTTAGTAGCAAATGTGGTCAACTAGGGGAACTAGTTCAAATTCTAATTCTG
Source organism: Dicentrarchus labrax (assembly GCF_905237075.1). Classification (NCBI taxonomy): domain Eukaryota; kingdom Metazoa; phylum Chordata; class Actinopteri; family Moronidae; genus Dicentrarchus; species Dicentrarchus labrax. Next base: position 25,316,155 of record NW_026136719.1, read on the forward strand.
CAGTCACTATCTTACTTTGTTCCCATGAGACCTGATAGGACATGAAATTGGTTTTCTTTCAGGTCAGTGTGTATTTTTTTGTAACATATTAGCCGTGAAAGTGTCAGGGCGCTAGTTTTTCCATTGCACAGGCCCTCTCTTCACAGAGTCAGGCTCTTGAGATTTTTGTCAGGTTGTCCTGCTCCACTGATTTGTTTTTGTTTCTTCTGGGGTTTGAAATCTAATTTGTACCTGCAGGATGCTCTAGTGCAAATTGATGACATCATCAATACCCAGCTGTGCATAATTACCTACTGAGGATGGCGTATCGATACGAGTTGTTAAGGGACAAATTTATAAAACCAGATAGCAGTAATTTCTCTCCAAAAATAGTTCAGCATTAGATTTCTCCTTTCAGTTGAACTTTTACTTATAGGAGAATTCAGTGAGGAGACACATAATAATACAGAGTAGATTCATAGTATAACAACTTTTGACAAGACTACTGATGAGCGTGATGAGTAAATGCAGAATGTTTGAGAGAAAAGTTTGTGCTGACAGTAATAAAATAAACAAAAAGATGCTTAATGGAAAAGCACTTACTCACCCTACAAACTGCAGTGGCTTGTTTAATGGTGGAGAACAGCACCAATCCCAGCAAGCACCATTTGGTTAGTTCAAGTGACGCTTCAATCTGTTCTCAACCAAAACAGTCACAGTCCATTTTCATATCCTGTCATTCTTTGCTTGCAAAATAGCCAAAACACAGCATAGGACTGTGTTAGTTTTGTGTTACCTTGGTTATTCAGTTTTACACATTTTTCACATGAGAACATTGGTTCTACATTGAGAGCATGTCCTCATATCTTTATTTAAATGAACTGTAACCCTGTAGCAAAGTAGCACCGAATGCGCTGACTGCTTATGATTTTATCAGGCATTAAAATAAATAAATGGAAATGTATATAGCAAAACTTTCAGTGTTAATACATAGCATTTTTAAAATGCAATAAAATCTAAATGTAAAATTAACATTCATGTTGCGAATGTGTTAAACTATGCCAGTGTTTACACATCCATAACAGTGTTAATTAATAATGAACAAATTTGAGTTAAACCTCCTGAAATCAAGCATATCTTTTTTGGAACTATGCCCAAATTTATCTGCTGTTAACATTTAAAAGATGCACTCACATAGTGAAGAAAACAAGATATTTTGCAAGTGTATGGTTATCTAGTTGTGCTGATAGGATACGTATCTGTCACCAGATAACTTCAACAGCCAACAGTTCCTTGTTTTGGCTCTTAAAAAAGTCAGAGCTTTCATACAAAATAATAAAAAGATGCTTTACTTGAAGTAGCACCATCCTTCAATAACGACTAATTTCACAGTGTCAGGCTTGATTCAAAGAATCCTCGCCCATCTGTTAAAAAGTGCAGCTGCCAGTGCAAAATAATATAGATGCATGCTCTCTTTGCCCAATTGGCTGGGCAACTTTTCATTACAATAACATAAGCCTGGATTATATTCCTCCACAAATAAAAGCATGGTAATACCATTTGTTTGTTTTAGATTTGACTCTTTAAAAGCCACAAGATGGCATTAATGGAAGATGGTATGCAATACATGCTCCCTTTATCCTTTGCCTGATAGCATTTGAATAGAGCTGTGCCCTGCTAATTGAAGAGAGGTTTTCAAAGCAGACAACCTGAGAAAGGGGGGTGGGCGGTTGATTTAGCACATCAATGAGGGATAAATGGAAAATATCCTGCAACAGCATTGAATGACAGAACAGTCATTGAGATGTACTCAGAATGTCTTCAAGTACAGACATTTTCCACAATAACATTTCTGTCATCTTTCAGGAGGTGCATGTGTGTTTGTGTGTTTGTGTGTGTGTGTGTGTGTGTGTGTGTGTGTGTGTGTGTGTGTGTGTGTGTGTGTGTGTGTGTGCGTGTGTTTTCATGTCCTTCCTCGTCTCTGGTCTGGTTCAATTCATCTCTGTGTTTTTCTTCAGTTATTACATCACTTCTGTTGTTGAGTTAAGGAAACCCAATAGACCAAAACCAAGAGCAATCCCATGAAAATATTAAAGAAAAAAAAATGCTAGGGCTTCTGAAGCCAGCTCCTGGTTTATAGATTCTTGAAAATCATGAGGGATCTTATGTAAAGGAGTTGAATTTGAAAGAAATGACCAATCTACTTCTAATTTCTTTCTTTTCATTTATTGCCTTGTATTGCGACAGACAGTACATTGAGTTCTTGAGCGAAAGGATAAGAAGTAAGAAGTAGAGTTCAACTGTAACTGTTTAATTTTCTAAATTCAACTACATTCTGACGATGAAAAACTTTGATGAAACTTGAATGATTCATTTTTTTGTGTTTCTTGAGTAAAAACTTCAATATGAAGATAACTTCAGAGGCCCCCTCTTTTTTCTATAATACTGACGATTCCGCTTTGAAGTTGAATTAAAAACACGATCAGACAGCATTCTCTTCCGCTGGTCTCAGGAGCCCTTCTACTCTGAAATTGCGTTCTGTGTCTTAAAGATAAACTTAATGCAGAAAAGCTGAAGCACTTACTGTACGGCCACCCTCATAGCAAACAATGCAAGGCAAATCCAATTACTGTAGACAGGACAACTTTCTGAAATATGCATTTCTGCCTTAAGGGTTATCTTTGTAAATATAAAAACATCAATTCAACCTTTTAACCTGCAAATGTTGTCAGCCTTTCACCACCACACTGAGGCACAAAGAAAAGTCCTTTTTGTGCTGGGTTGAAGATTATTGCTCTGTTATTTCTGTTTTACTTGTCAATTCTTTTTTTCTTTTTTTTTCAGTTTTTATGGTAATGACCATAATAACCTCATTTGATTTGTCAGGCAGAGTAAGTGAGAGTGTGAAACAAATATGGAAAGGGTGCTTTGAATTCTGACTTAAGGAAAAGAAAATCCCACTGTTTCTTTCCTTCTTTTGCACCCCCACCAACCTGGCAACCTGACATGGCCAATCACAGTGTGAGGTGGCCTTTCTCCGCTATAGCCACACCCCCCCACACCTGTCATGGGGCCAAGTTCCCACAGCTGTAAGTTGAACCCATGGTGTCATTTTCTTTTGGATGACGTCATGTGGTGGGACTGTGACTGCGTTGCATGACGTGGCGTTGATTGATATCTCTAAACTCTATCTTTATATTCTGCCCTCCTTTTATATATATATATATATATACTGTATATTGTATATTGGCAGTTTGTGGAGTGCGGTAAAACAATGCCTTTCTTGGCTGGTACCTGTTGTACATAATGTAACTGACGTGCTGACTGGTTGGTTGATTATAACTGGAAGTGGCCTTTAACCCTTTGTGCTATTGTACCGTGTGCCCTTGTGATGTTTTATTTTTCTCTTGTGGGGTTCATGTGTATGGATGTACTGTATTTTCTATTTCTCTATTTCTTCACATTCACATCAACAGTCTTTTTTTTTTTTTTTTTTTTTTTTTTAGCAAACTATAATTTTTTTATGAATGTCTGAATCTTTGCAAAAAGGACCTTTTTTCTCCCCCCGATCGACAGCTGTTTAGTTGAGAGATGGCCAAGATGACCCTATGTTTGTGTAGCCAATTAAATCTCCACCGTTCACGCAGAGAGCACAGGCAAATGTTGACACTCCACTTCTCCCTTGATTCCATCTGCACAGGGAGTACTTCTGCAAGATTGTTTTGTTTGCCTAACATGAGAATCACTTCCCATTTATTTATTTATGAGGGTGCAAACCAATTACACCGTGATAGCAGAGCTGCAGACAGCACTGCAGACCCACACGGCCAAAATCTGTCCACCATGCAGGCACACTGTACACATGGATGTATAAGCAGGGCGCAGGGATAGAACAAAATACAAATACCTGGGATGAGTATTTGCCGCTGCCTGTTGTTTTTTGGTAGGATTATGCCACCAGATAAATGAGGTCTTATGTTTTTGCTGCTTCTGTTTGAGATAATTGTTACTCGTTCTGTAAAAAGAAAAGGCGGCAAACAGATTCACCGTTAAAAAACAACCTTTCTTTGCAAGTGAGTTTGTTTCTATTCCTCCAGGCCAAACCCTGATAAGAGTTTGTCGTTTTCATTGAACTCGTTCTGCCTTATTCTTTCAGAAGCCCTGCAGGTGACTCGCCCTCCCATAGTCTATCCAATGAACTCAGGGGGGTGTCTAGCCAGGCAAACCGGGAGGGATAAGGACTTTCTGGCATCAACTATGCCTCTTAACTGCCAGGTGTCTTTTATGGAGCTATCTAAGTATGGGGGGGACATAATGCTGGGACTAAAAAGCTTGGGAAAAAAAGAAAATAAATTCTTTATCATCTGACAAAGTTGGAGGGTGAAATAGCTGTGATATTTTCGAAAGACGCTGTTTACTTTGGAAAAAAAAAAGGATATATTTTAAAGCCACTGTGTGTTTCTTCTGCTTTGTGGTAGATGTTTATAGCAAGACTCACTAGTGCCTTATAAAAGAGGGCCTCTGTAATCAGTACTGTTAGTGCTTCATGCTGCTAATGGCTGGGCTCGCTTTGGCACATATAAGGAATAAGTTAGAATCTCCGCTCCCACATCTAAAAAGCAGATCTATTATGAAATGGTAACAAGCTCATTTACAGGAATGGAAAGGTAGAACAAAGAGCGTCTGGGCGCGTGTTCCCGTAACAAAGTCAGACCCTTTCATGTTCACTCCCAGAGAGTGATTTGCTGTGATTTCATAGCCTTTCTTCACCCACATCACAGCTCACAGCATATTAGGGATGATAGGCTGTAAACTAGATCTTTTATATCCAAAGCTCGCCAGCACGGACACATTTAGTGACAGTGCAGCATTTTAAGTCAACACAAAGGCATGGGAGATGCTAGGTTTTCATGGGATCCTAATTAGAGGCTATTTCCTGAAATATGTACATTTTTTTCCCATATTGGACAACCATCAGTCATATTCATTGGCACATACACTTGTCTTGTTTTCTTTATGTTTCCTTCTTGTTCTTTTGGTAGTTTCTTTGTAATGAATTAACAATACAATGAATGACAGCAACATCTCAGGCAACATTCATCTGTATCTTTTTCATGCAGGGAGATGTAGTCAGTTTAAATTAGGCCTTCCTTGGATTAGTGCTGTCACAGTGTAGTTGTCTGTTCCATATGGTTAAAACACAAATCTCCCACCCCACCTCTAGCCCACTTATTTCTGGTTTTGATTGACACACTCCTCTTTTTTTTCTCCTCCCCGTCTGTTTCTCATGCTGTTGGCTGTGCCTGTCAGTCTGTGTGATAACCGGGAGCCAGCAACCCTGAGCATGTTTGCCGCAGCCTCACTGAATCCACTTTCCTTATTCTCTCCACCCCCCCACTCCCCCCATCCCCACCCCTCTCTCTCTCTCTCTCTGTCACAGGATGAAGGGCCACAACACCTTATTTCCACAAGTGCAGTAAAAGTACAAAGACTTCTTGCTCTGCTACATATCATGAAGGAAGGGTGGTCCCTTGATCCTGCTGGAAACCCGTTGAAAGATTGGGTGACTGAGAGAGGGATCCAAGAGTTGTTGTTTTTTTGTTTTTTTTCCTTTTTTCTCTCTTCGCAAATGCCTCTTTTTTCCCTGTTTTGCTTTGGCGTCTGTGGAAGAAGATTTTTTGCAGAGACCAACTTTTTGCTGCTGTTTTTTAGACATGATGGGAAAAAAAAACCTTTATAGACTCATTATGCTCAAAGCATGCATACTGACACAGGATATAGATAAACACACATAAACACAGAAAACAAACCAAACATACACATTTAAGGATGCTACACTTAAAAAAAAAAAGAAAAATGAAAAAAAAAACTACTTTGTACATGTATACATACGTGCAAATGCCAACTCAAGTACTGAAGCAAACACATGCGTGTGCGCACACACACATACACACAAACACACACACCAGCCTGCTGCCATTTTGGTTTTTGTGCCTACACAGGTGTTGTGCTCTGTGACAGGGCAAGCTCTGGATCAAAGAAGAAAATGAGAAGAAGAAGAGGAGAGAAGAGGAGAATCCAGGATAATTTACATGCATCATTCCTTAGGAAATAGGGACCAAAGGACTAAACGCTTTTTAAAAGAATATAAATATATAAATATATAAATATATATTTAAAAACTCATACCTTGTAGCTGCAAGTATTACAATTTACTCGTAGTCAAAAAAAATCATTAAATCAATATCCAGTGGCCTACTGTAAGTACGAATAAAAGAAAATGGAAATAATGTATAAAAAAAGACATGGGATAGTAGTATAGGGGCTGATCTTTTGCTCTGGATGCTGATTTAGCACCAGGTTGTAGTATAGTAAAGTAGATTAGAAAAAAAAAAGTAGATTTGCTAACTTTTGCTGTTGTTTAAAAAATACTTGAAGTTGTAATGAAACAGGGGCAAAAGAGGGGGAAGGAAAACATTCATCTGCCCCTGTACGCAACGAGTCTCTTCTCTTGGATTTTAAGGTACCAGCCACTGGATATCTCGCTCATCATGATGTATAAGTCACCGCACTCTCTGACAGCTATGAACAGCCTGTTCTGGAAGAAAAAAAAAAGAATGAAGAGAGAAAAAAAGACTGAACTTACTAATGTCTGTGCTGGACAGGGTGCAGACGTTTAAGGCTTCTCACTGGCCTTTGTGTTCAAGCGACAATCCACTGTAAAGACCAAGCAAAATGGACATGGTGTGTCTTTTGTTTCTTTCTTTTTTTTCTTGACCTTTTGTATTGCAACAAGGAGTGTGAATTGAGAAGCCACACATTGTTAAAAGGAGATGGTTCTACTAAGAAAGATGGACAAATGGATGGTCATGAGGGAAACAGAATGGGAGGAGGAGTAAGGTGACAGCTACTGAAACTGCCAGCAGAATGAACTTAGTACACAAATGAATTGGCCCTTGTGGCATCAGAATTCTGTCACAAAACAAAGAATGCCCATTGTAAACAACCAGAAGTGACATGCCAAGGATATGTGTGTCCACTGGAGCTGCTGCAAAACTCCAGATTGAGAAAAATTGCCTCTTGTCTCTGGGCAGATACAAACAAACATTTCTCTGAAGACAAACTCAATTTACTGTATTGATGGCAAAAGGGCGCAGGCTTTTAGAGCTCATTTAGCTCTGTCAAATATAATGTAAATTCCATTATTAACATGTTCCCTGACTTGCTTTCTTCATATATTATACATAGAGCCTAAGGAAAAAAGCTAGTGCTTAAACAGACTATATCTAAATTAGATCGAACAGTCACTCTTAACCATCACTCAGCTCGCTTGTAGCCTTTCTGATACTGCAGCAGGACAGAGTAAAGTACTCCAGGACTGTCATGTCTTGAGTTAGAGTCCTATAGCCTTTATTTTGACTGTTTTAGAGCTCTAGATGCAGGTTCTTCTCTTAAAGCAGATCAATATGTTTGGAATGGGTCTAGAGGGAGGAACAATGCTGTTTCAATCAGTCTGAACACTTCCCAATTTTCTCTGTCGAACACCAGCTCACATCAGTACACCAGCCCTTTGAGCACTGACAGCTGGCAGTAAGAGGCATGGCTAGGCAAGAAGGAGAGAGGGAGGCAAAGAGAGGAAGTCAACAACCCAACATGACATTGAGATCCTTTAAACTGATGCTTCTAGGATGATGCTCAATGACTTAATCCCTAAAATTAGAAGCTGTAATAAAGCTCCTTGTGACACACGCTAGATATCTTGGCTATATGTTTTCAAAGAACAGGATTAAAAGGTTCAAATGGGAATGGAATCTGTTACCTTAGGTTCCAGTCCAACCAGTACCTTTTTGCTATGGAGACTTTTCTCCTTGCCTCTTTCTCTATCTTTCTTTAGAGAGAAAAGCAGACCAGATATATTCCAATTCACTGAAGGAGGGACTGATAAAAATGTGCCAGCAGATTCCAGACTCTTCAGTGTACTACCATTCTCTGTCATTTAAATAAGCAGAAGGTCTTGATTTGAGTCCTTGATATCAGCGTGCCATGTATGTCCTCTCTTTCCCCTGTCCCAAGAGCAGCCATGCCTTTCCAAACCTCAGCCCAACTGTTCAGCGGCTCTCCCCTTGGAACAGCATTTTCGAACCTGGCTAATGTCTGTGCTCACTACCCTTCAATTATCTCCTGCACCGTATTAGACATGCTATTTCACCTTTCCCTCTAATCACACTGTAATCACCAGCCTCTATACATTAGCAGCAACCAAGTGAAAAATCACCAGGATAATCACTTGGACCAAATGACGGGAGAGACGGTCCCCTGCATGCACATGGATGACAGAAGGAAGATTAGAGAGAATTATGTTTGTGCCTACTCCCTGGCAAGGCTGCCGACAGCTGACCTGGCACCAATAATACTGCCAAATTTACCCGAAGAGGCAATGGAGGATGTGGGATAAAACCCTCCATATCATAGCGAGGTCTTAATATTGCAAAGTAGATTGATGTTACCAAAAATGAAAAGAGAAAGGTGGGTGACAAAATTTATGAAGCCCCCCCCCCCCTTAGCACAACATTGCAACAACAGTTGCTTAAAAATGGGTCGAAAGCAGCAACTTTGCTGGAAATCCTCAATTCTGTAAAAGCAGCTGCTGTAAGAACTGTGTTATTGTGCTTCTTCTTTCAGCATGTAATTGTGTCTCAACTATCTCTACAGAGGCCGCAATTTTTTACAAAACAACTTGCTCTACACTTCTTTCTTTTACTGGCTTGTATCCCTGCTGGGACACCTGCAAAGCACAGTATTGTTCAACAGTGAAAGAATATTTGTGAAGCACAGTAGTTCTTCAGATGCAAAGTGATGCCCATCAAAATGACAGCTTTTTAAAGATTGCCTTCAAATACATGAAGGCGAAAACCCCGCCCTCCTTCCTCAGCCCATGATTGGACATTAGGCGGAAGTGCAGGAAGCTACATGAAATGTAGTGATGCGAAGTAGGTCAAAACAAAGCCATGGTCTCCAAACCATTTGTGCTCATTATTCATGTGAAGCTGAACTAATCGATGAGAAATCTAATGTTCCATGAGCAATCAAATTTCCTGTGCTTGTCTCGGCCATCTTTACAATACGTTCTGCAAGTGAGGCTCTGTCAGGCTGAACATGAACCCTGCATGCCTGCTCCACTGATCTTCTCTGTCTCGTACCAGATGCTGTACTAGTTCCCACTGCTAATGGCAGGTTGAGTCCCCAGTGAGCCAAAACCCAGCCTAGCCTAGTATCCTGCTGTCTGCTTGGCTAACAGTGCAGTGTTCATGTAGCATCTCTGCTATGCCAGGGCTAAATTAGGCAATATGAAATCAGCACTTCAACACTTTTAACAAGGGTGCTCTTGTACTTTTACACCCCAGGGAGGATGTTACTGAAGTGACGTGCATTAAAAACAGAAATAGCTATGAAACATATTCTGGAAGTACCAAAACAAGAAAAGACTGTTTTTCAATCATTTCATTCCGCCATTTATTGACAAGAGTCTCTGCCTGCCCTGCTCCCAGCCTCAGTGTGGTCTGGTTTTTACTGTAATCCAGGCCGTGTTTCACCTCTAAGAGCAATGACAAATGTCAACCCAGCAGGCACTCACCAAGCTGTTGCCAAAATACTATTTGATATTTGTCCTCTAATTTAAAAAGATAAAATGGAACTTTGAATTTTAGTCAAAAGGAATTAGTATGACTCTAATTAATTGACAGAATATTTAGCATTTAGCAAAACCCTACAAGGACATGTCAAAAATGATGTTAGCTTCTCTGTAGCCATCAGGTCTTTGTTTAGCATCTCACACTCAAGTACAGCCAGTTCTGATACAATAAGCATTTAGACCACATGCTTCTGTGCCACAGATGCATGTACCCGCTCTGACCTTATATCCTTAAATGAGAAATGGGGGGGGGGTGTATATGTTGTATACCTATTTCCTCAGTTGTCACCACTACACCACTGCTCACAAGGTTAGTCCTCTAGAGGAGCATGTATCCTTAGAGGGCCCCAGCCAATGGTGGGGCCAAACAGAGAACTGCTAGAGCATGTCTACAAGTCTCCAACCCCCTGGGTGCATAACACTCACCCTAAAATAGCAGTGATTGTCAAGGAAAGGAAGTGAAATGTAATTGACTGAAAGTGGAGAGATAATTAAAGGAACCTGTTGGACAGGAGGGAAGAAATTAATGCCTCTCATTTAATAGCTGCTTTGGGAGAGAGCTTTTCCGTCATCTCACTTTAGCGCAGAAAGGGTTTTGCTGTGGAAATGGGATTTGTATGGAAAAAGGTGGAGGTGGAAATAGGCTTTGGGTGGTGGGGGTGCTGTGTGCTAAACTGAAACTCCACAAAATCACTCCCAATACTCAGGGCATCAGGCGCTATGATGTCACGATTAGTGGAGAGGTTCAGAGCCTTGCCTTACCCCTGCTCTTGAGAGAGGTCGAGCAGAATCACAAATGTGAGGTCAGTGCTGTAAGATCGCATCCCATCGCAGGGAGTGCTGAGCCAGCAGAAGGGCTGATGAACCACCCAAATTGTGCTTTGGATTTATAGTATCATCCTCCAATTTCAAGAGTAACAAACACAAACAAAAAAAAAATGATGCCAGTGTCCACCTTACACCGCACAGTGAATCGCTGGAGGTGTTCGACTGTGTTTAACAACATGGCTGACAGTAATGAAGACAAAGACTTTTTCTATTCCTTAATGTAAATAGCCTATAAAAATACAAAAACAGAGGGAGGTTGTATAGCAGCTTGTGTTGAGAAGCCCAACTCTGTGGGACAATGATGTCACTATAAAATGTATCCACAGCAGTGCAGGGATCTAGGATAATTTTTAGTCCTTGTAAGCCCCTTAAGTTTGGGCTCTGATATAACATGCATCCTACAACCCTAAGCATCGGACCAAGGCTTAGAGTATTTGACTTAGTGTCAAACCTAAGCCACGGCCCCGAAGTGATCCGTTAATTAAGATTCTGTGTACACCGACATGTCATGATTTTTCTGACAGAAGAAAGATCGCCTACGCGGTAATTGGATTAGTTCAATTGGGGCTGATGAACAGATATGACAGTGACAGTAGAGTTCATCCATCTGCATGCTTACCGCTTAACAGTGCAACAAAAAAAAGCATCAGCCACCACAATTCTTTGGAAGTGAAAGTTTGGGCTTTACAACATTTAAGGAAGTTAGTTATACAAAATGAAACTCCAGGTAACAGTTTGTTCAACATGTACATAAATCATCGTTTAATACACATGGTTAGGCTGAGATTGGAGGAAGGGGACAAACAAGAGAGCAATTATTGTAGAACCCAGCAGATCCCCCTGCCTGCTTGACCCAATCTGCCACTGCTCTCCTGACCACACAGCTGCGTTACTCCTGTACATACAATATAGCTTATTTTTCAATTCTGTTGAACCTTCTTTATAGGCCGTACAATAGATCATGTTAAAACATTTAAAAAAGTAAAAGAATAGTTAATATATTTCAGTGAAACTAAGAGAAGGAACCTATGAAATAATTTATCAAAAACAGAAGATAAAATGATGTTATTTCTTGTACAGTGAAGCACTGATGTTCAAAAATGGGATTTTATACTCATGTTAGTAAATGATTCTTTATTTTCTCTGTTTTATTTTCTTATTATCTGCAGAAGCTGGGATAGACCCATTGTCATGAGGTTTGTTTGTATATGCTTTGATCATTTTTCCTTTTTCTTTATTTTTTTGGCTGCACAATCCCTGTATGAAATCCCTCGTGGATGGCCAAGTTCAAAGAGATTTTGCTCACTGAAAGCTCTTAAATCAATACGAGAATTAACTAACTGCACTGTAAAAAGGATTATTGATGGTACTGGTCATGTGGATTCAGAAAAATGAGTCCATTGCACAACTGAGTTCAAATGAATCAGCATTGCATGTTCAAAAAAGAATCTCATTTGAGGCCTTTTGTTGTTTTGAGAAAAAAAGACAAAAAAGACAAAAAAATATATCATACTTTGCAGTTGGATTAGTTTTGAGACCTATGCTGTCATATCTCATTGTCTTTAAGCCATGTATGGTTTCCTATAATGTTCTTGTCTTTTTCTGTCAATTTTAATTGTGTTTTTGTTTGTTTATTTTTTTTTTTTGCTTGTTAATTTCTTTTTTTGATGGGTCGGTCGGTGGTAATCATTGACATATCTCTGATTTTCATCTTCTCTGTTCTTACCTAAAGGAAGTTTCTTCCAGTGTTTTATCTAATGTAAATCCATCCACTGACGACATTGTACCAACAGTAGATAGTGCCACATTGCTTTCCTCCAGTCAGGTTGATTTGTTAATGAGGAGGGAATTCTGCCTTAAACCCAGCCTGTTCTCTCTGACAGTACTACCTGTGAACAGTTGTCAGACACACTGTATTCTGGGGATGCCAAATGTTCTATCTTCAAATGTCAAAAATCTGTTGTAAAGACAAACACTTTGCCGGAGTCAGTTTTGCCTCAAGCCCATTCTGACACAAATAAGGACGTGGTCATCCACCTCCATTTCCATTGGTTACAAGGACCAAAATGTAAACAAACTCAGCTAACTGAGCAGTTTGCTCCAATCAAGCATTCAATGAGAGCCTTTAAAGAATTTACATTTAGTCACAGGTAATTTTGCACCGTGGATCTTTGTATCATGAATCATTACATTCCCAGCTTCACTATCTAATTTCATCCTCTTCGTTTGTACTCATGCAAAATTCATTTATCATAATATATTTGGATACTTATATTCACAATGAATGGAATAATCATTTCTTTTGTTATTGGACTTGAACAAACTGATTTACTGTTTTCTTTTTGTTCGAAACAGAGATGTAATTTGAATAAGCGTTGGCTCGGGTCCGTTTCCCTGATACGGGGTGATATCTCCCATAGTGCTCCTGAACTCTGTAGTTCTCTAGTTCATTATATTCTGCTTAGACTAAAATAAAGCACAGTCCTGTAGAAGATTGAGCCTGCTTTGTCCTTTTTATCTATTCACATAACTTGATTAAATAATTCCTGAAGGTTTGGATCTACCATGGTGTGCATGCATGACCCCGTTTGCAAAGATGTGAAGTGTTCGGTGTCCTCTTGTCACTTGGATTGTGGAGAGAATGCATTTAGGACATGTCATTGTATTAATTGAGCTAACAGCGCTAACCATATCCGAATACCAAATTAGATGAGACGGTTAGTAGAAAATCGTTTAAAAAGGGCGAATAATGCATAATAAATGGAAGGGAGATTGGAAGAGGGAGGGGAATAAATTGTGAATTGATTAAAGGGAAATGGATATTCAGCTCTTGTCTCGTGGAGGTGTTACAGTGGAAACAAAATCAGGTGCAGTGGGTGCTGCTGGTTATCGTCTGTGAATAAGCAGCAGGAGGTCAATCGATTAATCAGAGGTTTTCCTCACGCTGCGCTTTATCGACAGAGACGTTATGGTAAGGGGGGTCAGGTCACATTGAAGCCTATGGTCAGTGTTCTTTTTACGGCCCCAAGTCTCCTCCTCCCTCATTAACCCTCGGAGTCGGTCAGAAGCGACCAGACGCCTCAAAGCCTATTATAGTAGAAGGAAAAGCCCATACAATGTTGTGTCCCACAACTAACCTAAACCCCCTGTGCACAACGGGTGAGATAATTTAACTTGTCAACTTCAAATCAACATGGTTCAACAATTTCCTGCAGCCACAACTGTCCATCACAACAGAGGGAAAGCATCAAAACTCTCTGACAGTAATTGTCTCCAGAGAAGAGTATGACACCCCAGGGAACATCAATGACCAAACCATCCCAAGACACCAGACATCATTTCTTGTTTATAGGCCTCTCCGGTGCGTCCGTGTAGTAGCATTGGTGTGGAAACAGATTTATGGTTGCTAAATTTGCAGGTGATAAAAAGGCAAAGAGTGGCCAGTTGGGGCACTAACTCTTGGCTATTCACATGTCGACTCCTGTGCCGAGTCTTCGGGGACCCTTTCTCATTGTGCGGCAGACACTCCATGATTCCACATGACAAACTGGATTGTTCCTCGAGTGAGTCCTGCTGAATTATTTTGGTCCTTTCGATTGCATCTCCTACCCCTGAGATTTTCCTCTACTGTTGCCTTTGAGCCATAAGCCTCGACAGCCACCGTTGTCGATACTCAATCTGTTCTGTAACCCCTAAAGCTAATGAAATGTGCTAACAGGGGTTTGTTTGTTTGTCTCCAGGAGGGGGGCCAAGGGAAAGAAAATGGAACAACAAGACTCCTTTGACAGTTCCATTTTTTCCAATGTTTTGGAGTGAGGGATAATCATGAAGTATGGATTGGATAGGGGAAAGTTATTACATTTTGTTGTCTTTATCCTTGTTTGAGTTGTAAAAAAAAAGGTCAGATTGTTCCAAACATGGTTCTTTGCAGTTTCTGGGTTTATCCTCAATTCTGACTCCCCTTTTCTCTCAGTGTGGGAAAGGAAAAATCGTTTTTCTCACTTCTCTCAACCTTGTATCCCTCTAAATCTTCCGTGTAAATTTGACAAACACACAACCTCCTGTCTGGCTGTGAGTGTTTCTTGTGTGTATTTACTTTACTGGTGATGTTGATTGGGATGGGGTGGTCTTATGAAGCTCAAATACTGCAGCTGACAACACAGACATGTGAGAAAAAGCTGCCATTTGAAAGATCTGTTTCAGTCCTTCTAGTGTCCTCAAGCAAGTGTCTTTAGGATTTTAGAATTACATCTTTCACATCAACAAATGTACTTTATACATAAAGGGCAGTGTGTGAATTGGCTAAATTAAAAAAAGTGTTAAGTATTTTCCAAACCAAATACTCATAAAACTGCAAATTTTGTTAGATTTTATACATCTTTTCAAACTGTACTTTTAATTAAATCTGGCAGCTAAAGATAAAAAACAAACATGATTACTCTGAACATGTACCATTATCAATAGATGACTATATTCACCTATATTCCTCACATGGAACATTTGATTAAAAATACCAATTTAATGGCTTTATGATAAACTAATTTTATCGTGTCTTCCTCACTTTTATGCAGCTGACACTAATATGTAATTGACAGAAAAGCACTCCAGACCATTACTTTCATACGCTTTTAAATTCATGCCATGTGCCTGATTATACCAAGGAATGGCTTGTCTGTAGGTAATCGTGAATAATGGCCTTTCAACTTCTTAACTATGTCCTACACAAATATTTACCACATTGACTTATCACTTGTCACTTACCATGCATTTAGCGTTTGACTTTTATCGTCCATTAATCTATCAATGCATCCATTAGGGACACTCAAGCATTCGGGAGCCTCTGCACACTCCAGTGGGCCTATTAGCATGTTCTTTAATGGGAAACATGTTGCAAACACTAAGCATAAGCTACGCCACTCAGAAACCTGAATGTGCTGTCAAATTGCAGATTTGCATAGACGAGTCTTTGTGCCTCCTCTTCACCACTTATTTTTTTTAATGATTCTTAAAAAAAAAAGGTCTGGTCCCTGAAGGAGGCTCTGAATGGCTATGACAAAGGGTGGCAAATTTCGATTCCATCCCTCTTAACATGCAGATTCCTAAATAACAAAAGAATATAACTAAATGAAAGTGTGAAGAAGACCTGGGTAAGCAAAGCTGCACAATCCCTTTGATCCTATTATGTATTACAAAAGCTTAATCAATACCTAATCAAGGGGAATACAGCATGCCATGTCTTACAGAGCTCTTTGCTGTCAGAGGTGAGGTTGCCATGGTGACTGGACAGGTGTGGAGAGCTTAGGCTGCAGTGGTATTGATGGAAATTAAGAAGCATTGATGAGACTTGAAGATGCTGGGATTGAAAAGGGAGATAATTAAAGAGAGGGATGCAGTGGGAGATGTGGGGGAGGGAGGGACAAAATAGATTTAGGTTGGAGATACAGGAGGTGATGCAGACAGGTATAACTTGGACATGTAGCTATCTCAGTTTTTTCCACAGGAACAGCTGGAAGTGCATTTGCTGAGATTTCCACCCCCCTGCCACCTGAACAACAGAAAAACTATTAGAGCAGAAAATGTCTTCCAGGAGACATTTAAGTAATACATGAAATGCAAGTTTTGAAAACTAAAGTGCAATTACGAGGATTTCTTTCTTCACTTCAACGGCAACAAAAACATTTTTCAAGAGCAACCTGACAAAGAAAACCACACACTGTAACAATTACATATACAGAGCAAAATATGCATTGAAATTCTGAAACAACATCGATAAGCACAGACAGGCTGCTTACTGAATCTGCCTCAAAATGCTTCATTATTTTTATTTTTTTAATAAAGCCTGTTTAGAGAAATATATGAATTTGAGGATAAGACACACCACATATAGTGTAAGTGCATTATGTAGATTTGGAAAGTAATTTCATTCCAAAACTACAATCAGTAGCTCAATTTAATGTATTGCCCTTATTCCTATTAAAACCTCTAGCCTTTCCAATGAGTAATACTGCACAAGGTTAACACAGTTCCTCTGAATTTACTTAACTTTACCAACCGGTCATATTCCATAAATACAAAATGAAATGAGAACACATGGAGAACACGCAGTGGCTCAAATTTTTATATATCAGTACCCTTTCTCTTTCATTTCGAGCTAATTCACAAGGTGGTAAAACCGTAACAAGGGAAGATAAAGCGAGTGAGAACGAGCGTGTTAAAAAAAGACACCAAAACATCTGAGTCATAGTCGACCTGGGCAAACTAAGGATGATGTCACCGTCGCGCACAGACTGTGCTCCAGAGGGAAACTTGCCGAGCGGCGTGTCTGCACTCTGTGTGCCGCTCAACCCTTGACTCATCCAAGCAGCAGGAGTCCAACAAGCTCTGTCCATTCTGGCCCTCAGCCCTGCCCAGTCCCACAGAGAACTGTCTGTCAACACCTGATTAACACTTGAGATAATAGGTCATTAAAGTTCCCCTTCAATCAATGAGACCAATCGAGTAATCAAGGCCGAGATTGAATGAACCCAAACCAGCGTGGAGCTCGGTGGGAGCGGAGAGCCTTTAATCAGTATTGGAGAGAGTGTTGCTTTCATCTGTAGATGTACGCAGAATAAAACTGTTGTGGTTGAAACCAAGCGACTGCAAATTTTATTTCACTAGTGTGGTGATTGAGTTTCATGACCATTTTGAAAACCTCTCAAAATCCAGTGCAATCATTTTAATAAACCGAGAGCATGGAGAGCATTTTCTTCCTTCATGAAAAATGTTTTCCATGGGTACTCGCTTTTCACCCATCACAAGTAAGTACAGTAACCTCAACATCTCTTCACATCTAAAAGAATCCTCATGCTGTCTAAACCTCTGCGGCACACACATCCCACTCTCCAGCCCCCTTGTTTCACTGATGAATTAGCTCTGGCCTTTGTTTAAATCTCTCTTGGTATTTGGCGGGTCACTGTTGTTTAACCTGCCACCTTTCAGCTGTGAAATTCTACCCATTGTCATAAATCACACTGAAGTGTCATTACCTTCTGATTACTGTCTTAATCACACAAATACACAATTATTGCTGCTTATAAGCATCCTAATTACCACACATGGATAGCTCCTCATTTCTGAAATATTATACACACACACGCATGTTTTATTGGACTATTTTATCATATGTTCCATCACTGTGTAATTACATACAAGCGTGCACACAATCCCGCAACCTCGGTTATCGTGTGTGTGTGAGTGCGAGGGTGTGTGAGCTCACACACGTGCACGGGCACTTGAGTGAGTAGCCGTTGGCGGCTGACAGCTGAGCTGAGCTGAAGTAAAAGCACGAGGCCCTGTGACAGAGAGAACAGAGGGATCCAGCATTATCATCAAAATGACTCCAGTGCTCCCTACTGCGGCCTCACAGCTTCCTCCAGTCAAGCTGTTGGTTTGTTTGTTCGTTTGTTGTGTCAGTGTGGATGGTCCATCTTTTGAATCAATGCACTTTTCACCCCCTGTTATTTGATGGGGAAAGAGACGAGCAGAGGACAAAAAAAAGTTGAGATAATAACAGAAAGTGAGGACACCACCTATTTTTCCTCTTTTCAAATAAGTATTCAGATTGTCTGTACTGATTCTCATCTTCACTTTTCTTTGTGTCAGAAATTCATCAAGCCAGAATCACATTAAAATAAAATTCTATATCTAACTGCTGCTTTTCCTTATTATGTCCCCTCACAAAAAAATAAAGGTACCCAGACATGTATTTCTCCCAGTAATTCAACTGTGGATTGCACCTGTAGGAACTGGCACACATGATGCCAATGTGGTTCATAAAAAGACATATCACTGCAGGGAAGTGTGTCTAATTCTGCTCTGAGAGTAGCTCTCGTAAAGAGACATTGTGGCTAGCCTACTAATAGAGCTGTGAGGAGAGAATGATGCAACTCGGAGGCAATGCTTTAATTTGCCCTTGGTTTCGCACACGCGTCTAGGAACAGCCACTCTGTTCCAAAGCTGATTGGCCCGTTTACCTTTAGGCATGGGCCAACCACTAGCCACGAGGTATGAGGTAGCTGGATATAGCAAGTGTTCAATTTTGTTTTCCTGTGTTCCTTTTCGGCCTGGGTAGGTCAAATGTGGTAGATGCAATCACGATGGTTGTAGGTGTAATGCTGCTGGGTTTTTTCCCCCCTTTACATTCCTAAGTGCATACAGGGCTCTTTTCCTTCCACATTACTTTTAAATGTTTAAAGTTCATTCTTATCAAAAGATGTTTGCAGTTCAGTCCACTGGGTCCAGAATGCTATTTGTATCTTAGCAACCTGTGCAGCAACAGAGGAAGATCAGAGAAGCTACTTATTAACCTGTTGCTATGACTACGGTGGTAGGCAATAACTCAGAAGATGCTTTAACCCTTTCTCTCTAGACTGCCACCCCCGATCAACAGACAGACGGATAATGTTCGGAACATTTGGTGGAGGGAAGAATCAAAGCCTTCATAGTTCCTTTCTTTGTGTATCTGATTTAATTTCTTTTTTCTCCATCTGTATTCAACCGTGTGCGTGTGCGTGTGCGTGTGTGTGTGTGTGTGTGTATTTCTGTGGTACATCCCAAGCAGAATATGTTTGCTCTACAAACCAAAGAAAGTCATAACCCATGCACAATCTCAGTGAAACAGAAACAAAGAACAAACACGTTTCTTCTTTTGTTTCCCTCCTCCAAGTGTTAAGAAGACTTTATTGCATATGCATAGATGTAGCGCTTTTGATACAAAGTCTCACAAGCCCAATCAATCTGACGTACCCACGTGAAAGGCTGCAGATGTTTCCATTTTTTCTGCATACCTCCAAACAGGGACACTGAGCAGTGACAAATGCTTTCCGCACACAGGTTGAAGCATGAGTGTGAACTGATTTGAATTGATGTTATTCCAGGAGAAATCAATGCATTTTTTTTTAACAGCTGCAATTACGCCCCTCACGTCAATTCATCAAGAGATTTGCATGAGGTAATTGTTGGCGCCACGTCTACTGATGCATTTTTATTACGTTTCAATTAGGAATTGAATCCAATTAGGGAAGTCATTCCAATCAACCAACAGGGGTCTCTCCTCAAAGCTAAGTCTACAGAATGAAGATGCCGCTGAGCTGAAGGACAGATACTGCAGCAGAGGTCCATCTGATATTTAATCCAAAGCTATTTTCATCACCTCTCAGGATGCACTTTTCCACAGTAACAGAAAAGAAGCCGTTTACTGAAAAGTAAGTCAGTAAAGCAGTCTCTTGCCACCCTTGTACTTTTACATTTTTTCTTAATTTTTTTCTTTTCTTTTCAGAAAGTACAAATCACAAACTAATACGCACTTAATTAATTTCTCTTTTTTATTTCTTTCCTTTTGTTTGGATTTTGTTTGGGTGCATTAAGACATCAAAGCAATCACGCAAGGCAGCCAACAATTGAGATTTCAAATTCATTAACTTTCATTAATAGTAAGAAATTGTAGAACATTTTAAGTACTTCTTTCAAGGCTTATGATTCTTGAATTACTTTGGTCCTGAAAGAAATGAAGCAAGACATGGGGGTGTGACGGGAAATTCAACAAACTCAAAATTGGGTGTTTTTGAGCTGCAAATATATTTCAACCGCTGTCAGTCAGTGACTGATGTAGGTGGTTTATCAACTGAATGTAAAGCGCTCCTCACGATCATCTACAACTCCTCTCAGTTGCAGTCTCAAAAGAGATCAAAAGCCCAACCTCTAACTAACCCTGATAGTTGCCCCTTCACTAGATGACACAATATCAGTGAAATACACACACAATAACCCAACCTGAAAGAAAAATTCACAGGAGTGTTACACACTGTTTATTTGCTTGTGAGAATAATCTTCCTAATAATATTGTCAGGAGGGATGGGTACGGCAGAGCTGCACTGCCTATTCAAAGCAAGCTGAGAGCCTTGCTTTCGAGGTCGGCTTCTCATTCTATGACATCATGCTAATGGCCTTTTTTTTTTATAAAACTGCTGAAAACTTGTCCGGAGGTAGACAGAAGAGAGGGCGGTGGTGGCTTTTTTGGCTCACAGAAGCACTGTGCCTTTGATCTCAGGGCAGAGCGGAGTTAAGTGTGCCGAGTGGTCGTGTGCACGGTGCTACTGCCCCCTGGGGGAGAGGCTGGGGATAATCGACGGTGGGAGCGGCAGATGGCTCCTGCAGCTTCAGCACCAAAAACACTCCATCTACCAACAAGGAAACTCGTGAGAAGTAAGCACTCCCATGGGTTTCTATCATCACCATACTAATCGGATCAGCCTTAAGAAAAAAAATGACAGCTTGTGTAACTCAGGTGGTTATATGGCCATGAGCACTAATAAACAGAGAGCTGTTACCGTCTCTGGATGCAACATCTGTGGGGATACGTCACACAACAGGTCCAACACTTCCAAAAACTGTTGGTTTTTTTTTGTTTTGTTTTTCCAAATTTCCAAAATAACAAAAACCTATATTTTGATGTTTTATCCAAGCATTACAAGTATGATGGCTAACCAGAAAAGACATCTAACCTGGAAAAGCTGGCCATACTCAAAGTTTCCTTTATTGTGTTTTTTGTTCACTTTTTCCCAGAATCCCCAAGAAAAAAAAGCCTATAGGCCTTCACAAAGAATTAAATGATTGAAAGCTTTTTTTTTTTTTATCTTTCTTTTAACGTAATAGCAGCTTTTTCAAGGAGTCAAAGTAGATTCCCCATCTCCTTCTCTTTTCTGCCGTCTGTGTCTTTCACATGCAACAGAAATGCACACACATCTACAGAAACTGATGTAGACACACAGAGACAGACACTAAAATGTAGCCGTGGTAAATGGAGGTGTGTAGATTGCCCACTTAGACTGTTACATTATCCTTTTTGTGTTTACTTTTCATTCTCTGCTCTCATTTTCAGCCTTTCTTCTGCGCTGTCTTTGTGCCTCTGCTCGTACAGCCTCTGTCAGGTGTGTGCGTCTATTTCCTATCCTCATTGTCCTGTCTCTTGTCATCCTTTCACCCGTCCCTCATCTCTCTGCCATCATCAAGGACCTGGTGGCCTCCTACGTAGCGCCAGTGGAGAGAAGGGTCTGTATCTCGGCAACGCACCTAGCAACCGATCCTCGTAACTATGGATTATAACCTGTTGCCAAGGGAGACAGAGATGGAGGATTGATTTTTTTTTTTTTTTTTTTTTTTTCAAGGGATAAAATTGAAAGTGAATTAGATGCACGAATAAACAATGCATCGAGACAGGGCCCACTAACATTTATGAATGGTGACTTTGCTCATTTACGGTTTTATCTGGAGGCTTTATGCCTTATCTTGATATAGATTAGCAAAGATTAGCTGACAGATTAGCACCGACACTGTTTTTATAATTTGAAGTGCTTTTTGTGGGAAGAGTTATGGACTGCACTACATATTAACATTATTCATTTGATATTTATGAATTATATTGCAATGTGGTGAAAAAGAGCTTTGCTGGCCATAAGCCCATTTAATCATCAAATTATGACTCATTTTCACAGAACTATATTTGTATTTTTCTATTCAAATAATGTTAGTAGAATTAATATATTAACATCACTCATAGGACTTTATTATGTATACACAAGACTGCTTGGATTAATCTGTGAATTGATGTACAATATTAAAGTAGTAAGTAGTAATTGCTTTTTGTATTGCATTATTGAGTAGAGCAACAATCCTTTTTGTTATTTGTTTAGAATTTTCTATATTGTTAATTAGTTAACTGATCAAGAGGATGAATTTAACATTCAGATTTTACCTGACATCTCATTGATTCATTTTCTTTTAAACACTAGACCCACTGAAAAAGTTGGCACACTAAAATTAAATGGAGCCCTAATAAGAAAAGCAGACACACATACGCACTCAGAAGCACACTCTCTCCTCTCTCTTTGTGTGGTGCTTCTCACCCATTCTCTCTATCGCTCTCTCTCTGATGAGTGCTTTTACATGGCCACACAAACTTGTCATTAAACTAACCTACTATTTTCCATCACCTCTGAGCTAAATTGCCACACTCTGCCTGGCATCCTGTGGACCAGCTTGTGGATATGAAAGCCCACAATTCCCCTGCTATCACCTCTCTGGGCTCTTGCACGCACACTAATGATAGCCTGCCACCGGAGAGCTGGTGGAATGGAGCCGTAATGTCCTTGGAAAGTGCAGGCTGGTGCGCATGCTGTGGGAGAGCGACCTGCTCTGTGTCAGGCGCTCTCTCTCTCTCTCTCTCTCTCTCTCTCTCTCACACTGGATAGCTTGCATCCTCCGGCCTCCGTGTTAATGGGCAGATCCTAGCTTAAACCCTGATGGCTAGATGCTTGTGATGGGGGCCTGAATCTGACAGAGGTCCGTACCATTAGCACACCAGTGTTCAACAGAGAGTACTGATGCACACATGAGAATACACACACACACACACACACACCCACTGTATAGGCTACCGCTGCCTTGACTCCACACCAAACTGGTAAAGTTCTGTGGTCTTGTGTTAGCTGTTATGATTACTGAACCCAGCTTTGTACAAGGGCAAATATAATGTGCTATCATGCCTACAAATGTAGTGCCTTCCATTACCATACACATAGTGAATTTCACAACTGCCCTACATGCTACTCTACTATTTCATAAAGTACCCTTTCTTTAACTATACTGCTCTGTTTATACTGTATTATGCTATAATATAATAATGTTATACAATGCTAATACTAAATATTAAAAGTAATCTTTCCAGCATGACATTATAAATGATTATTGAATTTAAATGTATACATTATATTTATTATTTTGAATTTACTTACATCAAATGTGTTTCTGGTTGTTCTTAATTTTTACTTTAATTTGTACTATAGATTTCTTTCATTATTTTTTGTGAAATTATTTGATAATTATATAAAATGTGATTTAGTGTTGTATAATATAGCACTGGTTATTGAAATCATACTATATAACTATATATGTATATATCGGTGGACTGAAAAAAAAATTGTCACAATGATGTCAAGACTTTAACTCAATTTTGAAAGTAACTGTCTTGATCAAGGACACTTGGACAGAACTGGAGGTATGACCTTACACTAACAGGGCATCGAATAGTTTCTGATTTATAAGGAACAAGCTGATCTTACAGTTTCAGAGTCTGGCTGAAAGTCCTTTTTTTTAAGCTGTCAATGGCCATTTTTGCTGTTTCAATATTATATAATTATCCATTATAAATAATGGTTTGTCACTTGGACATCATTTCATACAAAAGCAAACAGTTCTGAAATGACTGGTGATGAGTTTCGCTGTATAATATGTAACACTGACAATAACCAAACAAACCATTTTGCTTATTGAAATTTAAATAATTCCAAGCCTGGTTGGTAGAAGGCTTTTGTAAAGAGTCTGTCAAGAAACAAACATTTATTTTTCATTTCTGAAGCAAAGAGAACAACTGAAATTTTACTCTCCAATCTACTGAACTACAGCAGAAGATGAAGCAAATGAGTTCAAGCTCAGACAAAATTCAAATGAGTATGCAACACAGCCAGAAAATATTTTATGTTGATTAAAAAAATAAATTTAAAAAATAGTATTTTATGTTTAAAAAATTAAGACATATTTTGGCCCTTAGTTTTAAAAGCCATATGAAAAGAAAAATCCAAATCTATGTCAGTGATTTACCACCACCCTGTGGTTGTTGGAGGGTACAAGATTAAAAAACATCTACTATTATTAAAGGTAAAAAACAACAACAGGCACAGTACTTTTCTCTACGTATATGAAACAAACAAATAGCTGGTAAATGTAATGATTTGTCAGTTAAAGATATAAAGTCTTTTGGATTAAAGTGGGAAGTTACAATTAAAAAATAACACAATACTTAGATTGACTTTAGAAGCTACAAGATTTGCAGTTTGTCAATGTACTTTATGCACTGTAATGTAACTAAGTGTAATTTAGTGTGCAATAATTGTAGATTTCTGAACACAATTTCAGGAATTGCAAGTTTTGCTTATTTTTAAATATTTTAAATAAATCAATGCTTTATCATCCCCTTCAATATTGGGTTCATTCATAGCTGGCAGACAGAAAATGACATGTTTCTGTATTCACTGTATGTCTATGAATCAGCACCAAAAAATACAGTGCACCAATTTCCAACACCAGGACGTGATATACCGTTCCACCACTGGAGGGCAGTAAGAGTCTGTAACAGACACAGAGTGGACAAAGTACAGCAGAAGCCCTCCTGGGAACAAAGGATTAGTTGGTGGTCCAGAACAATCAAAAGACTGTTGTATGTAAATCGTGTAAATCCACTATGGGACGGAGGGTTATGCCAGTCAGATTTCATGCCCGGTCAACCCACTGGAAGAGGACCTCAGGCCAGCAGACCCATGGCTGAATAGTTAAGGGGAAAAAGGACATTGTAAAAAGTCAGCCACTGACACAAAATCACTTTCCTCTGTAAATGTTTTGTTCCTGCAGTTTTCATTTGGGGATATCGTTTGGCTTTGGTTCCATATCTGTCCACATTCAGGACTTTTACTTTTAATTCTATTTCAGTATTGAGCTGAAACATAAGGACACCGTGACTCTTGCTCAAAAACTGTACAGCATTCAGCAGTTGACAGGTAAAAGGTGTCAGCTGTATAGTTGGTAAAGCTAATCTAAGAGACTGTGGAGGATAATACTTTAGTGATTACTGGTTAGATGTAGGCTTCAGCTTCAACATAATTTTATAATAACAAAGTCAAATTATGATCCAGGCAACACATTGCCATTCCAGTCAGACCATCAGTCACCTGGGGACAATAGGAGCTTTGCAGTGTGGGTGAGTGAGTAGGTAAATAATTTGGGAGAGGAGATAGGGACACAATTAAACTGACACATGTAAATGTTGGCTAAAAGGGACGTGTGGAGGAGAGGGAGGCTTCTCAAGCAGCTAATTGATCAATTAAGTAAACAGAGGCCGCTCCTGAAGGGGTGTCGTGGTGCGGCTGTAGAATGGGTGGGAGAAAAGGCAGGGTCCTAATGACTCATCTGTGGCTAAAATATGAGTCTAGAGATTATTATTCAGCAAAACCGACTGTAGAGAGATAGGAGCACCTGGTGGTCAGTGTCATATATTATAAATCATGAATCAGAAAACTTTGGGTCTTCGGTTTTACACTCAAAGCAATATTTTAGGTGTACAAATATAAGCTGCTTCGCATGTTATTTTAAAGTCCTGTTTTCATTGTTTTACATTTCGCTCTCAAAGGCACAATGTAGTATTTCTGCTACTTTAGCTGCCAGTGTACTTTCTGCAGAAACACAATTCAGCTCAGGAGGAGAGTTCTTCACACACCAGATCCCAGTGCGTGAAAGTCCATAATTGGTCTAAAATATTGCAATTTGCTTTTGCTGCCTTGTGGAAAAGCATTTCCAATTTTGCTTCCTGCATCTCTGTTGCCATGGTGTTTTAAGTAAACCAACAATACAAAGCCTCAGTGAGCTAGTACAGGGAAGCAGACACAATAACAGGAGCAACTTAAAATATATGATAATCCAGCAAGACCACAAACTACAGTCTGATATATTACCATAGAGTTGCCACAGAAAGTAAATATTATCTTCACAAAGGTACGATTTATTGCAGGGCTATTATATTGGATTGGTTAAGATGATACAGGTGTTCCTGTATTGTGTGCTCTTATTTGTATGCAGTTCAGCTTTAGTTTGATTTCAGGCAAGTCTGGCCTCTTTATAAGCATACTGCCACCTTTAGATGGAACCTCAGTGTCGTACAGTAAGCTCTGATATGGCAGGACGCGCTGAGTGTTCTGTTTTAATGTGAAGGCCTGTCTACTTGTGCCCTTTGCTGCCATGCAAAGTACTTTGTCAGACCTTTTTGCTGAATGCGCTGTACAAATAAAATTGACTTGATCTGACGTAATATATAAATGTGGATAACAGCATTTCTGTTCCAATTTGAAGATTAAACGTCTTTGACTTTGGCTTACTTCGATCATATCTTGCCTCATAATGGGGCCCTGTAAAAGTGCATTATACACCCGCTTCAGAGGAGGGTAATACATTGACAAGAGACACGCTCTGATGTTCCAAATGTGTGGAGTAAGTGGCGCTGAACGAGACAGGCTCCAGTGCTGACAACCAGGTGGACAGGTCCCCACCCTCATTCCCTTCGTCTTTCATTTGAATAATGCATGCTAATTACCTACTTGCCGAGAGCAGAACTGTCACCCCACAGGCCCCAACAGACACTTCCATGCACATACAAGCACACATACACACACAGACCAACATGCACACTCGCTGGCACGCATACACACATACAGTGGCT
The DNA here is from genome assembly GCF_905237075.1 of Dicentrarchus labrax. NCBI lineage: Eukaryota > Metazoa > Chordata > Actinopteri > Moronidae > Dicentrarchus > Dicentrarchus labrax. Next base: position 25,343,016 of record NW_026136719.1, read on the forward strand.
GTCACTGCAGCAGTTCTTCTCACCTCCTAAACACTGGCACTTTTACAATGGAAACTTCAGAGAACCTAGTTGATAAACTTAAGGGAATTCCTTTAACAAAAGCACCTGTCAAGACGGTATGTAGGCTAATGATAGACTACATCGACCACTCTGCTAGAAGAGCTGAGAATGGCACTTCTTCTGCTACACTTCTGAACAGCCGTTTTTAATGAAAAAGATTGACAGCAAGGGTGATAAAATATCACACTGAAGTAAAAGCACTGTTACTTTGAGTAATCTTATTTATGTTAATGGTCATTTTATCATGTAAAAGTCTGCTTAAATGTAAAAGGGAGCTAATTTCCAACCTCTCGGAGTACAATTTAAAAACATATATGCATACTCTGGCTCTCTCCCACACTGGAATGCACACACTTCTCAGTAATATAGCCCTAGCATGGGAGTAATGTTCATACCTTTGCTGAGTCTCACACCACTTACACTATATTGTGGGAGCTTAGAGGTTTTTCATCCCATTCATTTGAGGCTTGGTTACACAGAAAAATCCTCAGTTGGCTAAACCTGCAATTCCACTGATGAGCTTCCTGGCTTCAAACCCAATATGGAGGTAAGTCTGGCAAACTGTATGTGGATGCGTTTTTATGAATTTATTGTGTGTATGTGTGCCTGTGTGTGCGACAAATCGCCAAACAAAGCTGCCAGCGCTTGCTTCTCCAACTTCCATTCCCACAACAAAAACTGTGGCAACCTGGGGCTAATTCGACCCTCCTGCCTGTCTGCCTGTGAAAGGCCCGCCATTGGTATGCAAGGTATGGTGTGTCCTCAACAATAATTCGGGGATAAAATCAATGATGCTGCCACTGAACGGCCCGTGGTTTTTACTAGCTCCATCAATGACTTTTGGGAGGGTGTGTGTGCCTCCATGACACGGAGGTTTGACAGATCTTCAACAGCTGTGTTGGTGGAGGGCCATGTGCGAGTGGGGATGAGGATGTTGACAAGGCTGTCCATTAAAGCTGCAAGTGACACATGGGCAGCAGTAAAGCTGGTCTGTCCCATTCCCGTCATCACTGTCACCAGTTTGCCGCGGCGGAGGGTTCAGCCCTGCATTAATGGATTCCTACTTGACGGATTCCACTTGATCACATCTCAGTTGAATCTCCATTAAGATGTCAACGCAGTGGTTAATGTATTTGAGATTTTCCCCCTCGTCCTGCTAAACCGTTATTTATGACACTTATTAGGAAGCGTAACCCGGCCATCAATTAATGTCCTGCAGGCATGCTAAGCAATTGGGCCCATTGGCGTCAGACCAAATGTACTGGAACGTCCATTAATTCTGCGATCCACACACAAGTGCTCACATTCAAATGAGCACATTCAGAAACACACAAATGCACTTCTTTAGGCAAACCTCTGCATACATGCACATTTGCATTTATTGCTTTTTCTCAAGTTGCACTTTGAGAAAATATCTAATGTAGCATGATAAGGAGACAAATCTTCCTCATGGTATACTGCGTCATGAGGGCGAGACACAATTTTAATGTTTTCCCTCCACAGGTTAATATGTTTTACTCAGTACTGACAGAAAAACGTAACGATCAGCTGACGCATTTATTTTATTCCACAAGACAGTTGTTCAGTCTTTTACATACAGATTGACTTGTATATTAACGGTCAGCGACTTGTTTTAGTATTTTGCAGACAAATAGAGAGAGACTTTATCTGGCAGCTGCTTAACAAGCAGGTAAAGCAACAGTTTCCTTTTCGATAGGCGACGTCATTAACGAGCCTCCTCGGTAATACGCGGCTCACCCACGGTCGAAAAAATCCTAAACGGAAGTTGTGTTTCTTGAGCTACTTGTAAAACTTACTGCTGACCATCAAAGTAACGCAGCAGACACACACAGCCTTTATGATATATGGAGAGAAAAAGAGGCGAGCGGCCGGTGTGTGTGTAATAAGAAATGAGCTATAGAAATAGAAATTTACCCTCCACAGTTCCACTGACACTCTGTTAGGAGACACTCTCAGTGACCAAGAACAGCTGCGGTTTAAGTTGTGTCATGTTGCCAATAAATACACAGTTGCCAATTCATAGTTTAATAATCAATTAATTGTATTACTTGATATACAATTTTGTTAAGAATAGTAAATCATAATAAATAAATAACACAACACTATAAACATAAGGCTGTTTCTAATGACCAGTGATTAAAAACCCTGAACAAGCATCCTTATTTAGCAATATCTTTCCATTGTAATCTACTTTTACTTTAAAGTATTGTTTCCCACTGCATTTATCAAACAATTGTAATTTCCCGATTACTTGGAAGTACTGTTTCCTATATTATTAATGATTGTTTATATAAATTATTTCATTTTACATCATGATCTAGCCAACTGTAAAGGACAACATGTATATCTGAACCAGTGACTGGATTACATGCAGTAAGAGAAGTCTTTAGGGTAAAGGTCAGCTGATGAGATTGCGAGCAGTGAAATGTAAAAATCAGTACATTTTACAGTACGATTTGTGTCACTTTGACACTTATTGCAAGAGAGGTTAAAATCAATAAAATGCCTGATGGCACCAAAGTAGAATGGCATTTTAGAAGCATTTAATATTGTATACTTTCAGACTTTTAATCTTTCTTTCCAGCGTCTGTGGTGCTAAATTAAAATGGGAATTTCAAATACTTAAAAAAAAAATATTACATTATTTCATATTTACATGAAGGCCTCAAGGGCTGTTCTTATCACCTAATTTACTTTTCAAAGCACAGCTACTGGTAATTGTCAGAAATTCCAGAAAACAAAAACAGAAGTTTGCATTTACATTATTTAGGACCCACACTGTTGTCTTACAGACAAACCACCAAGCTGTAAACCACATGGAGTAAGATAAATGCAATGGCAGGATTTTGTGGGTTACATGGCCCCATTGGCACATTTCAAAGCACAATTTATTCAGGTTATTGACATCAGCACATCATTCTGCCCTAACTGAACTCACAGGGCTTTATTATTTTTTGTATCTCTGCTGATCTAAGCAGCAAAGAGCTCATGGGAAAGCTGCTGAACTTGATCAGTTGAGACGGCAACTGTACCTTACCCATCAGACATACCAAAGAGGTGCTAGCTGAAACAGGAATGAAAAATGATGGGGGAAATAGTTGCTATGACCAAATGATGAATTTGGAAATGCCTAAATTCCAGACAAAATAAGGTTTGGCTGTGTAACACATGAATCAATTTGCAAATATGAAAATATTTCCATTTGTAAAAAATAGCTTTAACTCATTTCAGCTCATTGTAATCCAGTGTGTTTTTTGCTTAGAAACAGAAAAACAACCTGATTATGAAGGCTCATGGGAGGTTTTGAGAAATGATTTCCTCTAAATCCACTTTATTCTAAATGGACTGGCATGTTACATGTTACCGGTACATGTTGTACAATTTTGTTTTTTTCATTTTTTTCTCAAGCATTTTTTTCCATCAAGGAAGAAGTTATAATAAGGTAACACTGGCATAGCTCATGCAAGACAGCCCATTACTGATTTGATGTGTGCTTGTGTTATTAGCAAAATCTGACTGCCTGTAAGATGAAGGACAGGAGTAAACACAGGTTGTGTATTGAGCATATTGTGTTTGGTGAGAGAGAGTGTGTGTGTGTGTGTGTAGGAGAGAGAGAGGCTGATATGTATTAGTTTACTACCAAAGGTTATTGCAATCAAATATTTTGGTTAAATCTAATCCTGCACTTAAGCGTAAGCAATGGACTAATTGTAAATTTGCCAAATATCTCAGGATCTTAGAATTTACAAACTGTTTGAAATTGTGTCTTGTGTAAATGATCTAAATCTAATGGATAACAGAATGGCTTAAATTGTAATCGTATATGATTTAAGATTTATTGTATTTGTATGTATTATTGTGTGTGTATGTGTTAATGCTAGCAGTGTATATGCACAGCTCCAGCTTTTCTTCAAGTATAGTTCTTCTCTTTCTGGATGTCTTTTTGATGGTGTAAGTCACAGAGCTCAAAGATATTGAAGTTTTTTGACAGTTTTTCTTTGTACGACAATTTTTCATTCCTCAGAGTAATAACAGCTTGTCTTTTTTCTGTTGTAAGATGACATTTGCCTCCCATGATGACTGCTGAGTGTCTGCAACCCCTTTCCCACAAACTGCGTTTGGTGCAGAATAATGAACACATTCAACCTGCTGCAGTAGGTTAATCCCTGCTCACTGTGACCTTGGGTCTGCTACTGTAGTTCAACACACATCACACTGCAATTAAACAGGGGAAAATCAACAACGATTTAGAATATCAACTCACACTATGGTAGACTTACTTTAAATTAACTCCACATAACAAAACTAAATAAACATTGCTGAGAACTATATTAACTAAGTAAACCAAAAAAAAAAAAACTGGTGCTCATTTACAGAGCTGTACAATGGATATCATACAAATGTGAAGAAGGCATGTTAGAACAGAGTTCTAATCTTGGTTTTCGCTGTAACTTACCAGGAAACACTCCCACAAGGAACCTCATCAACTTGGCTGACTAGCATGCCACAGCTCTTACACAACAACTGGTCCACTGGCAAAACATTACAGGTAAAACTCTTATGTGTGTATATTTACAAAATACAGCTGGTAGTGCGACTCAAGACCGTTTGTGCTGTGGTTTTAGTTTCAAAACAGTTAGACCTTTACTAAATATTACTGAGCAAGTTGTCAGATCCTTAATTAGTGCTTCATTGGAGACAGGTGTGCTTACTGGTTAAGTTAAAGTCAGGGTACATTGTAAAAACAAGATGAATACACAGATACATGTTTTGTCAGTTGCAGTTTAATAAAAACAGTTATCTGGATTAATTTGATTTAATTTGTTCAGTAGCAATATTTTGACATCACTGGTTAAATGTTTTTTATTTTTTCCAAAACACAATTTGATGTGCATGTGTGGTGTTGAGTTTTGTGTTACAGTGTGAGTTGCTTAGATGGTCTTGTTTGTTACTGCAGGAGTTTGGCACTCTGCTCTGCGGTTAGTCTCTGAAAGGCATTTTACACTTTCTTGAACGTGTATTGCTGTCCTTTATCAATTTCCAAAATGTGTTTACAATGCTTATGTTTTATGTTATAGTAGGTGCTGTCATGTTTGTAAAGTTTTTGATGTTCTTTTATACTCTTTGCGCAAAGCAAATTCCCTGATTAACATCACTATTTAAAGGTTGTTTTTTCTCCACAATAGCAGCAGCGTGTTGTGTGTGTTCACCTTTGAGTTTAGTGTTGCAGTGTGTGTTGGTCAGCCAGTTTTGGGTCGTACTGCTGATGTTTAGTGTCTGGAAGATACAATGGTACAAAGCATTAACAAAATACTTTCCCTTCGTCTTGCAAAGCTAATTATTAAGGTATTAAATTCAAAATGAGGCCAAACTCTTGCCTTTTTTGAAGATGAACTGCAAGTTAATTCAAGTGTACATCGTCCAGGTACTGCAATGTGCTCTTCCGGCTTATTCTCGCCTTATTTATTCCGTCAACTTAACTTAATTAACAACATACAAAAATCGACTTTTAGCATTGGTGAATCGATTCAGAATCTTAGAGGGTAACAATCTTATCTAATTGTTATGTTGTTGTAATTGTAATTTTTCCCCCACCTCTAAAAAATACCAATACCATTTCCATGTGTGTACACTAAATGTGGGCTATACCAGGACAGGAGACATTTAAACAAACAACATATATTATAACATTTTCATTAGTGACCTTTTTAGGTGCTGGAAGGTAGATTTTCTTTACCTTTGGACAGAACCATGCTGTTTCCCCTTGTTCCCAGTCTTTGTAATTAGCTAAGCAAAGCAGCTGCTTTTTGTATGGAAGAGTTGTATCAATCTAATCTGACCCCTGGCAAAAAGAGAATGAGTGTATTTCCCAAATACTGAACTATTCCCCCCAACAACAATGCTAGGTTTGCAAAGCCCTAACATAACTACTTTTAAAGGAAACGTAATGTGCCTGTACAATACAAGAACTGGACAGGGTTGTTTAACTGGGTAGCAAGATAACTGGGGAACCAATGTGTGATTATTTATGTATATATACATATATTTATATACACTATGAATTTAGCTCCCAAGATCATAACAGATTCACTGCACCCTATGGTCTGAATATGCCCCTTTCAGGGAGAAGATATAGCATGTCCAGGAACACGCACGGAAAGAGGCATCACATCCTTTGTCCCACGCCGCATTTAGCTGCTTAATAAGCTCTGATCACATGGTCTGAATTTGTCACTTTCTTGAACTTGCACTTGATATCCTTCATCCATTCCCCAAAATTAGGCTTTTTAAAATATTTTTACAAAGCCTATGTTTGATGTTATAATATGTGCTGTCATATATGGTTATTGGCTTTTCTTGATATTTGTTTTATGCACTTGGTGCAAAGAAAAGTCCCACAGGTCATACACCTTTCTGTATAACTATTTGATAGTTACAATAGCATACCATAAACCTACAGATGCTACCACACCTTGAAAAATGTTTTATTGACAGTGCAACATCATGAGTGTGTTTGTATAAAGGTCTCTGGCCTGTTGGCAGTTTTACTGCCTGATGGTACTTCTGATGTGTCCTAATTCTACCTCTCCAGTCTATTAGTGTGTATGCTTGTGTGTATGTGTGGACCTATGGCCTGTGGGGCAGAGGATTCTGTCAGGCCCACGACTGAGTGATGAATGTGTGTGCAGAGAGGGGAACCAGGTGCCAACTGCAATGACTTCTCCACTGACTGTGTGTGTGTGTGTGTGTGTGTGTGTGTGTGTGTGTGTGTGTGTGTGTGTGTGTGTGTGTGTGTGTGTGTGTGTGTGTGTGCAACAGAGAGAAAGATGTGCAAATGTGTAAATTATAAGTGCGCGCATGTGGGCATAACCTGCAGAAGTGCATGTGTATGTACCTACACATAAATGTGTGCTTGTGCACATGCATGTGCAGCATTCTGAAAGCAAGGAGAGATAATACTTCTCTCTTTCTCATCTCCCTCATCCTCGCTCATCCTGACACCCCCCATGCCCTCTCCGTCACACTGCTGCCTCTCATCACAAACCTAATCGTCTCACCCCCTCGGCAAGTACGTGCTGTGCGAATTAAAGCGCCCCTGCCCTCTTTTTCTTTTTCTTTTTCTTATTCCTCTTTGTCTTCCTCCTCCTCCTCTTACCTCCTCCTCATCCTTCTCCTCCTCCTAATAATTTTCGGCTTTTGTATGGAATGGGTGTCCGACTTTAAGTGGCCACAGCGTTTCAATAATGTGTTTACTTATCTCCATTTAGCTATTGAGCTTCTGACATTTTCAATTTATGTTTACAAATTGCAAACATTAACATGTAAATGTGGAGGATGCCTCACAGGGCTTCCGTATTCATTGAAAAGGGGTCATGAAACAGGACAACAAATCAGTAATGGCACAGCTTGTTCCAAAGCATTTGTTGTGTAGCACTATTCTGCTGCTAATGGGTCTACAGAAAATTGCACTTGCAGTGGGCACAAAGGTCTTTAGTTTATGTTTTAACTCGTTGATTAGAAATATGTGAGACATATTTTTCCACATACACATACATATATATATATATACCCATACACACACACACACATATATAATTCATCAGAAATTGTCTACTCAGTATGTTTTTTCCCAGAAATGGTATCTATACTTTGGCAGAAACCATTTCTAACATTAGGGGTCACTTTGTTGTAGCAGCACAATCCAACACAAACCAAGAGTGCTAAATGAGGAAGACTTTTCACGCTTGTGTTAAATCACATTTACCAAGTTCTTGGTATCTCAACTGCAATAACAGACAAATTGCTGCAACAATGACAGCATTCTCAGCGGGGTTTTTTGTTTTTCTTGCATGTGCTGAAAGTAAAAGTCTAACACTTTTGAAACTAAACAAGCACTATTCCATCAAGCTGAGCGGGGACACAATATAATGCAAAGAGAAAGAGTGTATCATGAACCAGCTAGCAGCTCCTCTCAGAAGGCTTTTCAATCAAGCAAGAAGCCTTAATTCATTTTCTCCTCCAAGCCACAGTTGGTTGCAGTTGAAACCACAATTACATGGACAGACAGAGTGACTTAATGCTCGTGAAAGGGAAAGAAAAAGGCAAACACTATATTCAGGAGTTCAAACTGCGTTTGGTGCAAGCGTAGCTCTGTAGACTGTAACAGAGACTGCCTGTGGCTGGGGAGAGGAGTAAGGCAGGAGTAATCTATAACTGAGAGGCTAGTAATGAGAAAGATGTGCCAGCCGTCTGCTCACTGTGATAAGATGAGGAAGTTCCCTTAGGGCCTAAAGCATCTCTGACCCAAACAACAACAAAGACAACAAACGGGTTACTGCCCAAACCATTCTTTTTTTTTTTCTCATTTCCATCCATCGTTTCTGCTTCTGTCTCTCCTTCCACTTCCTCCCTTCCTCTCTTCCTTCTCTTTCCATCTCTCTCAACCCCATTGTCTGCAGCTTTTTCTGTCGCTACTCCCCTACTGTCTCTCTCTCTCCTTTTATCTCTCTTTTTTCAATGCCCCTCTCTTTCTCTTTTCTTCTCTCACTCCCCATTCGTGCCTAAATCCAACTCCATACAAAGCCCCGCTGCCATGTAATCGGTTTCATCAGCGTTTTTTATTAGCTAAAGAAGAATACATGGTAATTAAGGGGAGCGCGGCCAAGCGTGACGGGGAGAGGCTTCACCCAGCCGCTGATGTGGAACAAGAAGGAAAGAAAGAAAAAAAGAGGAGACGAAGGGGAGAAGATGGGGTGTGCGGGGGTAAAAGAAAAAAGGCAGCAGAGAAAGGGCAAGGAGGAAAATGGGAGTACAGAGAGAGAGAGAGATAAGGAAGGTTTGAAGTCGACAGGAAATGAAAGGCTGGAGCGTGAGGGTCACAATGATTTTGGTCGCGCTCTCCAGTGTTGTGTGGAAGCGCACGCCGTCGGAATGGAAATGAGACTAATGTCCTGTTAATGTGGTCCGAGTCACACTGCACCAATACGAGGACCTAGGCTGCCATCATCTGCCTAATCCCCTGTGTCCACTTAAATGGCCCATTCAGGACAAGTGCACCATGAGGGTGCTATCGGAACGAGGACTCCGGCGTTGTTTCATGCTAGGTCGATTTTTATGTTCTTCAGACTGGCTGAATGATACATGTGTTAATGAAGTAGACAAGAGATGCTCCTCATTGGTGAGCAACTTGATATTACTGAGGAGCACTGGGACTGATCAAATCCTGCTCCGACTCTCGTTGTATTCGTTTTCCGAGTGCTCTTGACATCTTAAATTGTATGGCAACATTTTGGCATCAAAAGTTCCATAAAAGGAGCATTTCTACAGTATCACATAGCACTGAACCTCCCTAAGCTTTGTTGCCATTACCGCAGAACTTTAAAAAACACAGTGTGAGTGCAAGTACATGTATTTTCCTGACACAGGATGTTCATTTCACACACAGAGAGTTGCAGCAGAAGCCAGTGGACCAGAGAGACCCAACTCAAAGTATATTTCCTGAAACATGCCGACCGTTCTGCCGCCAAGCTGTGCTAACATTAATTTTCTGCTGAAACAGCCACTGGCCTGCGAGAGCAAGTTTGCCCAGAGCTGAAATATCAATTATACTGTTCTCCCTGGCAGAGAGTGTGAAGCTTTAATCTTCACACAACCAATCAAAATGTCGTCTGGACTGGACTGAAAGAGGGAATTGTTGGCCACGCTTAAAAAGGGCAGCAGTTTCAACCAGTCTAGTTAATATTGACACAAAGGACGTCTGTTGGTGGACTGCTTTGTTGCCATGTTTTGCTTTTCCATGATTCTTTTCCTCTCTCCCCCCTACACATGCCACACATGCACACCCACTCACTAACATACAAAATCCATCCATATATTTTCTATACCTACTGGAGCAAATTCCAGTATGCACCGGGTGAAAGACAAGGTACAATGGTCTATCATTAACATGCATAGGCAGACAGCCACATTTACACTCACACACACCTATGACCAATTTAGAGTTTCCAATTCAGCTCACCTGCATGACTTAGGACTGTGGGAGGGAACCGAAACATACTGAATCAGTTTATACAAATATGGCACACCAAGATGAACACCAATGTACACGCACACACACAGAGTCTGCATTCATTCTCATTCCCTTTCTCAATTGTAAAGATAACCTTAAACCTAAGCTTGACAAAACTTCTAAATTATATCCTGATTCAAACCCAAAGCCTGATCTCAAATTATAGGCCTTTCAAGAAAAGAGGCCAAAAGTGTAAGACCTTCAATTCAAACTGGTTTAAACATGGACACAAGTAGAAGAAAACACACACACACTCGCACACACACCACCCCTCTGCCCCCACACAGGCATTATACACTAAAACGTCCTCCCAATTCCTCTGTCTTCTTCACACAGCATTGGCCCCCACCGAGCAGCAGCAGCAGCAGCCTTCCTGGCTGGCATGTGAAGACTGTAATTTTCCGCCACACTTCCCCTGCTGTTTGCTGGCTCTCTCCTTGGTGCCGTGGAGATAGCAAGCGAGCGAGCGGTGAACAAGGTGCGGGCCTCGCCAGCTCTCCTGCCTCCCTGCGATTATTAATGCAGCAGCAGCCAGCGTGGCCGCCAGGTTAAAGCAGCAATCAGCGCACACTAAATAAGATCATTCACAGCCTCTTTAAAGGCAGACAGACAGAGCTGCAGTGAGACACACACACACACACACACACACACACACACAGGCATGCACATGAATGAAAGAAGGTAAAGTGTGCATACACACCCTGAACAAACATGGAAGAGTGGAGTGGATACTCGATTTAAGGATATGTATGTATGTAAAAGTATGCAGAAAAATAAATAATGTGTCAAATATTACCAGTAATGTATAATATAGACAAAGTGGGACTGAACAATTAATAGTGACATGATTCGGCTAATCATTTTCATATAAAAGTGACATTTTGACATTTTCAAATCCCATAAGTCATGATCTAATCATAACTAACTGAATTTACTCAGCTGTAGTTAATTGATGTTTATTTTGTGAGTTAGCCAAACAACAAAAATTTAATTTGTACCTGGTTCATAACAGTGTCTGCTCTATTTAGGCTTGGTTGTTGAAGAAGATACAAAACCCCGCTCTGTATAGTTTTTATGTGTTAAAAAGTAAGCAGAAGGCTGGGTCTTTTCATTGTTCAAAAAACTGTAGCGAGTTATTTTCAACATAAATGATCCAAAATACATCACATAAATGTCACACAGACAGCTTGTAAACAGAGTTTACGGTATCTCCTGTCCATTTCCTGTCACTCGTACATCACATTATGCTTTTAAGCTCATCATATTAAAAGCTATAAATTGTGAGCCCCGGCAGCTCAGAATGTGAAGCGGTTTGTCCTGTCAGGCTGTGAAGCTAACGTTAGCTCAAGTAGCCACAGTGCTGAGCATTGTCAAATGTCAGCCAGATATCAAAACATTGCTGGATATATGACTTGGCAGTAGTTTGTCATTATTAGAATAAGTGAACATTATGCTGCTGTGTAGCTAACGAATAAATAAATGAAACTTCAGAATGTCATGACCAGATATGCAGATTATTGAATATTGTAACACTAACAAAGACGAGCTAAATGGCTTGTTTTTTCCACTGACTGACTTACCTAAATAGAGAAGGAACCCTGGGGTGACCTTGAGAATAAGAAACAATTATTTTATTTTTACTTCACTTCACTAAACAAGATACAATTATTGATAATGATTGGTACAGTAAAAACATATCTTGCTCGACACTATGTATACAACAAATACAGGCGTGTGACAGTTAGATATTTGAGATATTTTTCTCAAATCATTTAACCTTAAGATAAAGTAAGCCATTAATTACTTAAAACACATATTCATACACACATTGTACATCAGAGCTGTCAACAAAAGGTTTGACCTTTCTTCATAGAGACTAAAACTCATCCGAAACTTACACACAGGAATGTGCTGTACACACACATACACACTAACATATCACACAAACACAAGCATAATGTATGCACACAAATGAGCAAACGCAATTCAATACATGCTTCCACCGGTATGTCCTGCAAATAATCAAGAGTTGAAGGCTCATCAATAAGTATTTTACTAAATACTGACAATTGCTCACCACCAACAAACACATAATACATAAATACAGTATTTAATAACATCGTGTGCAACACATTTTGTTTCACTGTTTCATTTGAAATATCGGCGCTCCTCCTAAAACCAGCTAAAGTCCTTTGGGGGAGGTGGTGCTTGTCAGGTGGTGCATAGTGAGAATGGAAATCAATGGAAAGGGGGTTGAAGTGTAAACAGATTATTAACAGTGTTCTGTGCCCATTTCACTGTATTACATACCTCTATGATTCCCAATAGAAGACCTGAAGCACAATAGATTTTCAGGCGTAAGCTCTGCAGAAATCCATTGGTAATTTTAGCCTGATCAATTATCCACTCAAGCTCATCACATCCTCAGTTTAGCTTGTTTTGATGTGCTGCTGTGTGCAACAATGACAAACTAGTTACGGTAGTTGAATATATTTCCAGAGAAACTACACTATTTTTAAAAGTCTGTGCTATTAAGTTGTTTAAAGCTGTTAGGCCCTACTCATGCATCAAGTTAATTTCAAGAAATAGAATTCACTTTTGAACATTAATTCAGTACCTGGACCAATTTCACCATAACTGATGGTGAAATTGTGCGGACACGAGCCTCTAAGAGATTACTGAATAGATCTTTTCTGGTTTATAATGATGCATTAAGCTGTTTCACCTATACCAAATTATCCTGTCAATCAAATTTTGAACAAAGTATCAAAGAGAATATTTACGACTAATTTTGTAGACGTCCAGTCTTTCCTGCACATCCATTGAAACTATAACCACTTAGGTTGAGAAGTAATCATTAACAAAATTCCTACTGATATGTTACAGTGTGGTGGTGTCAAAGTTCAACATGCAACGGCAAAAACAAGGAGTGCCCAAGAATATGCCTATAATATTATCTATATTGTAAGAGACACTATTTGCTGTATGAGCTCACATTTAGAGCTGATGTATGCAGCTGCACGTTTAAATAGACCAGGGATTTTACAATTCTGACACTGTGGGAAACCCTGAGACAAAATATTGACAGTGGAAGACAAAAAAAGGACCATATTAATGGATTTTGTAACTTCTGTTTGTTATATTTACAGTTTCCATGATGCCTTTGGGGTAGTAAACAGGAAGCATACTGTTGGTATTATGTTTGGTCTACATTTGTTTACATTTTGGCAAACTGTTACAAATATGCATGCAGAAGTTATTTCCTCTTTGCATTAACCCATGGATGTGGAACTATCACTACCTGATTACTTTAATGCTGTAGAAAACTTAACTTAAATTTAATAAAATAAAGGGTTTTTACCATAATTGCCTTCTTATGTTCACAGCCTCTGCTGCAGCTGTTGACCATGTTGGTGAACGGGCAAAATCAACAGGTCAAAGTATAATAACTAACTCTGTATTTTCTGTCTCTCCTTCCATGTCCGCCCCCTTAAACTCTCCTGTGCCCCCCTGACGAGGTGCTCATCACAGTCTGAAAACCTCTGGAATAGATCTTTCTGTTAAGATAAGTGGATCTAATTGCTGTTCATTGGTAACTTCTGCATTATATTAAGAAAACACTTAGCACCCAGTTTTTATCTATATAATTGATGGTAACTGCAACTTCTGCTGATAAATGCTATCTACTGACGGGTGACTGTGGTTGCAGTACTACAACGCTAAACACACAAATCCTTCAATCTTGTTCTGTTTACCGTTTACAGCTAGCTCTTTGGTGTCCCCCTTTTCACACTGAGTGAGCACATCTGCTTGTTTGGTATGCTGACCCATCTTTTGCTTTGGCCTCTTTGCTCTTATTATGACAGACACAGTCATTCTCCAGACTCTGAACTTTCATAGGGCTCAGCTATTTTAGTCTTAAGGAGACACAAAGGGCACTCATCTCCTCATCTGTGTTCCACAGATTACTGATTTATTTCATTTCTGTCTGACTAAGCATCTATGTCTTGTCTGTGCAGCGTGTTGGTATAAAATGCAGGGATAACACTGTTGCTGTGTCTACTCAATTACCACTTGAAGAGAATGTTTATGACTTCTGAACATTTCTTAAAGTATATTTCTTGGTGACTAATTTTAGTCGTTAAGTATTTGGGTAGAAGTCCTCCTAAGATTTGAATTTTGTCAAAAATAGCAAGACTACACTAAAATCTGAAGCATATATAATTTGAACAAGATGTTGAGAAAGAGGATAGACAAGCCTTTAGACAGAGAGAGATGACAAACAGGGTCAGTAAGTTCTCCAAGTCTCATCTCTCATCTCATCTCATCCCATCCCATCTTCATCCGCTTATCCGGGATCGGGTTGCGGGGGTAGCAAGTCCAGTTCTCTAAGTGCAGTGTTCAAATTCAGAATCTCAGCTGTGATGATTTGCTGATTTTCTTCAATAGTTCACTGAATATCTCGATTTTGGAGTGTGATTTGATGACTTTAGGCTTTTGGAAATCATGAATCTGCATTTTCTTTCATTCGTTTTTCTGACATTTAGTAGACTAAACATTCTGAGTAAAATGACTGAATAATTAACTTAATTGGCAGTTGCAGCCGTACTTGGCATACAAATCCATAGTGCCTGTATAGAATGTAGAGGTACATGCATTAGAATCAGCTGAACAGCTTCATCCTCATCATAACCATCGACTATAAACACGGCTGTTAATTTGAACTGATTACCAGACGTCTGAATGGGTTGACAGAGTATAGTGAAAGCTCCTTACTGATTGACTCCATATTGGTGAGAGGTGAAAGCATGCAATTGAGATTGCAATGGACTGGAGGCACCAGTGTTAATAACTCGTTCAGATAAATTAATGTTGTTCCCCCTGGAAATGTATGCTGCATTGTTTATTCTATGTCAGTGACATTTTAGCCGCTGTGATAAGGCATTAGTGTTATAAGTGCTTCCTGGAGAGTTTTCTAAATCTAAATCTGTGTTTCTGTGTAGAGTAAAATTCCCTGCAGTATTTCAAATCGTGTTTTCTTTCCAATTCCATTAGAGATACAAGCAGTCTGGTACTGCTATAGCTTAAAAAAAATAAGTGATAGCAGGAACTGAAAGGAGAATAATCACAGAGCCTTTTTTCACTAATAATCTCATGTGCATATGCTTTTGTCGTATTTGTAGACAGGTCAAACATTTCTTTCACACTACAGAAACTAGCATTTGATTCTTAACTGACTTAACTGTCTCACCTATACAAAGTCTAGGGTTGTTGGGAAGCTTGCTGAATTCATTACAAACGTTGGAGCTTGCTAATACCAGTTTAAATGCTCATTAATCGAAGACGTAAGAAGTAATGAGTCAATCAAGAACTATTAGAAACAAAGTAGCACGCATTATGTAGATTGCTTGATACTGCCTTGTTTATTTGCAAATACATCCAGGTAGAAAAAGACTGCATCATATGAAACTTATTGAGCATTCAAAACCCAACTATTATCCAAATTTTAGTAAAGAGTAAATAGTCAAACAAGTTGAAATGATTGCAATCATTAATTATTGTAATTATTTTAGTCAGAAAGGAGGAAGTATCATCTGATACCTTTAAAAATGACGGCCCATCCTTTATAGACAGAAAGTCTTGAGTCAAAGGTTTCAGTTTTTTGACAATGGCCGTTCCTCACAAGCTTTAGCTGTTTTCCAGATAAACTCTCAGCGAATTAAGTTATTTTGTGTGTACAAACTCAAAAACCTTGCTAACAAATCCTGTAAGTAAGCAGACATGGTGTGGCATTTACACACAACCCCGATGTTAAGTGAACAGATAGAAATAGCATGTGCAGAGGAGGTGAAGTGTGGTAATTTTTCAGTACTCTGCACTTCTACAAATATGATGGGATTGAGCAATGGAAAGAAAAAAAAAGAATAGCATTTAGACAAAGAGCGATGTTGAGTGAAGAGATAGCGTGAGCACGATAGGTGGTGGGAAAAAAAGGGTTGGTGATTGTGTTGAGCCATCCATGGTGAAAGAGCGAGTGTTTTTTCCTGCTCTGAGAGCGGGGAAGAATAGTCACTGGGCAGATAGATGGGAGGAAAAAATGCTGCTGTGGCACTGATAAAGTGACTGAGGACCACTACTGCCACACTTGGACAATTCCAGACACAATCTTCTCCCCTCTTTTCTTTTCTTTCCTCTCCTGCCAAACCCTGTTCTTGCAGGCATAATAATGGCTGTTTCTATCCCCTGCCCCTCTCTCTCTTTCTCGCTCTTTCTGTTTGTCACACACACACACACACACACACACACACACACACACACACACACACACTATATGTTCCTGTGTCTGTCAGAGATGTGGGGAAAAGCAGGAGGAGAGCCACTTTGGGATGTAGTGAAGCCCTGACAACCTTTCATTAAACAGGCCAAATTAGAGGTTTGTAAACCCTCTCCCACCACAGTCAGCCAAGCTCATCCACCTCCACCTTATCCTTTGTGGCCCCAGCTGGCTGATTCTGTATCCCAGGTCTGTCAGAATATCTCTTGAAGCTTGTGAGCTAGAAACAGTTTCTGATCTGCACTTGCACATTATCACTGGGATGTAAAAATGCTTCCAGTCTGTACACCACAAGCTCAGCTAAAGGCTGGGGAAAAAAAGACATTAGCACAAAGGTTCACAGTTGACGGCATGCAGATTTGCTGACGCCTGTAATAAAATAAGGCCAGCCGGGTGTGCAAGAGTTGACATTGCATATAGGTGTACAGCCGGGCATCTGCATAAAGAGCCTCTGCTTCTGCCAGCAGCCATCATGGCCTCGACAGATTAGAAATTGTGTGTGTAAGGATCCACCGCAAATAATGAGAAATGAGTTTTAAATTGTAGCTCTGGCACAGTGAAAAAATGGGCCCTGTCAATATGTGGTGCGTGTGATGCAGAGAGAGGGGGGAAGGAGTGAGAGAGCGTGTTAGAGGATTTAGGGGTGAGAGAGATAGGGAGAGACAGAGACAGAAAGAGAGAGAGAATGAGGGATCAGGGGATGACTTTGTTTTGGTTTACTGCTTATTACCATCATAATCCTTTGTCCTGTTTTCCACTCTGCAGTCCGGGCACACCTCTCGC
This sequence comes from Dicentrarchus labrax, assembly GCF_905237075.1. Classification (NCBI taxonomy): domain Eukaryota; kingdom Metazoa; phylum Chordata; class Actinopteri; family Moronidae; genus Dicentrarchus; species Dicentrarchus labrax. The sequence continues at coordinate 25,360,283 of NW_026136719.1, forward strand.
CTCGTCTCTGCGTTAGACACTGTGATTGCCTTGTATTTAAGAAGCCTTCTGTGAGCCTCTGTTCCGACAAATGCTTTTCCAATACCAATCACAGCTGAGTGCACCTCATTTGAATCTGTGAAAGGGGTTTTGATTCCATCAGCAGAATGCTCCTCCAAGCGCGGCACAGACCATTCAATACTGTGGCAACGTGTGAAAGCCTCCGAATATTCTCACCTAGTATATGCATACACTGTAAAGGGTTTGGGCGAGGGCTGCCTAGCCTCTTCAAACCGTGTTGTTCATTAATCCCCCTTTTATTCTCCATATAGGGCTTCATTAGCCGTTCTCCGTTACAGCATTTGGAAATTGTAAGCTGTGCTCCATGTGACTTTCAAACGTGTGATGAAACAGAAGCGTTTTACTGATCGTAAACTTTGATGAGGAGTGAAAAGGGCTAACTGTACACTCAGTTTTAGTGTTTGATAGTGTTTCTGCCACCTGGTCAACCTCTAATGTGTACGTATACATTATGTGTGTCTGTATTTTACTGCATCTGACTGTGTGTGGTACAGACCAGCTGCTGATATCTCCACTGCAGCAGCTTGTTGACCTTCAAACTTATCAGTGCATATCTTTTGTCAGAGCAATTGCCTGCCTTTTGGTCTGTGAGGAGTTTGGATAATGCATCCAAATTAAAATCTTTTGTAAATCCCATTGCTTGATTGCTTGAGAGCCACTGAGAGTTGTTCAACATTAATGGTGAAGGACTTCCTGATTCCCAAAGTCATTTTCCCTTCATTATTCAGGCGTGTATTAGCACCTCTTGTTTTCCACAGAGATAATACCCTCCTACTAAACTGCCTCATACAACACAGTTAACTCAGGAGACAAACAGGTCATGCGCATCCTCTTATCTGCGTCACTGTGTCCCCGTTGTTGGGTTCAAATCTACCCTTTATGCGTGTGCATCAAATTGAATGCAACTTCCTAGCTATTATAATGTCTTTTTAATATCAAAACCAATTGTTGTTGATTTTCCTTATTTATAAATTCCTTATGTTTATGTTCTACTGCTTCTTACAAAGACTGGAAGATAGTGCAGCACCAGTCTGACTGTATTGGTGATAAGAACCAAAACTCCTGGATCAGATATTGGACAAAATAAAAGTTATAACCCAAGATAAACTATTGTAATACATTGAGAGGTCATGTACATACAACAACTTTAGCCACCTGCATGTCAACTTATATCTACAATAGCCACACCAGCTGCCTGCGGTCATAAAGTCAGCTGCGTGAAGATATTACATGCCAAAGGAAGAAAAAATTAAAATGTGCAATAGTGGGTATGCACATGAAACTAACTGGTAAACTCAGCACTCAGTGCCTGAGTACCATACTTTGCAACTGGATACTGGACCAATCCGAGCAGACCCCAGACAGTTCATATTGGTGATCACACCTCCTCCACTCTAGTGCTCAACACCAGAGTCACTCAGCTGTGTGCTCAGCCCCCTCCTCTTCACGCTGTACGCCCATGATTGCATCCCCCGACATGAAGGCAACTCCATGAGTTTGCAGATGACACCCGCATCATTGGCCGGATTTCAAACGGCGATAAGACTTCATATCGGGAGGAATCTTGCAGAGTGGTCCACAGAAAGCAACCTACTGCTCAACCTCAGCAAAAACAAAGAGATGATTGTTGATTTTAGGAAAAAAGAGAAGCTTCCCCTGTTTATATCAGTGGAGCTGGTCATGTCACATCTCCTCCCAGGTTAAGAAAGCACAGAAACAACTGTATTTCTTTACATTTATTTGAAAGGAAACTTAAGAAAAGAAAATTCCCATGCCATGTTCTTGTTAACTTTTACAGTGGAGTGATAAAAAGCATCCTGACTGGAAACGTCACAAACTGGCATGAGATGTGCACAGTCCAGTACAGGAGGACTCTGCAGCATGTTATTAAAACTGCCCAGAAGATTATTGGTAGTCAGCTACTCAGCATCAGTGATATTGGTGACATGAGGTTCCTCCACAGAGCCAAACGCATACTAAAAGACAGCATCCACCCCAGCCACAGCCTGTTCACCCTGCTGCCATCTCAGAACGGGTACACAAGACTCTGCTGCCACACCACCAGACTTAAAGACATCCCTTAAAGACTTCCCTCAGGCTGTGAGACTGTTATTCCTCAACAATTCATCATACAAATGAGTCATTTGTTTATTTCTATGACTCATTAATACATTTCTATTTTGTTTTTGAAAATAGCATAAAGGGAACTTTATCTAAATATCATTCTAAAACCTTGCATTGTCAATGAATCCTTGAATGTCACTGTATGCGTATTTACCAGAGTCCCTTCCCCTGCGGGTGGCAAACACAACAGTCAGCTATCATGCATGCACATAAAGAAAATTGCTAATATGGTAAAAAGGCATTTTGCAATGGACTGCATAAAGAGATCCTGAAAGCATTCAGGTAGAAGTTTTTACAGCTGAAGGCTAAGAAGAAGAGAAGCCGTGTGAAGTGGTACTTTGGGCTGTGTAACCCAGAATGGTTTTTGGGATAAAACATAATAAAATCCATATGTTTTTTTTGAAAATTGTCCAGAGTGTTCTTTGAAGTTATTGTGATTTTGATTATGCAGTAAATCTTCCCTTCATGAATGGTTATAATGTTCAGTTTCTACTGAAATTGTTTTAGAGAGATTCAACTGCACGATAGGTTTGGAGGATGTAGTTTGTGGTGCCATGGAGCTGTATTGCATTATACAGAGAGGTGCTTCTGATATGTAGCCTGTACCTCTTTGATATAAATGGGGTTGATGCTTAGAGCTGGGTATCATTATCATTAGTATGTTCAATACAGTACAGATACCGTGACTTCAACACCATTTCCAGAACAATACTCTTTTTACAACCAATTTATAAAATTAATTTTAATATTATGTCTAATTTTTATACATTACGGTACAATTACTAATTTCCTAAACCTAGGGGGCTAGGTTATTAAATAACTGTTTTTACTCTGTGCACTCAACCTGGTAACGGGACTAAAATGATGAAATAAAACTAAATATCTGTACACCATTCAACTATATAAAAACTATAAATTACTATCAAAGAAACATTAATAACAAACTGAATGGCAGCAATATGTCTAGTCTAATCCAAAGAAGAAGAACAAGAACAAGAACAAGAAGGGAATGATTGGTCCCCCCACACCACTTGGAAACAGGGGCAGAGTGAGACCCCTTACTGTCTCTGTGCTAGAGACAAGCTACTTCTGGTCTCACAGCAGTCCACCATCAGCTTCAGTCTGTTTCTGTACTTTTAGCTGGCGGTCTGTAAACAGCACCATGCTATCTGAAACACACTCCGCATCCACTTTGGCGATGACAGGATGTGCCACGGTTTCCATCCCAGCGGACGATGTGGTATGGAGACTCAGGGTGCTAACAAGCAGGAATAAGTTCAGTAGTTGTCTGTGTATATAGGCAGCTCGGGGTTAAAAAATAAGCGACTGTCTATTCATAAGAAGAGTGTTAACAGCCTGTTGCGTGCTATGTGGGCACACTGGCGCTGACGGCGTTTTCCAATACTCTATAGTATCGACACAATTTGGTCGGTGTCATAAAAGTATCAAAGTTTGATACCCAGCCCTATAGACATAGACATAAACCAGCTGTAGTCTTCTGGCTACATTTCAGAGCCCATGACGACTGTACAGTACATTATGCTTTTTTCCTTGTATTGCACTTCCATCCATTCAAAGCAGCCGTAGTGAGTTTGCTATCTTACTTGTGAGGTCAGTACCCTCTATATCAAGGTATTGATAAATATGACAAAACTGTACAAAACAAGTGCAAAAAGAAAAATGTCCCAGAGCAACAAACATTGTTTGAAGTAATGAAGAAATGTGAGCTAGACAGCAGAGCTAATGACAATTTATTATGATGCATAACCGACTCTTTTCCCTACCTATTTTCTTGCTTTGGTGGCAATATGCAGGTTGATGCTTACTTAAAAAAAAAATATATATATATATGTGTGTGTATATATACACACACACACTGTATGAAAAACATATTCGTTTCTTCAAGGCCATCTGAAAGGTCTACCAAAAAAACACATTTTGGTTTTATGCAGAAATTAGAGATGTGGTCAATAGTGAAAAGCTTGTTTTAAATTTCAGAAAACATATTTAGCTGTCCAAATATACACTAAACATGCAGTACCACGTATTTCTTATGCAGGTCATAGTTGCAATGACTTACCAGGAGATAAGGTCTGCCTATAAGGTTTCTTTGTCATTGTCCATATACTAAAACTACTCAGTATACTTTCTAAAACAGGAACATATACAACTTGGGTGTCAAAACAAAGAAAATCCGGTTAAACAAAATGAAATGCCGGTACAGTACAAATACAATATCTGTCGACTGCATTAATTTTTCTGTTATATCAAACACAATTTCATGGTTGACATGGTGGAAGAGGATTAACACCCAATTCATATACCTTTAAAGGAAACACAGACTGCTAATGCTGTAGCTTCTAATCCTCCCAGCACTCCGGGCATGCATGTGTTCAGTCTGCTAGTTTGACTCAGAGTGTGCTGGCTGGCCTGGATAGCTGATGACTTAAGTAGTGACTGAGGGAGTGCAAAGGCTACAGGGAAATCAAGAGTTGTTGTACCCAGCAGCCAAGAGAGGAACTTGACAGTGTCAAAGGATTATGTACTGTGGGGCTAACAATACTAATGGCACTTCTTTTGCATTATGATAATTGCCAAGACAAAATTGCCACCTAATTTCTCCCTGTTTCTAATTATTGGGCTCTTCAATGCAAGCAGGCAGTGGGAGCAGAGCATTGGCAGGCAATTAAACTCCTGCAATTATGGCTCTATTGTAAAGCTCAGCTTTACCAAGGATTTGTAGGGCAGAGAGTGATTGCTCTCCGATGCAATTAAATACAGGATAAATCTGGTGTGGACCTGTGAACAGATCTTTTAAAGTTCACTGCTGTGTTTTCTAACAACCAGTCACCAGCCAGGAAACCTGAACCAAGTCTCGAAAGGAGGTCACTTGCCAAAAGAACCACACCTACTGAGCCACAGTCACACGTGTGTTACAACACCCCCACTGGATACACATGCTTGCAACCAAAACCACTCTCACCGTGGATTCAAAAAACAAAAAACAAAAAAACTCAACCATTTGCATAGAGAGCATTTCCAGGGAAGCATGCTGGGTAGGATTAGTGCTCCTCTTCCTCTAGCGTGTCGGAGTGAGCAGTGACCCGATGCAAATGTGTGTGCTAGGAAGTTTAGAGCTATGAACAGTGGGATACAGAGGAGCGTGGCCATCTGGAAACTCAGTGACAGGAAGGTGTTTATGAGAAACTGGGGGGAACAAAGAGCCACAACCTACTTTGTCTCATTTTGTTGTACAGAAGCCACTGATCCAGTGCACTGTTGCTAAAAGGCTGGTCTGGGACCCAAAGGAGGAAGATATAAATTGGTCAATAAATTGAATTGAGGAAAAGTAATATCCAAAGCTGCAAGTATATGATCTCAAAGCTGAAAGGGAAGAGTCGAAAATGAGTATAGATAGTGGAGGTGAATAGTCAGAGACACAGTATTTTTTTTTCACAGTAGTTTTGCCAGATTAGGCTACAGAAAATCGGTTCTGGGATATGATAAAATATAATACAGCAGAATAAATATTGTAAGTTCAAACCCTGTTCTAGAGGAGCAACATAAATTACCTGATGTTAGCTTTTAGCTCCACATAGTCTTTTGCATTAAGATTGATTTATTACTGTAAAGAAAATCCATCTACATTATTTTTTAATATATAATCTGCAATAGAGGGCTTTGGGCATGTGCACCTCTATACAGACTTCTAGTTGGTCAGTGATCTACTGATTGGTCAGTACTTGCACTTCGCTCATTATCTGTAACAATTAGCCACACAACATAAAAACCCTGTAGGATACAGTATCGTATATCCAAATAAATGCTAATCTTACCCTGTGTCTGATAGATTTTTAAACAAACAACTGTTAACACATTCGCCATATCAACTTACTAATGTGATTATATGTCAATATCACGTTTTGTTGAGTTGCCCCCAAGTGGCCAAAAAAATATATTGAGACTCCACTCCTAGTTGACAATGTAAGAACGATAAAGTGTGATTTAATAATACAGGCCCCAGAGTTTCATTTGAAAGGACACAGATTTACCACTGGTGGCGGGAAACTCACCTTGAGCAGCAGTATGTCAAAAATGCGACAAAAGAAGAGCAACTGGTGTAGGTGTTTACAGCAAACTGTGGAGAGGATTCATTGTGTCACATTGTTTTAATAAAGAAAATCATCAATCAGCCAGGATACCCATGCCAAGCCTGCCATGAGCACCTGCGATCAGATCTCATTTTGTGTGCACACTGGGAATGGTTTTTCATGTACGGGACAGACTGGTAAAAGGCACTGTTTAACTTTATGACATGTAGGAGGTGTGCTGGTTCGCACAATCCGCAGTAAAAGCCTGTCGCCTGCAGCTCTTCATCTAGCAGTTTACTGTAGCGGTTTCCTCTGGTACCATTTTTTAAAAATCTCATTCATTGACAAAAAGTCAAAAAATGTCCATGTATTGTTGTGTAAACAGCACTGCAAGTGAACAACAGCAACGCTAACAAAGAGCCTCTTACCTGACAAATACATTGCATTTCCTGCTGTTGCGTCACAAGTGCCCCTGCTACTGCATAGGCAGTGCAAATACAACACAGCTGTACATAAATTAATAAACAGTTTTATTGGCGTGCATGCATGCATTGTTTACTCTGAATCCTTTGTGTGCGGACAATTTGAATACCATGCAGGAAAAGCTGACTCTGCCAGAAGGAATAAAAATTACTATATAAAAAGATAGTTACTAAACATTGAATGGCTGTTGCTGAATAAATTACATCTAATAAAATAAACAGAATCAAATATGGGGTTTAATGTGATGAAAAAATTGAGGATGAAGGATGTTTCTTGCATGTTTACAATAGTACAAAACCTTAAATTCAGAGGTTCTGAAAGAAATACTGTAAATACAGACCAGATGTGAAGGATTACACATCACAGGCATGTTCCAAGACAGTCGACAGACAAAGATTGAAGCCATAGCTACCCGGAAGGTCTGAAAAATATATTCAACAATCTAAAAGTGATTTTTAGTAAATTGGCTAATACATGGAAAATCACTATTATGGTATTTGTACCAGGTTTTAAAAAATGCACTCACTGTGGGGCAACAACATACTGACTTAGAGCATCAACATCAGCTCTGCCAATCTGTTGTCACTGATGTTTGATGTTTACTTTTCAGATTGAGTATCTTCTCATCAAACGTCTGTTGATTTGTCTCTGAATATACAATAAGTAGCATTACATTCCCAAATTGAAAGCTACAGAGTTAGTGAGTACTTGCTCTGAGGCATTCATTTACTTTTTGCATTTGTTTCAGCACGGCAAATTAATTCTTGATATAATTGATCAAATTTTTTCTATCAAGTCCATTAACTTCTAGCCCAAGGCCATAGAAACAGAAGCATCAAACACAAATGTGATTATCAACTACAGCTGCCAATTTAAATTAGAGACAGTGCCGTTAATCAAATTGTGTGTGCAACAATACACCTAAAAGCATAGATCAATAGGGATGAGCTCCGCCCAATTCAATTTAAAGTTGAACCAAAAAATGCCAACCTATTGCATCATGGTGGTTCTTCAAAAACATCAAAACATGTGTTGGGTGGTGTGATAGCTTTGTAAAGCTGTTCAGTTGATGAAGCTAAAGACATCCCTTTCAGTGACAGGCCTCATAAATCAAGAGTTGCCATGTCTGTTGTTTTTTTTGTCTACCATATGCTTTCACTTTTTCACATTCTAATGCTCAGGGTTTCCGAGTGCAGAAACTTTTTTTTTCCTTTATCACTTCTGGTAGTGTTGCATATATTCCCACCACTTCTGTCCTCTTCTACCTTTGGCTCCATCTTTTTCATGCCCTTCCCTCCACTCTCTCTCTCTCTCTCTCATGTTCCTCTTTCACAAGCATCTTCAATGAAAGTTTTTTGCCACTGTGTGAGACACATCTGCATTGCAGTGCCAAGGGGAAAGCAGTGGCTGGAGGAGAAGAGATTTGTATGAATAGCTTGAGACAGAGATGAAAAAAGAGAGAATGAGAATAAGGAAGTCTGACCTGTCATATACCAAAATAATGGATGCATGAGTGACAGAAAAACATCACTTCACACATCATTTGGTATATTATACCAGCGTTGTTTTATATTTATTTTTTTCCCTTTGATGGAAAAACATGCCCATTTAAACGTCCAAAAATCTAATACAAACACAACCATTTGCACCTCAAAGTGCTGTCACAGGGAAATCACAGGGAGGGTCATCCACCCCCACCTCCCTCCGAGCCTCTGAGCCTCCCTGTTATTAATGGCGTCATCATTTTTCCTCTGCTCACTCTATTTCCCTTCTGATAGTGGGGCCTGCTTCATCGTGTTCTGCCATGTTTCTGTAATTGCTCCAACAGCCTGCCTTATGCTGAGCATATAGTTTTTTTTGTGTATGTGTGTGCCCATCTAGTGGGCGTGTGCTTCTATAAGTGAGTGCATATGCATGTCTGTGTGTGTGTGTGTGTGTGTGTGTGTGTGTGTGTGTGTGTGTGTGTGTGTGTGTGTGTGTGTGTGTTGCTCTGTCCCCCCACCGGGGCCGGCTGTGAGTTTGTGGGGCAGAACCAAGCCACGGGCATGCTCCACACGGAGCGAAATGACAGCCTCCAGGCCACCATTGGTTGATGACCGTGAAAACACTTGCGGTTAACGTAAAGTGAGCGACCGGCTGTCACAGTGAGGCACCGCGCTTATGTGCAGCCCTGACAACAGCACAACAAGCCCCTCTACAACTAGACTGCAGTGCTGCAACAAACAACAAAGGGACAGCCCCACAATTCATAACCACTTCAGACATCTGAAGTATATAGCAAAGAGGGAGAGGAGCAAGACACAAGCACTACTATTTGTCACAGTGTTTGGGAATAAATGGTTTTTCTTTACTTGAAAACTGGTGGGCAGGAGTGAAAGCTGAGGGTGGTTGTTGAACGAAGACAGGGAAGTGAGCGTGCAGGACAGAATGCCTAGACTGTCACAGATGCCAGCCAAGGTCAGATAAAGTGAGGAGTAAGTGCTTAGAGAGCTACAGGAGCAGAGGCCAGCTCTGTGGAGGAGGTGTGAAGGAGTGAGTGACCAAGCGTGAGCGCCGCCGCCTCTACCCATCATTAAATGAAGCCACTTAAAGGAAAAAAACTGCTCGCTCAAAAAGGTCAATACACAGCACTTCTGCAAAACCCTGATGGTATTATTTAGCCATCTGAACAACAGTTTTGTCTTTGATGGAGACACAAAAAGTTGTGAATATGTGTTTTGCTTTGCTCGGAACCCTGCATTTTACTCAGAAGCTGAATTGCTTAATTTATCACATTCCCAACAGCAAACAGGTTTCTAAAGTTAAACTGAGAAGCAATACATTATGTACCAACACTATGTAGTAAGGAGGGATGATTACGGATGCTTTTATCATCAGTTTTAACCTCTCTGTGGTTAAATCAGACTTCTTTTACCCCCTGCCCTCTTGCATTGCTTTCTTGCCTCCTCTTGCTCTAACTCTGAACACACACATATGCGTGCACACACACAAACACAGTTTATTATGCAGTAACATTACCAGATCCCCTTAGGCAGCTGTGCATCTCTGTATGACTGATGAGGGTAATTTCTCCCAAACAACAGAATGATCACTTTGGTGGTGAGAGCCACAGACTCTCCCTCCTCCCCTGTCTTCTCTCTCTCCCGGTTTTCTTTTTAGCTTACAAGAAAGGCAAGAAAAAGAAAGATATTTGTTACTACGTCTCCTGCAGTGACTGGAATGGTTCCAGTAGAGATAAATAGCTCTCCCACCTCGTGCATACGAACTAAAAAATAAAAAAAAGTTAATCACTCCATGGATCCAAATCAATCCATTGATTCTTCGATGCCGATTGCCATTAAAACTCTGCTAATAAAAGACATTCAAATCCAGTTCCCACTTTCCCAGTTGGAGCTGGAAGTGCAGGGGCTTTTCCTTATTTTTTCTTTGATTACCATAGGGATCCAATATAATACACATGCCACTGTGAATTAGCCTCACACTAAGGACTGGCCTGAGCCACGGTGAGTTTATACTGTCTGTGTACTATTGTGCACCGTGGGATGTACTGAGAAGAGAGTAGTTAGGACTTATCTGCCTCTCTCTCTTGGCCTCATAGGTTCAGCCTCAGTGGGTTGTCTTTACCTATTCTCCCATCTGTCAGTCACACACAAAAACAAATCCACCTGTCGGCCGGGAGACTGGGCTGAACAGGACGATGCTACAGCTGTCTGGGCCTGACTCGGTGCAGAAGAGAGCGAGCCAGCGCCCTCCACTGGTGATGGAAAGCCCATTAAGATGCTCATTACCCCACCTGTCAGCCCCATCTCCTCACCTGCACAGATACGGCCGACTAATGAAGACAGTCACTATTAATACAGCACCTTGAACATAGAAGTCATGCCTCTATGCTTTTTGTGGTCCTTGTGTCCTTGATCACAAGGGCTCTCCAGCCTTGTAACAATATAACAATCCAAGCGTTAAGAGACAGGCATTCTTACCGCGCCACTTGATTGCCTCAACAATGAAGCTATTAATGCTGCATTATGTAAATGGTAATGGTCACAAACATCTAATAGGATAAAGGCTAAGTACAGTGCAATTTAATGCTGCTGACTTTCAGTGGCTCTTTGAAGGATGTTTTCAATTATAACAGAGCTAATTTAATTCATTGTTTCGGAGCTGAAAATGCATTTTTAAAGGTTGACTGAGTCTCTATTTCAGAACTCAGGTTTAATCAGTCATGTACATTGAACACTGGAACGTCCTCTAAAGAGATTGACAAAGTTGCCGGGGATCTGCGTTCTAGGTTTTAAAGGGACACTCTAGCCCTGCCCTTCTCTTTTTCCTCAGATGGCAGGCTTCAGTTGTGGAGGGGAGGGTGTTCATCTAAAAGATGAAAAGACCTGCGCCTTTAAGAGGGCTGTCTCCCCTTTCCCTCATGCTCTCCCTCAACCACACAGACACTCCTCCTGTGAGCATTTGTGAGGCAGCTCCTGTCCCTTATGTCTCTTTGTGGGGAACAGAATAGACTTCCCAGAGCATCACTGGAGACAAGACAGAGCTCTGGGGAGAAGACCCCAGGTGCAGACCTCCATGCAACCCTGGCCTCAACTACTGTGGATGCCTAGATGAGCACAGGGAGAGGAGACGCAGACCCACTCAAGCTGGAGTAAAACATCCAGAGTTCCAATACAGGAGGTGGAGCAGCAGGACAACCCAAGAGGTCAATTTTGAGTTGAAGCAGCATGATCAGCAGATCAAAATCAACAACGCTGGACTGGATCGCTGAGAAAAAGGTGGAGTCTTAATATGAGCTTTTAGTTTTCGTTTAGAAAAGTTTGGCTAAAGAAGAATCAACAAAGTCCTCTATATCTTTTGCAGCAATTAAGGATAAAAGTACCATATGAAATATATACAAACGAAGAAAAGAGGATAATTCAGCTTAATTTTTTTTCCTAATTATTATTATTATTATTATTATTATCCATCTCCAGAGCACTTTCCAAACAGTCATTTGTGGTATGAAATTGAGATGCTCTTTAAAGAACATCTTGAATGGTCCCGACAGTGCTCTTAATTCACCAGCCAGGCGTTTATCTTATTTCTCCAGCTCTTTCGGAGAGGGAGCATTAAAGACTTCATTGATATTGCTCTTGGGGAGCGGGTAATATTTCTTATATGAAGTCTTGAAACTTTACAGCTGTTGACTGGAGGGAGAGAAAAGTGCCACATACATAGGAAAATTATGTTGAGCTGTTTTCCATGTGGGGAAAGTGTGTGTCTGGACTGACATTGCAGTGCAGCATTCAGGACAGAAGAAATGTTCACAGGGTGTGGAGTGGTCAGCGGCCAGAATCAGTACCTTACCAGAGCCGCTGTCAGGCCCCACCCAGGACTAGAGGTGAACAGACCGATACAAATGGAGAATGGGGTAACCCCAGGGACCTGCTCTGTCTACCAAGATCAAACTTACAGCAATGTTGGCCAGCCAGTAGTGGTGAACAATGTTTCCAGCCCGCTGAAGCCAACGCCGCTACCAGTCCCTCCCCCTGCACTCAAACTAGGGCAGGAAGGGTTCAAGAAAGTCTGCCGAACTGAGGAGGTCAGCCCCTGTCCCTTTCCAGGACTGGCCTCTGGAGTGCTGGAGATGCGCGTGAAGGAGGGAAGTAAGATCCGCAACTTAATGGGATTTGCCATGGCACGGATGCAGGGAGAGAAGGGTGTAAGTGGGGGAGGTGTGAGTGGCGGGCTCAGGCAGGTGGTCTTCACTGGGTCAGGCCGTGCAGTCACAAAGACCATCACCTGTGCTGAAATCATGAAACGAAAAGTGGGCTCTCTGCACCAGCTGACCAAACTGCAGTACAAGGTGGTGAAAGAGGTGTGGGAGAATACTGAAGGGGGGACATCTGAGATGACGGTGCACAGGACTGTGCCCTCCATCAGCATCCTTCTTTCCAAAGACCCACTAGATCCCCAGGAACCAGGCTATCAGCCTCCAGAGATTCTCAGTGCATTGTGGGAGGAGAGAGAGGGTCTTGAATCTTCCTCGCAGACAGCATGCAAGAGACCTCTTGGACCTTTGCCATACAGCAGTTTCCCTCACTGTAAGAGAGTGTGTTTGGGAGAGGGAGTCTCAGTTCACCCTCCTCACTGACTGGCTGAACCGGTGTCGAACAGTGGAGAGGATTGAATCAGAGGAGTTCATTTGGCGCTGCCCTCCACTCAAGCACAATGCTGAGACAATCAGAACATTCACTCAGACAGAACAGTGCTTTCTCAGAAGAACTGAGTACCAATTCCAGCCTCCAGAGGTCAGTTTGACTGCTTGCCTCTGTACATACAGCATTTAAGGGATGTGTTTCTCGGCACGTCCAACATGGTCTCTCACATCCACAAAACTGTGACGATGTGTGCTGTCGTGTTATAAAATCTTTACCAGATTCACATCCCATTTCACACTGAGAAAGAAAAAGCCATGAAGAGCACAGGTTCCAGATTCCTGCTTGCAGTAAACTAGCTCCAGCCTGTGGACAAAATTATTTATTTGCATCATGTTACAATCATCTCTATTCCTCCATGTTCTTAAGTGTAGCCTTTAATAATACACAACGTAAGAACAAAAAATAAAAACAGCTTAAAGCCATTGATGGTATGACAAATGCAAAACATACCAATTTTATTTGTCTGATTATTAACTCTCATGAAAACAAAATTAAATAAATTGTTTTTTTCCCCAATCGAATTTTTGTTCTGTATTTCATCTTTATTACTCATACATTTGCAAAGCTCTGATTGAACAGAAAATCACAGTGTGCTGATCTTTTGATAAGAATAACTGCAGTGAAATTTGTCTGCAGAAAAAGCTGATTTAATGACAAAGCTGTTGATAAGGCACAGCTCCTAAACCAACCCAGCCTGACAGATATGCCTAGGGCAGAAATACAGGCACAGATTATCATTAAGATAACAACATAACATCACATAACACAGTGGAGAAAAGGATTAAAACTAGGCTTGACAGAGCTTCACACTACACTGTTCCTGCAAAATATGAAACCCAAGAAACATGCTATACTCCTTCCCTTTCAGCCAATAAGCCTACCCAACAACCATATCTATTGTATGGCACCTCTTCTGCTTTATTCTACCATTTCTCAAGCAAAATAATACGCTGAACAATGTGATCTAAAAAGAGACAAGTTTCCAGAGTAACACTGTGCACTTGTAGTTCACTGATATAATAAATGAAATGGCTGCCGACTTTCTGCAGTTAACATTTTTCGTGGACTGCCTCTCTGCATTTTAATACCATTTAGATAACATTTTAGTTGTAAAAAAAAAAAAAAAAAAAAAAGGTACCTCTGAATAATTGCTAAATCTTAACTGGATGCTGTAGACATCTATGGCAATTGGATCAAAATTCAACTCCATGCAGAATGCACAGTGGAAGAAAAAAAAAAACAAACAGCTGGGAGCGTATGCATAGAATTTCATGGATTAAAGATTTCTACATATATTGTACATTGTCCTAAACAAGACAAACAAAATAAACCTCCTGAGAATTATTTTATCTGAATACTTCAGAACTTTTTCCGCTTAATCAACCATGTCTTCTGGGGATAATAACTTAGACAAGGGGAACATTGTCTAAAGCTTTTACTGTTGATCTTAATGAAAATCTGCAAACGCAGATGTCGGCATCCTAAACTAAATTAATCAAAGTGACTCCTAACTGGGGAGACCATTCTGTTGCAGCTTAAAATGGAGAAAAAGGAAGAGTTCACACCTATGGCATTAGCGTTCAAATTCGCCTTTCAAAGAATACAAATCAGTTTACATATAGTGGTCAGCCAGAACTTTAACTGTCTATGGTGGACATAGTGAATAACCTCCCTCTCGATCCCATTAAATGAATCAGAGCACAGCAAAGCACCCAAGGTTGAATAAGAAATGCTGCGACTGCAATACAGCACATATGTAGCAAACTGTGTGTCCTCAAGACTGTTGGAAGGTTATCAGTTCATGGCGTTATCACAGAGTTAACAGCTTTCACCCAAGAGCCTATGGGACAGTCAGTCTGCAATGCAGGTCAAAAAGATAATACCGCTATAAGTAAATTTCAAATCGACCTGCATCTGTTATCAAGCATTAAGAATTCTGGGCCAAGTGTAAAATGCAGTGGGGGTAATTAGGGATAACAGCATAGCGTACCTGAGTGAGAGAACAGATAAAACATACTGACAAAAGCATTATCCCGAAGCTAAATCCAATGTGGCTGGCACAAAATAGCATGGTGGAGGAGTCAACAAAGTGCATTATAAGAATGTGGACAAGGTTATTCACAAGCTCAGAGTCCATTTTGCCAATAATGTTTGTTTTTAAAGATGTAGTCGAGGTGGATTTGGAGGAGATACAGGCCTAGGCCTAAAATGCACCATTTGTGTTGGGTTTACCTTGCCCCGTATACACACACACACACACACACACACACACACACACACACACACACACACACACACACACACACACACACACACACACACACACACACACACACACACAGATTACAAATGACAAAAAGTTATTAGTTAAAAGAAAAAAAGCTAAAATCTTGACCATCTTTTCCCCTGCTTAGACAATTTCAGTAGTAACTGTTAATGCAGCAGGTTTAAAGATATGTCTTTATATATATGTGTGTGTGTGTGTGTGTGTGTGTAGTAATTAAGTTATTAAATCATTAATAAAGAACAACATTATGTTAAGACTGTCCGATTATAGTAATCTTTTACGGCAGACAGAACAGTAACCTTCTGTTTACCAAAGCCAATAACTACATGCACTGAATGTGAATAAATTCATTTTGAAGTTAACATAATGAAAGTGTTGGCACTCCATTTCCCTGCCTCTGCCGCTGCAGCAGATGAGAGTGAGGTCTCTGGGATGGTGTGGGAGTTCGCTATCTCCCAGCCTCCAGATGGCTCCGTCTTCTCTTATCTAGAAGAATGGGTGCTGCCTCAATTTTTCAACTCGCCTTATCTTGGAATCCTTTAAATTGAATATTTACTGGGCCTATGTTTTCTGCCTGTGTTAGCCCTCTGAAGTCGACATTCCTCTTGCTTGTCGAGACAGGCCAAAGGTTTTTCTCACTCATACACTCTCTTTGTCTGCCTTGTCAAGTAATGGGACAGTGATTGATTATGTGATTGTCAAGAGAGAATGGAGGTTAAGCAGTTAAGCAGAGAGCAGTGGAGAAATATATAACAAATGGTCATAGAGGGAATACATTCAACAATAGAAAAACGTACATTACCCAAACATGATATCAGACAGACCTCCATTTTATGTCAGGAGTAAAATTGATTAAATTAATCACTTTCTGAGCAGTCTATTGTTTCCTGCACAGTGTACACTAGAGGTTAAGAGAACACTTAAGCAGCCATTGAAAACATCTTATTGCAATATGACTGGCTGTGGTCTATCTGCATAAACAAGCCGTGCCACAGCTACTCCCTGGTAAGTGTCTGGAAATGTCTTTTCAAAACCATTTTGTGAAATGCCTCCATGTTGGATTAATCAGCGCAGCTGAGGATGTAATTGCTGTGCTGAAGTCAAAGCTGTAAGAGCAGATAATGAACACTGACTACAGGGCTGCCAGAATCCAGGGCAAAAGAAATGAGAAGTTCAGGAACCAAAATGTCTTCACCAGTCTTTCAAAAGCCATCACAGAAAATGAAGGTACACTGTATTTACACTAAATAAAAGACAAAAAAAACATCACCTATGACTTAGTAGTTACTAACACGAAGAGCTGCATTGTGCTGTTAGAATTAGAAGCAAATTGAGGCAAACTTACATTAACTTTAAGGACTTTCTCAAGCACTTTAGATATTATTCATGCATGTTTTTATGGATTAAGTAATATTCATGCATCTGTAAATTCTGCGTATTATATTAGGTATTTGACTAATTGTCTTTCATGAGGGATGGGAAAACCAACAGGAGTTTGTTCTGACTGTTGCTGCCCTCTGGTGGAGAAATAGGTTCAAAGTGAAATGCAGAAAAAGATACATCCCTTTGCTCATGGGCACTATTATTGGTATATCTGACAGGCATCTCTGGTCCTGTGCAGTAGAAGTTTTGCACAACAAAGCTAAATGGTCACTGAACAGATTATGATTTGGTAGCATGTTTAATAATTTTACATTGCATTTACAACAAGCAAATGGGAGCTATGAGCAATGGTATTTTTTAAATTGTTCAATGCTATAGCAATTTAATGGTTGGTTTTTCTCCTTTTATAATTTCAACAAGTATAAAGACTACTTTTTACCATTGTATATTAATTCCCTCCCCCTCACAATTACGAGAGGACTTCAGACTCAATTAGATTTAAGAATTTGAAGTATCAAAGAGGTCTGCTATATTATGAAAATGAAGCATAATACTGTATCGTCTCTTCTAAAAGGTGTGAGAAACAGGAGAGGCTTATGGACTGATATTTGTGAAATAAATAAAGAACGGAAAAGACCCCATGGCGCACACAAACACACACACACACACACACACACACACACACACACACACACAGAGCTAAAGCTTATGTCTGCACCAGCAAAGATTAGCTTTGTTCTGTTTCAGCAATGCCTACTAAAAGGTGGAGGCGGGACACTTCAGACTTGAGGGAAAAGCCAGATAAATAATGGTGAGCTGGAAATGAGGAGCCCCTCCGGCTTGTCCTGCCTTTACCCTCTGACCCTTAGGTAAAAATGTGCACTGTACAGTATGGGGGAAATGTAATTCTACTGTGATTAATATGGGGGCCGCACTGCTTCAAAATAATGGCTGTGTTCAGATGTAAAAATCTAATTAAAAAAAAACAGTATAATGCATAAGTATAATGTGCAGTGCTCTTGGGTTGCATATTAACATTCTTCCACCCAGTACTGATGAACAGAGTGACGAACAGCTGCTGCCTCTCGGTGTTATCGGTGTAATTGGATGCCCCATTCCAGTGCGATCAATATTGAAAAGGCATCATGGTTTTCTTTAGCATCCTACCCCTGGAACAGCAAGGGACTAAACATATTACTACAGACAGTCATGCAACTTTGAAGAATGCACTGTATAACTGCAGGTATAATAGTTTTGTTTTTTACAGTTATTAAAAGTGCACTTTTTTAACAGAGAGTATTTATAACTACAAATACAAGTTCACCATGAAACCTTGTGTAGCAACCAAGCTGAGATTTCTTCGACAACTGTTTAATTTGCACTAACTTTGCCTAGCTACAATAGCCAATAGCTAGAATATCACTATCATTGTACATAATACACACATTAGAGTTAATGTTACAGTCCTATCTTAAGTGTCTTCAATGTTTTATTGTATCATATTTAATTTTTTTAAATACCATTTAATCTATTTTAGTTATAATAACTTTTAGTTAGTATACAACAGCTATTATTGTGTATAACTTAAAAATATAATAATACTGCTGTAATACAGTGCTTTCCCAGGGGTTCACAAATCACAAATATACCTAACTACATGGGAAGTGGAGTATTTTATAGAGACTGTAAAATCATAGATGCTGCAATTATAAATGCACAATTAAGCACCTCACCCTTCACAATTACAATTTTCAATACAATGCTATATACATACTGAACATGGTAGCATTAAATTAATGTTGCTGTTTGTTGACATGGAATTCTGCAGTAATCCATCTTTTAGAAACTATTATTGAAGTAGCACAGTTAAAGTTTCAATATTTAGATCCCTGGAATTCATGGTTAAAAAAACACCTGGGGCAAGTGGCATTTCCTACTTGAGCAGTCCTTTTGTCCATGTGGTCAAGCGCTTATCTGTGAAGCGATCTCCATTTCATTAAGAGTTTAAAGAAAAACACCATTATTTAGAAAATCTATTTTCTCAAGTGATTCACCTGATAGTGAACTAACCCCTGCACACCTTTCCACCACATTATTTAAAACAAAAACAGTGGCCAGCTGCACTAATGACAAGAATCTGGCTCGAGTTCCCCTGTCGAACTATTAAAACTCTGTTTAACGTGAGGGATTTTTATCTCTTTTATTGCCAGTCACATTGCACACCAAGGTCGACAATATGACTAAATGATTTGGTTAATTCTAATTCAAACAGTGTCAGCTGGGGGTCCACTCCGCACAGCGGGAGGATTGGTAGAGTAATATCAACACAGTTGTGATTACTCCATTGAAGCAGTAGGGCGCTCCAATCAGTGCTGAATCACTCTCCTCATTACAGACTACAAGGCCAAATCTCAGTGGGTGGACCACAGAATCAGGCTTTGTATCTTCCCACTGAAATTAATTGAAATTCATTTGTGGCACCCTGATGCTACCCATCAACACTGGACTCATTCACATTTGTGCAATCCACCCCAGATCCATTAAGCAGAAGCACATTTCAAGTTTTAAAACACGTAAAAGCACAGGTGTATTCTGTGGTGTGGACCTCTGCTTTCAGGCCAGATTGTAAACTGCAGTTCACAGTATCAGATGCATCATGCTGGGAAGGATTCTTGTTCAGGGAAAGCAAAGTACTCTGACCAGGTATTGCTCCCGTGGAGGGCTGTATTATTTATTTATCTACTCTTGCATGAACATCGGGGGGACTACGGTCTCAGGCAGCATGCTACAAAAACTACAACAGATGTGATGACTAGCACACCTTTCTCCATACATGAGAACTAATATACCACATGGTT
The DNA here is from genome assembly GCF_905237075.1 of Dicentrarchus labrax. Classification (NCBI taxonomy): domain Eukaryota; kingdom Metazoa; phylum Chordata; class Actinopteri; family Moronidae; genus Dicentrarchus; species Dicentrarchus labrax. Next base: position 25,379,772 of record NW_026136719.1, read on the forward strand.
GCCACCCTTGTTTCCCATCAGATGCAGTCCTAAAACTCTGCATAAACGGTTGTTATAATTCATAGAACACAGACTATTTTTACACACCACATGCAAAAGCTTTCCTCTCTCCAAAGCAAACCCAAGTACTCAAGCAAAAAAAAAACAATTATCACAAACACATTAGCAGCTAATGCATTCACCATTCTCATCACTACTCTGTACCGCTGAATGCTAGAGGATCAAACTCAAGCAAATACTGATATATCTGTAGCTGTTTATTCCAGTCTAAATGGGCCGTTTTATAAACAACATTCCAGGAATCTCAAAATAACCTTTTTTGGGTGGGCCTTTATTGCCTTCAATTGATAGTGACAGCTGCAGGGGGACAGGAAAGGAGGGAAAGCAAATGGGGTGCCATAGTCGAAGTCGAACCCATGGCCGCAGCAGCAAGGACTCAGCCTTGGTACATGGGGCAGCTACAAGGTGAGCTACCAGGACGCCCCAAACTAGTGAATATTTGATAAAAATCCACTTCTACCGTGAGATCCTGTTTACAAGCCTTAAAAAAAAGCCTCAAAATCCTTTTCACAGCTAATAGCAAAGACCAACTTAAATGTCCTTTCAAAATCTTTATTTCCATTTTCCATATGTATGGACACCTATTTGTGTTCAACCGCTGTGCACAGGAAAGATGTCCCTACCAGATCTACCTGCTGATGACTTGCCAAAGCGGCCATGGAAAAATAGGGAAGCAGCATGTGGAAGCGTGCTGGGGGCTAGCACTGGTCCCATGACATTATATCATTTGGTGTGGCTTCCATATAACCTGGGCACGTCCTCAATAGTTTGCGCCACAATCATATCATACAACACAATCTGCTCCTGCAATCTGGCTCCCAGGCCTATACGCAATCTTTAGGGTTTGTATACCAGTTTTAGCAATTCATATAGAAAATAATAAAGTTCAACAATCAAACAAAATAAGTGTTACTGACCTGCAAGGCTGCAAGCTGAGGCAATCTGAAAATAGAAAAGTAAAAGTTTTACTCTAAAGTAGGAATGTAACAACACACTCAACTCACAATTTGTTACAATTCACGATACGATTTGGATTGCAGACATATTATGAAGATTCCTTAACTTCTCAGACAAAAATCTACAAGCTACAAAATCTGCTGTTCAAAAAGTGGCTTAACAGTCTATAGCAATATAGCGATACAGTGCATCCTACAGCATACTCACATGGATTTACAGAAAATACATGCAGCATCAATTTGACTTAATCAGTGTAAAAGTGGTATCATTACTGTATTCATCCATTATTGTACTTATTCACTGGTATAAACCTAAAGAACAAGATCCATATAATGTTATAGGTTTGCCAATGAATGCCTGTCTTCACACTCTCTTTTTGTTTCCACTCTCAAGTGTGCACAACTAAAAAACATCATTACCTACAACAAATTTATTTATTTAATTTCCTCAATAATTTCCAAGACAGCCCCCAAGATTACCACAAGCAAGATACCTTACTGCTAAAATCAGGTTTCTGTCATTACTGGCATGTTCAACACAATATACACTGCCTGTCCCCAACCTGTCTACATACTGATGATATGTTCCACTTACTAAGCTAAGCATCTAAATTTCAAGCCAAACTTTAACATGACCTGTCCCTGTTTGGGGAACTTTCAGACTCTTCAAACCGTCTTCAATTCAGCTGTAATGGAAACATTCAGCTTAAAAACATGGCAACCAGAAGTGACCTAGCTAGCTTGTGGGCGGCAGCAAACCTTATTTTTATCAGGTTTATTTACCTGTATCAGGTTTATTTACCTGTATTTGCCTGGTTTATTTATCCGTTCCATTATACATTTTCATATTTGCGTGTTTATCATTTTCTTTCGACTTACTTTTGTTACTGTCCAGTGTTTCCATTAGTGGTCTGCCATGTTTGTGCAGTAGTTTTCTAGAACATTACCGGAAGCTGTTTGGTTATAGACTGTGTATTTCTGGAGTGTTTTTTTTTTTTTTATCAATCAAACGACTTATGTTCTTTTGTTTTTCTTAACGAATAATTACTCTTACAAAATACAAACATGGCCGCTCTGTTACCTGAATGCAATCATCAGTGTAAACGTGTCAAATGTAAAAACGCATGGGAGACAAGCGTGGTCTGGAACATCGGCCATTTATAGTAGCGATTACACAATTTTGCCAACAGAGGGCTCAATTCCTAATCCAAGGGTCTCAACGGTGCTTTCAAATGCTCCTCGTAGAGAGAGTCAGCGCGGTTGTATAATAGTAACGTAAGTAAGACATAAATTAAGGTTTTAAAGTGAAGAAGAGAAGCATTGCATTAAGTCCAAGTAGAGTTGAAAACGTGAAACAAAATTGCTGCTGCCATTAAAGCATCAAGCCATCTCTGTTGACTAAACACGGCGGAATTCATTCTATTCTACATGTTTTGGTAATCTTTTCCGACAGGACCTGAATGCAGCACCCATCCCGTGCCAGTTCTGTATGGTCATTTGCTTTACATTTGTTTGGGGCGGAGAGCTGGAAAGTTCGTGTTGTTCGTTTGCAGTTGTTCACCTAGGTGGTTGACAAGTAACTTTTTAACGAGCTGGCAGGTAAGTCTAGTGTTGCTTAAATATTTTTTTCCCATAATCATAGCACGCTAGACAGAAACTTTTATTATTTATCATCATACCTTTGGGCATTTTAATCTCATCAGAGTTAAGTGTAATGTATTCCAAGTACTTTCAAATATATGTATGAGATAAGCAGCAGGTTTATAATGGTGCTGTCATTGTTTGTATTTCCTGTTGTCACTGTAATATTTCTATAATGTTTCTGTAATAGTAGGAAAGAGACCTATCTGTGCTGTGATATTTGTTTCCTTCCAAAATTAATTACAAATCCAAAATAGTGAATGTGGCTTATGCAGGGCTGGTCCTGACCTCCCTGGGGCCCAAGCAAAATCCTGTTAGGGGGCCCTCCTATCTGACCCTGTAAACCATGGAAACCATTTGCCATTGACATACAGTCACACCAGCTCCCACTACAGTACTTCGTCCTTTAAAACCGTTCCATCTGTTGGTCTTAGAATTAGATCTATACTTTATTATGTACAAACAAATGATATTCATCCAATAGAATATTTTCTATAGAATATAAAGAGAATATTCACATTGTAGAAAATATAAATGTAGAAAATAATAATGGCTGCAGTTTTAAGTCTGAAAATATCTGCATCACCTATTCAAATTGGTTCCCCCAGATTTCCTTTTATACATTTTCAAATATAAAATACTATTTATACTGAGGCTTTACTGCATACTTGATGGTTAATATTTACTGAGAGATTTTTTTGCCCAGTATGGCAAGCTAATCAACATTTTAAATTCAGTATTTATTCAGTAGTCAATGTCAATGCATTGCTTTCTATCTTGCATTACAGAGTTGTAATAGTGTGCCTATAAGGCTGACCAGCTCTGGGCTTATGTGTGTGTGTGTGTGTGTGTGTGTGTGTGTGTGTGTGTGTGTGTGTGTGTGTGTGTGTGTGTGTGTGTGTCTGTGTGTGTGTGTGTGTGTGTGTGTGTGTGTGTGTGTATGTGTGTGTGTGTGTGTGTGTGTGTGTGTGTGTGTGTGTCTTAGCGATGAGCTGTGATTATTTTGTTATCAGATAATTGCTACTGTTGTGTGTTCTCCAGAATGCCTTCTAGGAAACCTGTAACAAGTGCTTCAAGCTGCTTCTGGATGTCCCTAAAGCACCTAGTGGTACTCTCCTCTCTGTGTAGTCTTATATCTGGATACTCTGAGAGTGATAGAGTGCGTGACTTGATGACCAGATATCCTCTAATTGATGGGTAAAGGATGTTTATTGTCTTGCCTACACAGGGGTTTGATTTATGGAAATAAGTGAATGGAATCAAATTAGAATACCTCTTCATCTTTTCTGTTTTTCATTACACCCTCTCCCTCCATCTGTCAGTCACAATGACCTAGCTCTCCAGCTGAGGATATTTCACAACAATCGGCTGAGCCAAATTGACCTTCAAAATGTTAGCAAATTGGCCACCGACATCACCCGTCTCCATGCAGGCCATGTGCAGGCACAGGTATTGTAGTTGAATCAACCTTTCATTGCTGACACTGGTCTGTTATAAAGTGTGGATTGCTCCAGAGAGCAGCAAAATGAACGCACACATTTACTTTTTTTTAACTGTCAAACTTTGACATTTTGGACCTGAAGGGACCGTGTTGTGGAAAGATCAGACCTAAAATGACAGTCACCTCAGTAACATACATGTCTCTGCTGTTCTCTTGTGTCACATCCCCGTCCCTTTGTCAGATGTTTGCAGTCTATGTGATGTGTGGGGCCCAGGAGAAGGATGCTGTGAGGCTGACTCTGGAACAAATAGATGTAGTCAGACGCATGTGCACTGAGTACCAGGACTTTGAGCTGGTCACATCTGTCCAGGGTATAGTATAACTCGTAATGGGTTTAGATCTATCTGGTTATCTACAATTATGATTCAATTACAATCCTCTTATTTATGAATCCATCCTCTTAAGTATGTATTATTTACAGTCAAATTTAATTTATAATGATCATAACGAGAGTTCAGTAATTTATGTTAAGAACACATTCACTAACATGTAAGCATAAGACAAAGTAGTTGTGATTTGATGTATATTTTTATGTATGTTTCCCAGGAGATTTTGTATTATTTGTTTTTACATGCTTTTTTCTGAATGCAACCTTGAAGCAGGTAGCAGCTATTAGCTTGGCAAGATGCCTTCATTTTGGATAATGTGTGTACTGTGTGTGCCATACATGTGTGTCGGTCAATGCAGAACTAACGAATTCTGAGATGAGGCGTAAGATAGGCTGCCTAATAAGTATTGAGGGGGGCCACTCTATTGACAGCAGCCTGGCAGCCCTGCGGATGTATTACCAGCTTGGGGTCCGCTCCATGGCCCTCACACATACCTGCAACACACCCTGGTAATAAGGAGATTTATTCTGAATGCATTATATTACTTAGAATAATATATATGAGTCCTATATTTCAAATATTTTTTTTAATTAAATAATTATATTTTATTAAAATATATATACACACACACCTTGCACACACAAGGGTGGACATCAATGACAGCCACATAACACAACAGAGTATCAGTATCAGAGTACTAGTGATCTAATAAAAAAGCATCTCTAGGTCCAATACAGATATTTGGAATTTAAACTTCTTATAAAGCCAAGGCTGCTATACTTCATATTACTGTATAGAATATGTTTTTAATAATGTTGTATTGATTTTCTATTACACTGTTCATTGGCTCAGACCTGCGTAGAACTTTTCCTTTACCGTAAGCTTTTGTTGCTATTTTTAAAGATAATAGAATTTTGGATTAAGGATTTGTTTACAGGGTTGACTGAGGGGAAATGTCAAATGTGTTTTTTTTTCCTCCTATGCAAACAAGCCTGTATTTGTACTCTCTTTATACTTCCATTTCAGAGCCCATAAATGAAGCACTATTTGGAAATATTTTACATTTTCTGGTAGTGAGGGACACACAATACTTACAACGCTTGCATAATTGGTGGTTTTGACAGTATCCCTTTTCAATACAGGGCTGAATCATCCTCAAAACTTTATAATGTCTATCAAAGACAGAACAACAGCCTCACACACTTTGGGAAGGTAAGCTTCTATTAGCATTTATTGCATTCCAAAAAGCAACATGTCAGCACGTTTGCAGATTTTGGCTGTCTCTTATTTGAGAAGGTATTAGAACATAACACTTGCCATTTGATTATTACAGCAACGTTGCTGTATAATGTAAACAACCTTTGTTAAAACAATTATAATGCTTTTCCTATTCAATTGGCCCTCTCAACAGCAGCATTGTAGGACTTCCTCGATTGCCATCTGCATGAGTGTGTTATTTGCACGTACATGTAACCATATCCTGCTGTCTGCTGAATTGTCTTCCTTCCTCCCAATGATACTGTAAATGGCCACTTAAATGGTTTTTCAATGTGTTTTCTAGGCCGTGGTGGAGGAAATGAACAGACTGGGAATGATAGTGGACCTTTCCCACACTTCTTGGGACACGGCCTTGGCCGTGCTGAAGCATTCCAAGGCTCCTGTAATTTTTAGCCATTCATCTTCCTACTCCATCTGTAACCACCACCGCAACGTACCTGACTGGATGCTGCACCAGCTGGTGAGAGAACCAATTCACTGAGTGATTAATTGCTTGCTTAGTTGCTTGATTAAATGACTATCTTATTAATCAAGTCACTGAATAATTTTAATTATAAGTTTTATTTATACCTCTGACAAAGAACATGTAATATGCTTTTATTTTTAACTTTTTTGTGTATCGACAGGATAAAAAATGTATGAGCTGATTTCCACCATTAAACAATTATTCTATTTCAGCCCATTAACGGTCATTATAATTGACTCTAAATCCCAAGGGTATAGTTGTAGCATATGATCTAATTTATGACTTTCATTGTTCGCACTAATCTCTTCTACATCCTCTACTGAACTTTAGGTTGTACTTGGCTGTCAGCTGACTGTGTGGCACAGGGTTTCCAAAATAAAATGATGATTCACAGTCTAGCCAAAGCTCCAAAGTGCACGTCCCAACATTCTTTAGTCGATTTTTACTGTACTTTAATCGTGGTGCTGTAGGTTTGGTTAATTATCAGTTAACTCCTAACAGTAGCAATATCATATTTGTACTCTCTACTTGTGATGTCTTTCCCCAAACAACAACCCCAGACTCTTTTCTCTCAGTATCTCATATACCTCCCATTAGCATGTGTCCTTATTCAGCTTAACACTAACTCATTACTAACTTTTTCCCTACTTGAATCTAGAGGGTCTGCTTATATAGGGTGTACTTTGCTTACAAAAGAACATCAATCTCCTTCACGACTTGTATTTTCTTTTTCTTTTTTTTATCAATTTCTTTTTGTTTCAGCCTAACCCAACCACCAGTAATGTATGTTGAAAGATATAATTACATCTTGCCTTACTTTTCAAATGTTAATGTCAAAAGGGTTGGAGTTGCATTTTGCTTTAAGTATTTTTGGTAGTAATACCTTTCTATCAGAACCAGCATTAACTTTTTATTAGGGTGTTTCACTTCACCTGTCAGTGCTCATAATGTTATGGCTGATCGGTGTATTATCAAAATGTAAATTTGCCATGTTTAATATATATACCTGGTGTCACAGTAGATTAAGATTGAATATCAATGAATGTAAATAAAATAAATAACATGGATATATTTCTCTTATTTAACCTCAACCCAACTCTGGCCCCCTCAGATCCCACTTTAGCAGGCATGTTTCTCATTATACCACAGATTTCTGTGTGTGCGTGCTCAAAACAGGCTTTCGGTTTACTGCAGCACAGGGTTACAGGGTGTTTGAGATAAGACAAATATAAACCCAATATTTTCAACAGCTACCATTACAACTGGTGAATGTAAATGAGACAGAAATACAGGCTGCTTGTCTCTAAAAAATGTGATTACATACATAGATTCCCTCTTAATGCTTTTCTACATAATATTTCTTGACTCACTACACTTGGCAGTGACACTCCTGTGTTGTGTTTCAGAAAAAGAACCACGGATTGATCATGGTGAATCTCCACAGCAATTTCATTTCCTGCAGGGATGAAGCCAACATATCTCATGTGGCTGGTGAGGCATCCATGTTGACTGTTTTTTTTAAGTCATCGAGTGAATTCATAGTATGTATTTCTTACATCTCAGATAATTTATTATTCAACCTGGGTTTTACAGAGCATTTTGATCACATTAAGAAGGTGATTGGAGCTGAGTCGATAGGAATTGGAGGGGACTTTGAAGGTGCTGTGAGGTGAGAAATATTCACTATTCAATATTCATTAAACACAACATACAGATAACTGTGATTGCTTTAGTGCTTTTAGGTGTGCTATGATCAGGATGAGTGGTAATCTTCAGAGACACAACTTGCATACGCACACACAGAAACTAAAATAAAACAAAGCTCATGCCAGTAGGGTACACACTTATCTCTGGCACTTTCCAGACAACATGTTTAAGAGGTTGTTGTTCATTCAATTTTGTGCTTTTGTTAGCCTGTCATGATATCAGCAATTTGGCTGTCTCAGCTGTCAACAAGCTGGAAAATTGTAATAAAAACAAAAATCAATAACTTTGTACTTCTAACAGGCGTAAAGAGAGCTGCTGCAGTAGATTTACTGTAGAATGGTGGGCATTGAATCTGTGTGTTCCCTGCATGCAGACACAATCTAGTCCTAACAGGAATGTAAAAAGAAAAATAATATTAACGGACCAAATTTGCCAGTGTAAATTATTATTATTACTTATTGATAACGAGTGTATGAAGTGACAGTAAAACAGTCCGAATGGTTTCTTTTGTGAATTGGAATGTGTTTTTCCTCTGCAGATTCCCGCAGGGGTTAGAGGATGTGTCAAAGTATCCTGCCCTAATACAGGAACTCCTGCATAGGAACTGGACAGAGAATGAGTTGGCTTATGTCCTCCGAGGGAACTTCCTGCGAGTGTTCGTGGAGGTTGAGAGGGTGAGCTAGAAGATTATTATATTTTATGTCAACAGCTTCCCTGATAAATGAGGTGTAGATAGGTAATTGAAAGGCATATTTGCACTCCATGTCTTGGCCAAAGGAGTGAATTGGCTATAAAAACATCCTCAGCATGTATTATTTCATTAGCGAGAGGAAAATATGTGATTCTACATATTGTATTTCTCCTAAAATAAAAGACATTTTCTGTCCTGACACAAATGCACACTAACCATCTTATTTTATGAAATAGTATTCACAAATGCATGGTACAGAAGTTGTTTCCTATATATCGCCTCACTCTCACTGTATTTCCCCCAGGTCCGTGATCAGCTGCATTCCAACCTGCCCAGTGAGGTCCAAATCCACTTAAAGGAGGTGCAGAACCCGTGCAGGATGGTCCTCAGACCTCCTGACCAAAGACAGCAGCCCTCTGACCGGAATTCCTCCTTCAGAGCCCAACATGGACCAAAAGGTCTGCTAATCCTGGCTATAGTTCTGCTGCTTTCCAGCATATTTATGATTGAATAAATATTTAAAAACTCAGATTAGCTGCACAGCCTTTTTTTAAAGAGCATAATTTTTAATGTTAATAAGAAGAGCTTAATAAGATTGCTGTAGCTGTTTGTGAGTCATCCCGACTTTCCACAGGTCAGTAAAGATAAGGAAATACTGATGACTTTCTTATAACCAACACAAAAACCATTCAATATGGAGCCCCATTTGGGAGGTAATTTAATTGCCAACCTCTGTATATTCTATACATATAAATTAAAATACTCAGATCACCAGTCCTATGAAAGGCACTTTGGCATTTATTTTGGAATTTATTGATTAGATATTTCATTTGTTGCTGAATTTTTTGTACCCGTGCTGACATCACCACTATGAAAAATGATGGCATGAAGGTGAACAATGGCACTGATACATAAACAGCAGATATGGCACACAAGTTCTTTGAAATCTGTATTTTTTCTTTTTGTTTGTGAAGGTTTAATGTATTGTTGCACACTGAGCAGTATTTGAGGTCATTAGGCCTGTGGTTAGCTAAACAGTTCACAATTATTTGTGCAATGTTGCATTATCATCTTATAAATTTCATATTATTGCTATAATATTTACTTTAAGGTATTTTATGAAGCGCTTCATCAGAATAGCACAGGGGAATAGCTTATGAATAGATTTTTTATTTTATCTTACTACAAAGTAAGATGTTGTGGAAGTGTTTATTTTATTGTGAGCTTTGGCCAAAGAGAAAACCGCCTTTGTTTCTTCTAATTTCAATATTTTCACATAGAAATAACTGAAACAAAAACCTTCCTTGTTAAGATTCACATTTAACACTGTATTGGCAAGTTGCCCCTTAAAGTGTGTATTCTGCCAAAATGTATATTTGGATTGCTGGCAAGTGATTATGTTCAAGTTTAATTTTAACCTATGTGAAGTGTCTTTGAGTTCCTTGAAACTTGCTCTATAAATAAAATGTATTATTATTATTATTATTATTAAGTGGCATAATCCATTCCTTTGCTTTTCTGAAAAGAAAAGGAAAACATTTTTTTTTTATTAAAGCTAAAGTGAAGGGAAGACCAAGAGCACTTTTAGCATTGTATGATTGTTTTTTAATAACTGCACACCTTATCATGGTTTATCATATAAAACACTGTTGGCTTGTACAGAATGTTTAGTCTACATAAAAATAAGCAGTTGTTCTCTACACTGTATGCTAGCCTGAAATACTGATCATACTTAGCTTTTTAGAAAAAGACCTGAAAAGACACAAAACGGGCTGAAAGTCATAATCTTTGTCGTCTGGTTTCCATGATAATAGTCAGTGTGGTTTAATACTACAGCAAACACTCCTTGAGTATCTATTTTGTCACAAATAGCAACTGGTATATCCGTTTACAGTACAACCAAAGAAACTGTAACATAGTTAGGCAATTTGGATCTAGGGCAGGAATGGTGGCGCCACTTACGCTGAAAACTGACAAAAACTGAAAGTCTGAAGATTGTGATTATAACATTAAATCAAGCCCTTTTTTTGTGTGCAGAAAATCTTTTCAGGTTTGCAGAAGAAATAAAAAATGTTACAGTTCAAAAGTTATTCATATACACCAACAACACAAAATATGTCCATAAAAATCAGAAATTATAACTCTTTTTAAAAACTTGATGATCTCTGGTATCCACATTTACTAATGGGATTCTGTGCCAGCTACTGAATACACAACAATCAAGCACTGTGTTCATTATCTACAGTAACTTTTTTTTTTTTACCTCAGTGGGGAAATGTCAAAAAATAAATAAATAAATAGAGATGTGCTTCCAAAATAAAGAGCTGTTTCAGATTAAAAATCTGGCATATCATTTAAACAGTTGTAACAACGTGTACAACTCAGAAGAGTTAATTCTGCCAACTCGTCAAATACAGGTTTATTAGCACATATGAAGACCTATAAATAAGAAAATGCTCATCTAAAGTGTGTTTTTCCCAGTTTGACACACAGGTATTGATTTCTGAGGGTGAAAAATGTATAAAATGAAAAAAGCTTTCATTTGTAAGAATGGCAGAGCCGTGAACATACAGGTGGATTTGTACACTAATGTGTCCCAATATTCTACAAGAATAGAATAAACCTCTTTTGTACTCAAAAGTCCATACTTCACACTAAAAGCATCAAATTCATGCATCTACCCAGAACCGTCTGGCAGCAAAGCAGGTGCTGCCTCGTGTCCATAGGTGGAATGTATTCTGTTGAGACCGATGCTCCTGTGTAGCAATGTGCAATAATTGGTCATGAGTAGATAGTGATAACCTCCCGACCTCCGCCTCGGACCAGCAGCACTCTTTCCAGGCCTTCAGTCAACACCTCCAGAAACTCCATATCTGAGTTACAGGTTAAAGAAATGAACCAACAAGAGCTAGAGTAGTAAAGAGTCAGAAAACAACCAACATCTGTGGCAACATCTTGATGTCAGTATGCATACACATGTTCTTTAACCCAAGTGCTATATTGGCAAAGGATACAGTTCTCATCACCATCTGTGTTCCGAGGTGGACCTGGCATGTTGAGCAACACTAATCGAGCATCATGGGACCTGTTGACTATTACCTCGTTCAGTTTCACAGCCGTATGCATTCGCCGCACATTTGACTGATCCCTGGAGTGCAGCAGGAGGGGAAGACAGAGTAAAAATGGATTTGTGCCAAAAAGAAACTTTGCTGAACAGAGAAATATACAAAAAGTCTAGGGTAAATTCAGGTGAAGGCTTTTTGCGTTTAATGCTACCGGTTTTATTGTTTAAATGAGACACGATAAAGTTGCTGATAATAACTGAATGTGACTCACGGTTTGAGGCTCATGAGTTCTCGGAAGTTCTCAGGCGCATTGTTCCTGTTCCGCCTCTCAGCCTCACACTTCTCTCTTGTCCACGTCATCTGAACCTTCTCTGGAGGAGCCTCCACCACCTCCTCCTCCTCATCTGAGTATAGACTTCCCATTCGCACCAAAGAGTGTCTGTCCTTAACCAGCTGGGCCTGTGAATGAAATGATAATATTATGAGACTCTGTATGATTTATAAGGTAAAGTTGAGAAGGTTAAATTCCCAAATTGCATCACTACACACAACCAGTAGTGAAAATTTGAAACATTAAAACACAGACATCTTCAGTATGTATCATGCATTATATATATATTTTTTTTAAATCTATAAACTATTTCAGGAATAAACACACAAAAAACATACCTCTCTTTGCCTTTCTGCACTTGACAGCCTCATTTGCCTCAACATCTGGGACCTCTGCTCCATCATTAACGTCCGCTCGTAGGTGTATGCTGAGATGTCACTATCATGCTAAAGTTCAAAGAAATCATTTTAGAAGTTTATCTGGCTGAAACATATTTGTCTGTTGAACATGAACAGAGTGACCACGAAAGTAAATTAGTTCATGTTCAAGTTAAGCAGTGATTTTTGTTTTTTCTTAACACCCTAAATCTTTCAAACAAACACATTTACGGCATCTCGTAGTAAACAACAAACTTGTTTGTTCTTAATACCATAATGGACATCTGGTTTCAGTTGCTGTTTTTTATTACTGATCTAGCCATAAAAGCCCTACATTAGTCTTCTCTTTTGCTCAGATTAGTAAATGTTTAAGAGGCATTCTCACCATCTCCACCACCTCCACCTCAGCCTCTATTCTCAGCTGGTAAAGGAACGTGGCCAGATCTTTCTTCATCTGGATGCTGTTGTCATCCATCTGAGCTACAGTGAAGATGCGCATCTTGCATTTCCTCCAAACCTAAAATGCAAATAAAACCATTCGCTATTGGCACAAGTTTCAAGGATGTGAATATAATTACTTACAAAAAACATACTTCAAAAAAGTTGCCAAAATCAACATTCTTCAAAGGGGAAAGCCTCAAATAACAGAGACGTAAATTTACATTACTTCTACAACTTCCAAAATAGCTTATTGGAGTAAAAGACAAATATCTGTCATCTCACTTTATGTTGTTTGAGCAGGAAAGGCAGCAGCATTAGCATCCCCCCATCATGGACGATCCACCACACATCGATGTTGCCATCTGTGAAGCGTTCATGGTTGCTTGGGTAGAAGGACACATTTTTGGGCACCATCAGAGCCAGGTGGGCAGCTGTGGTGCAGCGGACTGTGTCTGAGTAGAAATGAGAACATGGATTCATGGATATTAACTGTACTGTATAAGCGAATACCCCATGAACCTTACATTCTGTATACTGTACAAGCCAGTTGAAAACTAATACAGAATGTATTTAAACATTCAAAGATACACATTGGCTTTTTCAGGCCCACGGTTGCTTTAACTACAAGTTCACAATAGTCAGTTGTTTGTTTAGTACATAATGATTTGAATTATGTGTGAAAACTACATACAGTATGCAATCAAGGCTCATTTGGTGTAGTAGTCATTTAACAGGGGTACCATACTGACTTGGCTTTTTAAGTCTCATGTGGTATGAGCAGTATTTTAGTGAGACTCTTACTGATAAAAGTCTTCCAGGCACGAGGGTCTTCACTCTGTCTCCAGCCATATGGCCAGCCCATTACCACGGTGTTGTGCTTCATGCCCCCCAGACCACAGGACTGGATCAGATGGACAACGCCCTCCCGCACCTTGGATGCCACCACGACCTGGCAGAAACCCTTAACTCGCTCGATCTCCATCATATTCTTAATGGCCTAGCAGATTCAATGTGGGCAAACAGAACTTTAGTCCCATGACCACAACAAGCAGTAAGCAGATAAACCATATTTGAACAGTTAAAAACCGCCTACGTAAAGCTTTAAAAGAAAAAGCATTATGTACGTTCATATGTCTGAGTGGAGTTAAGTGCATGATTTATATTGCATAACAATAAATAAAATCAATACAGGTTTTACTTTCACTACCTCCCTGTAGCACAAGCTCTAATTATAACTCCTTATACTGTACATAATGCATGAATATTGGCTTAACACTTGAATTGTGAATTGAGGATGAGAGATTAATTTCTCAGTTATTGTGACATAAACAAGAGTAAACGTTGCTTCACTTGTTTAATTCTTTACCAAAAACATCACATAGTGAAAAATGTTCTTCCACAAAGTCCCTTATTTTATGTGAAATGGCTCATTGGCACCACATTGTAGACAACAACAAGCTGTTTCCAGTTATGTCCTTTGATTAAAGGGAAGAATGCTAAAACAAAAAAAAAGTTGCTGAGGAAGAAATGTAACAAAAATTTTAATTTCACATTAAAGCACGTTTACGCTTCATTGTGCTTTTCCATTTACAAAAGGTGTTCATTTGTAACAATTAGTTGCAACACGGTGCAATAGAAAATTGTATAGAGCATGTACAGCATACATCCCTTTCCGTATTTACCTGTTCAGCTGCCTGCATTTCCCCATAGCTGTCCAGGAAGTTGCCCTGGATGACAGAGCCCACAATGGTCAGACCCTTTCCTGCCTTCAGCTGTGAGGCAAAGGTGAGCAGTCGAGGATATTTCACATGGAGGTCCTCATCCAGCTTCAACAGCACCAGCAGCTGAGGCCTGTAGTGCACAGAGTCAAAGACAGTCAAAAGGAAGCAAAGGCTCAGATCACAGGTGTGTCTTTGGCTGAAGTGTGGAAGTTATTTAGACATTACTGTTGCTTCTACAAAATTTAAATGACATTTTTAACTGTGAATCGGGTCCTCACTATAATGTTGAAAAGGAAATTATACATATGTGACCTAAACATCTAACATAGCTCTGACTTGTCTTCCAATTTATCCCAGTTTCAACGTAGATATGTAGACAATTTGTTTGATATATCCCCCTCATCCATTCTTCACTCCGCAATCGAAAATATCAAGAGAAGCTATTATTTTGTCACTGCCATTGTATTTGGAGTGAGTGGCAAAAGAGAAAATGCTGCATCAGAGTGGTTATATTATACAGTAAAATCCAACGCAGTAACTTACTGGAAATGCCCAGCAAAGATGCTTTTAATTTAAAAAACACGCCCCAACTCCTCATCTGTTTTATGCTATTTCATTTAGAGTGTATGCATTCTTCTCATAACTGAACACAGATGTGAACACAACTTCTATAGTCAAACATGCAATGTTTATGTGGAGACAATCTCAGCATCTCCCATAGATGAAGCTGACTGTACCTCCAGTTCTTGGTGTGTGGGGGTCCAACCTCTAGTCTTAACAGGGCGTATCGTGCGCCACTAAGGGACAGTCCTCTTATTCCGTCTCCCCACTCTTTCTCTGCTCTGTTTAGACACAAACATGAGGGACAACAATTTAAGTGAGCAGCCGTCCACCAGCATCCATTACAGATATGCAGAGACCAAACAGAAACACAGAGATATCATCCCATAATATACAAGAATGCACTGTAATGGGATTCCAGACATACCCCTGGTACTCAATGTACTTGTAGATCATTCCAGCAATGCCCATGGCGACAATAGCGTAGTACCAAGACGAGATGAACATTAGAGCCAGACACATACTCATGCCAAGGAAGGACAGAGCCCTGTGGGCGTGACACATAAAGCCTAAAGTTATGTTTTTTTGCATACCAAGAACAGTATTTACAAGTATGCATAATGCATTAGTCTTTCATGCAGGGAACTGTAGCACAAATTTCACAGAGGTGGTCTTATTGGTCATTTTAATGCTGACAGGGAAAAACTCCCACCCCATGTAAGAAGTATGGTGGAGATACACCTGTACTCACCAGTGGTAATATTTAAACCGTGGCCTCCAGTTGGGTGTGCGTAAAAGAGTCTGAACTGCACAAGCTAAGTTCACAAAGAGATAGCACATCAGGAAGAACCTGTCGCATAAATACAAAGAGAATTTTTAACACATTTGACATAGATAATGTCATATCATCAGTGTTGTAGTTGGCCTTAGGCAAACAGGGAAATTAAGAAAGACATGCAGATAACATGTCTGAGAGAAATGAATGTGTGGGGTGTGTGCAGTATATACTGGTCATATTGTTTGTCTTGTATGTATGTGAGCTTACATGGAAAGGATTGGTGCCACCATGTCCAGTGAGGCAATAAGGATGCCCAGCTCAGCTATGAGGCCGGTCAGTAGAAGTGCCCATGTAGGCTCTCCATTGGTCTTTCCGTGACCAAACACCTGAAACAAAAACTCGAAACCTTCACAGGCGGCAATGCAAATCACCTGTCATTTGGTACTGTAAGCTATTCAAATAAGCTTGCAAATCAAATATAACAAAATGCAAACATTTCCCACACAGCAGGTTGAATGTTATCATGTGTTTTGTAAATATTTCTAAACAAATTATGGGGTAACTTTAATGTCTGAGTTTAAAGTCTGAAGTAGTCATTTCTGTCTTGAGTTAGTGTGAAATGGCAATTTTTTCAGAGAATGGGAAGTGGTTACAGAATCTAGCAACAATGTTTAATGTCCCACCCTGAGGAAAGGAATGATATTATCCTTGGCAATGGCCTGTAGAAGTCGAGGAGCCCCAGTGAGGGACTGCAGGCCTGCCCCAACTGTAGAGAAGAAGGAGCCAATGACGATAACCCACGGGGACGGCCAGGACAGCGTTCCCACCACCAAGTTTTTTCGAACAGCATCCCCAAACCTGCAATTGCATGGTGACCATATGAGACTTTTATTATGAAATGATCTTTTTTCCATTGTTAAATACTTTACAAAAAGTGTTTTGATAATAGTAAGACACAAATGAACTTACTTGTCTCTAAGGACTACTCCTTCAATACAAGCACCAAACAGGACCACAGAACTGAAATCTGAATACAAGAGGTCAAGGAACTGACTGATTCGAAGGAGCACAATTGTTAGTTTTATTGTGTGTAGTCATCAAAATAAGGATACACACAAGTGAAGTAGTAGTAATAGCTAAGATAGTTCCCACAGGAATGGACTTTTGTGCGTCACGGAGATCACCAGATCTGTTGGATCCTGCCATGATACCTATAAGGCAAAACACAAAGGGCATGTAAAAACTGTAACTATACCATCCCAATGGCTGAATTAGAGGAAGCAGCACAGAGCAGTTTCACTGTGTGTAAAAATGACAACACAGCTAACATAGCTAAAGTTACAATTTGTACTTACATTCTAATAATAGCTAATAATTTAAGATTTAAGGTAAAACAAGTCAGAAAAAGTAGTTACAGTTTAATATAAACTGTAGACTGAGGTTTGTGCCATGACAGCACTTTATGAAGCTGTTACCTGTGGCAGACGGGAAGAAGATCCCCACCAGGAGTGTGAATGATGTAGCGATGTCTGCGGACACATACATGCCAAAGTTCTCCATGGCACCATGGGCATCCACTGACTGTAGCCCTGGTTTCTCTAAGATATCCCCTTTCTGCAGGTAGTCACCCCACATGTTTTCTAACAATAGAGAACATACATTTAAATCATTGGCAACAAACTAACATTAGAAGACAGTGGCAATCTATCAAGCCTATGTGTATAAAGCAGGACATTTAAAAAAAAATTGTTGTATGATTTTGTGGGCAAAAAAACAACAACAAAATGATGATCAAAATGATGGCATAATGTGCAAAATACAAATGGACGTCTATGCGTATCATATATTAACCCTGTTCTACCCTTTAATCTATATGTCTATAATAATAATAATAAAGCATTAAGAGTTGTTACCTTTATTATCTAACAAAATAAATTGCTGTATACTTTAATCCCTGGTCATTTAATGATAAATTTACCTCTAATAATCCCACTGCCCAGTCCCGGGATGCCCGGTATCTCTGTCACATTGTTCTGGATGAAGTAGTCATCACACTGAGCGCTGCTCATGTTTCCTGGGAGACAGAACCTGTCCCACAGCTGACTGGGCACTGTGATGTTTCCTTTTATCACAGTCTTAGCACACACATCAAAACGATCTCTCACCAAAGTCCTGTTTCCCAGCATGCAGATCCTACAACAATAATACGGATAAAAATGTAATTATTACTATGTTAATCATCATTATTTTCCCCTAGCATTATCATCGTCGTCATCATCATACACCCCTTCTTCATAATCATAACCAAAACTTAGTCCAGTGTTATTTTAACACATTCATGGTGATAGAATAAACTGTGGCTTTAAAAGGGACTATCTAACTGTTTGACTGGAAAAATCACACTGCAAGTAATTGGTGTAAGATGGAAGACAAAACTGAAAAAAACAAAATAATAGTAGGAAATCATGTATTATTTCTCCATGCGGAATGAATACAAAATGTGCACTCTCTTGCCACATAAACACCACTAATTTGACATTAAGGTCACACTGATTCACCCGATTTCCTGTTAAGAAGTATTTTTATTCAAACAAACCTGCACTG
Source organism: Dicentrarchus labrax (assembly GCF_905237075.1). Classification (NCBI taxonomy): domain Eukaryota; kingdom Metazoa; phylum Chordata; class Actinopteri; family Moronidae; genus Dicentrarchus; species Dicentrarchus labrax. Next base: position 25,398,279 of record NW_026136719.1, read on the forward strand.
TAGACTTACGGGAATTCTGGCGGATGAGTCATGGACTTGATTGCCCCGGCATAAATGGAGACAATTGAGATAATGACACAGGCGAGGAAAAGAGAGGCCAGCTTGTTGACATATTTCACTCCTACAAAAACCACCACAGCCATCAGGCTGAGGCAGATAGTACCATAGACACGCATATTGTTCAACATGGCACTGTCACTCCCAGGAGGGTCTGTTGCATGAAAGATGGCCGCCTGGGGGACCAGATATTTCTGAGGACAGAATATTACACAGGACAATTACTGCATATTCAGTATATATAAAATGTATGTAATGATTGATATATTTTAAAACAGGATAGTGTGCTGGAAGAATATCTAATACAAATTTGAGCTGGAATATAAACACAGAATAATGTTTTAGCAAACTGACCAAGAAGATTTCGATGGCCCCCAGTATGTACATGGCAGAAGCAAAAGTGGTGCCTAAGTAGAAGCACAGTCCCACAGCTCCTCCAAACTCAGGGCCAAGGGAGCGTGAGATCATGAAGTATGCCCCTCCAGCTATAACAGTAACACAAACTGTTACTCATACAGAGCACATCATTTGTACTGCATGCAGTCGACACAATAGTAAATTTCTGCTGCCCCCAAGTGGAAGAGTATGTAATGGAAACTTTTACTTCTACAGTAGTCTTGAGATATCTAGGTCAAAGCAATTTCTGTGTAAATAATAAGAACTATTTTTAAAGAACTTCAAAAACAGGCTACAAATGTATTTATAGTACTTACTAAAGATATATGCTGAATAAATATATGCTGAGGGACTTTTTCAGTGAATACAGTGGATGAACATGTTTCAAAGTATTACCTGGAACAACACCATTAGTAGCAATGGCACTCATTGATATGGCTGTGAGCATTGTCTGCAGAGGAAAGTGGAAAATATGACTGATATGGAAAGGGCCCACATACAGACGTCATGGCAACTTGTGGGTGTTAAATGAATATCCTCTAATCAAATTGACGGCTGAAAGGAAGCACAGCTCCCATCTAAGAGAGCATATTCCTAAACATTTAGCACATGCGGCCTGGAAGTTAAGAAAACCACAGTATTTGTTATGTCAGAAAAGTAATGGCAGCATGTTAAGTAAAAAACACATGTCAAAGCAACATTCTTTGCCTTAAGTAATTACTGCTGCTTATGCAACCATGTGGATTCGATAGACTGGTTTAGCAATAAAAGCTGGCCCACACTGTTTGTGGAATCAACCCAGCATAATAGTGTGCGTGTCTGTGTACAGTTTGTGCATGTGTGTGCGCATACTAACACATGAGCAGCACATGAGGACAATCAGAAGGGACTGCATGATGCCAGCCATCCCAACAATCCATGTCAGTCGGAGGAAAAGAATGACACCAAAAATGTTCTGGAGACACGGCAAGTAGACTCCCATCAGAGTGCCCATGTTGGGAGACTGATAGAGAGAAAGAGGGATTAGAGGAAGGGGGGGCAAAGAGAGAAAGAGGGGAGTATATTGACCATGACATTTCAGGAAACAAGCATATTGATCATTAGTATTGACTGATGTACTTTTTAAAGGTCATCCAATCGTGTTATCAGCTCTTTCCATGTATGCAGGTCTTACACAGTCACAGTCTGACTGCAGAGCGTGCAAAGGTAATAGCAATCAATCAGCAAGTCTTAATACAAAACTAGAATTTGGATAGTGTGGCAGGGAGGAAGCCAGAGGTAGAGGATAATGTTTCTAGACCTCAAAAGACCGAGTGTACTTGTGATAAAAACAGTGAGACAGTGTGTTGTGACCCCAACTCCTGACCTTGGGTGTCTTCCTACGTGAGGCCTGAGCGCTCTCCTCCTCCTCATGCTCCTTGGCTCCCTGGGTAATGTTGGTGTAACTGACCAAGCGGCTGAGCAGAGAGGAGACCTTCGGCCGGATGTCCAGCTCTTCCTGGTGGAAGGAATAGGGAAGAGGTTAATGAGTGTGGATTGAGTCTATTGTCTGACAGAAATATTGGACAGTATGAATAACAGACCTCAAACAAAGCCAGGTTCTTGTCATAGAAGTCATTCTTCTTGCTAGCAGCATCGGTACTGCTGAGAAATGGGCTGTCTTCTTTATGATTCCCATGTCCTATTAGAGAAAGGAAAAAACACTTAAGTTTAACAATGAAAACAACTTTGTTTTTGGCAAACCAACAATTGAAGCTGTGGGGCTAAACAGATAATAGTCTAGCCAATAAATCAGGCAAACATTATATATCATCACAGATTTCTATGAAAGTGTGTAAAGTAAAGTAAAGTTAAGAATACACTTATTTACTGTGAAAGGCAGGTTTAATAATGGACAGTATAAAGTATTTAGAGGTGTCAGTACTGATTCACAAGCTTCTCTAACAACACAAAAAAAAATGCTCACTTAAATCTATCAAATATACTATTAGAAATCCAGTCAACTATTTTTAGAATTAAAAATGTACAATTAACAGTTACATTAAAGATGAGTTAAATCAATATAAACAACTCTGGACCTATGATCATTTGAATAAAAGGGTCAGAATCACAGCCACAGTCACCTTGGTGTTACTTTGTAAAATAGTGTCACAGATGGCATTGGATATATGTAAGGTGTCAATAGAGATTAACGGTCATTGATGCATATACAATAAAACAGACGTGGTTTTAATCAATGTCACAAATTTGCATTGGAAAAAATAATACGTGTTGGAAACCAACGTTTGTAATATGTCTAGATTTGGAACAAAAAAAACACATTTCATTTGGTCAAATTAAAAATATTTCACATGTCAATGATTGTAAAATGTGACCAGCACCATTGCCTGTACAACAATTAATAAAACAAAGAAAAGCAATTTGGTATAAAACAAACAAGAAAACAAGAAAAACAAAATTTTCTGTAACAATTCCAGTTTTTCCATGGCAATCCTTTTCAATAATCAGTCACCTTTGTAATTGTCACTGTTAATTAAAATTCAAGGATCTTAATAATCCCAATGTAGCAGTAATTTTAAGAAACTCAATTCATGCAGTGAAGCTGCTGTGAAAGGCCAACAGCAGCACAGACCGACAAAGCAGTGTCCAGGTGATAAACAGGCATATAATTAGATTTTACTCTCATTAACTTCTGCTTTTGAAGAAAAGAATCAAGCAGAGATGAGCACAGTGCCTGGAGCAATAATTGCACACAAAGTAGCACTGCAAACTTTATCACACACATTCACACTCACAGGCATGCACACACCTCATTACCTAGAAATTACCTAACCTTGGGTTATTAGAGCATGTAAACTTTAACAGCGGAATCTCGGAACCCAAATTAATCCTGCAACAAAAGGTCTGCCAATTTACCAAGTGGGCATGAAATAGAAAAATATTCTCAACTACACTGAAAATATACGAACTTTGTTGCAAGTTTGTTGGTTGAACTCCATTGCTGGTCTTCACTCACCTGTGCTCTGTGTCCCACTGCTGCTAGTATCACTGTGGGTTAGCATAGTTATGCACTGTGTGCAGACTGCAACAGAGTACTGCGGTCTAGCTTGGGGAATTGTCGATTACTATCCAGGACACCCGGTCACCCGGGATGAATACTCATTCAGGGGCCTGATCTAACACATGGTGCACGTTGAGGGGGAGTGAGAGGTGGGGAGTGGAGGATACAGTGGTAACTCACTGACTCACACACACACACACACACACACACACACATACACTCACATGCATGGCACATGTTTGCTCATATGGGTATATAGAGCCTTGGGTTCGGTTGAGTGTATGTCAAAGAAGTGCCATATTACGGTATATGTATTCCTACATTGTACTGATGTTCAGTCTGGATAAATATGGATGTATCATCAGTCACACATTTTCTTCAAAGTCATTATTCCAAGAATGTGGCAATAAGAAAAACAATAACTATACATTGTATGATGTTAAGAAACATGGCATGATGTTCCATTTCTTAATTAAAGCAATAGTTGTGTTAAAATATCTAAAGGAAGCAAAAACATGGTGATCATTTGAAACATGAAAGCCAAATTCCTATTGGTCTGTCTTTCAAAACCCAACTACACAGCTGGTTTGTAGTGATGCCTAGGAAGCGATAGGAGTAAAAAACAAAGCCAACACTGTCCTCTAGTGTCATCTTGCTGTCAGTGGCACAGGTTGAAACACTGCTTGAAGCAACAGTGAAGGGAGACCACTGCAGATGAGATAGAGGCTCTGATGAACCTAAAGAGACATCTAGTGTTTTTTTTGGAACAATGCAGATGGATGCTGCTCCATAATTAGCCATAAAGTGAGTTATAGTCAGATGTTTCCTGGCAGGAAACAAACACTGCAGTCCACGTAACTATCCTAATACTAAAACCTGAAATAGTTCATCTTAGGGCTGAGGAGACAGTGGGGGGTCTCTTGTTAATAACTTGACATTAAATGTCTAATTAAAAAGATTAAAGATTAACTGGCTTGTTATGAAGGCACACAAGAGCCGTGCTGTGTGCACAGAACAGCACAGAGGCTTTCCAGCAACGTGTACCAACATGTCACCCAGGTGCCCCCACCACAACAGCTCCCAACTTCTGCCAGAGGATCAGAGACTCTCTATGCTGTAGGACTGACACATTTACAGAAGGGTGTATCAAGGTAGAGAACTTAAGCAGCGGCGTACATGACTTTTACTTTCTACTGACTAACTAGAGACAAGCATTCAAGATATTGTATCTGTATCTACTTTTCATTTTATTGAGATCATTTGCTTTGTCGATGTTTCTCAGCAAAAATGTATAAAGTGTTGATGTTGGGGGCCACTGGATATTACACTTACAACTGTGTGAGAAAGCAATAAAAAAAAGCATGAACTCCTTTTCTTAGAAGTACTATTTGAGCTGCCGTATTTATAACTGCTGTAACTGGCAGCAGCTTATTTATAGGTTTCCGAGGCAAAAGATAAATACTTTTGTCTACAACCTTTCAATTGTAGCTCCAGTCCAATGTTAAATGTAACAAAAGTCCAAAGAAAATGTTTTGACAGACTGCCATGTGTCAGGGCCCTCATCATTTTCTATCTATTTACAACCAGATCAATTCCCAGAGAAGATGCTACGTTGTCAACTCTTTTCAAAATGCAAAGTACATGACTTCGCAACAAAACAATCCATCTCAGGGCAAATATACAAAGAAGAAATCAGTATGATTTATTATTTGTTATAGGCCAAACAACTTCCAGAAGGAGGCTCCTGCAAAGCTTCTTCAAGACCTTTATCCAAACAGGTCATTAGTTTACTTTAGACTTTACACAGTGTACTTGGATGGATCAACAAGAGTTTTGACAGTAATCTTTCAAATGGACATTTTCCAAAACCACTAATGTTAAAGAGAGAAAAAAAATATCACCGCACTTTTGAAATCCGATTAGATGTGGAAAACAATATCGCTGCCCATTAGCTTCTTAGGGTTCTTAGGGAGGAAAAAGCCTCTTTGCTTAACTTCCTCTTTAATAAACATTTAAGACTTAACACCAAAAGGCAGATAAGTTGTACAGCTTAGCCCATTCTACTTTGTGCAGTTAGTTGACAAAAATATTGTGTTCGCAGGTGGTGTGTGTATGTGCATGTGTTTGTGTAAGTGTTTATGCAAGTAAATGAGAGACAGTAAAAGAAAGTGTATGTGCATATTATTCGCTCCCTCTGCTTTTATAAACTGTATGCCTTCAAAGCATAAGCAAAATATGATACAACTGTTGCATAGCAGCAGCTCACATGGTTAAAGGGGAAACTTGACCCCTATTGTTCAGCTCATTATAGGTTTCTGGGCCTGTAAAACAATTCTCCCTACTCTCAGAGCCAATCTGACTTCCTACAACTGTCTGTACCAGTTTTGTCTTTTTTCAACCAGCTGAGTAAGGCAAAATAGTGAATGAGCACTTAAGACTGAACAACTTTAACATGACTTTTTTGGAGAGTTGCTACGCAGAAACTTGTCCAGTTCAAACAACCCTGAACTCAAACCTCATTTCCATTGCTCATAAATAGGAGTTGTGGAAGTCCAAAATCTGAAAAAAAAACAAAACCCAGTTGGATCATTATTTTACATACAGTACAGAGCTAACCCAGCCAATATTATGTTAGTTCCAGTATGGTACAGCACTATAGAGGCAGCATACAACATGAGGCATGCAATTTGTCATAATCATATCTCATATATAACTGGGACATGCTGAGTGCATTATCCTGCCTTTTTCTCCAAGCCGAGGGCTAAAATACCATATCTGAATAAATACTGATATGTTCATGAAAATGTATGTCTCAAGCCTAGTCCAAGCTTAATAATGAGCTGCCCAGGGGCACACACATTTTCTGTACTGTGGCAATCCTAAAATTATTCCAGTGACAGCTCCAACTTACCACAATGCATTGTAAAATCCAATGAGCAAAAGCAAACTCACAAAAGTAACATTAATAAACTTTTGTTGTGAAAATCTTAATCTGTACATGTCCGTCACTCACAAATGTACTTATTAGCATGTACTGATAAACATAGTTACCTTAATCCCTTTTACATTTGAAAGGCCTACACAGAATATTTCAGCATATACACACATGGGTCTTGGGTTTCCTTTTCACAAATCGCTACTAGCTTTATATAAAGTAATTTTTTTTCGTTGTTCTTTTTTCTCTTCTTCTCTAGCCTGTGGGAAGAAACAATGTGATTCTGCTGTAGCAATAGGCAATGTTAGCTGTAATGGCTGTGTTTCATGCGGAGCTGCATCTGAATAGAGAGAAGGAATGCCAACCTGCTGAGTCGTACAGCAAAACATATTAGCTTTGATGTGTGCTAATGATGAGAAAAGGACGGCAGCTCAGCCTGATTACCTCAGGGGGTAAAGGTGGGCGGGAAGAGGTGCATCGTACAACAAACTTTCAAAAAGACACAAATTAACTAAATGTGTATGTCAATGGGGGCAGAACTAATGACTGAACAAACCCAAAGTGTGGTCTGCAGGAGAATTGTCTGTCTGTCCTGTCTTAGTAAAATGGTTTCATGCACATGAAGTTTTAGCTGTACATAAGCTGCACACATAACCCATACTCATAAATGCTTTAAGTGAATGTTATATTCACAGATTAAGTTAAATTATGCTTTATTAAAATGTATTAATCCTCGTAGGGAAAATCATTCTTGGACCGATCCTAATTACTAGGGGCAGTGGCCAGCCACTGTGCAGTGCCTGGGGACCAACTCCAGATTTGAGCCAGTGTCCTAGTCAAGAGCACTGACTGGAGAATTTCTCATGTATCACAATCGGAAAATGCCATAGCTGTGACTATTACCAACAAGTCTTACATTCATCATGCACCCAAGAAAACCAGTAACAATCATTTATACATGGGCACTAAAGTATTTATATTCTAGTACTGAATGTACTGTGATTCTCTGTTTAGTGTCTAAAGTGACCCCAGTAGACCCAGGACACACTAAATGCATTCAATTGCTAGTAGATCCTCAGGGAAAGCTGGAGGTACACACTGGAAAAATTGGATCTGAGCTGCTCTGCTAGCACTGTTGTCACTTTTATGTGAATGAGCAGATAGAACAAAGATTGCAGATGACTGGATGGCAAGACACTTGCATCAAAGGAAATTATGTGTGACAAATAATTAAAGCATGGCCTTATTTATCATCTATGACAATCTTTAAAGAGTATTACAAATGCTTAAACTTAGAGCTGCTGAGGGTCTGAATTTGTTCTAACTCTGTCATCAGACACACATTTCTTCTCCACCACAGTTTGTTTATCTCTCAAAGGGCAATCTGAGTGGCATGGTAGGCAGCATGACAGGTCACCCTGTTCTCCTGAATTAGAGAATTAACACGCAGCATCATTCTCAAAATTATCAACATAAGTTTCTCAGTACTGTTCAGTTTGAGTCCAAGAAAAGCAAAATACATACATACATACATACATACATACGTTTTATTTCCAATAACAATGAAAGAAAAAAAATAGAGCTTGTATTCTAATGTTTGCGTTATTTGCTCGTAGAACACAGTTCACTCAGTTCTAGGGGATGTTTTAGCATCTTTCAGCTCATAGTTTTGGTTTTATGACCTGCAACTTTGGCTCTGTCATCCTGCTCTTATCATGCATGGTATAATTTTTCTAGCAGCAGCAAGTGGTGGTCAAAAGCTCTGATTAACCCTACACTACCTGCACAGCTCTATAAAAGGTAGACAGACTAGCTGGTGAACATAGTGGAGCATTAAAGCATGCAGCAGAAAGGCCTGATATGCTTCTCAAGTGTTGGTAGAGAACAAATATTGGACTTTAAGAAACCAGAGTACAAATGAACTTGAGTGTTACTCTTTGTCCTCCTTGCTGGGTGTGTTACACAAAAAGTTTGCTATCACTTTTGCTGTTATAACTTTATATGGTGATAAAATGTAAATGTTGTGATTACAGTTTGTGGCGAAAATTATCTAATGCTTATACAAACTCTTATACAGTTGGAATCATGCCTTTCCAAAGGGCACTTAGATAGTAGTAAAGAGGAGAAAATAGTGTCTATGGCCCACATTTCCTCCTAGATGTCCGAGAGTATCAGTGATTTTTTACCTGTGGCATTAGGGTTGTGATGCCACAATAAACTGATAATACATAAGACATCATAACAGAAATGCAAGTACACAGATAAAAGATGAATAAGAGGACATTTTAAGGTTGCCACTTGCCACCTATTTCTACAAATGTCCTTTTTTTTCAATTAATTAAATTTGAATCACAACTGGACACTCACAACTCATTTTTTATTAAAACAGAACCTTTATACAGACCTTAAAAGATTCAATCTTTTGTGACCTTCTGACTTTCACAAGCAAGAAAATGAGGGATACAAGATGTTAACCATCTATTGGTGACATAATAGCAATGTTCAAAACAAACACATATTTCCTAATTTTCCTATTAGAGCAGCAAGAAACTAAGAAGGGCAAGACGCTGCCACGAACTTTCTTCCCTGAAATGTGAAGGCTGTTTCAGGGTAGTTACTCTTGCTCAGGAGTATGGCACTGTTACAATGACCACAGTGTTGGTCCTGTCCTGTGCTGAACAGAGCTGAGTTCACAGGCTGAAACAGACTCAGCACTGTGTCATTTCCTCCATGCTGCAGACGTCACACTGTAAAGCATGTACCATACCCAAGCCCACCACTCCCATGATGAAATCATCCAGTACATGCAAACCCTACTTTCTTTCCCACCTAACTTTTTAGTGCTTAAATGTATCTTAATGCTGCATGTAAAACTAAAGTTGGAGAAATATTGAATATATATATATATATATATAGGTATGTCATACATGTTTCAAATGCCTTTCTGCACTTGTTACTCTTACTACAAAACCTATTTCTTTTTCAATTTATGTTAAAAAAAAAAACAAGACACACTAGAAACACTATTAAAAATGCAGTCAACTACACTGACTTGAGCAGCTGTTGTTCAGTTCCTACATGGGTTGCCACATGTGTTTGAAACTTAATGGTAACATACTGTGTGCCCTTTGCTCCATCTCATCATTCATCATAGTCTCACTTCCTCCTTCCTCTTCTCCTCCTCACCCTGTACACCCCAGCATGAAGTGATTCTTGCAGCTAAGTTTAAACTAAGTTAATGGCTGTTGTTGCTCTGAGTCTTCAGGAAGCTCTCCTAAGGTGAGTTCGAGAGAGTTATGACAGCAGGAAGCAAGCAAGCTTGTGTGAAACTCACACAGGGTTATATCAGGACATCTGCTCTATCGTAACCTCTGGTGGGAGCATGGTACAAAGTTCTGCTTAGACAACATTCAAGCCACTATATTTAAGCATTAAGCACTGTAATGTACTGTTATGTGCCTTAGGGTATTAACTTACATTTCTGCTGTCTGAGAATAGCATTTGGCTCATTTGGTCTAAAGACTTCCGCGCATTCCAAAAGTATTCAAGCAGACAGCTAGGTCAACATGTGCTGAGATTCCTTCTTGTTACGCTTCAAATATCAGTCCACTTGAGCTGTGTGGCTGACTGAAGCATAGATCATCTCATCTGCATGGCATTGTTTTCTTGATACATATGCACTCAAGCATTCCATCCTTAGCTCCTTAACATCAACTAGTTAGATGAGTCTTCGGCCTTTACCTCTGATCCTTTATCCGTTATTCAGTTGTAAGGACCTCACAGTCAGCATAACATTCACTGCTATACAGTAATGTAATATAAATAAATGGCCAGTCAGTGTGTGGTTTTTGTGCCCAGCCCGGCCCTCTGGGCACTTGGTAAAGCGTGGGTGCTGCATTTGAAGGCCACACCCATGTGCGTCTTTTATTAAAAAACTTTGTTCCCCTGGTTGGTTCACTCCCTCAGCCAGCACAAATCAGAGCTGCTTTCAGCTAATCCCACAAACTCCTCTCTCCTCTCCTTGTCCTCCTTTTCTCTTCTGTCGGGAGAGATTCCCCCCCTTCCTATGTTCCATGCTGATACAGTGGAGAAACAAGTGAGTGACAGTGAGAGACAAGCTGAGGCAGAGAAGCGAGGAGGGAGAAATGTGCTCCTGTGTTGTTGAGCAGCAAATCTCTGTGAAAGGAAATCCTCCCCTGGCACAAAGAGAGCTCCATCTTTTGTGCAAGGAAGCACTTGAGGCCTTTTTTTTCTTGTTGCGGTGGTACCGGCCCCCCTCACACAATCCCACCCCCGTTGTGCCTTTCCCCACGGTTCTCACCCCTTTCATTGTTTTCCCCCTTTGCTTTGTTACTCATCTGTCCCTGATTTTTTTCTAAAAGGCTTCCACAGCCAGCAAAAAATACTTTAAAATGATAAAAGAAGTGTTTCTACAACTTTACCCAAAGTGAGCTGTCAAAACAGACCTGCCTGCTATAGCAAAACCGCTTTCTGGCCCTGGAGAATTGCCATGGTAACCATACAACCAGCTGTTCTGAAGGCTCTCAGGACAAAGCTTCCCCATGCTGCGCTGGGTCCTACCCATGAAGTATCACTTTTAGGAGACATTTTACAACTCCATCGTGGTCCAAAGTGATCCTGTTGTGTTTAAGCTGAGAGATAAAGAGCTTAGTAAAAGTTGTGAGTCTTACCATCCGAGCTGACAGTATCTTGATGATCAGGGTAGTCCTGTCCAGTGTCCCTGTAATCCACCCAGTTAACCCCCTCTAGACTGTCATAGCTGGACTGAGCTTGATCCTTCACCGGTACTACTGTGAAGTGAGGCATGTTTTCATCACTCTCCTCTGCGTCTCTAGCTCAGACTTAACATAGCAGGCTAGCTGTTAGCCAGCCTCAGTTCAACTCCCACTAATGGCAACTACATTCCACTACACTGCGCTCACTTCCTCTGGAGGGTATTATCATACTCCCCGCCCACAAGCCAGCCCCTCCTGGGCTTTTTGTGTGAACAGACAGGGTATGGAGGTCTCGGGGATGCATTTGGAAAGACACTCACAGCTGCCCCAAGGGGAAGCAGTGACCTGTTGGGGCACAGCTTTGATTGAGGAGTGAGTGCTGTCATCCCTGAGTCATGTAGAGTGAGATGGTGAGAGTGTAAGCCCCTTTCTGCTGTCTGTGTCATAATGACAGCTAACAGAGTGAACCTTGTCTGTTCAAGGTTCAGACAGACGGTCCTCTGTGTATGTGGGCCTGTCCCAAAACACACACACACACACACACACACACACACACACACACACACACACGCGACGTGGCAGTTTGGAAAATAATCAAACTTCATTGGTGACTGGGGAAGTACAGAATGGAAAAGAGAGGGAAGGGAAGACAGTGTCAAAAGAGAAGAAAGAGTAAATGATCCCAGCCCCCATTCCAACTGTTCAGACAGCTGTCATTTTAACCTTTGAACCCAAGGTCAATCAAAATGGAATTTTTGGCCAACTTTTGCTAAATTATTCATTAAATGATAATAAATGAATGTTAAGTACAATATATAATGAATTGTGATGGTCAGCAGCTGTTAGGCTATGTTAAGCTATGAGGAAAGGCTCAGCAGTGAATTGCAGTAACGTCCCTGACAGAAGGTAAAGTTTACCCCCCTCTTTCCAAGAATGGTAGCTCCTCTCAAACCATGAAAGCAGCAGATCAAAGACTAGTCTAGTAAGGCTGTTATTAGAGGTCCTGTTAAAGACAGTTTTAGATCTTGGTACTTGGATTGTGTTTGGATTGCAGAGGCTTTGTTAGTGTGTCTTGGGTGATTTTTTACTGTTTTAGAAACAACTATGTTCTATTCGAAGAAGAAAAAAACCTTGGGGAATAATCTACGAAAGAGCTCATGCAAAATGTCCTCACTTGGCTGAGGTGCTGGAAGGACATTCACATTCTCTATATTCTTTATTCTTAAATTGGATTCTCATTAGTTTCCATAAAATGATCGCTAGTCTTTCTGAGGTCTACATAAAAACAATAATAGTAAAAAAATCAACAATTTAAAATCACAGTGTATCCCTTGCTGGACATAAATTAACAGTATACCCACTTACCAGGCACCACTACACCGCTGCTTTACATAGTTGTAATAACACATGACATCATAATCTCACAGGAAATTGTAGCAACCTAAAACTCAATTTTGAAAGTTAATTAAATTTAAAAAAAGAGACTTAAAAGATGATTAATTCCTATAAATATTGTAGAACATCCTCTGTAACATCTGTAAATCTGTCAGCTGCTCAATGTTGGTATATTAATCTAGAAATAGCCTTTATTTGTCTAAGGGCAGTAAAACTTCTTTAGAAATACATTTTTAGACTATCTAGACTAACTATTTCTACAAGTTTTTTTCAAATGTAGCCCTTTGTAAATATCAGGATTCTTCAGTAATTGGTACCTTTGAACTTTTATAGCCATGTCCCACAATACAACATGTTGCAATCTTCTCTCTCCTTTCCCCAGACAGCCTTTGACATAGAAATAATTTATTTTCCTGACTGACTTCCTGGCTTGGCAAAGTAATACACAAGAGGCCATCAACCATATAAGGTTATTGCCTAGATTGACTAACCCATGCAACTCTGTGTACAAGTAAGGGTCAGTGAGCAGCAGGCAGGGAGGCAGGGCCTGACACACTCTTTTCTTCCACCACAATTACTCAGTCTTGTGGAAAGACATGTAAGCAGGAGGGGCAGGTCCCAGGAAACATGAGGCCCAAGAGGGTCAGCTTGCTTACAGGATAGGAAGAGACTTCTGGTGGTAGAGGTACTGAGGGGACATTTGTCCTGGGCTGGCCCTTCATCATGTCTGAGCCTACCTGGTATGGTCAACGGTTCCAGTTCTGGTCAGGTCATGCCTGTCACTCTGTGCCAAGATGGGAGTTGCTGTACTGTAGTTATGACCCTGTACATTTCTTTCAGCAACTTAAAGAGCAAAACAGAAAATGATTAGCTTATCTTAAAGATGGCAGGCAGGTATGTAAACAACCTGTTTCCCACCAGACACTAAACAGGGATTCTGTGTTTTCTCTTGGTGCTACTGTTACAGTTCATACTTCTCTGACTTGTGATTATGATTATCTCCCACTAGATGGCAGCCTTATACCTCAAACATTTAGTCTTCTCAGCCGTTATATGAAAATGTAACTGATCTACCTCTAGGTGTCAGACTTTTAATAGCTAACAAAATATAGAAGTTACTTATTATTCCGAGACAACCGTCCAATATTTAATTAGATTAATAACATTTTATAATAGCCAGTATCACAAGAGATGACAGAAAGAGGACATTTAATCCTGAAAAAACTTCCCTTAAAGGCACCAAATAAATGACAGAATATTCTCAAACAGAATTGAATAGGCCTATATAGGTATATAGTTGGTCTTAAGTCAAAGCATACTGAAGGACATGGAGACAACTTTGTCATTGTCAAAGACTGGGGAAAACTGTGATGTAAAATAATCACCTTTTTGTGCATCTCTCAGATTTTATTTCAACCATCTTTTCCCACAGTCGCCCTACCTTCTAAATGTCATGAGATAAAGAACAACTTTAAAGACTATTGTCTAAAAGAGGGGATTTCTCTGCATTTTGAATGAATGGTACTTAGCTGCATGGCTAAACCTAATTGCTTGTGAAAGCTAAGCACCCCTTGTCTTTCTACCAGTGACATTGATTAGGATTTTCTAATACTGTGCCCGAGGGGACTTAAGTCAATCCAATTACCTTTGGCTGCCATCGTTACCTTGACGTGGCCCCAGGGGCCCTTTCACTTTGTCTCTAGCACTGAAGGTCTGCCACTGTGGACAATGAATGCCATGCAGGCTTTGGTGACTGAAATGTTGCCCATGCTATTACATTGCCTCCAGAGTAGCTTTGCCAGTCCATACAACTAGACTGAGAACAACCTTTGGTGGTTTCAGCCTGTGTCCTTCCATGGGTCTTGTTTCTGCCGGACAATGGTGATAACTACCATTCTCGGTATTACAAAGAGATATTCAGTTTGCCTATGGGGTATAATTGGGCTCTCTAATGATGGCTTAATAAACTGCCTTTATACTTACAGTTATACTTACTTTTGTGTCCCATTACATCATCTGCTGTACATATCCAATCTGTAAATTTGAAAGCTATGGGTCTTTAACCTGATTGATGAGGTCAGAGTATTTCATAGCAAGAGCCTTTCCTCCTCATTTACCTCCTCAAAACTCATATACAGAATATTACATTCATTTGTTTGGATGGGGCAGTGTAGAAGCAGTGTCTCATGTGCAGGGGCAGATCTAGAGAAATATTCATGGGGAGGTAAGAGGGTGGTATGGAGACTTTAAGGGGTGGCAGAAATATATACTGATTTAATTGCCTATATATAGGCTATATGTATTTATTTATTGTACTCAGGACGCATGTCAGTTAAATTAATTGGTCATTCAAGGCGCAACCGTGCATGCAACTAAGGCCTGATTTGTAGGCCTACCAAAAATGTGCTTGCTCTGTGAATATTCTTGGATAGATAATAACATTTCCTTAACTTATAAGACACGGAGGCAAACTGATCATCTGGTCGTGTCGTTCAGTCTAACAAAATGATAGAGATCGGCCAGGAGTGGCGTTTCCACCCGGAAGGTAAAGTCAGACAGACTGTTTGTAATGCTGCCGTCATTCTAACAAAAAACAAAACAAACCAAACGTTTTTTTTGGTAATTGTATTTGACTCGTGCTGTCGCGGACTTCAATGTTGAGGTCTTCAAAAGAGTGAAACAGCACCTCTCTGGCTTTCCAGTCGCAGTAAACGTCAGTCAGCTTGTGTGGTAAAAGATAGTACTGCGACTACAGGGGGGCGATGCCAGAGAGACAGACCCCAGGTGAAGCCGGTTTCCCTCGGATAAATAACCTTATGTTACTGTGAAACTGTGACGGCTCAGTATACTGGGAATGCAGCGGGAAACCAGTCCACCGTGGCTTAGTTAGCTAACCTACATACATCACTCACAAGAAAAGAGAAAGGTTAGCAAGTTTTTCAGTATTGACAGTAATATTAGCACTTTTTTAAAGCCATAGTAGCCTACTTAGCTAGCAATACTGGAGGGTGTATGGGTTTCTTGAACCGTACAAAATGACTGACTGAGAAGAAACTGATGGTAGGCAACCCATGGACTGAAACTGGACCTGCACCCCACTGGAAAAAAAAAGAGGACATAGTTGGAAAACTTGTGACAGGAGAGAGTTGGCCAAAATATCAATGGAGTCCATTCTGGGAGAACTCAAGTCCAGTGGGAGATGACATTATGTGGTTACTGAAGATGCTGCCACCATGAAGGACAGTGGTCTTCTTATGGTAAGTGAGACATTCCCTCCTTCTCTCTGGAGTTTATGTTTCCTGAAAAGAAATGGCCGCCATGCCAGTCTGCGACCAGAGCTGTACATTAGGCCTTTTTTAGAGAAGACATTTTCACTTCACAGGAGGGAAAAAGCACAGCTGTAAATTATGAAATTAGGAATGGTTGAATTCCATTTAGCTGCTTTGGTTTCAGGGTCCTGGTATAGGTGCATGTTGGCTTACTAAGACACCAGTAGAATGGAGCCATCGACCCAAAATGTTTGCTATGGGTAAAATGCAGTGTTGCATGTTGCTGTATATGTTATGTGTGTAGTTCGCACACCCTCAGCATCCTGGAAAGGGTTGTAAGAGCTTTGAATGAATTGGGAATCCAACAATTTAACATTTATTAGTTGCTATGTCATTTTTTTTTAAATCTTTTGTTTGTAGCCTGTGCAGAGGTCTGATGGTTTCTTCTTGTTTTGGTTTTAAGCTGTGACATAGTTCATTTTAATAAGTAACTCACTATGGATTACTGCATGAAGGCTAATTTTGTACCAGTAGATTGGAGGGGTGTGTAAGTCATGTATTTGAAGCGTGTGTTTCTACGATTCATTAACTCAGTTGATTTGTGTTTTGGTTGAAAGCTGTAGTTTGTGTGTGACAGTACTGGGAAGCTACTTATACCAGTGCCTTACGACGTTAGTGAGTGGTGGAATAATTAAGGATTCAGTGTCCACTCTGTACAGTATATACAAAGGCTGCTCAAACCACTTCCCAGATCACTCCAAACTCGGGACTTTGAACCAGATGTGAAGGTTGAATATAAGTTATCTGGCAGGGCGTTAGACTCCAATGTATTCCGGTTTGTTTTTAACGAGTATTCAATCTGGCAAATTTACAGCATCAACAATCAGTTATTAAGGTTTGTGATCTTCGGCACAACAGAGTGTACATTCCAAGCACACATCTGCAGTTGGTTAAATTAAGTTCCTTTATCGAGTTGGTTAATGTCATGGGAATACTGTGGTGTTGAATAAATAATAAAAATGTTTATTAGTGACTACCGCTATTAGAGTACATAAATAAATGCTTTATATGGCAGTCCACCACCACAACTTGTATGCTGCTATATGAATGTGACACTGCCTCCTCCATCGGCACTAAATGTATAAACATGGTGGAAATTGCTAATACAGAATAGTTGTATAGTCATTGAAGAAAACACAACACCACTCCCTTTTCCTTCTTACACTTCTGTCCTATTTTCCTTTTGAAGTAATATGACCATCAACTTTGCTCCTAATTGGGTTATTTCAGCCAAGCAGGAAACATATAATGAAATAATTAAATGAATTTAGTATTGGTCTTGAATTGTAGGTCTTGAACAAATTGTGCTATTAGCTGTTTAGTTGGCCATATGTATTTTTCAGCTTCATTCCATCATGGTCCATCCTTGCACAAAGTCCGGGATTTCCGTTTTAGACATCAGGCATTCAAAACAATCAGATGTAATGCCACACTTTCTAGCCTCCAGGTCAACTTGCAGACTTTGAGCAGAAACTACTTGAAATAATCAGATCTTTTCTCCAGAAAATGAATCTTCCAGTTAGGCCTACATGAGATCGTCTTTAGCAGATGGATTTCTGTAGAACATTAATCAGATATGATCAAGAGTCGGAAAGACTTGACAAATGAGCCCAATCTAGTTAGACCTCCATAGTCGTATATATTTTCCACTCTTGAACCATCTTGTGAAAAACACATTTATATATCCTCCTGGTTATCTGTAATTCCCCCTGTATGCCACTCAATTCCTTCATAACGTCTGTGGAACTCAGCTCTCACACCAGATGCCCTGGCTGAGACTATAAATTTGTCTGATAAGAAAACCTCTCAGATAACTCAACCCTATGTCTCTTCTCACACACTTAATGCACATGCTTTGTCCTATCACAGACATGGTGACAAAGCAAGATAACTCCCTGTGATGTGGAATACACAACATGTATAATTACATCTACAAAGGACAGTCGAATAAAATCTGTTCTGAAAGTACAGTCATATAGTATGGCTTATTACCTTTTTTTTCTGAGTCATTCTTTATTTTGTTGTAGACATGGGAGTTTATTATCCCAATATCTTATTCCAATATTTCTTATTATAACATACTGTGTATTTTTTTTCCCACAGTGAGACACACACACACACACACACACACACACACCATCCTCTCAGGAAATCTACTGCTGATGGACATGATAACATCAGGACCATACTCCTTCTGTGACAGTTTGCAGGCTAGGAACCAGCTCAAACTGGATTAGAAATGCGAGAGTAAAAGAGATACAGACAGAGGAGGAAGGTAAAAACAGACAAAATGAGAGTGTGGAAGAGAGAGGAAGAAAAATGAGGGCGAACCATGGACCAGACATCTGAAGAGGTAGAGACATTAACCCAGGGTTAGGTGAAAACAAACATTCTCTCCTCACTCACCACAGGACGGGTTTGTGTTTTCCCCATCCTGCTCTGCTTTCTCTTTGTAGATAGCCATTGCACGTCATCTAACCTCTGTACTTTTCAGCATTGTGTAATGGTAAACAAAAACATTGGCCAATGATGTGTACGGTAGTTATAAACATGAAGTTTCTCCAGTGGTTGGTACGTTCCACATTTTTTTTCTTCAAAATTATAGCAAATAATTGGCTTAGAACTCTTGGTTTGCCTGCAAAGCAAGAAGTGCTGTTGATTAGCTGTCTGAATTCATTCAAAATGTTGGAGCTTTATTGACTAGAGTATTCATTAATTAGAGGAACAGGATGCATATGCACTAGTAAGTAGGTATATAGTGTACACCTCCATATATGGATTGTATGCACCGGGCCCATTCAGATGCTGATTTGTTTGATCAACTTTTAGAAAGCAGGCATCATTTTATGGAACCTACAGTATATGTGGGACACTACCTGTGGTCTATCTGAACTGGACATGCTTAGACTTCCTTAATTTAATAAATGTCTGTCTCAGTTTGTGAAGCACTGCAAATTATTCTTGCTCTTGACTACGGAAGAAACAAATCAGTGTACTGTAAAAGAAAACTCTAATCTCCAACTAGATGGAATTCTTCTCCTTAGGGCTTAATTGCTAGAATAGCACTTCACTTTTCAAAACACTTCCCATGAAGATAGATGGAAACACAAATTTAAGCGGCTAGCATGCAGTGACTTGGGATTTCTACAACAGTTCCATCCATCATCTGCTTATCTCCTTCACTCTCTTCCTACCACATCCCCTTTCCGAATAGGAACAAAGTGTAATGCTTTGTTCTGGTTCATAGAGTTCAACTTATTGCCAAATTACATAACATGTCTTTGCTGGAGCATTGCTTCATTTCTTGGCACATTACTGCCACATGTAGATTAGTGGAATAGTGTGAAACCATTGGCAGGAATGAGTACAGCATCACCCGCTTGCATGTGCGTGCAAGTGCACAAGACAAACAACACAGGACCCATTCTTAGAAAAACGGTCTCATAGCGTTACAGAGGTCAGATACCAAAACCAATAATTATTTTATCTTACTGACCTAAAGTCCCAGAGAGACAAACTAGATAACTACACTGGCTACTCTCTCTCCCTCTCTTTCTGTCACTCTCTTTCTGGATGCTCAATGGCTTTAGTGATGAAAAATTGGTTGGGGGTTAAAATGTGTTGTTAATGTAGTTATATAGCTTGAAGCTGTGTGGTGAAACCTGCACATTAGCATTTAGCAGAGCAGCAATGTTAGTTATGGATTTTGTCCAGTCTGAAGCTGCATGGAGAGGCATATTGGAACAATATCCCACACGTGACTCACAGTGCTTGCATACAGTTGCTGTTTTATCCACCACTTTTTTCTGTCATTGTCATATAAATGCGTAATGCTCCCATACAGCATAACGAAACTTCATCTATGCCAACTGTGAAGTCTCAGTCTCAGCGAATGCCTTTTTGAGCTCACTTTTTTTCAATTGAATTCAATCGGATTTTTACTTGAACTGTTCCATCCCTAGTACAGGCACAGTATGGCTACCTTGGTCACCAACATTTTGTCAGCACCCAGAGTCCAATATTCAATCACTAGTAATGCATGCAAAATGGAAGAAAATAGACATAAAGCATAGATATAAGCTCTGGAATGCACAGGATGTAATGTAGCAGCACTCTGAGCCCCCTGATGAGACCCCATATACCATAGGAGGCAACCTTCCAAGCATTTTATTTTCAGTCAATAAAAAACTCATGGCATTTTACTTTCAAACATGCTTCCTCTCTGTAAATTGTTCTCCAAGCTCAATTGGCTCTTGTTCTGATTTGATTCATTTCCATTTATATTTCAAGGCAAGACAGAAAACTACAGAACTGTTCCTGTTGATACTGATGTTTTAGAGATAAACATGGATGTGAACTGAAATTTGGGGTCAGCATAACTCAATCTCAATGATCTGTTCTTGTTTTTATTTAATTTTTTAATGATTGAATAAACACAAATGTCCTCAGTTTCAATAGTAAACATTTTGTTCAGACTGAGATATACATCATGATTACAAGTGCAGACCACAGAAGCCCAGAGGCCTTATCCTCACTGCACTGTTAGCACTCGGTGTGAACATTTGGGAGTCTGTTTAGCAATGGCATGATGGATCATAGTAGCTGCACCATGACAGAATATAAGAACAAAGCAAGAACAAAAGGTAAACTGTATTCAAATCATCAAATCATTGTGACAGTGGCTGCTATGTAATCCATCGGGGACAATGCACCTGTCAAAATACGTCTACTAAAAGTGCTTGTTGTTGTCACTGACAGGCTCATATTGTTCTACTTTTAAGTGTCTGACAACATTATGTAAAGGTTTCCTACAGAGATATACCTTTAAGACTCTTTCTGACGTGGAACTAAAGCCATTATATTGCTCTCTTAGAGCCACCATACTGAAAAACAGTAATTTTACCTTGCAGAACACAGGAGTCCTGGTGTACTGCTGCCTCAGTCGGTTAATTTGTTTGTGTTATTGGGTGACACACAATAACAAAAAAACTAACTGATCGAGGCAGCAAGACCAGCTACTCCTGGACCAATTCCAAAACGTTTTGTACCATTCAGACCCTTATGTACGTAAAAATATGGCCCAGGTTAAAAGTACCAGAATTACCCCTTTTTAAGTGTTTTTCCAGCTTAATAGCTAAACTTTTTTTTTTTTTTAAGAGCCACACCGTGTCTATTTTTAAATGTGAACATCATAGTAACCCTCCCAGAAGGATTTCTATCAGATTTTGTGGTCTGCAATGGAATTGTGTGTGTGTGTGTGTGTGTGTGTGTGTGTGTGTGTGTGTGTGTGTGTGTGTGTGTGTGTGTGTGTGTGTGTGTGTGTGTGTGTGTGTGTGTGTGTGTGTGTGTGTGTGTGTGGTATGTAAGTATAAGCATGTATAAGCACAGATGCATTGTGTGTTCTTCCTAATAACTATGGAGTATTAAGAGTACTATGGACGGTAATGGGTGTAAAAGCTGCTAAACTGAAACTATATTGTGAACGTAAGTTAAATTTTAAATAAATGCTATTTCACAGCGTGACTCAAACAAGATTTTATTATGACGTTTAGCTTATTCATATGCAAAACAATACTTGTATTAACTGTAGGCAACCCCTTTTTGAGTGTCTTTAACTTAAAATGTGATTTATCACACAGTGGAAGGGGCTCAGATTTATGGCTCAAAGAACTACAGCAAATTCCTCCCTGCAATGATATTGTTTTACAGTAAGGTAAAATATATATATATATTTAACCAGTGTCCAGGTTGAATGATCTAAGGTCCAAAATGCTTACCAGGAGTTCTTAGAAACTCTGGCCCTATGTAACCATATCTTATGTGGGAATCAGAATTTGGCATTTATTAGATTCATGTCTGTTTTCACTTGGGAGACAGGAAACAGACACTGCCTTTTATGGAAACCTTTGCTACCATGGATAAATAAGGATGGACTGTAACCACAAATGTGGAGGAAAGGGTCACATAGTCTTTGCAGTTCTCTGATTTTGTAAAGACTCTTTGGAATTAGTCCAGGTTCTTTGTGGTATTCACAGTTGAAGGGGTGGCCCAAAAGATAAACAGGAAATGCATCATCCACAGAGTATGCCCATGGGAGGAGAGGAGTTTCCTGCTAGTCAGGAATGCCGGCCATCATGCCATGCCCACAGCTGCTCTGTTGTCGCTCAGTGTCCATGTTAGCCATGCGGTTACACCACTATCAAAAATGAGTGGAATGTTACTTCTCATCTTTGAGTGTAGAATATATTAGAAGTGCTGAATAGAACAAAACAGCAGCATTTCTTTGGCATTCAGAAATGGAAAACACCTAATGGGGCAAAATAGAAAAACAATCACATGCTAAAGTACCAGCAAGTATTTTTTGTTAAACTTCAAGCATTAAAAGATTGTTTTTGTCACAGTTGGACATCACAGTGGAAAAGCTCATCGCTCACTGAGTTTTCTACATATTTCCAAGAAAAACAAGGGAATATTTTCTGTACCAAAGAGACGCAGTGATGTCTGACATTCTCTGTTATGTGGGGTTATGGGTTACTGTGGGTATTACATCCAAAGGAGGGTTTATCCTTTGGATATAATCCCCACAGTTACCCTTCCCCTAACACAATCAGTCAGCAGTGAATCAGCAATAATGTATACATCTGTGATGTTTACTTCCAGCTGTATACATCATAGATGTGCGAACCAAGAAGAGCGCTAACATTACAGTACTGTATGTACTGTAGACAGATTGCATGGGGCAGAATCAGAGCTTTGACACTAACACCTGATCCTTTATAACGATCTGAAATCTGACACACTACTGGATATGTGCTACTCATAACGATTGCATTTCAGAACTCTGAGCATTTGATTAAACGGTTTACTTTTACTGAGCAAGCAAAACTTCAGGTATAATCATCTTCCCACAGGGGATCTTATAATTAGTCTTTCCATAACCAAACTTTCACTGCTCTCCTTGTGTCAGGATCCACAAAGTGTTCTTACCAACCACAAAAGGTTGGACTATTCCCTGGCAATTGGATTGTGAGTATAGAACAAGTCCTCAGTCTGAAGAGGCGCATTAGAAAAAGGCTCTCCTTTGCCCCAATCACATTAGTGCTGCACAGAGCTGCCAATTAAGAAGCAGTCTATGGTGGTTCGGCTGACTTTTATTGGCTAAACAAATTTGATGAAAGTATGTGGTTTTGACCTTTTTGCTGCATTAAGGTCAAACTGGAGGCATTGAGAAGCAGAGCAGAGATGAGATGAGAAGAGATGAAAATGGCAGACTAGTCAAGCCCTACTTTAAAACAACAGATCAAAAGTGCGATAATCCCCTATGGAACCGTCCATTATCAAATTAGGTGGTTTTAAAGGAGAATGTTATTTCCAGTTTGCAAAGATCTTGTCCCAAGAAAAACTGTTCTGGTAACTTTATATCCATTGATAAACATTCTGCAGCAGAGCCAATGTGAATGTTGTTAAACTCTGGACCCAGTCCCTAATGTAAGAGGTCCTAAATTTCAACAATAACTGTTTAATTGTGTTTCAGAAATAAGTAAGCAGATGTTTTACTAACATCTGGTAAATTCAAGATTCTTCACTGAATTGCTACTTTTGCTAAAACGCTTCAATTGAAACCAGAAACGGAACTTTGGATTCAGTAAAAAGGCCATATTATACTAATTTTAAGGTAGTTATAGTTGTATTTCGGGGGGCTCTACTAAAATGGGTTTACATGCCTTACATGCCTATACTGGCCTTTGCTGCAGCATCTCTGTTCACCCTCTGTCCGTACTGATTTCTGTTTCATGTGGACTTTAAGGAAAGCGGAGTGCTATTTGCTTCCGCATATTTACATATTGTAAGGAGGGACTTGTCACTGAAGTCAATAACACTGTGTGTTACGGCCCCGGGTCAAACAACAGTAGCGAGACCTTTAGCTGACTCTACCGGGACTGCACGGCAAGGGACTGAAACAACCCGCTTCGGTAGCTAGCATGTGTCACCTTTTGTTTTATTGGAAGACAAAATGATCGGATTTTTAAATTAAAATACAAAGAAATTGACTTTTTGGAATACATTATTAAATACGGGTACAAGATGCAATCTTAAAGGGTTCAAATTAAATTTTTCATTTAACCTGGAGTGCTCACCATCCATTATCCATACCGGTCCGTGTATGTTTTGGTCATTGGATTTTCCTTTCAGAAACGGGTATTAAAAAACAGAAAACGAGTGGTTATTTCATTTTCGTTTTAAAATACAAAAATTAAAATTGAAATACAAGGCGTTTTTCTTTTTCATGGTCAAAAAGGGATGAGCGAAATTAAAAAAATGATTCGATTTTCATTTTCTATTTCATATAACGAAAAATAAAATCACTAGAAAACAGAAACGGAAAAAAGACCTGTTGTTTCATATTCTGAGACCGGATGTTGTCACTTACAGGACGGTGCTGTGTAGAAGAAACAGTAGGATAGTAGACTGCGGTCAATCCAGCCGTGAGTCCGATCTCCGTGGTCAAATCAGCCGCACTTAAATTTAGAGTGTACAAGTATTCTCAGCATTTTAGTAAATGCGGAGAAGCAGCGTATTTACTTCCGGTCTTTTCTCCGTTTCTGTTTTCTAGTGATTTTATTTTTTGTTATATGAAATAGAAAATGAAAATCGAATATTTTTTTATATTTCGCTCATCCCTTTCTGACCATGAAAAAGAAAAACGCCTTGTATTTCAATTTTAATTTTTGTATTTTAAAACGAAAATCAAATAACCACTCGTTTTCTGTTTTTTAATACTCGTTTCTGAAAGGAAAATCCAATGACCAAAACATACACGGACCCATACCCACGCATCTTTTGCAGGTTTGCGTGGAGCTTACCCTGACTCACAATCTGTCAAGAGGCGGGGAACAACCTGGACAGGTCACCAGTCACAGGGCTCATATACAGACAATGTACGTGGTTCGAACCCAAGACCTTGCTTGAGGCAACAAGGCTAAACACTGCCAGCACCCTCCCTGCTGGCACCCACCCCTGCCTTACACAGGTGATGCTTGTTGGGTGGCTTCTATGCAGGCATTCCACTGGCTTAACATATTAACACAGTCTTTTTCCTTAAGTTGTGTGTTGGATAGGATCCAGGTTTTACTCCTCTTTGTGTCTTAGCTTTACTGGTCAAAGCCAGGTCATGTCCACCAATAAGTTGCTATAAATGCACTGCCTTCAGATAGCTTTACAGCTGGTCAATACACTGTACCCTTTTGCATTTCTTGAAGGAGTTTTACATAAAGATATTTTGTGTGTCCTAGTTGTCCCTACTCATGATAGGGAGTGAACTTTATGATTTACTACTTTTTTTCCTGATAAGTATTATCAAAAGTCACAATTACAAGTACATAAAAAGTCATATTTTCATAAATCCTCAGTTACTGCTCATCTTGAAGTGCTTTTTATCCTGAAAAGGCAGTGATCAGTGTTCACTATATTTTGAAAGATTGTTGCTTGTCCCTTTTGTTTGTTTCTGCAGTCTTTCTTGTTTACCTAATTTCCTATTTATTATATATGAGCTGTGCTATCCATAACTACTTAAACTGTATTTTTACTAGTGTGTTCACAGTGAAAAGGCACAAAAATAAGTAATCAAAGATGTCAGTATGCACTCTAATTTAACTTTTATGGGTATGATGGCGATGTAAGTTATTGCCCCATAATGGTTGAAAAGTCTTATCAACATCTTATCTGAAAAACAATGTAAAAGTGTTATCTTTGGTTAAACATGTTGCTTTTTCTTTAAGATCCAAAGGCACAATCCAAAGGTTCACATCTTTTATTATTTGCTGAAAATGGATAGCTTACATTTATTTGTATACACTAAGTGCCAAAACAGTATGAATGAAAATTTCACATGTAGTTTATACTCAATATTGTTGGTATACCGTGCACATTTTGGAGACCACTAAGCCATTGGAATTAGAAACCGTATCACTTTCTGCATGCCAAAGGACATTCTTCCCCGTAAATACCTACCCAGAACCAGTGTTTAAAATACAGTATTATGTAAAAACACAAGCGTTGCAGATGTATATGCAGTAAAGTGTTTTGTAGATGATGTCTTCAAGAGTAATTGACAAACAAGGAAACCTATCATGTTTGCAGCAGAGGGTTGTGAACAATAGTAAATCAGCCAGCAAAGGTGCAAAGAATGTACATTGAAGGCCTGTGTGCCAGTGTTGCAGCAGGCTAACAAAGGGAGAGACAGTGGAAAGGCACAATCAGCTATGAGAAGTCCTCATTCAGCAGTAAAACTAAACCATTAGTCAAGAGGAACCCATATCTAAAGTACCTCAAAACTGACATTAAATCAGAACACATGGTCTTTAAGTGTGTGTAGAAGAAATTCTTTATTATCACAGTGTATATACTTCAGACTTCTTCATAGATAGTTGTCACTCACGTTTAACAGGACATTGGTATTGTACACAGTATTTTTGTAAACATAGTCCAGGAAAGTCAGGGTGTATTTTGTTCACATTCATATGTGACAAAGTAGCCCAGGTTACACTGAAGAATATTTTTCCTAAATATTTTATCTTAGCTATACATCGAACACCATGTTATGACTGTGGACGTTTACGTTTAAAATACTTTACATTCACGTTTTGTTATAAACAATTTGATAAATACAAGATTAGATATAACAAAAGAATATATTTATATATTTTTATATCTTCTTATATTCCACATATATTTGTTTTTTTTTCTTTGTGGCTTTATTCCTTTCAGCAAGGGTCTGTTATGATTCAAAGTTAAAATTAAACTCTATTCCAATAAATAAGAAACAGAATAAGATCATCAAAAACATTCCTAAAGGAACATATTGGCACTTCTATGGTGATGAAAAAGTGGAACATCACAAGATATGTTTGAAATCAAAATAAGAGTTGTTATCATGCATTTAACATAGTAGTTCATATACAGAGCAGTGAGAGAGGCATTCCCTCTCCCATGTACTGTACATTAACTGCATACTGTGTGGTTGGCAACAAAATCCCGATACACACACAGACATTCACACTAACTCTTTCTCTTGCTAAAGCCACAGATATTCCTCAGAAGCACTGGACAGACAAACATTTGTAAAGTAAAAGTCACACAATAATAATACAAAACATTTTGTAACAGTTATGCCATTTGTTTTGCTGAAATTTTCACCTTCAGTAAGCAGCCAGACAATGACCAGGCACAGCCTTAGTCTCTAGAGATAAAGGCCTGGATGTGAGTCTGGCCTTTCAAAGCATACGGGGTGAATTAAGCCTGCCTCAGTTCTTTTACAGCTTTGGAGTGATGCATGCATTATTCCCTTTTCTGTAACAAAATGTGACACAAAAGCATTATATCAGGCCTTTTTTCTCTTAGCTAAGGAGCTTGACCTTGATGCACTGTTGACCCACAGCTCTTTGGCTTGAATATCAAAGGACTGGGTCAAATCGAGAGATTGCCATCCACAAACTGTGGTTTGATTTAGTCGGTTCCTGAGTCAACACAGTTTTTTTTGTTTTTTTTCTTCCTGTACGGACTGTAAGAAACATGGAGTGTCTCGCTTGATAAGGCACTGACACAGATAAGCAACTCTGCCAACAGAATGGCAAGGACAGAGAATTTCTTTCATTATCAACATAATAATAAATAATTACAGGCCTAAAAAAGTTTTTTTTAAAAAATGAAATATTTGGGTGCCCTGTATAGTTATACACAGGAATATAGATACAGAAAGATAGGATTGTTTTGGTTTTAATTATAATTTCTGTCCTTTCCAGGAGATAACATTACAAACTATACAAAATCACAACTAAATTAAAATAATAGAAAAAACATAATTATGTCCACAGGCAAATAACATGTACATTTTCCGCATGGGATACCCCTCCCTTATGAGCTGATGCTTTAGAATGGTATTGAAATGTTACTGTAACATAGCTCTGAAATCAAAGTGCTTGAAGCTACTGTTGACAACAAAGGCCTTGGGTAGTAAATGCACAGGGAGAAGAGGGGAGGCTGCTGAGAGGTTGGAGCCTGTCGCTCTCCTTGTCTGTCCCACCACTGGTGGCACACAGGAACTCCAGACACCAGATGTGAGGATGGATGAGGGAATTCTGGGTATTTATCATCAGATGGCCAACCAGTGTCTGAGCTGGAAAACAAAAGAATGTCTTGGGTCTGTTTTGTGACTTAATGTCAGCTGTTTTTTAGTTTACCTGCCTTGGTTGATGTTTTTTTCCTCGCTTACTCACTGAGTAGTAGCTGTTGTTTTTATAAGCCACTCTTTAAAAGGCCTACACATAGTATTATCTCTTAGTTCTACTCTTCATATGGTTCATTTTGGTACAATAGCAATAGTTGGTGCACAGATCCATTCACAAATAATGTATTTAAATCCAGATCAATTGCAGTCATTTAGCCATTTCAAAAAGACACTGTTAGAAAGCACAAAAATGTACCCTTACTTTGAACTGCCGTACATTTCCTTCAGCGACCAAATGATGTTCATGTTCTGGAGTGATGCAGTAGGCTATTCTCTGCAAAACAAATAATTACCACACATAATTTGCAACACTCCTTTACATCTTTGAGACATACATACAGTAACCCACACTTGCCTGTTAATATATCTCAATATATCTTCTTAAAAAATTGTTTTCTTATTTGATTGTAAAATTCTTGCCTTCTTGATCTTTCAGATCTGCATATTGTCAGAGGAGTCCACGTAATACTTGCAGATGCAACAAGGAATGTAATCAAATCTAACACAAGACATTAGTAAAAATTATCATTATTATAAATCTCTGACAAAATATGCCAATGCCTTTGGGAAACCGTGAGGAATCCTCATCAAGAACTTCAGCGATGTTTATTTTGGTCATTCTAAGGAAGAGATAGCCAAAACCCTGATAGGTGGTGACAGGAATTTTCCAGAAGAATGTGTGTACTGAGAACCTGAGAAGAATCTTCAACCTTGAGTACCAACGGGAAATGCCAATGGGATGTGGGAATTGTTACAGTAGAGTGAAGCTGACACTGGCTGACTGCTGAGGGATGAAAATATCTCTCTGGTGCTTTGATGATTATGGTCATAAAATCAATGCTTTGAAGTTATCTTTTCATTTGAAAGTGTTCTCACAGTGCCAGTGTCATCAAGTTGAGAGAGTAAAGTTTGCTCAGAAATCAGATTGCTGTTTTCAAGTTTTGTTTGAAAGAAGAGCACACTGTATTCCCTTTAGTCACAATTGTGCTTACACACAATCTTACACTGGCTTTATCACCTTGTATACTGACCTCTTTGAATGTTCCTGACACACTTAAGAATTTATATATGGCGTAGCAGGGAACAAACAGCATGGAGGACATGGCCACACCCCAGCCCACTACGTTAGACCAGTGAGGGAAGACGTACTCGTCATATTTCAGGACTGATGATGTCAAAGTACTGGCTATCACCACAAACTGTGATAGAGAGAAGAAAGAGAAAGGAAGAAAGAGAAAGTGTCACATAAGGAGTTACATATTGTTACATGTACTTGTATTGGTGCTGTTTGTAATGTTTGGAATCTCTTCATACGTGCAGTGCACATCATTAGATGCTATGAGATATTTTCTCAATCACAATAATAATCTCCTGTGTTACTAGCACAATGCTACATGATTAAATGTTAACAGAAAAGGACATCTAATTGTTGCACTTCAAGTTGGCAATTTTTGACAAGGGTGTGTACTCTTTTAGAGTACAAAGGCCTGTCATTGGGACAGCACCAAAATATATCTGTAAACAATGGTAATTTATTTTTGCATTTGTCCCTTTTTCTCACAATATGAAATGACCAATTCTCCTGCATTGTAGACCTTGTTACTGCAAACGTACACTGTTGTCCAGGGGAGGGTGTAGACAGTCATGAGCTTCCTCTGATACAAATGGTTGTCTACACCAACTCCTGGACAGAAGTGCACACAGCCGCGTGCTTCCTCTGCACATGAGTCACAAGCTTTATCACCTGCAGGAGAGGAACTCACCGGGAGGCGCACTGAGTTTCAAACTATCCTCCCTGATCCCACCTCCTCTCCGGGTGCAATCCAGAAGCACCATTCACATGATGATTGAATCTGGGTCCCTGTGGTGGTGTGTGCCACCCAACTTATTACATTAGTTTAGCTATTGATTCTAATAGGAATGCATTTCAAATTCTGTGTTAAATTTTACAACTGAGCTGGCCAGCACTGTATTACTGACACAACTAACATATGTTTACTGCCTGCTGGAATGAATGATACCTTTGTACAGCTTGTAGAAAATTGGGAATGGCAGTTAATGGAAGACATCAACCATCATAGTTTTAAATGTCATTTCTTTTATACATTTTAGTTGATTTATGTGCTGAATTTTCGATTTCCCTGTCCAGGATACCAGCTCAATGTAACTACTTTTAATGTTTTTTATTCCTCTTACCAGCAGAAAAGCTGGGCTGACAAATTTCCAGCATAGTCTCCAGTAGAGTCCTGGCTTAAAGCCCATCATTTTCTCAATGTCTTCGCTGAAGCGGTCCACACCTGGAGTGAGCATGAAAAGTTACACAGCAATGTTATACACATTCAACATTAAATCAATGTAGGCTACAGCGAGTTATTTGAGCAAAGTATGCAGTCTCTCTGGACAGTAGGAGGGAATGCAACACATGATAGCCTACACCCTCGTAGTCTACTGATTTTCTTTTTTTCCCGGTCTGACCTTGAGCTGACATAACTCATCATGTGTCTCTGACTTATTTATTTCATTATCCCATCAAGATTCTGCCATGCTGTTATCAATATTTATTGTTATGTTTTTTGCTCCTGCTCTGGAAAACCTCTTGATGTGGGCCCCCCATTTTTTGTTTCTACATTTGTTTTTCTGTAAATTCCTCTTCCCCTTTGAAGGTCTACATATGGTGAAGAAATACACTAGGTATGCTAGGTTAGATAGGCCTGCTGTGTCTTCCAGCATGCAATCTTTTGACTTATGACATGTTTTTTTGTTTTTTTTGGCAATGTTTTGTCCTGTGCTCATCCCTGTACTGCATATGTGAAAGTACACAGAGATAAGTAGATAGGTTATTACACTGATCTTGTATTTCTGATCATTTATGTCACTGATGATTCTTGTCATATATAGATAATGGCAAGTGTTCATAATATAAATGTAGTTATTTTACAAAAATAATTTAATGCCAGTGTACTGTAGAATTTCATACCATAAAACCACGACACTCCAATGGCCTCGATCAACACGGCAAAAAGTATAGAAGTCCCTGCTGCATACTTATCGAACAGGGTCAGCACGTAGATCCCACCCTACAGAGAGGGAAAGAGAAAGAGAGAAAATACAGTGTTTGTGTGTCTGTGAGGTATATAAATCTCCTTGTGTGCAGTCAGCAAACCAATGATCTCTGAGCACACACATGCCTCTCATGGTGGAAGAGGGGATTCTGTGTGTATTGGAGCTTTTGTACCACAAATCTTTGATTTGTATCCTGAGTGGTACAAATTTGTATCTTGTTCCAGGGAACTAGCATAGGAAAGGCATCATTCACTTTCTCAATAACCTTATTGATTTGATTAAGCAAAGAAACCATGTGAATCACTAACATAATACTTTTTCTGGCTCAAAAGTCTGTATTTATATAACCAGTAAGCATGTCTCCTTGGTGCTGATACTATGTAAATGAACAGAGAAAATTAATAATTTGCTTCCTGGGCACTGCTTTATTTCTAATTTGTTAACAGAGTGTGATGCAATAGCGTTTTTGATCATTTCTTTGAAATAGTTCTGCATTTTTTTAAAGCAATTTTTCAGTGACGACATATCATCATGAGACTTGGAATACTTCCTTCCAGGAAGCGTTGACGTACAGTTTAAATCTCTCATTTATCATGTTTTGAGACTACAGGACAGTCCAGTGAGACAGACAATTGTAGTGTAGGTAGTTCTTTATACAGTATTTGTACATGGCTGAAATGAATGCAAAGCTATATTTTACTAAATAATTACCACTCAAGAGTTAAAGACAAAATGATGCAATACATCAGCAAGCATTATCCTAAAAGTGTGACTTTGACAAGTACTTCAGTCAAGTATTGAAACCTGATACTGACATTAGTAATGCACAGCAAGGCAATCAGGAAGGTTCCAAAGGCTGTGGCGAAGGTGAAGAGCTTCCTGTTTCTCTTGAGGATCTTGAAGTCATCTGTCAGGCCTGTGATGACTGCCTCCATGCCACCCATCTGGTGGAAACAAACAGAGAGAGACATGACACTCAGATATCTCTACCCAGTGAAGGTGTTCTCGAATGGACTGGTTTCATTTTCCTAGACTTTGACTTGAGCATTTCAGTCAGTTTTGTATGCTACAGGTGAGATCCTTTCAGAACTTCCACTTGACAAAAATATTTACAATAGTCACTAGTATGCTGATATATATTAAACTGAACAGTTTTCTCTTAAGAACAAAAAATGAAAAGTTGGATCTTGACTCTGCAGAATGCTGTATGTGCAGAGTTTGACACTAGAAGGATGTTTTCACATTCATCTGCTGTAAGTGGAAAGTTTCTCTGTTCTCATTGAAAATCGTATTTTGAAGTGTCGGGCCTATGAGCACGATTTGACATCACAAATAGTTTGGAAGTCAGTCCTGGTCCAGTATGCACCATATACAAGTGTGATGTAAAAACTGGAAGCCACCAGTGCACATACAGTGAGAATGGACTTTACAGTTAGGTAGGATACTTCTTGTGTCTGGCAGGAAAACTTTAGAAATGAACATAATTTGCATATTCAGAGATTCTGGAATTTTTAGGTAGGATTGGATGAATTGAAGTTGGGTCACAGACAGCCGGTAATCTTATCAAACCATCTTTGAAATGAACAGTTAGCCCTCATTAAGAAAGCAGTCAGTAGTAAAATGAAGACAAACGTTGCCATCAGAAATAATCTTTAACCACTCAAGTCTTCTATCCCCTGAGGCTGGGGGCAGATGTAGCATTTTTTGCTGGTTATTTCAAATTGTGTCACTTTGGTGCTGAGTAAATTTCCATTAAGTTAAGACCTGCAGTCTCCAGTTGTGACTTCCTGACTTATAGATCTTACATTATTATAATAATAATAATGATATTTTAGTATAATACTGAAATGGTCTTCATCTGATCTACTTGATAAACGACAAATGATGAAGAGTTAATTACTTGGTTACTTTGTTGACAGATAGGAGGCGATATAACTAAACCTTGTTTATTTAGAGCCTGAGTGAGTCATAGGGAAGATGTTTTTGTTAAATTACTGCTGGCTTTTGAAATGTCAAAGAAGGAAGCTTTTGTTGGTGCAGACCATTTACAGTCACTTTATGCTGAACCAGAGACATAGTTTACTCCACGCGACTTTACTCTTATTACTTAAATTCAGCAACTTACCCATACCATCAGTCGTCAAGAATCATATTGGTTTACAGTTTTACACACCAAAGAGGTGCTGGATGCCCACTCAAATCCTCTTTATTATTTGCCCTGCTTATTGAACAGTTGGCAAAGTCAACAGCACTCAGAACCTGAGCTGTAAAGTGTGCAACCATAAAAGAGAGAAAGAAAAAAAAGAAAATTGGGAGTACATTACATTTGACATTTATTTAGTCAACTTGATTTAGATGACATTCTACTGTGTTATTTCCATGACATAGCAGAGTAATTGTTAACATGACAGGTCATGGGAACATCACATCATTTAAAGTAAATTGGTGCTTAGGGGGGAAAATGGCAGTTGCTCAGAGATTAACTTGCACAGTGAGTATTCAATGCCCATTAGTTTCCAACGAATGTCAGGTTTAATGGGAAACTCAACAAAGCTATCCAACATGATACATGATATCATTACCATCCTGAGGATGCCTCGATGTGCACTGTCTACTCTGTTCTCCATGTGCACAGTAAAGGTGGCACTGGGTAAAAAACAGGAAAAATCACTCCTCATTTGAGATGAAGAACTTTATCTATCTTTATCTTTAGATTCAGAACTATGTAAACCTATATCCAGCATTTTGCAAGCACCATATGCATGCATTTCATCAGTAATATTGACCACTCAACTTGAGTTACTCTTGTATTTGCGCTTTTATACATGTACTACCTGTACGTTTTTAAATGTTTATTTAATTGCCACTTGTACATCTTGTTAGTATCTGCCCATGGTTGTAAAAGAGCTGTCCTCTGTCCATTCCATCCAGGTAAAAAGATTTCTACTTCTAAGAGTGTTATTTTGTTCTATATAGCGGTCGGAGTGGTTGTTTGGACTCACCGAGCTGTCAATGCCCAGAGTCAGCAACATGATGAAGAACACAATGGCCCAAAATGTTGAGCCCGGTAGCGTAGAAATTGCCTCAGGGTAGATGATAAACACCAATCCTGCCCCTGTACACCCACCAAAGCAAGTGAGGAAAAAATATACAAAATATGCTATGTGATGTACAGAATAACAGCAACATACAGCAACAGGCAGTCAGTGATCGTGTGGTGTATTTTTTTTAGCATAGTGGTTGTTTCTGGACTATCAGCACTTACCTTCTGTGGCTACATCTTCTATATCCACTCCATGTTTGTAAGCCATGTAACCAAGAACAGAGAAGATGGCAAACCCTGAGAAAAAACTGGTGACGCAGTTCACAGTGCTGGTCAGGAGAGCATCCCTAAAGACAGAAAACACACAACAAAAACAAGTTAAAAAAGAAAGCTAGGTTTCTTGATCTAATTTTTGACATTGTGTTTTGTAGCTTGGTTTTTTTTTTTTTTTTAAGTATATTTTTGGGGCTTTTATTGCCTTTTATTATAGTGACAGCTGAGGGCAGACAGGAAAGGGGGGCAGAGAGAGAGGGGATGACACACAGCAAAGGGCTGCAGGTTGGATTTGAACCCTGGGCTGCTGCAGCAAGGACTCCGCCTCGGTACATGGGTCACCAGCTCTACCAACTGAGCTATCCAGGCGCCCATAGCTTGGCTTAATATTCACTAACTTTGTTTTAACAGGGACAGTAAGCCAATATGTTTCAAACATATTAAGTCAAAACGGGGCCATATGTTCTTTCAAGTTTTCATGGGTTGATCTTCAGCCAAACACTGTGTTTAAAAGGGGATATTCAGGTTAATGAGAAGCTTTTGTTCTCTGCTCCTAGTTGGTGGTTTGATCTGTAATTAGTGAGCTGTTCTGTGGCCACTAATCTGTAGTTGTCTGAAAAATGGAACAAGTTCAAGTTGGCCTTGGCCACCTCCTGGGTTGAGGGAGAAAAAATCTCTTAATGAAGAATTTTTTTCTTACTGACTTTGAAACCTCTGATTTTTCTGGGGGGTTTTTTGTATTGCAGTCTGTGATAGAACCTTTTACAGTTTTTATTCAGTCTTACGCTTTACTCTGGTCAACCAGGTCATTACACACACACACACACACACACACACACACACACAATGGAGGACACACTGCTAAGAATCCTTTTTTATTTTTTAGTGGCAGCAGCAAAATCATTTTAGCCTTATTTCTTGTAGAGATTTTCTCTAGCAAACTCCAGCAAAATATGTTTTGTCTGCTGGGTGTATATTTACAACTATGATAGGTTAAACTGCTGTTTTGCCAACAGCATCTGCCTCCAACAGCACTACTGCAACCTATTAATGTGGAAAAAGATTAGCCAAAGCCCACAACCTGGGGTCTGCTTTTTCTGAAGAAGTGCAGCACTGTCACAAACCAGTCAACATAC
The DNA here is from genome assembly GCF_905237075.1 of Dicentrarchus labrax. Taxonomy (NCBI): domain Eukaryota; kingdom Metazoa; phylum Chordata; class Actinopteri; family Moronidae; genus Dicentrarchus; species Dicentrarchus labrax. The sequence goes on from NW_026136719.1 coordinate 25,433,989, forward strand.
AGCCTTTGGCTATTATCTGGCAACCCTTCCTGGCCTGTACTTTATCTATCCTGCTAACACCTGGCCATTGGGGTCAGCTGAACTGATTAGCATCACCTCTGCTGCTTTGTGATCCAGTTACATGCTGGAAAAGGCCGACCGCTCAAAAACAGCAGGATGTTATATTGCTGTCGGCTTCTCTTGGACTATCAAAATTCACAAATACAGTGCAAGCTCTTACCTGTAGCAGTTATTGTCAAATTTATTATAACTGGCAAATGCAATCAGCACCCCAAATCCTGCTCCTAGTGAGTAGAATATCTGGGTGGCAGCATCAATCCACACCTACGGTAAAAAAGAGAAACAATTTTTTGAATTCCTCAAAAAAAAAAGAAAAGAGTGAATGCAAAGGCTTTATTCCATTATTTATTATCTTTGGAAATGCATGTTTACCTTTTACACTTTTTATCAGCTAGGAATGTCTGGCTCTTTGCAAAACATGTGAATTACGTATATACATGAGTGCCACAAATGCTCTGCAAAACTGAACTTTTTCTCAACCCTTACACACATACGTCAGCTCAGCTAGTGGAAGATTGTATCTGAAATATGCGTGCATAAACTACATTCATTCATTTACACATTCAGTGAGGGAGGCACCAATGGGAATCTAGCCTTTAACCCTTAGAGCATGAATTACTCCACCCAGCAAATTACAGGAATACTGAAACAAGGTTCTTTAAATTCACATGGACTCTTACGTAATGTTGTTCGTAAAGTCTAACATAAATAGGTCTGAAATTCCCATGTGTAAACACAAAAAGTCAACAAATACAAATCCTGAAGGACTGTCAAATATTGAAACTTGTGTTGTGACCAACATACACTGTCACTAACCTCTAGATTGTTGAGCCGCTTGAAGTCAATATGGAGGTAGGCCCTGATGCCCTTCATGGCCCCTGGTAGAGTTATGCCTCGAATGAGCAAAACAAAAAGGACGACATAGGGCATGGTAGCTGTGATGTACACTACCTGAAATACACAGGACAAATCGGTAAAAGAGGAAAGAAATGCACCATACAGACTGTTTTTCATTTAACCATTCTATCAATGAACAGACGGAAAATGTCCGATAATATACAAGTTCAATATGTAGTCAGTATGATAACTTAAAAACTATGATGGCAACTTAAAAATCATAGTGTTTGATACAGTTTGTTGCTTGAATGCAAGTGACTTCAGTATATTATATAGCACTGAATATAAACACTAAATGGTAGAATAGCATCCAATCCTTACAATGTTTATCACTGCCTCTTGACTAGCCTTTTTTTACCTCGTACCAACAGTTTATACTGAGCAGTTTTACAAGATATCTGCAAAGTGTCACAGAATCACAGCTCCACATTCTTGTACAAATATTGTAGATGGCATTAAATGATATGGGTAAAACATTTTTGAATTAAAAAAAAAAAAAAAAGTAAAAACTGAGAAAGCAACAATTGTTTTTGTTGTTTGGTTGTCCAGGTCTGTACCTTCCCTGAGGACTTGACACCTTTCCACAGGCTGAAGTAGAGTATGAAGACCACCACAACCAGACATAAGGTCAGCTCCCAGCGAGGTAGGCCCAAGTCCTGGATACCCCTACTCTCATGGAGATGTAGCACACCCCGTCTGCAGAACGACACACACACACAACAGAAAAATATATACTGCATCATCCAGAAGACATTCTTTTTATTCTGATATATTGTACTGTATTTCACAGCTTTAAACACTACTTGGCACACATGATGTGCTGTAATTTTTTTATGGTATGGCATGTTGTTTTGTTTTTGGCTACATCTTAACAGATGATTCTGTCAAACGAGCCCACCCTGATTCTACTGCAGCTGGGGCAGTCATAAGAAAACAGCCCACACTGTAAGTGCCTGGGGTGAAGATGGGAGATGAAGTATGGGACAGAGGCTCTCTCAGGACATGCATTACAGCACTACACCTTCAACCAGTACTTCCAAACTACTATCACCCCAGTTAGGGCTGGGCGATAAATCGATTTTATCGATTAATTCGAATTTGTAGTTAAACACAATTTATTTTTAGTTAAAATCAGTTTTCTCTTGAACTTCCACAACACCGGCGCTCCCCCCCCCCCCTCTCCACAGATAAACACAACATGGCAGCAAGCCAGGATGAGCTCGTCCCCAAAAAAGGCACAGTGTCGTCGGTTGCTTGGAACTGGTTTGGTTTTGTTGCGTCCTACAGCAAACAAACCACGACCCACTGCAAAGTTTGTTTGAAAGCTGTTGCAACCAAAAGGTAGGTAGGTAAGACAAATTTATTCCAGCACCTCAAGCAGAGGCATGCAGCCGAGTGGAAGAAATGTTGCTCTCTGCGAGATATACAGGACCGCAGCCCAAACACCCACTAAAAAACAGTCTACAAAAAAAACGATTAAAATCGTAAATCGGGTTTGGTGTGAAAAAAGATTTTATTTTTAAGCCATATCCCCCAGCCCTAACCCCAGTATATCCTTGGCCAAAATATTCACTTTAATGGCTTGGAAGAAATGAATTCCAATTGTTTTCAACACTAATGCAGATTAAATATCTTTTACCTAAAGTAAAGGTATCCATCTTGGTGAAAGCTTAGTGAAGCTGGATCATACAGCCATCTGTTGACTGAAAGTGAAATAACTGTGTTTCCCTTTCTCTCTCCCTCTCTTCCAACTACACACACACTGCTTTGAAACTGTCAATTATGACCTCTGATATTGTTTCACTATTATCAGCCATTCTCCTTGAGCTTACTGTCAGATCAAGGTGAACGTACAAAGGTTCAAGTGTTTTATCATGACATAATGAAACAAAGGGAGACAAATGGTACCTCTTGCATCCCTATCTAAATATTGTTTCCAGCTGCGAGCTCATTTTTTGACTGTCAGAGGAGAGAGAAGGAAGTGTACAACTTAAGTTTACAATATTGTAGGAGCAAAGTAAATGTGATAAATTGGTGTGGCCTCTTTAGTCAGAAGTTGCTGTCATTATGTCATGCCATCAGCATTACATCCTCTCAAAATGTTCAGCTCATCAGCTTAGCCTTTTAAAGAGGACCAAAGCAGGAAATGGACGTGAGAATACGCTTAAAAGAATAGTTGGGAACCATGCTTAGTTTCAGCGATTGATTACCTATTGATTATAATCCATTTTATGTCTGTGCGTAAGGTACGGAGCTGGAGTGACGCTGTGTTTGGCTTAGCTTAGCATAAAGACTGGAAGCAGTGGGGCCTAGCCTTGCTCTGTCCAAAGTGAAAGGAATATACATTCCCACAGCTCTAAAGCATGAATCTTATTAGTTTAACCTATACAAATTTGAGGTTTTAGGGTCATAGAAGAACTTCTTGGTGAACAACAGCTGGGGATAGAATGGGCCAGGCTTGTAGTTTTCCTGTACATTCAGTCTTTATGTTAAGCAAGGTTAAACACATCCTGACTTGAGCTCCATACTTGAAATTGAATCAGTCTCTTCACCTTACTCTCGCCTAATGGGTCCCAAAACCTTTAAGTCCCAGAAACCAAACTGGTGAAATTAAGTTACTACAACTGTGTTTCCACTCTATCTGAATAATCCTTGAGATTAGACAAATTACCACAATAAAAACCAACAGCTTTGTTTCTTTCATCAAAAGAAATGGTTTGGTTTTTTTCTTTCTCAATACATGTATCAAACAGTTATATGGTTTTGATGCCGGTAGATGTGAGAGGTAAAGGGGGGATTTATCGCTCATGTCATGGTAGTTTGTGATTGAGTGAGTGAAAGCAACAACAAGAGCTTGAGGTCTTCTTGGATCAATTTTTTTCCATCTATCACATTTGATTGCCTGATTGTTCATGCAACACGTGCACCAGCTGTTTTGCCTGATGCACTTTGCCAAGGCGTTTTTGAAGCAGCTTCACCTGTAGCGATGCATCTGTCTGATCGGCCCCTAAGGCTGTTCCAAGGCATAATAAATGCTTTGTGAAATGGCACTGTAAAACACTATTCATAAGGCCTGAACATATAGAAATATCTGTCCAGATGAGGACTCATGATGGGCAAACATGAATCCACTGACAACTAAGACAGACTATGTGATGTTTTACATTTTTATGTCTCTCCAAAGCTCAGAAGCATCAGTGTATAAAACCCAGTTTCTGCCGCAACTTGGACTATTCCACATCACCCTTAGCAGGGGCAGTAGTGGACTGAACCCTCCTGCGCCTGGGCCATGTTAAATCTAAAAATGGTGTGCACTATTCGGGTACGGTTTCCATGTTGAAAACGTTTCTTTTTGAAACGGTGTGCAATGGGCTTTGAGGTATGTTTTCTCTTGTTTGGTGGGTGCGCAAGCAACACATGTAAACCCTGCCTTATTAAATAGACCGTGTGCACAATGGATCCAACTAAGGGCCTTCACAAATGCGCCCACTGCAGCTTGGTGTATGCAACAATTGATGACATTAAAAGACATGTTTGTCGTAAATTTTTTATAATATTAAACACATATTTATACCAATTTCATCAGACCCCAAAAATTATTCAAAAAGAACGCAAAGAATGTCTGACTTAGCTGCCAGCGCTTTCATAACGCAGCAGCGTTCAATGCACCACTGTTTCTGTTTAAATAAAAGTTTTGCTACGTGTTCTTGGGGCTGAATGTACTCTTGGTCTGTAAGACCAGAACTAGACCGGTCGGATCTACAGTATTTAACCAATTATGGACTGGGTGGTGGTTCTTTTGTGGACATGTGTATGCTGCCATTAAACTCTAAGTTAGCAATCATCATTGTTATTAATGTGGTTAAATGGTTGTAGGGTTGTGTCCCAAACAAGCAGTTATTAGCGCTTAATAGGGTTAATCCTGCTAACCATTATCAGCATTTTGAGCTAGCACTGAAGAACATGAGGCTTTTTGGTCCCTAAATATTCAGTATTTCATATCCAGGTTATTATTTGTTCAAGGTTGCCTTTTGCACCAAATTGTGGTTATTGTATCAGCATTTTATCATTTTATCTATGTGTAGCCAACAGAGGGCAGCATAAGCCAGCTAATGCTAAATTTATTCACCACTCTACCTATTCTACAGTATTCTGGTGTGGAGACACCAGACTTACTAGTTTAATATTCTTTCATTACATAATATTAATGTATTATTATTATTCCAGAAACAATTACACGTGATCTTGCTGAAGCTGGAATAAGAAGCAATATAGTAGTTATTTATAATACCATACTTTGCTGTGGAAATTATCTTTAAGCAAAGTCTTGAAACTTGACTTAAGTGAGTTTCCTGCTGGTTTTGTAGGGGTATTGCAGTTTGGGACACATGTGGCCAAGTCTGTTGAACTTTACATTCGCTTTATTTAACAATGTGATTGGAATCATGGGCACCTAGTTATAGTTAAAAGTGGGGGTGCAAGATTATGGCAGCTTTCACCATAAGCTACATTTATTGGACTAATATATGGGATAAAAAATATTTGTTTTTCATTGTGCTCTGTACTTTCAGCAGTGAGTAACAAACACAGACAAAGGGCAACCACGTGTGTGTCTTATGGTCCATGGCTACTTCTGACTAAACCCTTTTGTGCAAGCATTATATAAGGGAAAATTGCTTAAGCAGATGCAACCAATTTGAGTTAATTTGAGATTTATAGATCACAGGTTCCTAAATTACAGAAATGGGTTTCTTGTAACCTGCATAAGCTATGCTCATTATCTCTTGTGGATTGACTGTAGGCACACCGTCAGAAATGATCTAAGTTGATCTAAGAGTTCAAGTATAAATTGAAGAACATTTTTATAAATGAGGCCCCCTGGACTATGTTGTTGGAAAAGACTGTGGACAGTCATTGCATCATCATAGTTGGTTGCCTGCACTTTTTAAGAGAAGGTTAGAATATCTGGCTGCACCAGTAATAGAGCATACACTGTGTCCTTTCCAACCAGGAACAGGTTGTATTTTGTTTGTGTATCAAAATCCTGCAGTAAAACATTGAAAAGCCATTTTGTTCCTTTCACATTTGTCTTAAAACTTTCCTGAAGAAAGATTCAATTAAGCTGGCATGTGATGTTATGGGTTGATAAACAGCGGAACTAGATTTGGATCTGATACTCAGGTTGCTTACACAACAGGCAGACACACAAAACCTCAGGAACACGCAAATTGAAGTCCAGACATACAATCCTACGGGGCCAAAGGATCTGTGAAACTCTTCTTCTTTTTCCTTTACTTATCTTTGGCTGCTAAATTTCAAAGCTATACGGCCTTTGGGGAAGCAGATAGCGGCGTGAAGACATCAGTTTATTTGGGAAATTTAGAGTCTGTGCTCTGACCTGGAGGCATCGTGTTGGTGTTGTAATGCCCCAAGGCCTCCTTGTTCCTCTGATAGCGTTGATAGCGCACTGCCAGTAAATTCTCACTTAGTCGCTATAATATCAAGCCAGGTCCCTTTGGCCCAGTTACTCTAAACACATTTACTCTTATCGTCACTCAGCGAGCTGGTTATGCTGCTATCCTAACACTCAATGTTGCCATTAGCAAGTCTCTGTATACTTGAGGCTGTCACACTATTGCATATGGCCTGCAAAAAATAAATAAATACAAAAGGACTACAGACCCAAATATCAAAACACAGCTGAGGGGTTCTATCTAATTTCAACCTTATTTATGTATTGAATTAATTACAAATGATTGTCACTGTTATTTTAAAAGTAAGTCTTTCAACAACTATGTTAAATTGCGTGTGAGATTGAAGTGAAAGCAATCTTCTCAAGTGTCTATGTAATTTGTTCTTTTTGTTTAAATGAGGGCTATTTATCAAGTCTAGTTATCCTTGACATGAAATCAGATCTAAAGGAATAGGATATGTGTGCATGCTAATGAAGGAAGTTGGTGTTGCTGTTGTTGTCATTTTCTACAAATGTATTTTTTTTTAAATACTCAGAAGTACTTAAAACAGAAGTATTTAAAAGCTTAAATGAAGACTTTTTGTAACAGAATCTGACATATTTTATGTCTACTTGACTGATTACACCTGCAAGCAGAGAGACTTACACAACAGGCCCAGTGTTTGTCCAAAGGTGGAACCCTTTACTTTGCATTGCAGGAACAACACCGTCCATGAACACCACACTCAAAAATGAAGTAGATTAAACATTAAATATTTTCACTTCATTTTTTTTTTAAATCAGAGTTGGGACTATATGTTATTCTCCTTGTTCCTACAGCTGGATGTTTGAGCTTCAGTTTGCAGAATGATTTGTGTGCAGAATCTGACACTGGAAGGATGTTTTCACTTACTTTTTCTGAAACTGGAAGGTTTCTCTGTGCTCAGTGAAAACCAAATTTTAAGAGACGGGCCTATGAGCATAATATGTGACATTAGAAATTAGCCAAATTTGCCAGATTCTTTAATTTTTGACTTCACCCCCGACCTCAAGGCAAGCTTATGCTATAAAAGAACTAGTTTGTAGGACATTGTAGAATGACAATGGAAGGCAGGGTTGAATGTCTTTGGAAAGCTACAGAAATTGTTGGATTCAAACCTCCCAATTTTTAAGTTGGAATGGTGTAAGGGTAGGGCCACAAGCACCTCTGATGAAGCATAGCGTAAGAACACTGTGAAAGCCCAGCTGCTTCATGATTTGTATGTCTTTAAGCAGCGAGACAGCCTTATTCTGTAGAGTTAATCAACATGATGCTGTGATTTGGGAGTTAAACATCTGGGAGGTTTTCTTTGATCTCTTGAGGCTGCACAAGTTATCAAATTAATCACAGATAAATGCCCAGATCTGTTGTTTTCAGGTCAGTCTTTTGGCAGAAGCTGACCTCACATAGCCCTCTTCCAAACAAGCCGTATCATATGATTTACAATTGACTTTCATATCATCAACATTGAGTCAAGTCATAAGGCGGTGTACAGTGTATTATTGTTAAATTCTTACATGTTACAGTCAGCTACATATTGATTAAGTTAAATTATTATTAAGTTTAATTAAACCTTTTTGAGGAAGTTACAGTTATGCTGCATTTACACTCCTCAGCCTCAGCTTCTGATTCATTGCTTCTTTCTTTGATTTGATTTCTGGCTGTTCACATCATTAGTTAAATGTGGCTCACATCAGATGCCTGTTTGAACAGGTCACAGTCCTGAGGTGACCCACATGACGAACATAGATCTAGAGTGACAGATAGCCTGCTCATGGTTCCCCATGTTTTAAAATGTTTGAGAGACAGTTTTGATACATTCTAATGTTGTTTATATGTAATACCATTTAGCTAATAGCTCGTATTCTACTTGGATGGTAAATGGACATGTATTTATACAGTGCTTTTCTGGTCTACTAACCACTCAAAGAGCTTTACAACAGTTGGCACATTCACCCATTCACACATACACATCCATACACTGATGGCAGAGGCTGCCAACTGCTCATCAGGAGCAATACATCGCTTTCTATCCAAAGTGCTCACAGTGATACTAAGCTCACCCATACAGACACGTTCACATATCGATGGCACAGACATTGGGAGCAATTTGGGGTTTGGTGTGTTGCCCAAGTGCACTTCGACTAGACTCGGGGAGCCAGGAACCAAAACAGTAACCCTCCTATTACCTGGTGACCTGACTAACCCTGCTCTGCCACAGCTGCCACAGTAGATGAGCAACCCAAGAGTTACTCAAGAGGACAGCCTTTGATGAAATATGATGATGGTGTGTTACAGTATATGAAATAAAAGGACAAAATAAAAAACAACGTAATATTACTATAGATGGTATTTACAAGTTTGAATTATGTTATTTTTGTGTGTTCTCTAATTGTTGGGACAACAATTCTCAAATCAAGAATATGGTTATCCTAAAGAGATAAAGAAAATAAAGAAGATTGAAAAGAAAGTTCAGATTTTTGTTTGTTTAAAAATGCATGGTTATGTTCATCTTTCCAAAAAGGGATCAAATGACTGCATGTATGTGAAAGACGCCCTTGTAGTGAAGAACCTGCAGAGATATGATGCCTGACTCTGCCGTTCCCCTCAGCTCTACAGAGCATTTTAGTATCTTTCAGTTCATTGTTTGTTGATGTGTAGATAGGAAACTGTTTGTTATGCAATCTTCTTGTCTTCTTGCATAATGCCATTATCTAGTGTTAGCAAATCAATGAAATTGGATGTACTTTAAATTAGCTAAATGACATACACTTTATGATCATAAACAGTACAGTTGTGTGAGATCAAGAAAAAACCTAGTGTTGCATGTGTTGGTTAATAAATCAGCTAGAATATGAGCTTAATTGTAATACTGTACACTATAATAAGCATCTTGTTTGGTGAGCCTAAACTCCACTAACTAGCAAAACACACAGCTCAGGTGCAAACTAAGTATTAAAGAATGTTTGTTTTACTGTTGAATTTTGCTGCAGACTATGTTCCTGATAGATGAAGACAGTAGGCTCAAGAGGGTTTGTGGATGTAGAAGATTGCAAAAGGTGAAGTAAGAGAATTGTTGACTCAGTTGGCCTCCCTCTCTCATGCTGTGCCTTGGCATTGCTCCTGTGCTCAAAGCTAGCTGTAAGCAGGAGGATTTATTGTCCCCTACAGAGCCTAACCCCATGCAAGATCTGTCTTGAAGTACCCCATTGTTGTCAGTCTGTCTGCACACATCTACAGATTTTTCTTTTGTGTGTGTGTGTGTGTGTGTGTGTGTGTGTGTGTGTGTGAGTGTAATAGTCCCCCTGGAATGTATGCTCGAACTTCTGATTTTATGGACCATGAGCGCTATTGCATCACTTTTTTGACTGTAGTAATACACGAGCTTGGAGCTTTCATGTGAATGTTGACCTCCTCATGTCAAGTGTTTGCTGATAGTATTTTTGCTGTTTTAGCCATGTATTATATTTATATATTTATTGCTACCTCCTAGCTTTCTTTGATGATTTTTTTAGTTTTAGTCTCCCTCAATGTTTTTCTAAGGATTTAAATAAATGAAATAAATGAATATATTAGGTTTGAGGGTTCCTGGAAGTTGAAAGATGTCCAAGGATACTGATTAAATAAACATACTGTATGAGACAGTGCAGCGCAGCAGAATGGAAGCGGAACTTTTACAAGCTCAAGCTCTATTTGGGATGCATGCTCAATGTATTCTGTGCGTCATGCTTAGCATGTGTCCCTTGTACTGTCCAAGTCACTTCACAGACTTCCTCTGGGCTGCACAGTCAGTCTTCACAGAAGCTGGGGAAGAACTGGCTGTCTTTGAAGTATAAACAGATGGAGCTTTTTTCTTGCACTTCAAAGAGTGCATTTGAACTTTTTATGTATACACCTTTTTATAGTGCAAACATTTACGGTTGGATAATTTTGGAGTCACTACACTCACGTTTCAGTGGGTCACTCTCTTCACATGGACAGTGGTTCACGTGTTTCATTGGGTTGTATATGCGACTAGTATTATTCAGACCACACTCTTAAAACAAAGAAGCATCACTCCCATGTGATGAGATGCTGTTTATTGTTGGTTGGATTAACTCAATATACTGACTCAGCCGAATTGTATCAGTTATGTCCAAAATAAACAAACTTCCATAAATGGGCAATGAACAAAACATGCGAACATAGATGGTCTTATGAAGACAGTGAAAGTACCGTAATGTAATTAAGATCACTACATTTTGACATTTACCATTTTGATTGATTTTTAAATTATCTCAGTAAAGATTCAGCCTTCATGTCTTAATAACCGCGTCTAATGTGTTTTGTTGCTAATGGATTGGCAAAATGTATTGTAAAGGAGATTAATTGGATGCGTGAATAGTTGTGGTGTACAGGATATTATGTTCCTGTTAAAACTGAAAAAAAAAAGTCTGATAATTTTAGGTGGTTGTCCTACATTTTTTTCTTATGTTGCATGTAATGTAAATTGCGCAATGATCTACACAGGTCACTGTCTGATGAATAAATTCCTCTGATTTTCAGAAATTACTCACTCATAGTACTCTGCTGCAGGGGTGATCTTGTATTTGGCGTAAGACGTCCCATTGCCGAGGATGGATCCGTTAATGGATTTGGGGTCGGTGCAGTTCAGACTGTTCCAGCTGTTGCCACATTTGAGCCATGGCAGCTCTCTGGTCATGGACGAGAACAGGTAGTATAGGGACCAGGCAATGATGACATTGTAGTAGAAGCCAACATACAAGGCAATGAGGATCACTGTGTAGCCCACACCTGAGGAACACAGAGCTTTTAGAGAGGAAGAACAAACTGCTGTGCTAGACATTGTTGTTTTTGTATGTGACATTCCAACATTCTCTGTTGCAGAGGAACATGCGCCTGGTGTAAATTCATTTAATACACATATAGACCTTATTTTCTTTATTTCCTGCTGTTAAGATAATAATGTAATAATAATAATGTGTCTTTTTTTATAATTTGTATCAATACATCCCAATATTGGTGACAGTTGGAGATCCACTTTAAAAAGCAGATGATGTTTGCTTTATTATGTGTGATAATATTGAATAAATATATTTGTTTTAGGAACTGTCATAATACCAAACAAACAAATGGACTGCAGATACAGATTGCAGGGTCCAGGCAATAATGATAGTAATCATATCAACAGTCATTATCAGACACCACATCTCTAAGAACCGTCAGCTGTGTTGTATACCTTTTCTGATAAAAAATGTTTTACTAAAGTTCTGTGCAGTTCAGTTTTGTAAATCATTGATTCAATAAAAAGTTGTCATTTCTGCCTCATATCTGAGACCTTGTGCACCTCGCCAAATATTTTCGGTCCCCTTCACCATCTTATCACCATGAGGTACCCATATCTTTCCCTCAGCGGTGCAGTGGAGGGTACATTCACGTCGTCATTAATTAAACTTTCTCCAAATCTGAAAAAGTGTTCACACACAGCCACTATGCCTTAATGCTTACTTTCCATCATTTTGCACTTTTCGGGAGTAAATTACGGGATGAGTTGTTTGGTCTCCACTGGAATGTAATGTCGTTACATGAAAACAGAGAAGCCATAAACCCATCACCCACTCATTGTAGGCAGGAAAACAAAACAAAAACCCTCCTCAGTGTCGAAGCCAACAAAAACAGTGACCGGTGCTGATTCAGTAGTGCAGATGGAGGTACTTAGCTCACATTTGAAACATCCTGCATCAAATAATAATCTGTTGATTAAGAGACTTAAAAGTAATATGAAGTCAGGTCTTAAGTGCTGCTATGGTTTTCCAGATGCATGGGTAATGCTTTAAACAATACTTAATTACCGGTACAGTACTTACAGGGAATATGGCAGTAAAAACATTAATTTAGAAATGATTTATACTGTAGTTTTTTACTACTGTACTGTAGTGATCATGTCCTTTACTGTTCATGACAGTTGCGATGTGAAAGGTTATAAAGTTGATTATCATCTACAACAGTCCTCATAAAGTCAATTTTCTGCTCTTTTCTACTTACTGTACTCCATAACAATAATGAACAGGACTCTGTACTCTGTAACAATAGTCTCAGTAAACCTCTATCAGCTCAAGCTTCCGAAGACACCTGTAAGTTCAATATTGTACGCCATACTGTAAGTAGGCCTACTTTATAAATATACTATCATAACATATGGGGCTTAGGCCTACAGCATCCTCTTTTCCCCGGACCTCTGTTTGTTCCAAAGTAAAAACACAAACGTGTCCTTGGGTTATTTAAGAACTATCCTCATTTTGTTATCATCTGTACCCCTCCAAGATAAGTAGTATATACTGGTATTCTAATTTTAAAACAAGGAGAGCAGCTGATTTATAAAATGGTACGTAGGAATCTTCCCCCAAATGTCTTGTGCTATCAGCCTTCTCTATAATAGTGCATAATAAATCCTGACTTGAGATTTTTGGTTATGTTTCTGATTAATTTAATTAACTGACTTGCAATTAAATTGACCCCAACTGTGTTTCTCAGCATGCCATGGACACTAGCCTGGTTTGGTTTTGCTTCACTTATTTCAAATCGACATTCAACGGGGTAGAAGATTGCAAGTACAAGTGGAGAGGGATCAAAAAATACAAAGAGGTGACACAGAGAGAGAGACAATGTGACAGAGAGATTAGTTACAAGTGACACTTATGAACCTAAGGGGGGGAGGAAAAGAACAAAGGGATGAAATGAAAGGGCAAGACACTGTAAAGAGAAAAAAGAGAGCATGACTGAGCTGTAAGTAGCACAGTTTAAGAGGTCAGAGAAAGGCTGAAGGAAACGGACATGCTGGGTTACATGGGTGCGTACTTGTGCGTGTGTGTTTGTGTTAAAGGTCACCTTTAAAGATGGGGCATATTTTCCAAATTGTAGCTGCCCCTTCCCTGTTGTACTGGCCCAAGGCAAGTTCCATGTAGAACAATGGCATCCCCGCAATGACCAAGAAAAGAATGTAGGGGATCAAAAAAGCACCTGTAAAGTAAAGTAAAGTAAAGTAAAGTAATAACATTTCATGGTACACAGTATTTTTTCAGATAATTCCCCGCTAGTGTAACTTATATATTTCTTAAATTAAAAATTATATTGTAGGATTGGTGCTCATTGTGGAAATGCTGGACATAACAAAATACAATTTTTTTTTTGAAAAGGAATAAAAAGTGGCAGTTGGGGGTCTTTGGCACTGTTGGGAAAAACAACACACCATTACATACATGCAGGAAGGCTTGCAGCTATTTTCATGCTGTGCCTCAGTAGCACATCCACCAACAAGGAAATGACCCCTTGTAATTGAATTGTTCTTGACATTGTCCATCACAAATGACACATTATCTACAGTAATGAATACATTTTGCTGAGGGCCAATATGATTGACAGGCCAGCGGTGGAGCTGACCCTTTGGGGCACTGAGCACAACATGTTGATTTTAACCATGTGAATGGACACAGAGGCAAACAGAGGACAGAGTGCACCTTCTAGTGAGAACTCTGTTGTCATGAGTGTCGAAGGTGAAACAACACTGTCATTTGTTGATTAGACTACTCACACTGTAAAATTGTTCTCAACAGTGCAGCTTCAGTGTTCAATACTTCTGAAAACCGTTAGCAATGAGCTCAAACACTTGCTTTCCAAGTTTTATATAGGCCAGACAAATAAGTAGTCAAAATAGTTCATTTAATTTATCTATAGAAGCACATGCCTTTATGAAAGTAGACATTATTCATCATGTAAGCTAAAATACGCATTAATTATTAATGTATTTAAAGAGCTCAAAGTGGCACAACCTTAAAGATATTTTAATATACCAGTGTTGTTTGTTTATTAATACAGTTTTGCAAGCAATTAAAAGGAAAACTAAAATATATTGAAGCTAAAATGCTGTTTTAAAACAACCTGTTGTTGGTGATTCAATGACACAATCTCCATTATTACCCCACCCACGTCAGTGCGCCTTCAGCTTTCAATCATTCTAACGCTGGTTAGTTTGCATCAAGACACGCTGAGCAACCACTAGCCCGGACACTTGTTTTTCCAGTGTTTTTATTTCCAGATAAAACTGCTTCTGATAAGGTGAATCATACATTTGGTAGGAGATGTTGTCGCTTTTGGTGATCTGACGGTCCCAATTAAGTTGTAGATTTCCCTTTCCATGTGAATTCCTTGATGAAATGAGGTATTTCCTTCATCATGAAAGCTAAATGCCCTTCCCCATTTATACACCTGGGACTATTAAAACGTCAATTAAAGAAGATTAAAGCAACCACAATTAGAACAACAACATAGCAAAATGAATCTAATCTAATCTAAACTAACATTGCTGCAGTATTTGCTTGGTTAGACGGGTTGAACACATTTCTGAGACATTTGAAAGTAAAACTAGAAACCCTTTTTGTCACCTGACCCCCAAACAAAAGACATAAGACATCAGTGAAGAACAAACTACGATCATTTTACTGTGTGGATGTACTTTAACTTGCAGACTCAGTCACGTCTAATATTATTTTATTCTTTTTTTCCTTCAAGCATTTAGCGCCAGAACTTGCGGCGCGCCTTAAGTTTTGTGACCTCTTCTAAATTGTCAAGCAGCTGTGGACGCTCATTGATCGATTAAAAATACACGGTTTACTCACCTCCTCCATTTTTGTAGCACAAGTAAGGGAATCTCCAAACGTTGGCCAGGTCCACCGCGAAGCCAATGACCGACAGGAGAAAGTCTATTTTCTTGCCCCAAGTTTCGCGGTCGTCCTCGGGTCTGGTAGGACCTGCGCAGTGGCCAGAGGTAGGGGTGGGAATGATGGAAGAACTGGTGTACTGGACGCCATTCTGGTCCTTCACCAGTATCAGTTCTACCTCTTTTTTCTCCACATTACACTGTTTGAGCGGGGCCACCGACGAGAGCTTGTGTTCTGGCAGAACCTGGATATTCATCTTCTCTGCGGTGCGTACGAAGCCAACGCTGGCCCGGTGCTCTCACGGCCCCCTGCGGGTTCTGGCGGAGCAGATGGTCTGAGTCGGTGCGCTTGGATAAGGACGGCAATCTCGCTGGCAAAAAACGGATACGGTTGCTTTCTCCAACGAAACTACAGCTGACACCTCCGCGTACATGGGCTGGAGAGGAGGGAAGAGAAACAGAGAGTTCGGACAGGTCTGGTGTCTGTGCGTAAAGTTGCAGCACAGTTACGCACAGTGAGAAATAAAGGCTACGACTACCAGGGATGAATAGGTCACATTATTTCTCCTATAGCAGACAGACCCAATGCATGTGTGCTGCAACTACCAGTACAGCATTAAGATAAAACATTGTGTCTGCAGTCTGATGCAGAAGCAATAGCAGGCGTCAAGTGAAAGACACTTCACAGCGAATTCCTCTCTACGTCACCGCGCGCACTCAGCGCATTGTGCGCGAAACAGTCTACTCAATCACACAATTACTTAAAACATTACTTTTAAGGACAGTGAGAAAGATAAATAGTTATTTGAATATGTCACCGTTACTAAAGCAATTTAAAGTTGAGCAGCTGAAAGGCTTTCCTCCTTACTTGGTAAAACTAGGGACACCTCTCCATGACCCGATGCTGCTGTTGTCCAGTTGCATCTGAGGGAAGACTGCCCATTCTGAAGGGAACTATAAGACTCGCCTTCTCCAGCCGAGACGATATAAAATGCGAGCTTTTAAATCGCTTTCCTCTCTCTCTTCCACGTGATATTTTATAATTGAACACTTTCTCTCCAGTTTGATGTCGACTTGGCATGATCGCTTTTGTCGAAGCTCAAGTTCCCATAAACTTGTGCATCTGCTCCTGACTTGTAGGTGCACCAATCAGTCTGGAGCAGAGTGGTTTTTAAGATGAATCCATGTTGAGTGGGACTTAATGGGACGGTTTACCATTTCTATAAATAAAATATTCTATTGAGAAAAACTTTATGTGAACTTTATGAGCTATGGGCATGTTTATTTATGTGATTTCCATGTCAAGAGCAAGGTGAAAAGACAGATCAGCTCTTTGCTGGTCAGACTCGAGCTTGGAATTAACATTTTACAAGAGGTATAAGATCACCTTACCTTCAGCTTCATATTAGTAGTTGACTTTAACATTCACCAAAACTTTGTTTAATGTTTTAATTTGGACTTTATCTGTTTCTTCTCTGTACTAAACAGATTGAATTACAGTTTTCTAAGAAGCCATAAAAGCATTGTGTTCCATGAGTAATTCAATTCTACAGCAGCTTTTGCCAGTGGCAATGATTTCTATTAGATATGGTTGATCAGTTCATCCCATTAAAGACAATGGATGTCCTCTTTGCTCTCCAGTGCTTGTTTTACAAAACCCTAATAGGGCTGGTTTTGGGCATTTTGTTTGTGAAGATTGAATGATTGCAGCGATAGTAAAGCAAAGGAACAGGTAACAAGGAAGAATAATGTGTTATTACTGTTGTTTTCTCTTGAATTAGTTCTATTCTTTTGCACTTTGTTTGGTATTGTCCAGCCAAGAATGACCAAATGTTTTGTGTTAACATCATGATGGTGTATGATAAATATCCACTTGTGTGATTATGTACATTCAACAACTGGGTTTCTTAATATTTCAAAGTAGCATAGTCTGAAACCGTCCCTCTGAAGAGACTTACAGGTGTAAAGGAGCTGCACATTGTAGGTGCCATATTGAAAACAGACAGTAACAAGTAGGAACTGAACCTGTAACCTCAACCATCTTGCTGCACCCATAGAAGTGTACAGGACTGCTCAAGGCAAAATGATATCATCCATCACCCTTTACGTCAATCATCCAGCATCTGGCTGCGTACAATTCTTGAGACCTGCTTTCTCATTCTTAAGGTTCCCCCAGGCTTTCCCATGTTGACCTGAGGATGAGAAAGCTAATGAAACAAGACGCAGCCTCTCAGCAGCCACAGTATGACCCTCTGGATTTAACCCATGCATTTGGTTAGGGTCACAGCAAAGATGCTACCGCTGTTCCTTTCTGTCCTTTTACCTCTGTACTTACTTGTGAAAACATCCACTGCTACTTCTTTACACTACCTAATAAACTATAGCCATTTGAATGGATAATAACCACTACACACACACACACACACACACACACACACACACACACACACACACCATCACAACCTTTCACCTACCTTCTTGAAGTGTTTAGGTGACCTCACAGTTTCAGTCTCCGTAATACCTACTCACCGTGCCATTAGTGTCAACCCTACACCATAAAGGGTCTTACTCCATAGTACAAATAAGAATGACCATTTATTGACATAATAACACAACTTTACTGAGACTATCCAGATTGTGTTGTATACGTGTGAGCCATGATTCTTAAATTTGACTGTGTTAATACTTCATTAAAAACAGTGACATTCCCACATTAGGATCATTTCTTGTTATGTCATTCCATGGACTTTAAGTACCAGGTAATTACCACATGGTAATTATGGCCATGGTATTAACAAAGAGTGGGTTTTTTGGGGCTTTGCTTTTGTTCTGCGCCCCATTAAAAATCTCTGGTCTCAATCTCTGCAGGCCTCACGATAGGAGGAGTGTCATTAAGCTTTTCTCTCCGGGCTTTACTAGTATCTGCAAAGATTTAAGCACTTCAGCAATTTTAAGTCTTATTCGCTGCATGCTGTATACATTCAGTGAGAAGAAACAGCAGTATGAGTCAGGTCAGAGAGTAACATTTCTCAGCAGCACACAGCACATCTGGAAAATGTATATTTAACACCAATAGGTGCAGGCCACTAAAGTGAGCTTCTCTGCAGCACCTCATCTCATGCTTCAGCCAACACCTACGCTCCAGAATCAATCTGTAAGAATGCAGTGCCATTGTCCTCAAAATGCTTAAAATAATAACCAGGTTTTCTGGCAGTCTCCTTCATCTATGTATCAAAGAGTTCTATCTTTCAGTAGGTCACACCCCTTCAATCCCCAAGCAACTGGTGAATAGAGAACACAATGGGGGGCTACACACAAGTTGAGTTGAGAATGGTGGGTAGTAATTATGGGGCACAAAAAGGGAGGCTTGACGGCAGGAGGATTGGCATGATTGCTGTTTGAACTGTGAGAGTGCTTGAAAAAAGAAAAAAAAGGCTGCCACTGATTGACAAGTCTCAGAGAGATATTCAGACTAAACTTAAATCTCCCATAAGAGCGACACTTGAAATTTCCATACTGACATTTCAGATTTTCTCTTATGTAAATGTTGCGTAAGACATATTGTTCCACAGTCATAAACACTGTAACACATCATACTTTGTTCGTTTCTACAGTGAAAAAAAAAAAAAAGTTACAGTTTTTTAACATGTTTTTTCCTTGTCTCACAGAGTGTAGAGGGATGGGTTTGAGTTTATTTGGCACATATAAACACTTCCACACCTTATTTGGCCAGTCTCACTGACAAGTAAAAGACAAATGTCTTTTCCACAACCTTACGCTGACCCATCCTCAAATGTTACACAGGAAAAGTTGTTGCCTGTCATCCAAAAATCCATCTGGAGAAGAATCAAACACAGAGATGTGAAACACCCAAAACATTGAGGAAGACGAGAAAACAAACCTGGACTGCAGATACCGGTGTTGGACCACTGATGTTTCATACGGTTCCTCAAACTTTGCCCTCACCAGGACCTTCACTGTTCCCATAAACTATCACACAGGAAATGAAGAACAATCATTTTCCTGAGAGAATAATAGTAGAGAGAAAATCAACAAGGTGTCATCTGGTGCGATAAGGAAACGTAACAATGAGGTTTGGAGGAACTCCCTGAAGAGCAGAAGGAGACGGCTTGCCAGGCTCAAGCCTGCAGGAGTCAATGGTAGTGCAAGAAATGTGTGTTTGCCTGTGTATGTTTGAGTGCATGACTCGCATCAAAAATGTGCAAAAATCCACACCATGCCAGCATCTGTAGAAGTAAACACCCATCAGAGATAAGTGAACTCTTTGCACTGAGCAGCTGGATAGAAGCCATGTCTGCTCTGTGAGCGGACCAACCAGTGGGTCCATCTTTAAAGGGAAATGTGTGTGAAAATTATGTGCAAGACTCGAATGTTATCCATCCATTGGATAGTGACGGCCATGGAGAGTCAATGTTTCAGCCATGGTTTTGGAGTGAATAACGTTTCTTGTACTTAACATTTCCTCACTCCAGTGTTCACAGTATTTTTTCGCTCACTCAGTAGCTCTATCCAGCAACTTACCCATATTTCTCTAACCTGTAGGCTTATGTTAATGCACTGTGCTGATTGTTTTGAAGACCTATAGGCTACACATCCATGTTCGTCATTCAGGACAAAGGAGGGGTCACAGGAGTGTATATACACACCCAGGTATCCTGTTGTTTTTAGCAGGAAGGTTTATTCTACAGGAACATAAAGCCTTCCTTTTTACGTAATGCTCCCTAAATATCCTCGCTTTAACAAAGTCTAATATATTAAATTTTTATGTAATTTTAATTTGTACTATTGCACTGAATCAGTCTGTAGTATTGTGTTTTTGTAGTCATGGTAAAAGCTTAAACTTGCACCTTGGGTAAAGTCTGCATATACTGTATTTATAGAGATGTAAAAATGTTTTTATACTCTCAGTGGATGGGAAGGAGCATTAGTTTAAGTTAGAATGTATTAAGAAACTTGAACAATACATATTTACTCTCTATAAGTCGAACCCATCAATGTTATACCATAGGAAAAAAACCTTTAAGTTTTTGAAATAAATGGCATACTGTGTCTAAACTTGTGGAGTGGAACTCCAGCCAGTACTCATCCTCGTTTTGCCCAAGATGCCTGGGCTACCTGGTTAAACTGAGGCACACAGTAGTGTCACATCCATTTACCAGCGAGGCCTGTCGGTTCTGACCTTTCCTTCCAGCCTGGCACAGTGAGTCTCCCATCCGTATGAGGCCCGTGTCCAGCTTGGGTCCACAAACAGAGGCTGCTCACTCACTCAGGTCCTGAGGAGACCAAATCAGATTACCAACACATATCTCCCACAATCTGGTGCGACAGGATCACCCCCCAGGCTGGGCTGAAATGGATACAGCAATATACAAGAGCCATGCAGAGGAAAGAGGGGAGGATGGAGGGTGTGGGACCAAAGAGGAGAGCGGGAGCTCTGGGTAGGCAAAGGAGTCACACTGTTGTACGTGCGGCAACAATGTGACTTAATTGATTCCATGCCATCTCATCAATTTTGATTAAAATGAAATGAGCCTCTGTACGTTTGAAAAGGTTAAAACAAATTGAAGGTGGAAATCACAGCTGGTAATCACAGTTTGTCTAACAGCGGGCTTTTAATGAAGCGACCTGCTCTCCATCACTCATTTCTGCCTCCTGTGTGCATATAGAGCGAGACTGTGCATTTTTTTTGTGTGTTTGTGTGTGTGTGAGTGTAAGCATGAGCATCATGGCCTCCTTACGGATGAACTACTCTCCTGACAGCAGTTAAGCCAAAATTAATTGATGGCCTCAGCACAAAGAAATGCTTTGACCAATAAGCCACTGGATAACTCATTTGTTATAAAAGGAAAGGACTTTCTGAAGAAAATGTTTCATTTCATGTGCACTGATTTACATGAGATTTACACAAATTCTCTGTTCAAGAAATGCATTGACAGAAAAGCACATACAGTATATAACAACAAAAACAAATATGCTCATTCTGTATTGTTTCTGTAAAGATAAAATGTTCTATTAGCACACAAATACTGTATCTAATGTTTATGATCCAGTTTTTGTCAAACCTCATGATGAAAACAGATTGGTTCACAGAAAGGCCAAATAGACCACACACCATGCAGCAATGCAGACGAATCAAGCCATTATAGCACATAAGCCATATATCATAGTTATTTTCTTTAAGATATTGCTTAGACGTTTTGTGCTTTGAAGAGAAAAACTATAGATTTATTCAAATGTTTATGTTCATCCTGCTGGTATTAAAATATAAAGATTATAACAGAATCACTCATATTATGCCTCCACTTTTTTTAGTGTGGGAGTTCACTCATGAGTTAATGTAACATTTGCTGCGACTTAAATATTTGCTTTGCACAGTTAATGATTTGGTTCAAAGCATTTCGTGTTTGGAGTGATGGCCCTAAGTTTGGCCATAAAAAAAAAAACCTCAATATATGCAGAATACTTATGTCCGTAACTTTCAAAAACAGTATCTTATGGGTAAAGTAATATTACACACATGCACACGCATTAATTCCACACAGTAAATCTGATTCTAACTTAAACCTCATTGTTGTATAGCCCTGAAGTTGATTTAAAATGACAGAAGATTTAAAACACAAAGTGGAGCTGACAAGTCGAACAAAAACAGACATGGAAATATAATAGATAACTGCTGCCACCTAGTGGTTATATGAAGAACCAGAGGTACAGCAATGAACCCTGCATTGCCCCATGCCTCATAATAAACAAAGTCTCTAAAAGTCATTACAAGTTCCCTCAGTGGAGAATATAAAGAAACAGGCAGAGATATAATTGTATTCTTGTTTTATTTTAAAAAGCAAACTTTGCAGTGTTAACAAAAAAGAAAAAAATAATTGCAATGCACCTTGCATGAACAACAGTGCCGCTAGTTAGTCTGAAAGCATACCCTGCTGGAATATGCTGTTGTGAAGAAGCACTGTTGCCTTTTTGCTCACAAATTGCCCTATTTTCAGTGCTTGATTTGCTTTAGTAAACTTAAAACTGTGTAGACACGCTGCTGTCTCAGCAACAACAATCTTCAGTAGAAATGCAAATGGATACACATGCAAAGCAAACCTCTGGCTAATTATACAGCCGTCTTACAACGTCTGTGTCCCTGAGCGCTTGGAAAAAAGTGTAATGCACAGCATGTATGCTCTTCATAGACATAGCTTTAATACAGAACATCTGTGGGTTACCAGATTGGAAAGATCTTAATAAAGCTTACTGTACACTAATTATACTGCAACACAGAAGCATGAGGACTCTTTGCTTATATTTAAAAAGGTGTTGGTTTGCCATTTTTACACTCATTTACAGAGGACCACAAAGACAAAGGAGAAGGTACACAAAGCTATTTTCATCTAAGTCCAAGCAAGGGGGTAAACTCAGGCTTCAGAGAATGATGTATCTATGTCAAATATCAGTCAACGATCTGAAAAAAGTATTCAAGTACATCATAAAACACTCACTAACATTATATTGAAGGGTTTAGACAGTTAAAACACTGAGGGCCCATGAGTTTTCTGCCATATTTTCATCCTATAACTAGCTTTTTTTTATTTATTTATTTATTTTTTCTGATGGGCACATAACCAAAGTACACACACTAAACACTTTAGGAGTGAAAAGAAGACATTTCCTGTGCAGTGGCTTGGGTAAGTGGTTCTTCAAAATCTCTATAAGGCACTAAAATTGAAAATAGAAGGACTCTAAAAATCATCTATAAAAAGGCAAGCACATAACCTATAATATGGCTCTGCTGTGGCAAATGACTTGAATTTGCTAAAAGTCGTTGGAGGGCAGATGACACTTTTGCTAATTCCTTCTCAGTGCAGTAGATACAGTGTATGTCCTCCGGTGCAGTCAAGGAGAGCTCATCGGTTCTTCCCCGATCTCAGTCATCTTTTTTGTCAGAGACACTGTCTTCCTGTTTTTCCCCTGAATCGGTCTGGCTGGACAATTCCAGATCACCTGGCCTCGCCTCCTGGATTGCTTGGTACCTCTGAAGCTCCAGGTAGGTGGTGAAGAGCTTGGCATACTCCGGGTGGGTCGTGGCAAAGGCTTGAAATTCACCTGAAGAATCACAGGCAAAAAGAAAAGCATTACGATCCAGTGTAGCTTGGGATAAAGAAAGTAAAAATAATGATGATAAAACACTAAATCCATTTATCTACTGCACATACTCCCACAACGCCCTGGTTAAAAGATCGAAATGTTGTTTTTGTCTTAAGGCAGAGTCTACTCACTGAAGGTGATGAAACCAGAGCCGTCAGCATCAATCTCCTTGAAGAGCTTGGTCATGTTTAGATCCGACACACCCAGAGCTGAGCGCAGCAGAGAAGTAAACTCCTCTCGGGTGATTCTCTTATCCTCATCTGTATCAAACAGCTGCACGAGAGAGGACAGAAACAGACAAAATGTATTTCACTTTGCACAATTTTTTGAGTTATTTAAGGTGCAAAATTTGTTTTTTTTGGCTAAATTAGTTTGACAAAAATAACATTTTCAGTCACATTACATAAACACCAGGACTGTTTGTTCAGAACCACATTTAACCTTATGGCCAGCAAAATGACTCCATGCTCTCCACAACAGACACACATTGTTAACATGACATTATCCAAGCCTCTCTGAATGCTGCCTCTGTTCTTCCTACAGTACTGCTGCTACTGTCTGCTGTGCTCTAAAATCAAATAAAAGCAGGGCTGGGTGATTTAGCTTAAATTTAGCACTTGTCTGCATGCGGCTTGCATTTTTTAATGGTAATTGTATTATTTACTTTTATTTTGTATAAAAAGCAAACATTATACATGCAATATTTGTCACAAGTTCTAGTTAATACATCTAAAAAAAAATGTTTGCTTCACATGGTACTACAGCTTAAGTCTACCAAGCAAAAAGCGATAAAATCCAATCCAAAAAATATTAAACGGTTAAACTGAAAGAATTCATGTCAGCAGGAAATGTATAGTGCAAACAAATCAGCATG
The DNA here is from genome assembly GCF_905237075.1 of Dicentrarchus labrax. Classification (NCBI taxonomy): domain Eukaryota; kingdom Metazoa; phylum Chordata; class Actinopteri; family Moronidae; genus Dicentrarchus; species Dicentrarchus labrax. The sequence continues at coordinate 25,458,188 of NW_026136719.1, forward strand.
ACGAATGTGGAACATTTCTGACGCAGTGTTGATTACACACCTTGAAGAATTCATGCTGTTTTCATGTGTGGAATATTTCTGTCATACCTGGAAAGCCATTCGAAGAACGTCTTCGGTGTTAGCTGGTCGACACAAGATGGTCACGCCAATAACATACTCTCTGAAGTCAATGGTGCCATCTCCGTTCTAGACGGGGTCAAAGAGACAGCAATAAAAATACTTGCAACGGTCAAAGCACACATTATTTTGATGAACAGCACTTTACCCTTTTATGGTCTAGAAATATAGACTTTTTGACTTGTTTTGTCTGACATCAACAGTATTGAATGTTAAAAGGAGTATGAGGAATTTAAAGGGTGATATAATAAGACAGGAAAATTATGAGGCATACATTTTCTCAGGGAAAAGGGTACTCATTGAACTGGATGTTTTTATGCTTTAAGTCCTCTCTTCCCAGTCAAGTCTCTGGTAGACAGAGGGAAGGAGGCCAAACTACTTTGATCATAGTTTCCTCTTCCAGACTGTATAAATCCTCACAGCATAATGACCAAATGTTACTTTCATTGGTACATAGAATATGCAGTGATGTAATACATATAAATGATTTTGTAAATTGAATATTAAGATTGTTGCACATTATGATGTCAACCATTATAATTATAGTGTGTTTCCAGCAGGTTGGGTCGGGGCCATTTTTCTTACCTACTTTCACACCCTGGCTGTGTGTCAACAAAAAGGAACTTCAGTATTTAATTGTCATCCATTAGGGTGCTATTCAGTGGTCCAAGAGGCTCTGGTTGTATAAAATCTGAATATTTGATATACAAGTCTCACTCTGTCAAACAGCGCAAACAGCTCCTCGAGGGGGGGGTTGACGGGAAGCTTCAGGAATCTGGCAAACTCTTCAATAGTGATCCGTCCTCCTTTACAAGAGCTGGCCATGGTTGCGAAGCCCTCCAGCTCTTTCTTCACATTGTCCCACTTCAGACTGAGGGAGCAGGGCACAATTTGTCATTGTTAATGTCCCTGCTTGGTGATGCCAACAGTGTACTTAAAGGTCCAGTGTGTAACATTTAGGAGGCTCTATTGGCAGAAATGGAACATAATATTTATAACTATGTTTTCATTAGTGTGTAATCACCTGGATATAGGGAATAGTTCTGTGTTTGTTACCTTAGAACCGCCTTCCATGGAGTCCACCACGTTGAACTGCCATGTTTCTACTGTAACCCAGAAGGGACAAACCAACACTGGCTCTAGATAGGGGCGTTCGCGTTTTTCGCACACTTTGCAGCCACCATAGTTTCTCCTTCGCGCTTGGAAGGGGAGGGTGTAGTGAGAGTGTGTGAAAGTTGCAATGTGCAGCTACACAGCTAGATGCCACTAAATCCTACACACCTGACCTTTAAGTGAGATGTTCTTACTTGAGTTTACGGCTAATTTTGGTGAACTCAACCAGGCCAGCCTCCATGGGGAGCGTTAGCTCGCCAGCAGAGATCATCAGGCGACAGTCTTCATATGTGTGGTCTGTCACTGGAACTCCCAAAGCCCTGAAAGCACAGTGACAGTTTGCTTATACAGTGGTCTGCTTAAATACTCGCCTATAAAGAGGTGGATGCAGCAGGCCAGGAACATAGGCAAATTCCAATAAATGCAATCACCAAACTCAATGTACACTTCTAATGCCGTAAAAATGGTGGGTTGAATTATATTGTATTTACTACCTGTACACTAGGGCTGGGTATCGTTTCAAAATGTTCGATACCAGTACCGATACCAGTACCCTTAACATGATACCGATACCAACTGAGAACTTCATTCCATACTTTTTTTCGTAAATGTCACCACTCCTCCCCATTCAAAAGATTTTTACACAAATACATTTTGAAAGTGCTCAAATATTTATTTAATAAATGTACAAATATGTACAACGAATAATTTTATATGTGTGTATATATATGTTACCTGAAGTTGACGGTTGCTCTGTGTTAGGGTGCCCATTTCCTTTACATCAAAAAGGACACTTTGCATACACGGACACGCAAACAGATATTTGTTTGGTATGATCCGGTTTTAAATTTGAATATGTTTTTCCACTAGATAACATAAAGGTGCATACACATACCACATAGCTAATAATAAATATACAAGATACAGCTCATGACAACGTGCCCTTCCAATTCAGATTACATAGGTCTAATAAACATCATACAGAAACTGTTCTTAATGTTTTTATCTGGATAGATAAAGGGTAAAAAAAAATAAAGCTGTTTCAGATGTATAGGCACAGCCTAGGCACAGCCTATACATCTGAGTATGAGCACTTTCAGAATTTCAGTCCAACAACGGACGTTAGCTCACTGTCGCTGAGAGCTTGATTGACAGCCTGGTGGTAGCAACTGTGAGTGAGCGCGTGTTGTGGCGATTAAACACATGGCTTATTTGAATATTTCATGTGTGGATAGGTCACAACACAAAATCTTTGAATGCGGAGCAGCGAACTCCGCCACAGACTACTAGGCGCACCCGCTTTACCGCCATACAAAGCAAAACCATAGAAACAGTCATTGTTTTCTTGATCTGGGTAGTGGGTAGAAAAAGAACCAATTGCAGGTATCGTTTGACAGGCGCAGTCTCGATACTACTCGATACTCCAATACCCAGCCCTACTGTAAACGCATATATATATATATATATATATATATATATATATATATATATATATACTTTTGCTTTACTGTTTCACTTTGCTTTACTCTTGCATGAAGACCAATGAACACTTACTGGGCCATAGTTTCTCGCACTCTGCTAGCAAACAGAGCCGGGGTTTTCTTCTCTTCCTCTGTGGGGATATGTGGCGGCAGAAACTAAAAAAACAGAGCAAACAGGAAAAAAAAAGATCATAAACTAGATGAAAAAGAAAGTAGACCCCTAAACCTCTGCATGGAAACCAAACCTGGTAATGGAGAAAACACATCTGGGGCTCAGGCTGATATAGTACCTTGGAGTACAACATAAAATCCAACTGTATTTCTGCAACTTAAGGTTGCATACTTAGTTTTCTTAAAAAGAACTCAATGGTGGCATTGATACTACCGGTAAATCAAATCAAATCATCTCTTAAAAAAGATGCTGTATACAGCTACTGGGATTCACAAAAGGTTTTCCATTGGTGAAAAATTATGAATCATCAAAGTTTTTTATTAATATTGTGAAAGCATTATGTAATGTCTAAAAGATGCACACTAAATGAATGTTACCTCTATCTCTACAGTGGTGTACAGTTGGCACAGAGTCAGAAGCAGCAGCGTCTTCCTGCACATAATACAAGCAGGACAGTCGGTCACATATATTGATTCAATAGTACAAACAGTTGTTAGGCAATAATGTTGCTGTTTCAGTGTTATAACTGTGATTACTGTCTTCAGAAAAAGTAGCAGCAGACACAACCTTCACCAAACATCCGGGTGAAAAATAAGAAACCTCTCAAGATACAGACATGTAGAAAGCGTACTTACGAGCTGAAACCCTGCCAAGTCCAAGACACTGTATCCTGGAGAAGAAAATATAGGGGAATGCGTAAAGCTTCATAAAACATTAACACTGGGATGTAATGGTATTCAGGAGCCTCATTTATTAAAATCTTCTTAGATTTACACTTGAACTTTGTCTTAAGATAATTTCTGATGGTGTGATCATGTTTGATTCATAAAAGGTACTGAGCATAGAAACCTTGTTTACGCAGGTTCTAAGAAGCCCATTTGGAACTTTCACACCTGTGATCTATAAATCTCAAATTAATTTAAAAGGCACCTGCATTAACGATTTCATCTTAATAATGCTTGCACGAAAAGGGGTTAGTCAGGACAAGCCACGGACCAAAAGACATACATGTGACGGACAAATAATGATCAGTTATGAGTTTGTGTGTAGTTCGGTAACCAGCACTTATTTTAGTGAGAGATCTGAATCTTAATGGTCTTCTCCCACTAAGCACAGCAAACCAATGGAGGCTGCTGAGTTGAGGTGAAACAATGTAATGTTTATACAGAAAACTGTTTATCTTGATGGATTATTTTGATGCCAAATTAAGCAAGAAGACTCTCGACATACGACGCACTTCATCTTGTGTTTCTAGAATGTGTTTTTTATGGACACATAAGAAACTGTTAATAGGTCATATTTCTTAAAGGAGTTTGGTGTAATATTTTCCCCGGAGAGTGCAGGAAAGCTGCTATGTATAGTTATTGGTTTGATTAATGGTTTATTAATGTGTGTGTATTGATTACTGACGGTGGTTGATCAGGCTAATAATCTAATTGTACTCGGTCTCTAACGGCAGTATGCAGTAAGTGCTTTCCCTTTGTCTGTATTTATCTGTCACTCACTGCTGAAAGTACAGAACAGAATTAAAAACTAATATTTTTATATATAACAGTCCAATAAACTGAGCTTTGTAGTGAAAGAGCTACCATAATCTTGCACCCAAACTTTTAACTATAGCAAGGTGTCCATGATTCCTACCATGTTGTTCATAAAGCTAACGCAGAGTTCACCACAGGCTTGTTCAAAATTGATCTTAAGTCCTTTGTATCAGTGAGGTGTTGGTACCAGTCTGTGACAGTTCAGCCAGCCAAATTCATAAGAACAGAAAAGGCAAACAACATGAAGGGGTGTCAGCAAAGATTCCGCTCACCGATAAATCCATGTACTTTTACTTGGATGGAAATATCCCAAGAGGATGCATTTCATCTTTGGCTCTGCCTCTATATATTTATCTTCTGTACAAACAACAGTGTAGTACAGTGTGGCCTGTATGAATAAGGCTCTCACGATGTGATGTGAAATATATTAATACTGTACCATAATCACAATCACTCACTAGTTTGTTGGGATATCTCATAAGCACAGGCTGCACAGGGACCCCTGGGATAAAGGCACCTAGAGATGGGGAACACACAGTATGAAAGAAATCATGGAGTCTGTTATTTCTCATTATGAATGAATGAAAGCTGAATAGTTATCTCACATTCCCATTCCATACACTCACAACCAGTTTTGTCAGCATCAGTTGACAGCAAGTCAGTGCACACAACATCACATAGTGAATGAACAGAACAGTGTAGCATCAAGTGTTCTGTCGTGTAGCCTTTGCACTTGATTGGGAAAATGCTAGATGTGCCCTAAGGAATAGATGGAATGATCAGTAAAAAGTTAATTGTAATGTATTTTTATTTTTTTTGGCCTTTTATTGGCTTTATTTGATAGTGACAGCTGTAGATAGACACGAAAGGTGGGTAAAGAGAGGAGGGGATGACACGCAGCAAAAGGATTCGAACCCGGGTTGCCGCAGCAACTCCGTATATGGGTTGCCAGCTCTACCAACTGAGCTAACCGGGGGCCTTACATTCATTTTTGATTTTGCATCTTACCCTGTTTGAACGTGATAAGACATGAACGATTTGTACATGTTCCCTCTGGAAAAATCAGAACCTGAGGAACAAAATATCATTAGTAAATGGTAAAATCACATGCTGTACAATTATGTTATTATGCAATTACGCAAGGTATGCTTTTATATTTGAGACAACATTAGATGCACTTTAGCTAATCCTCTGATTAAAAAAAAAAAAGTACTCTAAACGTGACAAAGGAAACTGTGAAACCAAACCAACATCCTGAGATGAGCTCTTGGGTTTTCTAAGCTGACGAGTATCTCTGCAGCTATTCTACTAGCAGGTTCATATTAGGGACATTCTTTTGTGTTGAGACAGACCTGTGGCCATTTGCCTCCTGACTTGGCTCTGCTGTCAATCTCTTGGATTGTATTCTTCCGGGAGTCTGGGTCCTTTCTGGACACCAGCACTGGCTGTAGGCAGCGCACAAACCCTGCAGAGAAAGTACAACACACACACACACACACACACACACACACACACACACACACACACACACACACACACATTAACATATAAACTAAGAAAAGTAAAATAATCATTTTTTAAATCATATTTTTCACTAAATATTTCATGCACAGGCCTTGTTTAATTGCATGACTTTATTATCTTTAAATAAGGCAGTACCATTTCATTAAATTGTCACGTTGGACACGGAAAGTGTGATTTGTACAGTTAAAGATAAACAAAAATGTAAAGTAAACGACACAAACGTTTCACACTTTTGTACGTTTTCACACGTACATACTGTACTGGAGCTTGAGAGGACAAGATGGCGCCTACAACCACACACGCCCCTACTTTTCTCTACTGAAGCAACAAAGCAAATGAAAGGTGTCTCACTGCCAAAGATGGGCGTAGCCAGGTTCTCCACACGGGAGACGGTGGAAGGCAAGCCTGCAACAATGCACACAATCCCATCAAAAAAGGTGGAGTGGGGAGCCACAGCCAGGATGGGAGCCTCACTGCTGCCGACCTGCTTGCCCTTGACCACCACTCTGAAGCCCATGCAGAAGTAGTACGTCCTCCCCAAGGCAGCCATAACTCTCCGACACATGAACCTGGAGATGACCAGAATGTTCATCACTGAATTTAATTTTATATTATGGAAAATTCTGTTCAATTAAAAAATACATGCGTATCTAAAAGGGCACCGCTTTGTTTCACACTGGCACCAGCCATGTTAAAAATGTGGTCTAAGTATTTTACATATGTCTCCAGCATGTTTTGTTGGCTTTTATTGACTGGGGGGGAAATTGTCAGTGGTTTAGTAAGCGTGTTTCACCATTTTGTACTTTCCTGTTAACATTCCAGTTACTTCCTTTTAATCTAGAAAAAGGGTATGAAGTCATAACAGAGGCCGAGCTGTGTCTCGAATCGGATACTGTACAGACACTGTGACAAAATGATGCATGGCGATATGGAACTTTTAAAAACCTTTGTCTCGTATACAAGCTATGAATATTTAAAGCTGCATTAATCTTTCTGCTCAGTGGGGCCGGAAGCTTAATGCAACGTAAGTAGAAAGTTTCCTACACAAACACAAAGCATCAACATCACCTTGATATACAATCGGCTGATTAAGATATTGTGGCTAAGATATTGCCTGCATAAATATGCAGGAGGCACAGAGCAACATATCTCTTGCTTTTTTGCAGAGGGCAGGGCGCATACAATTTTGAAGTGCAATGTGTCTTTACACACTTTGAGCAAGGCTGGTGACAGACTGGCAAACAAAAATCAGTGACCTGAAAGTGGTTGAAAACAACATTGCTATTCAAAGTGAGGCATTGATTCTCAGTGGGATTCATAATACAAGTCTTTTTTCACATTATTGCCCATTATTTGGTTCAATTAAGCATCACAGACACCATTTATTGGAGTTTTTATGATACTTAATGAACAAATACTAATTCCAATTGTGACATTTGACTATGTAGCAATCTTTCACAGTTTCATAGTAAAACCTTAGCTTCCTTGTCGAAACCAACCTGAGAATGTCTGAGCCTGTTAGCAAAGCAATAAATAGCTGAACATAGAATGAGGTAAGATAAGCTTCCTTTGTCACCTACACCATGTTTGGTCATAATCATATAAGAAGCTATGGTCTAAGGTCACACCGTTGTTTCTGTTTGCTGTAGAACTGCAGCTACTATCTGCAATACACCCTGTTTGGTACTCAGAGGTAAACTACTGCAATCCTAACAGATCATTACATACTGTATTCACACTGTGTGGATATACACTGTCCAGTTGGATGACCCTTTTAATTCATTTGCATAACAACCATTAGATGATGAAACATTGGTTTGACTATTTAAAGAGAGAAATCACTTTTTCCAGTTCCTTTTATTAAACCCCACTAATACTACTCGGCTCTCTCCTTTCTGAGAACTGAGGGGAACTTATCTTGAGTAATGCTTGTGGTGCAGATACCATCTACAGAAGTATGATTCGGCAGTAGTGCAAGCAGCTGCACATTCTTCAAGCAATGTCAGGAACTATTATTTTGAGAATATGCTGCCTTCGCTGTGTTTTACTGTTCAGTTTATGAACCCAGGAAACACACAGCTTCTGCTACTTCTTGCTTTAGCATAACTCACTGTTTTAGTGCAAGTATATGTATTCCTTCACCAAAAGCTGTGTTCATATGCACTGAATAGGATGTGAAAGAGAGGTGTTAATAGCCTACTCCCTCTTTGTAGACATGGGGGGCAAAATAATAGTCACAATGTTTGTCTATGCGGTTGCTTTGCAAGCACAGAAAATGTACAACAATGCACTGGTAGAAGAAGGTGAAACACAATGTCCAAGCAGGTTTCTGGGCCTGTGAAGCAAGCTGTGCATTAGGCAAAGTGCAATTTACTTAGGCAAGTTAAAAAAAAAAGAGAATTTTCTGCACATTTAACCCAAACTGATGTCAATAAAGCAGCTGTATTGTGCAACTATTACATTTTAAGTGCTTTAAGTGTTATAAGTGATTAAGTGAGTCTCATATCTAAAAGGCCATGGCTTTTTGAGGCCAGTCTTGAGGCAGCTCTGGTGGCTGGGAGGTGCGGGTGGCTCCAGTGGAAGACTTGTGTTGCAGTGGGATGGTGTTAGTATCCTAATTACCGTCTCCAGCCTGTCATCGGTTCCACAGCTCCTTTCAGGGGATGCTTGAAGGTTATTATGACAGCCACGGGCCATGTCACCATAAGAACCAGGGACAGGAGGATGGCGCGAACGGGGACCAGAAAGATTCCCAGGAGGACGCACTGCATGGAGAAGGACATACACAGTTACACAGGCCCTACACATCATGAAGGAAGGACTGCTGTCAGAGACTACCACAGCCATTAGTGGTTGAGAGCAGAAATCTGCACGAGTATGAAAATCCACCTCACTGGACAGCTTTCTAGAAAGCACACAACGGCTCTTATTGTTTGTGCTGCACATAACGAGGCTTTACAAGCCGATTGTCAAAGCCTCGTTGGAGAAGATTACAGGCCCTGGTTACACCGCAGCCTGTGAGTGTGTGAGTGTGAGTGTGTGTGTGTGTGTGTGTGTGTGAGTACGTGTGTAATCTCACACATCAGATGAAACACTGTTTATGTGTTTCCCCACAAAGCGATGACTATATTCTTCAAAAGCTTGCCAGTACATGACCACTGAGCTTAAACGCCATACTCACTTTAACGATAGCGGCTGTGGTCAGTTTGGTGTCTTGGACGAACGGGTTGATGACGGCGGGCAGGAGCAGGGATTGTTGCCTCGGCAGGGCGAACACTCGCTGTGGCGGCATTGCAGTCCAGTGGAGGAAGAAACAGGCAAATGGTTTAGTCGAGGCGCCGTTATGTTATCATCTCACTTCCTCAACGGGGGGACCCAGCTCTCTCGTTTCTCTCACCCCCACCCCCCTCCAGGCCAGTATCAGACGATCAGATCAGACGGGTGAGCGCGGACACGAGCGAGCGATCGTGCGTGCGAGCGAGAGCGGAACCGGACCAGCGTTTTCCAAAGCTCCGCCTCCAACGCGGGTACCGCTGCACGGTTCGAATCCGATCGGTGTGTTCCTAATGCCTGCACCCGTTTATACACTCCGAGAACCCGCGTTACGGATGTTTGCATTATGTTATTACTCATTTAGACTTATTTCTGTTAAATGTTGAAACGGATCAGGTGAGAGAGAGGGCTGGAGACGGTGCTGTCGGGGACCGTTGCAATGTGCTTTGTGAAAATGCTGATTAATGCAGCCGTGATTTGATCAATCTGTTATGAACACAAGCCCAAAGATATTAGAAGTAATACACAAGTAGCGAATTGGCAACGATTTAAGGGAATAATAACGTATTAACACATACGTGAACAAATATGTTTACGAGCTCTCATAAATGTCCACAAGATGGCGCAGTTTCCTCACAGAATCTCATCTGGTCCTGCCCTAAAAAAGGAAGTCATGTCTGCTCTCCTAAGTGTTATTCAGCAGTGGTGGAAAGTAAATATTTACTCATTACAGTACAAATCTGTGGCATACTCATTATACGCTACTTCATGCTATTCCTCTATTGTAACACTGTACTACTTTACAATCAGATTTTCCAATAACTTAATGATGAGCTTGAAAATATAATGCATTGACCACCCCTCAATATATAAAGGAGTTCAAACATGCTCCACCACTGCCAGCCACACATTATAGCATCACTTCATAAACAAATATTATAAAAACACTAACAGTGGCCATTCTACATGGGGAATATTTTCAATTGTGATACAAGTTCATTGTGCTGATAATTGTTACAGCATGTACTTTTACTTAAAAGAGCAGTGTGTAGGATTTAGTGGCATCTAGCAGTCAAGTTGCGGATTGCAACTAAGTGAACATCGCTGGCATCTTCATTTGACAACCTAGGAATGAGAACAGGCTGTAACGTGTGTAGGAGGAACTACGGTGGACAAAAAAAACGTGTTTGGTTTGTCCATTCTGGGCTACTGTAGAAACATGGCGGTTCAACATGACAGATTGCATGTAAGGCAACCCATGGTGTGTAGATAAAATGGCTCATTCTAAGGTAGCGAAAACAGGATTCCTATATTCAGGTGATTATACACTATGAATATTATATTCCATTCCTGCCAATAAGCATGTATCACTGATCCACATTATATTGACCATCTTTATTGATGACAGTAACAAAGTGCACAAGCATTAAAAACAACAGAAACCACAATGACTGTATTGTTAAAACACAAAAGAGAAAAGAGACTATAAAAAAGATTATAAAACAGTACTACTGCGGTACTCTTGTCATGATTCCATCATGCAGCAAACCAATACAGCCTCTAGAGGCAACCTGTGCCTTTATCTTTCTGTACCATAAGTGAAGGGAAATGCAACATGGAGTTGCCATCAAAATAATTTGGTCTCCATATTGAGCAGTTCCCATGTATAGTCCTATACAAAGTGCTAACCAAATGAAGAATAATGTGTGCCTGCAAATACTACTTTTTGACATCCAGAGGACATTAATATAAAATGTGTGTATGTATGTATGTGTATATATATATATATATATATATATATGCAAAAAGCAATCTCTAAAGCACCATTTTCGGTCAAACACATTGTGCAAATTCATTTTTTGAAATGTATTGCATAACAATGAGACAATTACTTAATTAAAAGTGAAACATTTATAAAACTGCACTTAGTACACTGGACATAGAAGTAATTCTAAGCCAACATGAATTCCTCATATGGTCAAAAACAGCCTTTCAAAATTAAATTTGCATAAAACGGCAATATCTCACAGCACAGTATAGCACTGCGTTCAATGCAGTGTGGACATACCTGATGTCTGAGTTTTTAAAAAACAAACAAAAAAACTATAAAACAATAAAACGGGGGTACATATTGTAATAAATCTGCATCAGCATTAAAAATGAAAAGTCAATATCACACAGTAATATAGCAAGTATCCAGTTGCCTATGTTCAGCCTGTGTATAAGGTCCCAAGGTGCCTTTCTACAAAGCTGGAGGCTGGTTATACAGGCTGGAAGGGACTCCCACAGAAGCGTGTAGAGTTGCTGGGATAAAAACTTACAACAGTGTGCACTGCGGTGATCGCAAGTTGTGTACCACACTATGGCCTCATGAGGCCAGATGTCAATACAGGAATTAGCCAGTTGCGAGACATTTTGGAATTGCTCAACAACCGAGCCAGTCCTTTGTGATTTCACCCAACTTGACAATCTTCAAGCTGTTGTCTTCCAGTTTGAAATAGTGGTTACCTTTGAAGAAGTAGCTGTAATCTGTGAAAGGCAAGCACAACGCACACTGTGTTTAAAATATTTTAAATTGCTTGTGTAAAACAAGTAAAAAACCATGTACCACAACCATGAAATAACAGTAAAATGATCAAGATTCAACGAAAGCATAGACTAACTGTAGAATCAGTCTCAGGCTCTGCTGAAGCAAATGTTAAGCCTCTTTCTCAGAATCATACTAATCAGGAAGCATACAGAGGCACCTCTGTAGAGGGGCACAGACTTGCTTTATAGTAATATGTTTGTTTACTGTGTGGGGGAGGGGCTATGTGATGCTTACGGTAATGTGTGTATGTTAGGAGAGCAGTAATGGAAAAATCCCCAGTTGCTTGCCATAGACAAAAATGTACATACCACCTCTAACCTCAAGGGTACATGGCTGACAGTGACAGCCTCAGAGGAAGTTTACCGGTGGTATTATAATGAAAATTCACCACCATATATTTCTTGCACTCTAGTTGCAATGCACTGCTCACCAATGAGTAAAATACATATTAAAGGAATTCTTCTTCTTCTTAAAATGAACATTAGCCATCGTGTGGTAGGCTATTCACTCACAGCAAATTCAAAACTGGGCAATATCAAGCAACTGCCTCCCTTCTGTCTTCTATCAACATCAGACCACAGATGACTCCCTAACTTCAGCACTCCCTTTGGCCTGTTTTACTTCCTTTCATCGAACAGTCAGTTCCCCTAAACTGTTCATTTCTGGGTTATGACGCTAAATTGCATTTTATTGGTTGCTGGGTTGTGGGATATAAGGAGTTTTATTGACAGAGGCACAGTGCCCGACTCGCTGATAAAGCTGTCTGGATTTGCCTGTAATTTAACCAGAAGGAATGCTAGTCTGAAGACGGTAAACTAGCACAGAGCACCAGCCCTAATCCACAACCCCATAAATCCTTTTCCCCCTAAGACTCAGAAACAAATTGTGGGCCGAGGATATGTTTTGCTATTCTGTCTCTATTCTTTGATATACAACCAATACATTGATCATTGCTGGTTTATTTCTATAATTATTTTATAGCCCTTCCGAGAGTGACTGGTACATTGGTGTAGTATTTATTTCATGTTGTAAAAGATGACTTTATGTTTGCAGAATTCATATTGTCAAAGAATGATGTGATCATTTTTAGTCACACTATCCACACGGGTCTAGGGAAAGCATTGTCTGTGTCTTGCTCACTTCACCATTTGGTCCTGACTGAATTATCTCTCTATTTCTGACTATTTGATGGATTGCCATGAAATGTTGTACAAACATTCATGGTCTCTAGAGGACCATGGAGACTGACTTTGGTAAGCCCTTGACCTTTCCTTTAGTACCACCATTGTTGTTTTTAGTAAAATACAGTACAGATATTGAAGAGGCAGAGAGGATGAATTTATAATGACTTCTATAATGATCCTCTGACATTTTATCTAGTGTCACTACAGGGTTGACATTTGTGGTTTTAAGTGAAAAGTCTGAAACACTAGTAGATGGATTGCTACAAAATGTGGTACGTAAATTCCTCTTCTCCTCAGGATGAACTGTAACACCGTCTGTGTTCCTCTGATTATGTTTTTGTTTATTCTAGTGTCCAAAACATGGTTTGCACTTTCCCATCATCAAAGAACCATGCTGCAAAACTTCCATTATGGTCCTTTAATTTTCTAAAGGGTTTAGTTGATGCATTTATAACTCATGCTGCAAGTTTCTGGTCAAATGTTCCTTCTTAAAATCATACAAAGCCTCTAAATTCATAAGTTATTTTTTTCTTACCAATGCCATTCAGACTGAAGGCAGAGTCTATGCCATCTGGGAGGCCATTCCAGGAATCAGCAATAAGTTTGGGGAAGCCAGGGTCCATCCTCTTCCTATCTTCATCGTATCTGTACACAAAGTAAAAGTGCATGGTTTAATGAGCGCTACACAGTTTCCGCACACATACACACTACTCATACTTTTCCATGGAGATAAAGCAGTTAGTCGTCAACACTGTGAATCTCCATGTTGGGCAAGGGCTAACAGAGCTGTTGTGGTTTGCAGTACAGATTAGGTCACACTGAACACTAACCAGCTCCAGATGTAGCCCAGTACTGCAGTAAGAGGTGCTGACATCAACAAACAAGCTAGGGTCCATCAGACAAGGGTTTAAGGCTCACAGATAGTTTCAGTAGCTTTGCTCCTCCTCACCTCCAGAATTTGTCCTCAGCAAACAAGTAAGTCTTCCTGTTCTTCCTGAAGTTGAAAGCAGCATCAATTTGCTGCAGGTCAGTGGGGAGGTCAAGGCTGGAGAGCCTCTTTGGATAACCTGTCTCCAATGCATCTGCTTTGTAGACCCACATCTCATTGCCTGTGAGGGAGGAACAAGTAAAAAAAAAAACATTGAACCATGGCTTCAACCTTCTTTTAACACAGAACCATCTGATCAGGGTGTTATAACATATTCCTCCAAATGTATTAACCAATTATATTATATCATCAGTCTGAGATCATGCCTTAACCAATCAGGGTAGTAAGTTTCTCCTATACCCAAACCAGCTCTGCTGTTAATGTCTTCAAAGCGTGCAAATATATTATGTAAATTTCATTAGTATTCAGGAAGGTTGTCATATTGGTAAAATGTGAAGAATGTATCATAAACCACTAATAACTATGCTTGAATATCTTAAGTGTCCCAAGAGTGCACACCACACTCTTACACGCTGAGCCAACATTCCTGCTTCTCCTAATGTTTCAGTTCGTAGAAACGCCTGACTGTTAAGGGAAAGGCATCCAAATGGTAAAAGAGTGAAGACACCTTTTTGTTACTCACTGAAGTGGAACTGTCTGTTTCTGTGATTACCACAGAAGTATAGGGAGGATAGGAACAGGGTGCACAGTTCATGCAATTTGACATCAATATTCAGCAATGTCTAAATCTGCCATTTCTTCGCAGTGTCTTTTCTCCAGCGTACCTGAGAAGAACACTGTTTTTTCCTCCACTGGATTTTCATAGGCAGCATCTATCTTGGACGGCAGGTCTGGCCAGTAGGTGGCCACTAGCATTGGGCCATTGGGCTTGCTTCTGAAGTTGACTGACCTGAACAGGAACCTGGCACAAAGAGAATGAGCGGGTGAGTGATCGTAAGCTTGATGAGCTGGGGATGAAATGAGAGTGAGAGAGAAAGAGGGGCTGAGGGGGTGATGAGGAGGTGGGGGAAGTGTGTGTGTGTATGTGTGTGTGTGTGTGTAAGAGGAGATTTTAGTGCAAGTGCTTCACTGGCCGAGCCAGCCACAATGGCCTGATTCATGAGCATCTGGTTCTCGTTAGGACTAAGGCTGCAGACGCCAGCGGAACAAGACCTATCTTGCCCGGATTTCCAATACACAGCTGCACAACAACGGCAGCTTCCCAAACTCTTTTCCACTGACCTATTTTTTGAAGAGAAAAAAATCTGCCAAATGCAAAAATGAGTTGCAATAAAGATAAAGTGAAGATGAGAATAAAACTTTACTAACATACATAGATATCCTCAGTGTTGTTTGCATTTGTCAGGATGAAACAAGAGACATACTTCAATCTGAATTAGCCACCTATATATTATATTCATTTAGCAGTGTTTTTGTGGATCTATTTAAGTTCATGTGATGTACCAACAATATCCAGGAGGCTTTTCTGTCTTTTCCTCTAGTCTCTTAATATAACACAAAAAAATAAATAATCAGCCTAAGTTTTTGGTTAAGAGGACAGAATATAGTGATTTTTCCAAACCATTGCTGACACTTCAAACCTTCAAAATGGTAACCAGTTTATCTTGCATTTGGTGTTATCTAAGTAATGTCAAAACTGTGTGGTAATGCATTACGATGCAACAATAATGTAATAAAAAACTTAAATGGATTTCTCACACAAGTTTTACATCAGAAAACAGTTTAAGTAATGTAAATATGTGATTTGCTGTAAATGACAACACGCAAACACACTGTAGCGAGCGTATCAGTCTTGCTGTCCAGAGGAAACCTGTTTGGGCAACAGATTCAATAGAAAGGCCAACTGGCAGTTAACTGGGTGTTCTCAGTACTCTGTGAACTAGCCTATTTTTGATACTATTATGGTCAGTATTATTTCTGCAATAGCCATTCAATTTGTGGTATTCATGGGAAAAGGCATGCATGTAATCCAGTGCGATTTGATGTCCTTGATATCCAAGACTAAAATCTTAAGGATTGCAACTTAAACTAAATACTGTATATGGCTTCTGTTGGCTACATGCTACGACGCAAGCATATGAGCAGGTTGGCCAAACTGTTTCTATAAGACAGACTTCATAATTGCCTTCTCCTTAATCCCCCAGACAGACAGACACAGTTTTATGCTGAGCTCAGGGAGTGCTACAAGCATTACTCACTGTATCAAGTCAAGATTTGTCCTACATCATAAATATGCTGAGCCAGAAAAAGGGGAATCTTACATTTACAATAGCGTGTGTCAAGTGAGAATTAGCCCTGGAACCCAGAGAGCAGCGCTTTTTCTCTGAAGCTATAAAACTTTGCTTGTACCAGAGCTCTACAGCTTGCAAACCTGACATGACCTTCAGGCAACTCATTAAGTCTTTGTGAAGGTCAACATAACAGGTCCATACTGAAACTTTACTAATCTCAGCCTTCAGATAGATATAATGGTCATCTGAGTACCTTGAGATTACTTTGTCCTCAATTTCTCCCCCTTGCCTTCACATCAGCTCTCAGCACATTTTCACATAGCAACTTTAAGGAAAATCAAATCAGAAAAATATCACACAGAGTCTTGTATGGTAACACAAGAGAGCCAACAAACACAGTGAGCTGCAGAACATGGCCGAACCTGAAGCAAAATGGCCTTTGGATATCAATATCTAAATAAGGTTTCAGTTAAGCAAATGCAATATCTGTATGCATATTTCAGCTACTGTACACAGGCCAATGTGCCTCTCCTCAATGGCTGAAAACTATTTCTTTTGGATTATGATAGTTTACACATCTGTTGAAATGAGCCCAGCTGCAAATACCCAAAGAGTGGTGTAGTCCCTTGGCTCAAATAGAACATAATTAATATCATAGCTACCAATACCCCACAAGCACCCAAATGGCATTTTGGCATCTGTGTGCTCCAATTAATGATCATAGCCATGCTATACATTGATATGCATTATAAAATGAACAGTTCAGATGGTTATCAGGTGCACTCATCTATTGGTTGTATAGTTCATAAGTTTTATTTTCAGACTACTAAAGCATTATCTGAGGAGTCTGGTGAACCGCAGAGAATAGCAGAGAATAAAGATCAGCCCAGGTTGATTTCCAAAAACAGGCCAACGGTTGTCTGTGCTGCTTTGACGATCATTGCAAATGTGCTGAAGAGAGCCACAGCAAAGTAATTCTGTATTAAACCAGGATTTATGAGAAGGATTGTGGCCTGTTTCTCACAGTTTCTAACTTAATGTTCTCAGAGAGGAAAACCAGGCTGACTGAAAGACTACACTCTTTGGTACAGAGGTATGCTGGCCTGTTTGCTTTGGACACATTTCCAAAATGGCCATGACAGATATACAGCTCTGTTAACCTTAAAATTGCAAGGAGTTGATGTTTCAGCACAGCTAGAAGTGTTAACACATCATAACTAACAAGGATGCTGTTTGTCTTTTCTATCAGTTCCATTTCTACCACATTACTGTTACATTACTGTTACTGACTCTCAGGAGAATTTGTCTATAACGAACTTCAGCTGCTGTGATGCTGGTGTTCACCGTCCTACGGGAAAACACTCTGACTCACAAAGACGGTTGACGAAAACACAGCACTTGATGAAACTCCTCTTCTACAGAAGGTCAGCCAGTAGACACAGTAAGCTTACAAGACTTTGGATTCACTGGCGCCGGCGAAGGAAAGGACTGTGTTTAGGACTGATGACTATTTTGGTTGTCAGTGCACGAGTAGAGGAATAGTTTGTTTTTCCCTCTTACTAATTGTCACATCATGAAACAAACAAGCATCTGAACCACAATGTTCAAGTGGCACAGAGAAACTATAATTAACAAGAAACTTCACGTCAGACTGCTCATTGTTTGTGGGGAAATTATTATGAAATCCATGCTGGCTTATTTCACACATAAGTCATAAAACTAGAAGCAGGCTATTGGGTTTTGTTTGTCGTTCTTCCTGTAGATCACAGACAGGAAATTCAACCAGACTTTGGCAGTGCTTGCAAGTTTCAAGAGAATCAAACATGGACTTCATGTTGCATTTATGACTCAGCGAGCTAATGAAAACATTGCAGCTAGAATATCCAAACAACATGGTCAGGAACCTTGATTCGTGATGGATTCATTGTTCCTGCTCCAACCTCATTGTCCCCATTGCACCTCATGTCTCAGAGTGGCTTATGTACACTTGCTAAAGTCTAGTTCATGTCAAAACAACATTAGGACTTCTTGTTTGATTTGATTACCTGTCCTTGAAGAAGAAGGTCTCCCCTCTGATCTGTGCTATAGCATCAAAGATAACTGGCTCTTTACAGATGTCCATTGGAGTGACTGGGCCCGAGGTTGGAGGCAAAGGCTTGTCTGTTGGCACACCTGTTTACAAGAGATTTCCCAGAATATTTCACCTCGGAGGGAGTAATTACACTCACAGTACATTAATCTTTCCTGGCTTCTAATAAGAAAATGTTTTTCTTTTTTTTGTTCTAGTATTAGGCTTAATCCCTGTCCAGGAAACTAGCCGCACATGACATTTCATCTCACCGTAGAGCTCCTGGATGCCTTTGATGTCATCCTGAGAAAGTCTAAAGTCCTTAGTGTAAGTGTAAATGGGGGCCATCAATGCTCCAGGGTCCTGAGAGTGCTCCAAGCCAAGGGCATGACCAAACTCATGGGCTGCCACCAGGAACAAACTGTAGCCTGGAAACAGACAGTGAATACCCCTTAATAACAAGTAGAACATGGGAATTGGATAATATGGATCAGTCTTTCAGTTGTTAGCTACAGTGGTTTTACTTAATGTTCATTCATCTGATGGTGAGACACATAGGTAATACATATTGTTTATTGGGAGTGCCAAATGACTTGCATTCACCTCATCAGGACAGATAAACCTAAACCTACTTCCCTGTTTATCAGTAATGTGCCTGAAGTAAGGGCGACAAAATATGTAATGCATAGTTTTCTGTAATTGTCTAAACTATCTGGCACTCATTGTCCCTCATTTAGTGGCAAATTCACTTCCCAGAACTACAACAAGAAATGTCACATAAACTATTCATACCTTGGTCAGGACAGAAACCCCATTTGCGGTCATCATCATAGCTCTTGGTGCTGGCGCACCACATTTTGCCATCGCTTCGTCCAGATGTGGTGCAGGACTCATAGGTGTCTCCCAAGAAGGTGAAGGGAAAGACACAGGGGCTTCCCTCTGCATTTCCTCCCACTGTTGACATGGCTGGAGGGAGTAGAAAAAGATAAAACTGCAAATGTGAAATGTTGATCACTGGTCCACTGCACTGTCTAATGAACACATTCATATGCCAAAATGTTTCTTCAGAACAGTTCGGTTTGTATTATATTTTGAAGGGAGCGCAAATGATGTTGTAAACAGCATCATGAAAGCACTGGCACAAGACACATGACATCAATAACTACTCCACTGGGCACAAAACCAAAAAGCACCCATCCAAATTGATTTTCTTTCAAAGAGATAATTTTCAATCTGGCAAGACTGGTTTTGAGCTGTGTTTTTTTCATATATATATAATTTCATATTCAGCACAAGCTATCGCACACAGCTTTACAACAAAGCTACATTCCTAATCAATTAGAACCAGATGAAAGCTCAAGTGGTTGTACCTCTCTCCATCTATCTCACTGTCTCTCTCCCTCCCTACCATACTACCTCAACCTTAAAACCAGTCCCACTGACAAAATGGAAAATAAGCCCTGCCACTGCACATTAAAATACTTTCACAGCCACTCAGCAGACCACGAGCAAGACCGAAAGCCCCAGCTGGAGCATTCCTGTAGACCAAAGCACAGGAGGGCACCATATACTGCACATCAAAATAAACGTAGCCAGTAAAATGCACTGTATGCATCTAAGCAAGCACATAACCCTTAAACAGCACACTTAAACAGAGGGCAATGTACGACAACAATGCACAACAGAATGGTACAATAATCTATTATGTGATCAGCATAACAGGCAGTAGATGACACCACTTACCAGTTTCAGGGCAGAAACCGAAGGATTTGTCACGGTCATAGTCCTCAGTGGTGGCACACCAGCGGTAACCATCATCCCTGCCTTCAGTGGTGCATCCGTCATACTTCACTCCCTGAAAGTTGAAGGGAAATTTACATGGAGCGCCATCTCCGTTGCCACCCAAGGTGAATAGTACTGTAAAACAAAAATCAACAAATACAAAGAAGTGTTATAGAGAAACAAGTAGCATTATACATATTACATTTTCAAATTTTTTCAATGCTTACAAAGAATAAACTCCAATTCCTACATTATCATTGCTACCAACTAAGACCATTTGACCCCTGATTGATGATGTAAGACACAGAAATCTGAATAGAGCAAAATAGGTGGAATATCAATAATACAAGAGCTTAACAGAACAGACAGCTCCAGTCCAACCTTGTGTTCTCATCATCTAAAACAACTTAGTACATGTGTACTTTGGCACTTCGATATAACAAGCATGCGATCATGTTAGTACCATGGACAGCAACATAACACAGATAAACAAAATGTTTAACAAAGCCCAGTGTTCTAAAGTGGGGCAGAGAGTTGGATAAGAAATATTCCATAATCCACTCCAAACAGAAAACAACACTTTCCTGGCATACTGTTCAACCTACTTTCTTTCTGTCCAAAATCAGCAGAGCAGCTTTGAATATAGCAGTAATCTGATATAAAGTAATATGTTGCCAGTATAGAAATAAGTGCTTCAGTTTCCGTTCAGCAAGATGCAAGTAAGGCATAACATCAGTGTTGCTGAGGTCAAGTGGGGCCATGAGATGCCAAATCTGTGCAGATACTGGAGCGAAATACGTTAGAAGACATCGCAATGCCATATTGTTACGTCAAAAAAAGAACCACAGGACACACTTACATTCATGGGGGCAGAAGCCATATTTGCCATCTTCATCAAAGTTGTAGGTAGTTGAGCACCACAGGAAGCCATCGTCACGGCCCTGAGAGGTACAGCTGTTGTACTCGGTGCCCATGAACAGGAAGGGGAATTTACAGAACTCTCCATCAGCATTTCCAAACTTCACCTTCACCACTGTTAAGAAGATCAATGATTATATGACACATTTTAACAAGGAAAAAACATTTAAATATTATATTATTGTCATCCATTTTTTCCCCAAACAATTTTGAAGGTGACATGATGTTTAACGTGATAGACTGCCTATCTGAAGCAAGCAAGTTCCTGCAAGTAAACTTTAATACTGTTTTAAACTAAATGGAACCAAAGTGGCTACCTAGACTATGGGAAGACATTTAAAAAGTAGGCTCTCAAAAAACAGTCAGCACAGTTCAAAGGTAAAGCACATATGATGAATTATAATAAATGGGGTATAACTCACAAACGCACAGATGGAATAAGAAAACAGCTCGTTCTAAGTTTTTGTGAGACTTGAGCGAGGGAAATAGGTTCATAGATTACTTCTGCACAAATGATGAATTCAGACAAGAGGATCTGAGTAATAGGAAACATATAAAACTATCTGGGTCAATGCGTGCAAATACAAATGCGTACAATAGAGAGGGTTTTTTTTCTATTCAGCTTCCAGATGGCTGAGGTTCGTCATATTGAGTGCCAGAAAGTTCAGACAAAGTTAAGAAAATCAAAACAAAGTATCTGAAAGTCAAATGTATTATGTATTATCAATGTCAAAATCTGTGTAGGTCATCTCACCAATGCTTTTAATGTCACCTGTAGTGGTACCTATCATTTGTTTTGAATAAAACACTAAATATGCATATGTAAAATCCACCTATTTGGCGATGCATGTTAAGACGAATGGACTCAAATTTTATACTATTATACAAATCACAATTGTAGTGGGGAACGGTGGAGCTTCTGCAATATGCTTTTGGTTTTAGGAAATAGTGTTTCCCTATTACCTTGGCCGTCTCCCAGCGTCCACTGCTCATCATCATCAAAATGGGAGTCTCCCCCAATTCCTGGCCCTGGAGCGAAAGCATGAGCCAAGAGGCCATCTTTGCCGTCAAAGGGGTAACCATCTCCATGCTCTGTTGATGACATCATTCAATATTAACAAAATCAGAAGTCGTTTTCTTTTTTTAAACAGGCACAACTGGTACAACTGTGAAGCTATTAGCTAGCTCCAAGAGAAAATACAAAAAAAATGAAAATAATAGTTGTACATAATAAATCATCAAAATACTCTTTACTATTAATGTCCCTAAAATAAGAGTTTCACATCTTCTGAAGTGGTTGGTTTTTGTTTGTGTTCCAGCAATATTGTGACACTGTGAATAAATATCCAGTGAGTAAATATCAAATGGTTGTTTTAGTTGGAATGAGTAGTATTACCCGTGTGAACACCACAGTTCTAATTATTTTAGTGTTCATAAATATAGGTTGGAGATGTGCCGCGTGAGTCACTGTAATAACTTGGATTATTGCTTCTTCACCATTAGTCAACAAGGCAGTGAACTTCTCTTCAACTCTTTCCTAACTCGTCTTGGAAGTGGGAGGCAACTTCATATAATCATAACTTAGTTATTAGAGTGCATAAACAGTCCTTTGGGAGAAAATCTTTGAATTTTAACGTGCAATACCATTCCTGAGCCCCATTAAGTAAGCATACATGCACGATTGTTTCCCATATCCCAAGGCAGGAGATCAGAATTGAGACAACGATGACAGATGATAGCTACAGTAAGCATGTTTTTTTTTTTTTTTTTAGGGCAAATGGGATATTTTAATGCAAAATAAATCTAATTTGTTGATGAAATTTGACTGGCAGGCATACACAATATGAATCCAAGAAGTGGTGCCAGGTTTCTCACACAACAAAGTGCCACCTGTTCATAGATACTGACTGCACTGCCCAACAATATAGAGATAACCTGTCGATAGCTCAACTCATTACACTTGTACAGTTATTTACAAATACAGTATTTATATACTGTCTGTTGTCTATATACATGCATTACCATTGCGGCCAAAATTAATCATGATGTCAGCCTCTCCGTCCATGAGGCGGGTAAATGAGAGCGGGGTGACGTCACTCCATACTTTGAAGGCTCTGAAGAAAGCATCATTTATGACCTCCTCATCCAGATCGGGAGTGTATCCGAGGATTCTGCAGAGTTAACAGAGTCAAAAAGTAAGTAATCAGAATAGTGGTGGTGTCATGTTTAGAAAAGCATGTAGAAATATCATAAGATCAAATTTTCTCTACTCCACATCATGGAAAACAATCCATCTACACCATACCAATAACAGTCTGTGAATCATCTGGTGAAAATGCTCCTGAAACACTGTTGAGCTACAAACCCTGTTATAGTCCTGTTCTTAAAAGCAGTCTAAGATCTCTTAGTTGTTATTGTCTTTGGCTCGCAGTCTTCCTTACAAACACACAGGCAGACGGGCTGGAATGATCAGGGCACACAGAACCGCTGATATAAATAAACCAGTTCCACATTGTTGTAAACCTCAAACAGAACAAAAACAAAAGACCTGACACATACTGTGTAGGAATGCTGGTGTTAGCAAGAAGCAAGATGCAAGAGCCGAAGTAACTGTCTGGATGGGGGTGGGGTGGACTGGAAGTTGAGGGGAGGGAAGGGTGGGTGGGTCAGGCGGGGCCAAGCTGTGGTCCATCTCTAAAAGCAAACAGACTCTGGCTTTGTATTTATACTTTTGTGCAGTCACTAAACACTGCTTTGGGAATGACATTCAAACTGTTAGATTGTGGCGTTATGGGGTGACTCAGGCATATTCCAAGTTGTGTTTCTCAATACTAGTGGGTTGATTTATGGGCTCAAATTGGGTGGGGTCAACTTATTTTACCGTTATTTTATCTTTCTTTAGTTGGCACACATCATATATGATGCCCTAATGTGGTCCATGCAAGGCATCTAAAATAACTTTGTACCTTTCTTATGGGGCATACTGCTTAAAACTTCCATGATGTCATTATTTTCACAGTGAACTGGGACCCACCCCCATTATAAAATACTTTACAGGATAAAATCCAGTACTTCCAGTGCAGGACAATCTAAAACTACTCCAGAAAAGGTATAGGTAAAGCAATTCCCTAACCTGTAAGTGACATCTTTCTTTTGCCACATGGGTTTCCTGTGGAAGAAGTTGTAATTGGCCACATCTGGGACGCCACAGCGGGGCTTTCTCATGATATCCACAGTTTTGACATCAATCTCTCCAGTTTCTTGCAGAGCGAAGAACTTTTGCATTTTCTTCAGGGTGTCCTTAAGCACCATAAGGTTACATCTGTCTTGTGGGCATCCATAAAACTTATTCAGATAGTGCTAAAAGAGAAACACAGACATACAAATGGGTTGACTCATCCAGGATTAAGTATTTCTATGAAGTTATTGCAATAAATAAATAAAAAAAAAAAAAAAAAAAAAAAGCAAATGATTTGCAAACTATTCCCCAACATTTGAGTTTTTATACTGTAAGAGTTCAAAATGTTACTTCCCAGCAGTTTAACCCACTTTTACGTAGTTTTATGAAAAACAACCAATAAACTTACCAGAGCAACTTCTTTGTCTGTTTTGGGGGTATCGTCTCCAGGAAACCTGATAATAGGCGATGGGGCAGCATATGTTGCTTGAAAAGCGATGAACTGAACCAAAAGTACTTTGAGAACCGTCCGACGACAACTAAATATCGTCGGAAAGCCCATTTTCCTCTGTTTTACTGTGTCTTAGCTGTGGTAAATGCCGTTCTCTCTCGGTTGCAGTCTTTCCACCCCGTCAGCTTGTGTTGCCTCTGCTCCTCTGCAGGATTTTTTTTTCTCCTTAACGGGACATCCTGCACTGCTCTATGAACTTTTTCAGTTCTGCTTGCACACGCACTTTTTCCCCCCACAGCTTTCTGCGCAGTCTCCAGGTTGAGAAATAGGAGCGGGGGAGAACACAATCAAACACACATTCTTAGTCATTTATTTGACCTCCCAGTCAGCCTTGTGTTTTTTGTTTTTTTGTAACTGACTGAAAAGAATTAAAGATATTATGTCCAGAAATTACAGCTGATGCAGTGTGGATGGAAATAACTGGGGGTGCTGGATGGTCAGTTTATGGCAATTATCAATTTGCATTAACCGGACTCTATAGGACTAAATGTGTAGTAGTTGTAGTTGTTGAATAGTTAGGTTATTATTTCCCAGATATCCTTTGGCGTATGTTTCTTGTGGTACTTAGGTCAGCATGATGCTGCGTTGTTGTCTCCTTTGCTGCCAGCCTCCCTGTGGCACAACTGGGTTAAGTTAACTTATGGCATTAGTTAACCAACTCGGGGTCAGTGACCTGTCATCAAGAAATAGTAATGAAATCCAATCTTTCTGCCTATTTTGTTGTGTTACTGCTTTATATTCTGGACATGTCGCAGGGCTGGAGCCTGCAGGTAGACTACAACATGCACACTGAGGGGTGCGTGCAGTGATTCACTTCATATTCATTCATGAGAAAAGGCGTAATGACGCTTCCTGACTCCCACTAAAGAATCTAATCCAAACTATTATTCCTGCTCAAACTGGACCTCTCCCCTTTCTCTAGGATAGCCTTTTCTACATGATCAAATGAAATAATTAATCATTCTGTCATTCTAATGAACTCCTTTAGTGTAATAGTCACAAAGCTGTTATTTCTTGGTGTAAATAAAACACCAGTGAATATATTACTTACACAGACACCCAGCTGTAGGCGGGCCAAAAGTTATTTAAAGTGGTATATTGACATCTGGTGGCGGGATGGGAAAATTCACCTCAGTATCAGGTTAAAGAGGGCAGAGTGAACCGCGTGTAACTAAAACCGCACTGGTAACACTGATTTATCTCTTTCTTAGTTTTATTTTTTGCATTTAGCCTACTTCCACCTACACTTTTTTGGTGCAAACAACTTTATTAAACTGAAGGGTCTGTCAACATTTGCACAGCTGGAAAAATCAAAGGTCACACTGTACATGATAAAGAAAGAAAAAGGGCCAAGCAGGTTGGGGCATAAATCTTTGCAGATGAAATCTTTACATATATTTAAATATATACAATATTTATATGTTACCAAAATATTTGCTCATTAACTAACCTAAAACTCACTCACCTTCTATTTTTATTGAATTTGTTGTTTTATGGTGTTTCTGTGCTGTGACACCTGTGTGAAGATGCTCCCTTGATAATTAAATCTAAGTACTGTTTGAACCACTTATGCTCTTTTTTAGGTTTTAAGTTTCACTTATTTTTTATTGCTTTTTCCACTCCACCTTGCCTAACTCTGGGGAGGTGCTGAATGTTGCTGTGAAGCAAAACACCCTGTGTTGCATAAAACCAGATCACTGACTCATCACATGATCCATGAAACAATTTTCTAATCACTGCCAGAAAATTCCGATCACTATACATTGACTCACACCCTCTGAACTAGAGTCAAATTCAGGACAAACTGTACAGAGTGAGTTTGTTGAGGCTGCAGCAGAGAGCCATCAGCATCACTGCCCTCTGGTGGCTGATATACACCTAGCATCTCTAGTCTCTTCTAAAGCCCTTGAAGCCAGTCTTCTTTACTGTCTTGTAGTGTACGGCATAGATATAGGATTTACTGTAACTCTCTTTGACATCTCTTTGTTTCCGCTCTCATGTGCTGTTCACAGTAATCCAGTATGACTCCTTAATAGAGAAAGCTGAAGGACTTTTTTTGCAAAGACATCTGACAGATGGATAGCTCACAAACAGGATTTTGTGGTATATCTAGCAAAGCAATTTCCCTTCCCTTTAGCCAGAGTACAGTTAATTTTTCATAGCCGGGGCTGCTGTTGGTGGTTGCAGAGTGAATTTAACATCCATTTGCCAACAATATCCAGGGCCTGTCACTTTGGAGCAGGAGCTTTATTTCATGCACTGATACATGCTGCCATCTCCTCCAACTGACACACTCTCAGTGATCTCTGGCAGAGCCGGGGAACAGAATGGCTACCTATTAAATGTACATGGGCTTGCCTCTCCAAATAGAAAATGCTGAGATGTGAAAAGTTGAGCCACAGCTACAGTAATTGAATGCCTTTGTGCATATGAATGCAATTTTGCAGGCGAAAGTGGCATAAAGAGATTGTGATGATAAGGTTTGATTTGCATGTAAATTGTTTTCTTTTTTTGCCTCCCTTGAATGCTTAAGCTTCGTCTAGATTGAAGCGCCTCACAGTGTGTGTGTGTGTGTGTATTTTGATGAAATACGGTTTGCTTTTTTGTGTGAAAATGTGTGTCTTGTTGCTGTTGATTGCAAGTGCATCTCATCCGTTTGTATTTGTTTGTTGCTGAGATGGCTGATTTAAACACAATCATGGTTTCGTGCAATGCTTTACACTCGTAGAGCTGATTTGTACTTCAGCGTTTACACTGCGACACATAAATGATACATGGCAGCTTCATTACGGACAATTTCGTTTTAGTGTGAACGACTTTCTGAAAATTTCTACATTGTAATGCACATGTGACTTAATGCGAGGCTGCAATATGTTTGCTCTGGTCCTCCACCGTATAAACTCATGTCATTAATTATGAGGATGAGTGGATTCCTCCAGCATGCCAGCATGGCCCCCTCTTGCGACTGGGAATGGGACATTCTGGACATGAAGGCCAGTCGTATTATGGCTCTCCAGCTGGCTCTGGATCTTCAGACCCACTGATTGACCCCAGTCCAGCTGAACAGACCGCAGCCCTGGATGTCACCCTCTTCCCTCACCCTGGTCCTCTGGCTCTTGCAAGGACCCAAACAGATTCTCTGAAGGGTCATCAAACCAAACTGCCTGTATAGCTGGCTAGCACCAAGGTCATGAATGACAAATATCACAGTCCCACTGCTGCTCTGTCCGCTCCTCTCCTCTCACTCCAACTCAGAGTTGCTCAGAGAGGATAGAGTATGTAATGTTCAGTGCTGTTTGGTCCAGGCTTGAATACATAGTTAGCCTGGGTGTGTAGTTAATACTGACACTGAGTGGTTTAGAATCAGTCTATTGGCATTGTTTGTTTTATGTGCTTTGCAGGAGTAATTAAGCAATGGTTGCTGAGTAAATGAATGCAGCAACAGCCCTGTCAATAAATCTGTTTCAAGATAACTTAATTTGGCTAAGCACTGTGTTACAGAATACTGTGACACATATTATATCACTCGGTTTGAAACATTCCGATGATGAATTATTGAACATAAATCCATTATCTTGAACATATTTTATTTATGAATGCACCAAGACACTGGAGGACTTTAACACTGCAGGGTAATTATTGTTCCACATTGTGTCACCACTCTTCTCTCAGATGCAACTGCCAGAGCAAACTGCAATGAATCAAAGAATTGCAGGGTTTTGATTGACATTTTGTGTGTGCACAAGGCCCAAAGCGACATTAGCCGAATTGCTTTATTTAATGCTTTCTCCCACATTCTGTTTCTCTTTTAGCACGCCTTGTAAACACTGATGCAATAATGCATTCCATTATACAGAGGAGAGGAGATGAGTGTCTCTCGTGGCTCCTCTCCATCTCAATAATAGGTCAACAGCTGTATTTAAAAAATTAATCACATTCTTGGCAGTTGCAAAGGTTAGCCGCAACGCTCTGAGATGCAATATTGGAAGCTCAGATCAGCAGCAAATCTCGGTGGAGATGAGGAAGAGTTGCCTTTGATGAGTACAGCATGTAAATGATTTGTGTGTGTTTATAGGACACGGGGCTGGCCCTGCCTCACTCCAAGACAGCGGTGTCGGCACCACTCTGTGGCAGAGGCTGGCAACAGCAGATGGGAATAAGCATGACAGGGGAGGGCTGACCCCGCTACAGCACTTCACAGTTTGTACTCTCTTTCAGCACAATGTTTCTCATTCTTTTTCCTCTCCCAGTATATCTCTGTTTTTGATTCTCAATTTCTTAATTCTGTAATTTTTTTGTATCTTTCCTAAGTCCACTTATATCTAAGTATTTGACAGAGTTTGCAGTCAAAGAAAGTCTCTATGATCAGAGATTGTGCCAGTTACAGGACCCCTGCAATAAAATACATTTCCCAAAAATCCTCAGGACTCATGAGTTTTAGTTATTACAACTCAGGACAGCTAAACAGCTTGTTTGTGCTTGCTATGTTTCCTGATGGAGACATTATTGGCCTGTTAGCCTGATCTTTTAAGAAATTCAAATATTGATGCCTTTCTCACATCAAAAACAAATTACCCTCAAAGATATCTTGATGTACATGAAGATGAAATATGAATGTCTGCCTCGGATTGCTTTTAGTAACTCTGAAATATTCACAGTGGTATTTTTGGAGTGCCGTGGCTCTTGCGTGTTTTGAGCATTCAGGCTGACACTTGGGGATGAATTTTTCAGCAGTGATCTGATTTGGCCGTCACCGTAAATGGATAGCCTTGATAAGTCAGGAACATCGGTACCTGGATTGTTGGATGAAAATGAAATACTGCATGATGCAAGTGAGTGAAAGGAGTGTTGAAATGCTGCCGTCTGTCTGCTGCTCTTGACAGTCCTGAGAGCTGTGCCACAGATGAGCTATTATGTTGTTTGCACATGTCTGCGTCTGAAGCTTCTGTCTGTCTACTAGTTGCTTTTAGCTTATAAATGAGTAAACTCTACAATAATTATTACTTTACGCCAATGTTCGTCCTCCACAATTCATCTGAAAATAGTTTGTTTTATAATCTGAGGGTCCCACCTCAGCCATAGGTCATACATTAACACCAGTTTTTATGCTAATGGTGATTTTTTTTTCTCCCCCCCTTGGAGTTTAATTAAGAATGAAAAAACAATCAGCAGATAAGTAATCATCAATTAAAACAGAATGAGAATAGTGTTTCCAAAACAACAGAGACCCTCCGGGAAATCCGATTCACTATTATCTCCTTTCACTCATTAAAAGTAGAAAGGCGGCCAGGCCTGGCAACATCCTTCCTGGCTCCTTCAGCTTTAAAACTGCCTAGCCTCCTTTTGACATATTCAATTGCCATGCAGTGTGTCCTCCTTTTCTTGCCAGGCAAGAACAGTTTCACACTCAGGTTATCATTTCAGTTTAATAAATACGAAAGTTTTGGGAATATACTGCACAGTCAGTCAGGTGAGGTCTCGAACATTATGTCCCTTTGGACAGGACTTTCAGGGAAAGTGTACACCTAGGTAAGCACCTTTAATCTGATTACAGCATGCAAACAGACTAACAGGGTGAATTTGATTTGATTTGATTTATGTTTTGGCATACCTACTTTACCTAAAACAGCAAATTTCAACAGCTGGACTTCATTTTTTTTTACTTCATCCCCCCCTACATTCAAACATAAGTCACATTTGAAGTGGCTCAAACAAATCCCCACAGTCATCTTACTGAACCTGCTTCCTGGAGGATAACACTAATGCCTTCAAAGCTCAATAGGTCATTCACTATTATGGTTTGGGCCCACCGTCACAAATTCCAGACAAAAGTGAATTTCCTATTCCCTGTCAATAACAAGCTCGATGTCACCTCTGAAGGCGAGGAAGCATGATTCAATAAAGTTTTCTCTTTTTTCTGTTTGACCCCTAGTCACCCTGTTGGTCAGAGAGAGTTGGATTACATTTTTTTGCTCCACTAAGTACCCTACAGGCTTCCTAGAAACACACCAGACTCTCTATCTAGTATAAACCTCTGATAGCACAGCTCAACCAGTGTGTAGTTTTTTTCCTGTTGAAATATGCATTCCAGCCACATAGCAAACAATAACCATTACATATTTGCAGGGATTGATTGGGAACATATTCACATTACAAGGCAGTAAGATTGTGAGCCTTCAAAGCTCAGTTTCTTGTATCTGCCATAGAGTGAGTCACTGTGACACTAGCTGATGTTGCTGTTATTCTTTGGTAGCTGGGGAGAGGTCAATAAAAAAAAATTGTATTGACTAAAATGGGAGTTGTATTACTGTCTATGCACCCCTAGCATTAGTAATGGCCTGTTTAACCACGACTCCAGTGTCTAGACTGTTGCATGAAAACAGCTTTGTTGTGAGATGTAGCAAGCAGCAGAGGTGTGCCAATGTATGAGCCTGTGTTCTGGCCATGGAAGCCGTGCCTCCTCCTATTGCTGCTACCTGTGATCTGAGTCTTGTAGGGCCGTGTCTGCAGCCCATAGGCCCCCTGTGTTTTAAGTACCGGATAGCATGCACGCCGCCGCTGTCCCTGTTTGCAGGATATTGAAAAAGACCTTTGTCAGGAAGCTGAGGCCCACTGGCCATTGGGGAGCAGCGATCGTGCTGCTCCAAATTACCATATCACCTTTCTCTCTTCATCCTAAAAAACAACAAAGTCAGACTTCTGATGGGTGACACTCATGCAACGGGCTCTTGTGCTTTACCTTACCCTTAAAATTAATAGCAAAAGGTGAGTAATCTGCTGGTCGCTGTTTGATTTTCCACCAGAGTGTATTTATTGCTGTATAAAATAATATATAACACATGGCAGGTGGTAACATATCTTCCTGAGTGCATTGTGTTTGCAGTATTGAAATGTGACTAGAAATGAATCAGTGCACGAGGTATTGCTATTACTATGCAAACCAGATAGATGGCTTACATTTAATTTATATAATATTCCCCATTGAATCATTTTTATTACGTGGGAGATCTTGGTAGGAATATTTGGCCTATAAAGAAATTAACTTTGTCTCTTTGCTAAGTATACCAATGCATCAAGCCATTATCTCCGTGATAGATGAATCATATTTGATATTACGCAAGACAAATGTATTCATATTGCATATTTTTCTAATTTTTCCTGTCTGACCATCTGTGTGTGTTATGTCTCACCAAGATTAATCCGCTGATCCTATTGGGATAGAGGGCAGGTGTTTTTCCCTAACACACAATAGTAAGTATGAGCTGATATCAAAGCATAATCCACCACATTATATTTCAGATCTTTGTAATGTATCAGGGACAGTGATTTCCACAACTGGGCCACATTGAGACCAGATTTATTCCATATTATCATTGCGTGTGTGCATGTGTGCGTGTCTGTGTATATGTGTGCGTGCGTGCATTCAGACTTAGCAAAAGGGGGCAGACTGTGACCAGAAAGTCACATGTAGAGCCTTGTGAATATCAGTGACATATGAAATAGTATTTTGTGTCCTTGGATCAGTGTGCTAAATCATTTAAGCAGAATGACCCTTGACTGGATTCAAGGGAGGAGGGTGAGCCAGGGGGTTACGGAGACCTGTTTGACTGGAGAGACAAAGAGCAAAGGTTGACCTTTGACAACGTCACTGTTGACCCAAATTCCATCCATCCTCAGCTACAAAGATCTGATGATTATTTTTCCAGGAAATTGCAGCATTTGATCTCACCTACACCTCTTTCTTTACTTAAGTGGCTCTAGGTTAGGTGTGATTGAAGTCAGACGATGATTTACTGAGACAACACTCACCTAGCACGTTGTTCGGCCTGTTATAGCCTCTGTCTTACATGTGCCCTCCTAAATTCACTTATGTAGAATACTTGTCTTTCCCAAGGCGTTAGGCAGGACGAGTGGATTCACAGACAGATTGCAAACTAGTGTTAATGATCGGCCTGTCAGGCAGAATCTGTATTACTTAATCTCCTGGTCCTGCTGTACATGATCAAAGCAATGCAAATGCAATGGGGTATTGATTTCTACAGCACCCGTGCTCTTGCACTTATATTACTTCTTTTACTGCTACCCACAGTTTCCATCCATCTCTAACCCCAGAACTATTGTCATTTAAGAAACATGGAGCAACAAAGCTGGTCTTTTCTGTGTTTAAGTTAATGCTGAAATCTGTTTGTGCATAATGTTTAACTAAATACAACTGATGATATCTCATTTGATGTTATTCCCTAAGTACAGTCAGCTAACAATGTCTATAATATGCATATAATAATATGTTTTTGTAAAATCCTTTTTTTTTTTTTTTTTTTAAATCTGTATATTTCATTGCAGATATGAAACTTGTCAATTGAAGATCAGGGGATTAAATAAGGCAAAGATCTGAAACAGATGGTTTGCTAATCCTGTCAACCTTTCACATAGCCAGCTGTGATTGATACATTATGACATATTGTAAAGGTTATATTCTGTGTGATGTAGATTGTCACCTCTGTACTCTCTAAAACCCGGTCTTCACAAATGATAGGCTGTCCCCCCAAAACAAGATAATATAGAGAGTGAACCGGCACTGATGCTGTTTTGATCAAGAAGTCTGACTGGATTTTTAAAAAATCCTTGTTTCTACTCATGAAGAATGTTGCTGGACAGCAGTGAAACCCATTTAAAGTCCAATTCTTGAAATGTGAGCAGCCACAGTGAACTCTTTGTCACAATGAAACATGGTGATTAAGACAGCCAGTGGGAGATGAAAATGAATTCCTTCAGCTCTGAGGAGGTGTTGTATGGAATTGTCACAGGTCACCCTCCAGGCGTCTGCCATTTGCAAAGTAATTCATCCAACGTATTATCCCAATAATGATAAATTTCAAGCATTATGAATAGGGATGTTTCCTCACACAAAATTTTAAATGATATTTAGGTAAAAGGTCTAAAGATCATTTGCCAGTTTTTTTCCTACAGGCTGTTTTTTTTTTTTTTTTTTCTGTTGCAGGCTTGAGATTCTGTTGAATCCCCAAAAGCAATTTGTGACAGAGAAACACAGTAAAGGTCTTTGTCTTTTAAATCATGGCATATAAGAACATTTGTGCTATTTATTTTATTTTAGAATTGTTGGCTTTCTTTCTTTATTCTCAACCAGTTTAAACATCACTAATGAAACTGAAATATACTTGACACCTCGTACCTGCAATAACTGATTTTCTTTTGCCACTCGGGGGCAGCAGAGACAAGCAAGGTTCAAGGTTCAAGGTTCAGGGTTTTTTTTAACATGCAGTGAAATTAAGGGAATGCTCACTTAGAATATAAAATGAATCAGTAAAAAAACAATATAATCAGTAAATAAATATAATAAAATAAATAAACAAATAAAATAAAAGAGAGAGAGAGACCCAGGTGGCATCTGGACCAATGCCATCTTGAAAAAAAACTGTGAACACACAGACATATTACCACCTTTTAAGTTGATATGGCAAACTTAGTGGTTTGGTTTCTACCAACTCCTGGGGGAAATATTTAGCTGCTATATACTCCACCATGTTGACTAGCTAGTTGCCAGCTTTGCCTGTCTGCTGTTTGGTGGTGGGCAGGTAGCGTACAATAGGTTTCCAGAGGTTTTTTTTGCTGCTTCTTTCTGCAGCTGGAAAGGATGCTAATAAGAGCAGTGAGAGAAACTCAGTTGATTTGTCGGCTAAAAACCCAAGACAATGTGAAAGAAGCTAAAATACTCCATAGAGTTGAGGGGACCTGCAGACTTGGGTGATAATTCACAGTGGATATATATATACTACGTGTAAATCCATGATAATTTACTATAGCAACATAAAATCTTAGCATTTTCCGGCATTACTATAGAATTGAACTTAATAAGATAATCGAAAATAATAATTTTCAGTATTATTTCCTGGCAGATTTGGCAGACTCAATCTTGTCTTCAGACATCAATGAAGCTGAAATCTTTCCAATCACACATTGGTTGATCCATCCACTTTAAACATTTGTCAAGTGTTTACAGATATAACCATTTAGATTCTTCTAAAACAAAAAAATATTTACACCTTAAGTTTGTTTTTCTTACGTTAGAGCCCTACCCTGTCATTATATACTGTATGCCTGGTGGGATATAATCCCCTTTGTGCCAGTGATCAATCAAAATCAAATCATTTAGTTTTTGGAAACACAGTAATGTGCTGTGTGTTAAGAATGAATACATTTGGGGGGAAAAAGAATGACAAATAGTTCTTTTAATTCATGCTTCTTTTGGACAATTATGAACTGTATCCCAGCTTCTGTTATTTGTATTCATTTGCAACTTTTGTGTGTATGCAGAATTATTCCCTTCCATTTGCAGATGTCAAAACAGCTTTTTGTTTAGTTTGCAGCAGATCACATTGATCACATTTTACTAGTAGAACTGTTTTGCTGAGTAAGTTCAAACAAAAAACAGCAAGGAATGTTTTAGACTGAAAGCACATATCACAAAACATTGTTGTTTATTGGTCCCATATGATTGTAGCCCTGAAATCTTTTCAGCAATGCTGTCTGCTCAACTCACACCCAAATAGTGGCAGTGCTTGTGTGTGGATGGCACCCTTCAGTTTTCTAATTGATGACTACTGGGTGTAGTCCGACGGAAGCAGTCTGCTGGCAAACACACGGGAGGAAACCACTGCCAAGACAGCTTTTCTATCAGATTGCTCTTTGAACTTCAGGCTTATGAGCTGCTGACAAACTCAGACGCTGCATGGCGGCATACTGCAGTGCCCCTTGCCTTCCTTCCTCTACTCAATCCCTGAGACCTTGTGGAATCTACAAAGTCAACATTAGAGTCTAAAGAAGGGAAATATCCTGCTGTTTTTCCCTCACAAATGTGTGCAATCTCTGGCGCACTGTGATTCTGACTTAACTCTAAATGGAAACAGTGTTGTTTCTTTTCTTTCACGCCACCACCTAGCAGCAGAACAGCGTGTCAGACCACTTTCCTCTGGATAATTTCAGACATGAGAGACCCGTTTCAGCCCTTTCCAGCCCCCCTTTGGCTGCACGGCCTGGCCTTCATTAGGCCAACTTATTGGTTGCACATGGCCAGAGTGGACTTTGTGTTTATCCTCACGCAAAAGGTGCTGAGGAAATTGCTGAGTCTTCTGTCATAAGACAAGTCCTGAAGGCGATTTCCTTGGCTTGCTTTGCACGCGTGACCTGGCGTCAGCCCGGTGGCAAGGGGAATAATGAGGCTTAGAGTGAGCAGGGCCTTAAGCCTGGCAGGTCCTCATGCCTCACAGAAAACTGATATCTACAGTGGGCCGGACATAGAACCCTGAGGGAAGTCTGATGCCGTCCTATGGGAGATTAGCTTTGCTACCCTTTGCCTTGTATGCTTCCTTTCTTAATTCACTAAACTAATAGTGCACTCACACATCAGGGAGAAAAGAAAAAGATTAAATACTCAAAGTAAAGATTGGATATACTGGGGTAATTCATATGATTAATAATGTGCAAAAAAAAAAAAAAGACAGGCTTGAACTTACAGCACAGGTTAGACCCAATGTAATGTCTGATATGTTTATTCATTTATGTGTGTACTTGCAGAATTTTGGCTTTCATCTTGAAAAGATACGTAAAAGTAAGATATGGGACAAAAAGTGAGTAAATAAGAAAATGTGATCCATGCATCATGACACAGTGCCTATCTAAAGAAATATATTTCTGTGATGAATATAACAAGGCACAGATTTAAGCAGACATGCACACCTACAGACGCTCTATTATTGTGTGTTTATATGTCTCTCTATGTGTGTGCTCTTGTGCCCTGGGTGAAGATGAAAAGTTTTTTGGACTTGTAACCCCTCTTCCCCTGCCGGTAATCACCCCAGAGCCCTGTAATCCCTGGCGCATGCAGATGCCGCCGGGGGAATATTACTGTTCATAATATTAATCTGCTCTCAAATTCCTTTCTGTTACCAAGATGAGGGGCCTCGTGCACCATGTTCTTATGGGTATTAAGTGTGCTACAAGAGATTCATCGAGAGGTAGATTCTGACTCGTCAGGGATCAAGCCCAGCCTGAGGTCGTATCGCTGCTTTAAGGAACACCCGCAAGCACGCAAAACCCATCTCCATATTCTCATAAACAGCCTGACATGAAAGACGCTGTGCCACAGCAGGGACACAAATCCACACCCAGCCCACATGAATCATGTCAGCCTGATCCAGAAGAGGGTTAAAGCCTCTTTAAGGTGCTCGGTCCCTGGCTGTGATACCTGACTTAGCAGCAGGTAAACCCCCGTGCCACAGGGCTGAGGAGAGCGGCATTGACTCCATCAGCTGATCAAAGGCATGGCAGCGCACCACCACCGCACACTTCTAAAACCACAGGAACAGGAATGAATAGGACCCCGCCAGATGGATATGAACCCTTTTCCCATTCAGCTGCTGTTCATCATCCTGTACCTAGAATTTGGCATTGTAACATTTGTTGTACATAGCTTAGCGCCAGGGTGGATTTGTGGCTTTTCAAAGGGCCTCAGCACAACAGTGTAATCATACTAAGCCTCTGGGAATTTATTATTAAAGAAATGCAAGGCTAATGACCACAATGACTTTCATCACAGAGTAGCTGTCTTTAAGGTGTGGAGACACATAGTATTTAGCTAATAGGAGCTATTAGGCTCTCTGATGACCCTTTTCCCAAATGACACATTTCTAAAAAAAGAACAATTCTAGAAGAACCTCACAAGTTCAGCAGTTGAGAAGCCACCCCTCACCCTGTCCTTAACTGGAGCTCTGTGTTTATTAGTTAATTTTTTTCTTCCTCTACCTCATGACTTGTGCATGTGCAGCCTGAGATGTCTGGGCAGGTGTGGAATTGGAAGCAGTCCACTGTGTCACTGGGAGTATTTATGCAATCAGGAAGCGAGCAGGCAGAGGTGCGGTGGTGCCAGTGGCGTGTGAAATCTGCTGGCAGGATTGACACTTGGATGACGGATACCTGTAAAATACATTCACGCCTCTGAGAGGGAAGGATTATTTGTCTAGTGTTATACACAACACTCAGCGACACTACTGAGGGATTCCATCCTCCCCCATGGTATAAGAAGAGAATCCCTGTCTGAAGTTAGGCTGAGGTAAAATGAAGAGAGAGGCCTCCACCGCAACATTCAGATCATTTTGATGTCTGGGAAATGCACATTCAATTATAAAGGCAGCGCTGCATGTAAAGCTGTTTGTTCAGTTCCCTGAGCAACAGCCAAACTGAGAACTTGTAATGGAAAGTCGTTCTTTTGAAACAGTGAGCATTTACATGCCAGGTGTTTGTGTTCTGCCTTCACAGGAGATTGGATGGAAATCTACATTATTTCTACATTATGTGTCTCCGTGTTTGATCTTGTAGAGAGGAACAAAGAAAGATGGAGGAATATGTAATGCAGCATATTGATCGTGTTAGCTGGTGTCTCTGTATCGTTCTTTCTGTAAGTGGTGTGGCGTGTTATGACCCTTAGCTTCCTTCTACAGGGGTATTAGTCACCATTAGCTGTTCTAAGGTCACCTTGCAATGAGCTGGCCGTCCCTGTGGAGGTGACACTGTCAGAGTGTCACTTGGCATATGTAGACTTGTATCTTAACCTTGACCAAAGAAAATGTATTTTCCAGTAGTTAAAGATTTCCAATGGGGCCCAAGGCAATAAAGCCTCAGGGATTTTACTGTCCAACCCCCTCTGCTTATCCTGCTGCCTAGCCTGTTAGCTATCAGTATAAATGCAGACCACCAGTCATGCATTAAGTGCATAATTATTCCATTTCCAAGATAAATCTGGTGTATAGTGTCATATCCATCATGGCTGTCACCTCCTACATGGAGAGAAGGGCACTAAATGAAAGCCTTTTTGCTCATATGCACTTCTATATAGTCATCAATTTTGAGCAGTCTATTCATTGTTTGGTTTGACAGATGTGAGCTAATAATGAATGATCAAGCAATGCCCCTCAAACAAGAACAGCCAGCATAAGCATACACAGGCACTGAGGGGGCGGGGGGGGATGTCATTCCACAACACAGACAGAGCTAGACAAGCAATCCTCTTCTGCATTACCTCTTATTTTCTCAAGGTTGCTGTTTGGGCAATGTGGACAATGTCAAAAAATTTGTTGCGATCAATATTTGTGAGTATGTCTGATCAAGAGGAGGACCAATATACAAGTGTTAACAAAGGACCGAGGCCATACTAGTGTGGGTTTACAGCTTGTATACACTGGGATATGATGCGAAAACAGTGGTTCAGTCCTCAGATGGTGCCCAAAGAAGAGCTCTGATCCTTGTCCCCGCCTTGTTTCACAATAAATAACATTGCTTGTCCACTCAGGACGGACATGGAAAAGAGATTTAGGCCTTGACCACAAGATGATGTTTATTTTTCACTTTTATTATATGTTATTACGTTTAACATGGGATTAGGCATGTTACTGCTGATATAAAGCTGAAGTAAGGCTTCTGGGCTGATTGGAAGTAAAGCAGGTTATGTGATGTACATAATAAGAATATTTGGGCAATATTGGGGTTATTTTGAAAGGCTTAGTTGAGGACAGCGATCCAGAATACGCTGTTTTCACACTAGTTTTCACAGATTTTCAAAGACTTTGGTTTGAAGACATGCTACAACATGCCATTCATAGATTGTTTA
The DNA here is from genome assembly GCF_905237075.1 of Dicentrarchus labrax. NCBI lineage: Eukaryota > Metazoa > Chordata > Actinopteri > Moronidae > Dicentrarchus > Dicentrarchus labrax. The sequence continues at coordinate 25,497,503 of NW_026136719.1, forward strand.
AAAAAAATACTGCTTAGTCAAAGTAAGCTATGTCCTTCTGTAGGTGTCACAAACTGCAGTGGCATCAGCCATTTTTTTTATTAAATTGGCAACCATTTTACCAGCTACGACAGCCATGTGGCCGTTTATTATTTTGTATCAGATATAACAAATCTGGTGCTCTTTGTTGGCTGATATTAGTCTTTCACAAAAGATGCATTAGAAATGTATCCAACATCGCTGAGGGGATGTATGTGCTACGTATTACAGATATCAGTTTAGAATAATGTTGGCTACCCTACAGAATCTCACAATAGATGCTTTAGGCTCCCCAAACTGAAATGCAAAGATATGTCATGTGTTACATGCTTGACTGCCCCTGTTGCATTTACAGTAATTGATTCTTTTCAATGATTTTAAAATGCTGAGGCCCCTGCCAGCATTGGATGTTTAAAAGGAGTGCAGGAATGTCACGCATGGCTTACTTCCACAGATTCGTTGCTTTCTTGTAATTCAATCCAGCCTTTCTGCACCTAACCAATGTGATTAACTCCCTACAACACAAGTGCTGCTGGACTTCCTCCCCTGGATTATGTCCATTGACTATCATTTTCTCATGTAATCTCATGCATAATGACACACATTCACATCCCCTTATTCTTTATCTGACTTGGCTTTGAAAATGTGGATGTTATAATTTTATTTTTTTTTGTGGTTAACTGACAACAATACAGCGCTACAAAGGCAAGATGCAGTTTGGTCAAAATTGAGTTAAGACCTGAATCTGTCTTTGTCACATGTTTACTATATGAAACATATTTTGCCAAATGTATAATTTCCGTGACAACAGCATTTTAAAAATGTACTAAAAACAAATTTGAGCTGAAAACCAAGACAAAACGCAGAAACAGCTATGGTTGCTGTGGCTACAGTTTGGTCATCTCTGGGCTATCTGTAACCTACTGTTGCATTTATTTCACTTTGCCACAAAGAAACAGCCAACAACACAGCTAAAATAATAGGGCTATATAAGGCATTAACATTAAAACTAAAGGTTCAAGGCTAGTTTTAGTATATCAGATTTTTCGCTTTTTAATAACTGACATCTCGGTAATTCACTGAGATATTCCACATAACCAAATGAGGCAGTAGTTGAATCTCAGTGTACTTATTGTAGAGATTAAAAACTAACCGCCTGTTAAAGGTAACTAGCAGATTAGCAGTAATTTAATGTGGAATTCATGTTTTTGGTGTGGTTAAGCTACCTGTAAATCACATATTTAAAGATCCAGTGTGTAACATTTAAGAGGATCTAATATGTATTTATTCACTGTAAACTACAGACTGTAAATAATCATACTAATGTATTTTATTCTCAAACAAGCTAGTTAAAATGAGCAAAAAGCTTAAAGAACAGATTATAGAAACACTTTCCCCTTGCAGAGTGCATTCTCGCTTTAAGATATTATATAGGTTCTATATTTTAGATATTTTAGTAAATGGGCTTAAAATGAAGTAATTACAACTTTTCTATATTTTATTCGGAAAAGATAATGCCAAGGTGATTTATGTATAATGTTTAGAAGTTCAAAATGTGTTTCTGCTCTTTTATTTCTAAGTGTTTCCATTTTTTGTGCTTGCAATATTGCTGTCAAAAGGACCTCACCCACATCATACTGTATTTTAAAAAGAAGCCTCTGAATTTTTGATGAACGTATTGTAGACCAACAAGCAAAATAATGCACACACAATGCAAAAAAAAGGATGCATCAAATGTGCTACAGCTCTGCTGTACACAGCCTTTATCTGTATTGTGCTGGTAAACAACAGAGAAGTTATTTTAGAAATGAAGCAATTAAGCAGATCCAAAATGAACACAACCCCCTTGTAAACCAGCACATGGCAATGTCATTTGCATGCCTTTGAATAACTAATCTCTGAGGGGAGTTCCTTCAGATGGAATTCTCAATGCCATGCGCTCTTTGTTTTAAACACAGCAAACAAACAAACAAAAGCGTCCTGGGTCCAGAGTTACTTCAGCTGCCCCCCACTCCCCACTCGCCTCTCTGTCTCTCTCTCTCTCTCTCTCTCTCTCTCTCTCTCTCTCTCTCTCTCTCTCTCCTGTCAGATGACCTACAGCTGACTGACACTGACTGTAAAGGCCATCACTCACCACCAGCAGGGGAAAAAAAAGATAGGGATACCCTCTTATTAGATAAACAGAAAGAGTGAAAAAAAGAAAATAGCATCTTGAGCAAGTTGAGTGTAGATTTTTTATTTTTTTTTTGGTCTTAATTAGAATGACCATCCATCATGGTCACAGCCTTTCTATTCATCCAGCTGATTGGGGACATGACAAATGAATGTGGGAATAAACGGAGTGTCAGGTTGGGGAGGGAGATGGATGTTCTCTCAGCAGGGAGGAGCGGGAGAACTACAGTTAGCGCTGGCAAGTGGCCAGAGCTTCTGGGCTCCATGTCTCTCCACACATCACCCCAGGGGCCATAAGCAGGAGCACTTTCCCTCTTCTGGAACCCCTGTTACCTTCCTTCCCCTATTTATTAGTAAATTAACATCATGTCACATTGATACACTTTCATCCCCCCACCACCTGCCCCGGATCTCCTAACCTCCCTCCCTCTCACCTCCATGACCTGCAAAATCTGGATGTCAATCAAGGATAAAAAATTTAAATTGTGCATGCAAAAGGGCTTTGGTTCTTTTAAGTGCCTTCTCCTTACAACCTCCGTGGTATGATGGTGCGATGTAGCACGAATGTACAGTGAATGTTAAGAGTTGTACTAGTTGTTGTCTGCATGTAATTATAAAACAGAAACACTGAACATTAGCCGAGCCCTAACAGTGAATAGATTAAAGACAGTTTAGCACAATGCTGTGTTTTATTCTGCCTCACTGTGTTCTCGGCAGGAGCTGGAGGGCCACTGTGCCCATTGATGTGTAAAGCAGAGCGAGCAGTGCAAAGGGTTGCTGAGTTCAGACTGAATTAGACACCATTAGAAAGTGTTTGACTGACATACTGTAAGCCCCTTCTTCTTCAGACATTATTAGCAAACTCACTTTGATCCTATTATGCAGCAGACAATTGTTATTCTAGAAATGAAGAAAAAATAATAATGTTATAAAGATTAATGCACCCCTACACCTCATTCTTCCATCCGCCCACTTTTGCATAGACCCGGCTCTCATATAAATTTGAATTGGTTTTTCAATTATTAGAGTGCCTCAGCTCTCTCTGGCTAAACAAAGAATTTCCATCAGATCCATTGAGATGAAGTTAGATTATGCATTACCGCAATATCCAATTTAATAACTCAGATATTCCTTTATTGTTTTTTCTGTTTGCATTGTATTCTTTTAAACGACTTAACCAGGCTGGATGGCAGGCTGGCATAGACAGGAGTTCTGCAGCTTCGCCTGACAAAGACGTACACAGGGCTCACATCAGTGACTGAGAGCACGAATAAATACAGGCCCTTCAGTAAGGATGACAAAAAGTTGAATTCATGGTTCAGCTGACTTAGTGGAGCAGAATAAATGTGATTAAATTAATTACAGAGTAAATCAATGTCTGTGTCAGCTCAAATAGCTTCAAAAATAACAGTGATCATTGTCAGTTTGTCAGTTTAACTTCTATTAATCATATTTTAATCACATTTCATCTTAGAGCTTGCACTTATTATTCTGTTACTCTATTGCCTTTATTGTACAGTTTGAAATAGCAGTTTATCCGCAGAATATATCTGTATATTCAAGTATTTGGTAATATATGTGTGCTTGTGTGTGTGTTTATACTTGTTTCTTAAATGACAAGTGGCCAATCTTTGCACAAGATGTTCTCACAGCTCCATTTTTCTAAAAGCAAGCACGTCAATGGTGTCATTTCAAATTGGAAGAATTATAGTGATTGAGCTGCATAAACAACCTGCAGAGGAAGTCAGATTCACTGTCACATTCAGACGCTTTAGTTTGAAAACAAAGAGAGTGGAAAAAGGGATTGTGATCGCAGCTCTGTGGCATATGGGAACAAAAGCCCAACCTGAATGATTTATCTTTTTCCCCTCTTTGAAGCGAGAAATGCTGTCTCCCCACTGCCTCTGTCTGAGCTGCGCTGGTGGAGTACCTGGGGAGGGCAGCACCATGCAAGACAGTAGGCTGTGAAGCTCTTGTCCCCATATTTAGTCTATGCAGAGAGACAGTGCATACAAAAGGGAAAGGGAGTACAGCGGTTCTGGCCTGAGGCTATCTTGTGTAGGGCTCCCTGAGCTTGAACAAAGTGCGTGAGACATTTTCGAAACACAGATGCATTTTGTTACAGAAGAAAAGAATAGATGAGAAGTAATGGCAACTCATGAAAATTAAAAAAAGGAAAGCTCTGATGCATACCATGTTTCAGCAAGATCCCCTGGTGATTACATCCTATTGAAATATCCAACACGATCATTGCTATGGCTTGCCAGCATTAAAGCCGAGAGGCAGTGTTAAATAAGGACATTTGATACAAATCTGTCACTTGACACCCCCTCTGGTACCTTACAATGTATGATGTAAGTGAAGAGCTCTTGAACTTGTAGGTACCACCCCTGTAAACCTGGTTTTATTCAGGTCCAAAATGTTTATTTATTAATGCATTTTTGAAAAAATCTGATTTCCCTTATTTATACCAGAGATAGGATATTCTGAAGACATCTGTTATGTTATTAATTTCACATAAATCTTAAGCTCCTCTATGCTTGAAATGAGGCTTCATTCAAGCTGAATTAATGAAACATGATTGTAAGTCCCTCAAGTGGAAGAGGCTGTCATACAATATTGAGTTGCTTATAATCACTGTGTAATCTCACTGTCTGCCAGGGGAGGGCGGCGTGAAAGCCCTCAGTAAAAACAATGTCTTGGGGAGATCAGAAGCCTTTGCCTGTATCTGGCAGGATAAAAAGGCAGGGAGTCTGCAGAGAGGGAGGAAAAATGACTCGTTGGTCGTCAGCAGAGAAAAACGGCAGATTTCTGCTGTGTACCTAACCGCTCTGATATGCACTAATTGTTTAGATCACAGTGCTGCATGCACGTTTGTTTGAACCTAGGTAACTGTGCGTGTGAATACCTGGAAGCTCACACTGAGGCCTCATGTGTGAAACAAAGTTTAAGACACCCACTGCCATGACTGACAGCATCACTAACTCTCAAGCTAGCAGGTGAAAGACCCATGGGTGCAAGCCACAAACGGGACTCACCATGAGAGAAAGCTGTGGTAGGTCCGTGCTTGCATGAATAATAAAATCTAGAAGCAAACACAAAAAGGTGTGTGTGTACACATCTTCATCAGTATTTTTTTTTTCAGCTTTAACAGTGTTATTTGGCCTGTGCTGTGTTTTATCTGGCACGCACAGACTGCTGGATCTGAACAGCCTTGCGCTGAAGGTCTCAGGTGTTTTGATGTGTTTAATGTCAGCGGCGTGGACAGCAACAGCCATAGCACTTTATCAGACAGACAGCCCCTGTTGCCAGGGGTCACCAGTCACTGCACACAGGATGTCTGGGCTCACACTAGGCCATTCTTGTCACACCGTGTAGCGCTTGTCACACCTTACGTTGTCATTGCATTACTTGGCAAAGCTTGTTACACACCTGCCCTGCGACCGCAGAGTCTCCAAAATAGTCATTTTGTAAATCGTTTTGCGGTGCCAAAACTACACACGGCATTCAATCTGTGTTAATTCCCAATGACATATAATGTTCTTCATCACCTACATCAGTCAAGGGAACACTGGGCTTTATCTGCCATCTCCATCCACCACTGCTGCTCCAACCAAGCCTAATTATTTTTTATGCAAAGCAACACAAGAGGAGCGAGTGACACAAAAACACAGTTGAAATTGGGATAGACCTCATCATTGTTTGGCTGCGCCCACGACTTAATTAAAATTCGCAAGGAGCCTGGCTCCTTTGTTCCCTCTGTATTGCAGCATTGTTCATCAGAAGTGAGCAGGAGTACAAATAATCGAGTGCAAACACTTCCTCCGGTGAAGCTAGCCCTTTCTCTAGAGGTTTACCCTACTTTACTTTTCAAACTGACAGAAATGGGTTGTCTCAAATCTGCCACGGCATCACTTCATTAAAGAAGTAGCCTGCTTTAAAACAAACAAACAATACACCCACCCACACCCCCCTGAGCAGGCACATGCACACTTGCCACCCAACCCAACCAAAATGTGTCACATCCCCAGCAATCTGTAATTTTGGACTCGAGGGGTTAATTGCCTGCCATGGCATCAAAGGAGAGTTTTGATGTGCTTTTTGAGGGCTGTCTTTAGCCAAGTTCGGGAGTAGAAGGGAGAGAGAAGTGAAAAGAGGGAGGGGTGTGGTGAGAGCAGACGGAGAGGAGGGCACATGAGATTTCACTCGCGGCATAGCAGCGCAGGCGTCTCCTCAGGTAATCCTGCCTCTCAAAGGCATTATTGAATTTTCTTGTTTTTCTTCTTCTCTTTGTCAGGGCAGGGAGGAGAGAGTGTGTGCAGAGGGAGAATTGGGGAGGGGGGGTTAAACAGAGTGAGCCTGACTTCTGAAGGGTCTGCAGCGGGTGCTTGATTCTCATTCACCTCTGCAGATCCAGCCAGACCTTTTAAGGCGCCTGGCTTTGAAGTGAGAGGAGAGCCTCAAATCCAAGCTCTCCGCCACATATGCCCAGTCTGAAAAATTAGCAGCCATGTGCGTCTCCCTGGCCCTTTGAAGTTCCACGGACTGCTCTTCTTTCCATGTTCTAACAGAGAAATCAGAAGGTATGCAGCCTGACTCCCAGATTAAGGATAGTGATCGTGCTGGATGGTAGCGCAGGCAAAGTGCCTCGTCTCTGGCTTTTGTTCAGTCAGACCATGAAAACCTCTACCTTGTTAACACTGTTTACCTAACTCTTCAGAAAAGCTCTGCAGAGTTGAAACAACTAGTAAAACAGTCAGTTGTGACAAAACCCCACTGTGATCTGGCTGACGTGGATCTAAAGAGGTGCATGTGAATCAAACCAAGCAGCTGAACTCATCTAAGACATTAACTGATTTTCTTTTCTTTACCAATAAAGCCTGTGGAGAATGTTTCCTACATGACATCCAAACCTGTTTATGATCAGCAAGCAAGAATTAGACCTTACTAACCAGCCCGAGATACTTCCGATGTAATCAAATGTGCAACACAAGGGCATTAAAGGACAGAGCATTTGCCCCGGGGGTCACTATTGAGAAAAGAGCAAGGGACTGGAGAATGTGTTTGGAAAAACGGTGTGGCACAAAAATGTAATAAAATCTCAAACAACAGTTCTAAATGTCGCTTCATTGCTTTTGGATAACTTTATAAAAAGCAATTATGAAAATAATTTGCATTCTCTTGACATAATACAGTCCTCTAGTTGCAGGGGACTGTGGGAGACCCTTCAAGAGAGGAGTATTAACCACACAATGTGCTGAAGCTGCTTATCCCATTGTAATCTGACCTGATTGGAAGGGTTTGATTAAAAGCGAAGGGGGCCACACGCCTCCTAATCCCTGCTGAGCAACGCTCCATGACCCCATCTAACCTCCTCAAATGCCATACAGCCCCCTCCTGTCAAGACGGCTCAATGCACAGTACCAGACGGTGGAGTGTGCTGTGCAGGAGTTTGGGGCCACTAATCCCCAAGCTTGTCTTGTCCCTTTCTCCTCTTATCCTCATCAATGAGACTTTCTCTCCTCACAAGAAGATTTGGGAGATGACTGCTATTTTGGTGCTGGAAAGTGAAATAGGCCCGAGGGGCTGTGTAAACATTGTGGCTTAGTGCTAACCGTCATAAGAGAGGCTTCGAGACTAGTCTCCATACTTCTAAAGCAAGCAAATCCGCATCTTGTTATGAGGGAATCGGCTGTGCTAAAGCCTTGCTTAGTGACACATCTTGTTGTCAGAGGGTTTGTCTAAACAGGTATCACAGCTGTAAGCTGTCGTATCACTGCGCATCATCGGTATCCTCTGAACTTACTGTCATCACATCATCCACCCAGTTCATGAGGAAGCATCAGTATCAGGGGTTTCAGTGAGAAATGTCATTTTAGTGTCAGTAACAGCAATAACATCTGGGTGTGAGTGCACCTGTGTGCGTTCAAACAAACATGCATTTAGGCAAACCCCCATCCTCAGAGCATCTTTAAGGTGCCTCCTTTGCGGGGAGTGTCGGAAGTCATCTCTAAAGCCCCTCAACTCCCTTCCGTTTGGTGTCTGACTACAATGAGAGAAATTGTCAGGTAGAGATGTGTTTATGTGTGTGTGTGTGTGTGTGTGTGAGTTTGGGAGAGATGAGGGGAAGGGATCAGCTTGCTGTCTGTCAGTCTCAGATGGTTTCCTGTTAGTGAGCTTCCAAAAAGTGTATGTTTGTGCGTCAGCATAGTTTTTTTTACATGGTATGTGTGTGTGTGTTCATACATGTGTTTGGAGGTAGTATAGTGGTGCTGGTTCTCTGCAGGCGGCCTGCCGTGTGCCTCTGATCAGATCTTATTGAGTCCAGAGAGGGGGGGCGGTTGGGAAGCGGCTGGCTGCTGGGTGGGTCTGGTTCAGGTGTCAGAAAGAGAAGGAAAGAAAGATTAATGGCCTCTCTGAAATAAGGGCCTTCTTCCAGTTACCACTGCTCTACCTATCAGGGAGGGGTCCGCTAACTGACCGTAGATCGCCTGGGACAGGTAGGGTGATTTTTTAAAGGCCTCTCTACTGATTGGTTTGGCGTGTCCTGTGGAGGGGTCACTGAGTGATGGAGTGGCAAGGAGACAGCGAACTACCTTTGGTCGGCCTCTTCGAACAGCTCCCTCATTCATAGCCCTGTCTCTAGCATTTCTCAAGAGGCAAGCTGTAGATGAAAAGGTCCTAATAGGTTGTCAGTGGATCTCAAAACTCAGCAGCTCCCCTTGTCTAATGAGGATATGAAAAGAACAGTTTGAACACAACCAAAACCCCAGTTCTTGGTCTGCTACTTTTTTGAAAAGTACCTTACTGAACAATTTGTGCAAAGGTGAAGAAGAAGCATGTTGACACACAAGACGTGACAGAGCCTACGTCTTTTCAGTCTTCAGACTGGTATTCTTTAATCCAATAACTGCTTTGACATGTCTAATAATGATCTCTAATTGTATTTTAACTACCACGTTAGGGCGGATCAAGGCCACGAGAGAGATAGAAAGGAAGTCCTTTTGCCTGTGTTTTTGCAGTGACACTCAACCATCAAATGTGCAGTAATTCATTTTTAGTTTTAGCTTTTGAGTGCTTTAGGGTTGTAGTAATGCAGACCTTTAGCCGATTTGGTTTAATTGAAATTTAACTTCAACTAATAGAACTTTTTTCTTCTCTATATCAGTCTCAATAGATTGCTCATTTGCAGGCAGGTAGAACATGCAGGTTTCCCAGATTTGGGTTGCTTCTTAAGCAAATAAATGAAGTAATAAATAATGCAATTTAAGACTAAATTAGTATGTTATTATGTGCCTGCCCATGCCTCTGGGGTCTATAAGGAGGCTGAAAAACTGAGCGTTGCCAGATTTGTGAAACACTTTTTATGAATTGCATATTCAGTGCGTTTAAGTTGGATTTAATTAGGAAAAGCCACTCAGGGAGAATTTTGTTTTTATCAGTAGTGACGGCAGGCAGAGACAGAGGCCTTTGGCGGGAATATGTAAGAGTCTCCTTCATTGTAGTTTTCAGAAGCTCCAGGCATCTCACCTTACACGTTCACACTGGATCAAGCACTGAGTCTTTTGTGCTCTTCAATCCAAGCACTATTAGCCAGTCCCCACCAAGGCTATTTTGTGTTATGTCAGAACAGGCTATTTTCTTTTCCCTGATGGGCTCGGACCCTTTTTTTGGGGGGGGGGGTGGCTGTCGTCACCATAGTTATAAACCTTTATTGCATAAACATGTTGACAAATGGTCCTTTGTAAACTTTGTTGCTGGTGACATTTATTCAGTAACAAAGCAGTTACTTGAGCTGGCTCCCTGGGCTTGCTTTCCATTCAGGCTAGTGATCATTTGTCTGCACGCCAGTGGCCCCTGGGCAGCTAGCCCACCCATGACGGGGGGCTCCATGAAGGAACTTATTTATAATTGCAACTGAGGAAAGGTTTCCTAAAAGCATTTTTTGCCTTAATGAAGTTTACTGGCACCGGTAGGCTGGTATATAGCCAAAAGGTTTTAGTATTCTTTAGTAACGTGTTAATATGATTTGTCTTGGCAACAAGCAAAAAAGTGAAATTGGCACAGAGAGTAGCCATGAGCTGGAATCCCAATGCCAAATTTGTCATCCATGTTTTTACTTTGAGGTGGGGTTGGAGGAAAAAATGTAATTAAGGCCATTGTTGCATTTCTCTGTGGGGGAGCATTTGCTCTGGCTAAGCCTTGTAATTATGAATGATATCCTCTTTGGCCTGATTTACTTTATGTCCCAGCTGCAAAAATTGGATTTGTTCCACACACCCCTGCAAGAAGCAAGATAATCTTTGACCTGAATTGTCGTCACCTGCATTCACTGCTCAGAGCAATGCTTTTCCCATTCATTTAGCCCATTCACTTAAAAGCCTGCCATCTCATAAGCGACCGTGCAAACACGATGATCACAAAAAATGACCGCCCTGCCTGCAGAGAGGCTGAGTGATCCCATCAGCGTCTGGTTACCTGGCTGCCCCCCTGCTCACTGTACCTGTTGAGAAAGACATTAGTGCAGCGGTATGCTAAGTCAGGAGGGTGGGATGACCCCTGAGGGTTTGGTTGACGGTGTGAAGGCTCCTCCAGGCCTGAGTGCTCTCTCTCTCACTGGGTGTCTCGCCTGACCTGACCAGTTAGGCCCAGCACAGACCAGGCTTTCATTCCACCCAGCCCTGTGGCTTCAGCTCCTAATAAAGCTACCATTTGATCCCCTTGAATTTCTAAATCGTTCTCCTTTTGATTCCCTCTTAACTCGGCCTGTGTTTTTCCACTTTGTTCTGAATGGCGGGTCAGGTTTCCACTCTCAGTGATGGAGTGTTTGGTGAACTGTGTATAGCTGTGAGCATGTTTTTGGTAGTCTGTCGACAAGAATTACAGTTCATTGACGAGATAGTTTAAAGCGAGTTATTGCTGTGAAGATATCACACGACAGATATTCTTATGTGCAACTGGTCATACATTCTTATAGCAATAATATTTAATATTATTTTTTCCATTTGGATAATTACATATTTGACCCATGACTTTATAAATCTTCTGTTATTAGATTAGCCCAGTGCTGTGTGTGTGTGTGTATGAGAAAAAACAAAGGCAGTGGTGAAAGAATAGATGGGTAACCTACACTATATTAAGTCGTCAATAATCCGATAGATAGCATATCTGGGGAAAAAAACTTGAAATGTTCAATTAAGAAATACAATACAATACAACCTATAAAAATGGCAATAACGTAGTATATTTCAATGTCTGCATCCGAAACCATTATTTGGGAAAGCACAAATAATATAATGGAAACAGATATTTCTTTTATGTGAAGTTACTCATTATTATTCAGGGAAAAAAAAGGTTACACTACCTTAATTAATCCGATTTAATAAACCACAAAGTGCATGTTGGGTCTGGCTAAATGCTGAATGCTGCAATACTCATGGTGCATCCTCCAGCGGTAATTTCTGTGTTTACTACACTGCTTATGAATGTCTTCCTTCAGTGAGGTGTGTGAGGCCTTTCTGCTGTTTCTGGCAGTTTCTTACACAGTTGGGACTCCAGAGCCTTTTTCACTGCAAAATGTTTGAAAACTTTGAGGAGCGCAGTGGGACAGAGAGGCTGAGAGGATTGGTTATAATATTTCTGACAGTTCATTAATCGTAGTTTAGTCTTTAAAAAAAAGAGAGAGAGGAAAAGTACAGTATGAAGATGTGGAAATATATTTCATAATTAATTGTGTCAATGCCATTATTAAATCAATTTGATGCTCTAAATTAACTCTACATTTAACAACATTCTTTTATGTGTGAGTAAGCTGTCACAAACATGTTTGATCAGTTTTCTGCATTGCTTTTGCATGCTTGTGTGTGATCGTTTGAATCAGTAGGATTATACAGTAAAACCTAGTACAAATAAGCCTTAGAGTGAGGATTTGATCATCATTATTATTCCAAAGGAGCAGCTACAAACACTTAGCAACAACATATAATTTACACTTAGTACATACAAGAAGGTGCAATAAATAAGAAATAGCTCATAGCACACATACTTATAGACGGAGAGGTATGCATGAAATTTACAGTAGGGTGAGCAGCAAAATGATATGAATAGACCTGTGGACTTCTGAGCCCCAGAAAATTATAGGTTTGTTTTAAAAGGCTGATTATTCTCTGGTGTAATGAGCAAAGTACACCCATAAATTTGCACGGCTGCCTCAAGGCAGGGCCCAGTGTGTCAGGACTGCATGGTGTTTTCTCTTTAACACCCCTCTTTAACTGCTGAGGATGGCGTTTAAGGAAATTACACCCCAGGTTGCCGGCACTCCCAGGCTTTGTTAATTGAATGCCCTTTTCATCACTGTTGTCCAACGGGTTCCTACTGTGAGCTTTGTTTTCATAATTATTGCTTTAAATACACAAATTAAAACACAATTATTGTATGAGCTGTCTGTAATCATAAAGGCTGAAAGAATACTGTCTGACCCTACTCTTATCCCCTTATTGAAATACAGCTTTTACCCTCAGGTAGGGGACTCAGTGTATGTTAAAAAAGCTTTCATTCATACCTTTGGCAGTTGAATGACTCAGTGCCACAGAAGTTGTGCTGTTGTTTCAACTTGTTAATACTAAAAGTATCTATCATTAACGTGTGAATTAGATCAAATTGTTTACATATAAACATTACAGGAAAGACATAACAGTGTTACAGAGTGACAAAGTCTGTGTAGGGAGGAGGAGGTCGGGCTGGATGGATGGGTCAACAAAACATTGGACTTTAACAGGGGAGACCATAGTTAGTTTACCATTTACCAACAGTCAACGTTTTTTAAAAAACATGACCACAAGGGCCAGTGTGTAACATTTTGGAGGATGTATTGACAGAAATGAAGTATATGATATGCATAACTATGTTTTTCATTAGTGTATAATGACCTAAATATAGGAATGGTTATGTTATTGTTACCTTAGAATGAGCCTTTTATATCTACAGATGCTGCAGATCGCCTTCCATGGAGTCTGCCATGTTGAACCGCCATGTTTCTACAGTAGCACAGCAGACACAAACCAAACAGTGGCTCTAGATTGGGCTGTTTGCATTTGTTTCAAGGCATCCATAGTTCCTCCTGGTGCTTGGTAGGTAGGCTTAATGCCACTCAAACCTACACACTGGACCTAAAAATGACTTATATTAACCCTAACCATGTAAACCTAATCATGCTCATGGTAGCTCACCTGGTAGAGCATGTGCTTCATGTACTAAGGCCAAGTGCTTCCCGCAGCGCTGATGGTTTGATTCTAGCCTGGGGCCTTTACGGTATGTCATCTCCTGTCTATCTCCCTTTCCTGTCTCTTTTGTCTCAGCTTATTGTGTTTTTTTTTGTTTTTTTTTAAAGTCTTTATATGTATAAAAACAAAAACATTGCATTGTCATATCATAAAACTGATTTATTGTCAAACTGTGTAACCATTTTGGAAGGCACAGAAAAACAAGTGCAACATATTTAAAGCAGCGAATAACTAAAAACTAAACTGTACATGTGCAATTTGCAAGGTGTACATGTGCAAAGACTTTGTGCATCGTAGGTTAAAGTTAAACCAGTCTTAATCAGCAGGGGTGGGAGGTACTGGGGGCTGTGGAGTGGTTGAGTCTAATGGCTGATGGTAAAAACAAGTCTCCAAAGCGTCAAACCTTTGAGGCACAGGGCTGGATCAGTCTGTGAATCAGCTGAAAGTGCTCCTGAGCCGCCTCAGCTCAGCGTAGAGAGGATGAGAGGGGTTGTCCATGATGGCTTTCAGCTTCCCATTCATCCTCTTCTCAGTCACTGCCCCCACACTGTCCAGATCCATCCCCACCACCGAGCTAGCCCTCTTCACCAGCTTACTCAGTTTATTGCTCGAATCATATCATATCATTTTGTGTATCATATTGTGTCACATTGTGTTGTGTTGTATAGTATCATATTCTACTGTGTTCTTTTGTGCTGTGTTGTATTATATCACATTGAATCATGTTGTGTCATATTGTGTCATCAAGTTGTGTTATTTCATATCGTATCGTATCGTATCGCATCGTATCATGTTGTATCATATTTTGTTGTGTTGTATAATGTTGTGTTGTATATTGTGTATATCAGAGTTAAGGGGAATTAAACAGGGATAAGGGAGTTGAATCTGCAGCTTTCATGAGAATACAAAATTTTACCTCATAAAAAGCTCTCTTTAACATCCACCATAAGTCACCACAAGAGCTCAAATGTACCAATTGCATCAAAAATACTTTTAGCACATAGAATCTACATACTAGTATGTAGATTGATAGATTGTAGATGTATGTCAGTTTTCTGGTGTTCGAAAATGTTTAGGAGTAAAATTGACCTCCCTCTGGAATTTCTGTATGATCCTTGTCTCTTTTGCATTCGCTGCAGCCCAAATGTCAGGGGAGTATAAACTCGGGTCCCGCTCACTCAGATCACAGAGAAAGTATTTCCTGACATGTGTTGGTGCCCTGGCCCTGTACCCGTGCCCGGCTCTGTGTGTGTGCCCGTGGCACTCAGCAGAACAGGGGGAAATGAAAGAGCTCTTATGCTAGTGCCAGTCACAGATGCCCAGCACCACCACCCGCCCACGTCACCGCCTGCTCTGTCTGCATTCCCCTCTGACACTGTCCGGACGGGGCCCTGCACAGACCTGCAGGTGGCCCCATTAGCAGGGAAAGTATGTCAGTGGAGCTGCCCAGGGAGTGTGAATGGAGCAGGCTGTTCCTGTATTCTGGCTCCTCAGGAACGAAATAGAAAAGAAGTAGGGCCGTACAGTTAATTGCAAAAACATGGAAATTCTGACTACTGCACTTAATTCATTATTTTAGCCACATGGTACGTGTATGTGATGTAGGATGTCAAAAATCTGGTTGTGTTATATTTGATATGTTTGATTTTATTTAGTATTATAGAGTATTTTGTATTTTTAAACATGAAAAGGGAAAACACAAGGCAAGCTTTCAGCACACATATCAAAACTGATCATCATCATTATTGCAGCATTGAGCAAATACTCTATATTGAAATACAAGTTTTTGGTCATTTTTTGGTCAAATACTACAGGGGTCTTAGGCGTGAGGAAGGGGAAAGAAGGACCTGCGGGAGTGGGGCTACTGTGTGTGTGCCTCGTGCAGCGCAGCATCCAGACTCCAGCCTAGCCAGATCCAGGCCCAGCCTCACAGCTATCTGTTCCACAAGCTGAGATCAAAGTGCTGGTGCTGGCAAATCCGCCCGGGCTCCGGCACAGCCTTGCTCCAGCAGCTGCTGAGCAGGAACAGCCCCAGCATGCCTTGTTGAGGTTGGGGAAAGGAGCTGAAAGATTCATGGGCTGGATGTGTCATTAACTCACTGCATGATTGATGTCCCACATGACTAATAATGTCACAACTCAAAAGGAGACAAGAAAAAGGCAAATATTTTCAAACACATCATTTCTTGTTCATTTTCACTCTGCCAGAGACAGACTGCAAGAAAGCTTTCTGCCCGTCTCTCTTTTGCAACTCCTTCCACTCTTGTCTTGTGAGTTCTACAGCACTTTTTTGGCAGTGATGAAAAGAGAGAGCAATGAAATCATTGATAAGATTTTTCGATCCTGGAGCTGCTCTCTGGGTGGCCTGGCAGCTACTGTAGCCTCATGCTGCCTTTCTGCCACTCTCATAGTGCAGTATAAGCATGAAATATATGAAATGAAAGGAATTAAATGGGTTTTCTTCAACATTTCTGTACCTACCCATTCATCTTTTATAAGCACTTATTCTATTTAGAATCGTGGGTGACTATAATCGCGCGGAAGAGGAGAGGCGAAAACACAATGGAAAGGTCCATCACAGGGATAATGCACAAAGACAGATAAATACAGTCAAACTTACATCTGTAGGTTATGTGGATTTGTCTTTTGCATGTAAAAGGAAAGCAGATAACTTGGAGGAAATCTAAGCAAACTTGACTGTCCCACCAGTTATACCTTCTGAATGTGTTACACCTTTATCAAACAATATATGATGACAGAATCATGCAATGCATTGATCTCTATACATTATTATAGAATTCTGGAGTAAACACAAAAACCTTAGCTCTTTTGAAATAAAAATGTTTATTTTTTATTTTTTGTATTTTTTTTTTTACTATTATTACAAAATAGTGACTATATGTAATTTAACAGTTAAATAATCTAATCACCTTTCAAAAACCCATATTGGTAAAAAAAAAAAAAAAACTGTGTGTGACATCTCATGCTGTTGGCTGGTACAGTCTGTCCAGTTGATCTAATTTATTTCCTTTTTCAATAAAGGGCCTCCTGAGGCAAGGTGGTGCACAGAGACAGACATGTGAGCCTTTGGCCGTCTGTGAGTGTCTGCTCATTAATTAGGCCAGGGAATTCCATCGGCCCACGTTCTGAGGGGGAGCAAAGGTACCAGATGGACTCTTGGAGGGGTGTTAAGATAAGAAAAACAAAATGGATGGAAAAAAGGAGGGATAGACAACCAAAACACACATACACACCCACACACAAACAATTACAACATTGTCAAAATTGTCATGAAAGATCAGCCAACCCTAACCAACACCCCCCCACCCCCACCCCTGCCCTCTACCATTCCTGTAGCATTCTGACTATATGACCTAATAAGAATCAGAATTAAATGCTGTAAAATGTTATCAAACCACTATCAAACAGAATTTGTGTTCTCCTCTGGAAAAAATGGCATAATCTGCCATAAAGCCAGCTAGGCTGTGTTTGACCCATAAATACCCTGTTTGCATTTTGCCACAGTAAATCCTCCTCCCTCTCCTAGTAAATGCCAAGTCAAAGAAGCTTAAGAAAAGATAGAGCAATGAATTTGTCGCTCATGAATACAGTTAATGTTGTTTTTTCACGTCTCATATGTTACTTGATTTGATTTTCTGTTGTTGTTATTTCAGCTCTTAATCTTCTAGGATTGGAACTCTACAGGGCCAGTGTGTCTTAGCCAGACTGATAGACAATGAAATAACCACCAGACCTGGCACTTCAAGCAAACACTAAGATGTTTATTATTTCTCTGTATGAGATTTTAACCAGAATAGTTGTTTTTGACAACCTATAAATCTGCCACAAGCAACAGACTTCACAATGGAAGGATCATATTTTTGAAATAACAGCTTCCTGTCAGTGATTGGCTGAATCTTAATACATGCCTCTAGCTTATCCAGAATATGGCAAGTCCTTCTGCACTTGTTTTGCTCACCCCAATTTGCTTCCCCATTTCCCATGGTCTTTCAAAAATTGTGCAAAAATATACAATGCTGAGGAAAAGAGGGAGATACAGTTAAATAATTTCTATTGTATAAAACTATTTCCATTTCAATTTTGGTAGAAGGAAAGTGATAAAGAAGGATGGATTGATCATTTGATGAATTATGAACAGGAGGGGGAATGTGCAGGCCTGAAAGATTCAGATAAAAAATGGAGAAACAGAGGATGAGAGTGAGAGTGAATGGGCCAAGAGATTGAGAGAGTCAGAAAAAAAAAAAAAGCTGGAGATAGATAACAGTCAGTGAGAGCACGGAGGAGAGTTGTGATAGATAGATAAAGCGGGAGAGTGAGAGAGGGAAAGAGCTTCTTGATTGCCGGTCTCAGGCAGTTTGACTGGTCGGTGACAGCATGCTCCTGCTCCGACCATACGGCCTGTCTCCTTAGCTAACAGCCCAGCTGCACGGGGAATGTCCCCCGGCCTGACATTTTGACACGGGCGCCACGTTGACAAATAGCTGGAGTTTTCACCTCCTGCTACACTGTCTGCTTCCTGCTAAACCAGCCCTCGCTGACTGTATGAAGTGAGGGGGCGGGAGGGCTGACAGATCTGCTGTCAGGCCGGGGGCTGCTGATCGAGGTCTCTGTGGGTGGCAGACTCCTACAAAGAGGGAGGGGCGGGGTGGCGCTGGCCATTGACAGCATTTGAGCCAGTTTTTGGGCGAACTGGTGACTACAGTTATCTCGCACCGTGCCCCACTCCAACTCTCTCTCTCACACACACACACACAAACACACCCACCCTAACCCCTTTCCCAGTATACTCCCAGCTGAGAGGGCTTGTCAGTTTGGTGTTGGCGAGGCAGTGGTGTAATCACAGCACAGTGTGGCAATATAGAGTGTGCACCCAGCTCTCAGATGAGCTTCGGTCACAAGATGGAGGTGTTTGTATGTAAAAGCAGATCAATTGAATAACCTTTTTTACTGTAATTATTGACAAAGGGTAAATTTCCATTTTCTCCGCTTGAAATGGCCCCACCCTTGAGAATGGAATGTCATCCTTCCTGAGACAAATTATTATTTTTATTGTCCAGCCATCGCTCACTCCCAGTTATAAGAAACCACAGACAAATGGTATTAAGGCAATGCTTGTAATTATCACCAGTCAGTTCGGTTTACTTTTGTTTTCATAACATTTACTGATCCCTTCCTGACAAAAGATAGGAAATGAATGTGTTTGTATTGAATCTGCGCCTCCTTATTGCCTGAGGTCTCTACGTAATCCTGACTACAGAGCGTCTTTCACACAGTCTTGAATGGGAGACATACAGGTGTGTGTGCCTCCATGTATCTGTGAGCGGGCGTCTGTACGAGTTGGCCGAGGTGAGTGTGTTGTTCCTTGGTACCGGTGGGGCTTTAAGTGCCGGTGGTTGGCTGTTATTATGGGGCTGTATTGATTAATCCCCTTGCCTGTATAACCTCCAGCTCACTTTGAGGTGTCCCAAGTGTGCCTGTGCCTGTGCAGAGCACACGCTGTGATTAATGCCTATCTCCTGAGTCTACCCGCTACAGAGCACCGTGTCAGGCCAGATTTGTCAGCTCACAACTATAGATTAGTCTACGTCTCCTCCTCAACTTTGGAGCCACCAGTGCCCTGTAGTGTAAATCTGTCCCCTCTCTCCCCTCTCACTCGGCGCCCGTCCCTTGGGTGAGAAGATGGCAGATGCATTAAACAATTCACTTAATAGATAAGCTACAATACGCTTGACTTTCTTTTCTCATACCCTCCCCTCTTTCCCCCCACGTCCTTCCTCCCTCTCTTCCCTCGTATCTCCCGCTGCTGAAATGGAATTGGATCAAAGAAGGAAAGAAGGGGGTTGGGGAGGAGGGAGGGGTCCTCATTGGGTTTTGTTGAAATATTTATAGGTCAGGGTTGACTGGTTAAATTGAATATCTATGCTGATCTCACTTGCCTGTTTAACTTGCGCCTAGGCAAATATGTTTCCTAGGTGATAACCTTTTATGTACCAGTCTGACTTCATTGAAATGCATAGAGATAAAAATGTGTCACACTTCACAGCCAAGCTAGGCAGCCACTGATGCTCGATTATTCAAATGATAATTGACCCCCACCTGTAGCTTGCTTATATTCAGTAGTCAATCACTCCATCCGCTGTTAAGATATGGAGAAAATACGTTCTGTAATTTACATTACAAACCACTGGTGAATGTCAAGTACCCCAGGCAAGCCATTTGTGTGGAGAAGAATGGGAAAAATATATGGCCAATTATGATTTCCAATCTTTTTAATAATTTAAATGCTGTTGATATGTGAATTACTGGCAGCATAGCTCTCAGTCCTGTGCCCTGTTTATTTCCTAGCAGTGTTATTTTCTCCCTAACAAATGACTTGATGTTTATCTTCATATATAATTTTCATTTGTCTGATATAATGGCTTCTAGTGGCTTGCTGTCAAAGGCTGATAAATTGACAAGCAGTATCATAGCACTAGAATCAACAATGCACAAATGTTTGTTGGCCAAGACAGGGGATTTTTTTCTACCATAGGGCACTCATGGTAATGAATGAATGCATATTCATGTATGCACAAACGCACATACACACGTATGTGAACACATTCAATCATCTGATACTTTTGCAGTGCAAGCTTTGATCCTCATTGTACAGAATATCATACCTGTTCAGGGTATTTCCTCCAAACCACCAATGGCTTGTCAGTTTCTCCTCAGCATCACTCTCGACATTACTGTCTGATCTTTGTGAGCATGAGCGATGTGTTTTAATGTTGTCAGTTTCATCTATAAAAACACACAATACAGATACAATTTGCATAAATTTCCAAATGGAAGGCGTGAAAGCATGCTCGGCAACTGTGCCTGTTTGTTTAAAGTCAGCCAAAGCTCTATAATTAGCAGTGTTTAATTATGGAAATGGCTGCCGAGGAGAATTTCAAACACACTTCTTCCCTGGATCATTAGTCACAGGGGCAAAAAAAAAATGAAATGCTTTCAGCAATGAAGGGTTCATATTTCAAGCTTATAGCTGCTAAAAGGGTGTACTCAGAAAATCAATTTTATGAAAGTCCGTTCAGCACTAAAGGGAGTTCCATGCAACTAAGCAATTTTGAAATAATGTCGGTGGGGGCCTGATTCATGGACGGTAACAGGACTTTTCTCTCCTTGCCTGGGACATTATCCTCTAAGCCCAGGTCAGAGGTCAACCTCTGGTTTAAATCAACCTCTGTTTAGCATAACTCGATTCTTAAAGCGTTGCTGGCAACCCCACACTGAATAGATAAGTAGTCTTCTGCAGGCAGAGATCATGCAGTGTATCAGATCAAAGCTTTTGAAAGCTGTCTGAAGACTTAAGTGGGAGTGGAGAAAGTTCAGGTAAACTATGGGAGGAAACCTACAGTAACCTTGACCTTGTGAAGTGCTTGTTACCCTACCACAACAGTGATGTCTTAACCTTGGCCACAACCTCACACGCTGACAGTAAACACACAAATTCTGCATGCCTCCCAGCACACAGGGACCCTCCATGCTATAAATCCAGTCCCCGTTGCCTCTTTGATAGCCCCACAAATTAAGCTGGGTGTCATTCCCTGGTACGAAGGATATGGACGACACATGTGCGGGGGAGAGCCGGAGACGCATGGGAACGCCAGGTCTCCCAGTCTCCGCTTTAGAAACCACATCACCACCTACGCAGTGGGAGGCCCCTGGGCTAATAGCTTGTTGTGGGGCTTTGGTGTCTTTTGGTGTGTGTCCTATGCTCTCTGGTGGCGGTGGCTACGGCAGCAGTGGGGACATTTTGGTGGGTCGTTTAAGCTGGGAGGTCACATATTAAAACGGCTACAGCTGCACTGGGACGGCTGGCCCACGCTCCTCACAGGGGATTCCCATTAGGCAGATTGATTGTTTCCTCTCCTCTCCTCCTTTGATTCATGTCTTCCATCTGAGCTCTAATGAGCCATCGGCCGTATGGCACCACTCAGGGCATCTGTGCATCGGCCCCTGTACTGTACATAGCTAATGGGAAGCACATACTGTATGTGTGTGTGTGCATTTACAGTACATACCCCAGTCACACCTAGGATGTGTATTCCCTATTCATGCTGCTTTCTGGCAGGTTTAGTAGATTACACCTACCTTGTTCCTTCACATATAAAAGGTTTACCCAACAAAATCAGAAAGACTTTAATCACTTAGAGCGACAAATCTAGAATAATGTCCCATACAATAACATAGCTAGCATCACAGTACCTAGTGACCTCACAGAACAAAGCATATTTTAGATGAGTGTAGATGTGCACTGAGCATGTGCACACATGTTATTTATTCTGCCACAGAAAAGAGGGGACAGCTTTACAGCCCACAACCACAACCATTATTTACAGCCTCAGTCAGCCATATATCCTCCATCATCCACTTTTATGGTACACGCAGAATGATAATTATGATAACAATAATAACTACCCATATAAAATACCTTTACTGCACTTGGGAGTATGAATGAGTTCTATTCTTTACTAGACACTCTATGTTCCTCAGCGGAGAGTTAAAGCAAGTACTGGTTACCCTCAAATGAAACTCAGCCTGCATCTGATATTGATTCACGGCTATGTTTTGGAACGTTTTATTCAGGATAATTTTCTACCTTGGGAATTTTGGGGTGTAAAGGCTCCATAGCGAATCATTCAGCATGTTTGAAGATGCCGTATAATCGTTTATTTAAGCTAGAGTCCCTCTACTTTCATAGTGCAACTGAAGGTAATACTCTCTCTCTGTGGTGGTTTTGCACATCAAAATGAGCTGGAAATGTGTATATCTCCATCTGTTTCCTTATCAAAACATTTTCTACTTGCTAAGAGGAACCAAAATATACTATTTGGCCTCCCTCCTACTGCAGTGGCATGTCAAAGATTTTAACTTGCAGCTCTAGTTCTTGTTCTAAAAACACGACATAAAATAGTGTTTCTCCAAAATGTTCCTTGATCCTCCAGGCGTCTTAGTACTGGCTTTAATGTTTCAATGCAAGTTCGAATCAATGCAAATAATTAAAGGTGCGTGCACGTGTGTGCAAAAGAAAGGCGGTAATATAAAGAGAGAGTGACAGAGACATAGTCACTGACTGGAAGATATAGGCCAGAGGGTACACCAGTGTTTCAGCTTCCATGAACTGCAGATGAACTGAGCGAGTAGAGGCAGAGTCATAAACACATGCTGCTCTGTGTTATTGATTGGGGAGAATAAATGAATGTTTGCTAAACATATTAGATCAGAGAGGACACTGCTCTCACACAGATCAGGGTGATCTGCAGGGTGGCCCAGGGTCTCATTTGTTTGTGTTTGTTTAACTGTGTAAGTGCATGTGAGTGCTGGTATGCGCTTTTAATGATGTGAGTGTGTGTTAGAGAGTGTGCTGTTTTGCATGTGTTTGCAATTCTCTTGTAATGTTTGTGTCCACGTGCATTAAAATGATACAAATAGGCTTGGCCTTGGAAGCGTCCACAGTCTCAACTGTGATAACACACACACACACACACACACACACACACACACACACACACACACACACACACACACACACACGCAATCACCTCACCTGGTATGCACCAAAACACCTCAGGTTGCCTGCACACTGTATGTGGGGAGAACTGTCTCTAGAGGTCACTGCAGTTCCATGGGTGACAGATGCAGTTGGGGCCAGCAACAACATCCTGTTTAACACAGCCACTTAGACAATAGGCATGAACTGGAGGGAAGAGGCAAAAGCTGAAACAAACCAGAGAATATCACAGTGAGTTTCACACTGTCAAATAGCCACGCACAGACAGACATGCACCTATGAAACAAACCTTGCAACCTTGTCACCAAAAGCTGCAGATCCAAATCCGCATGAAGCTGTTTTGGGTGCTAATACAGTGATTTCACACTGACACTGAATGCTCCATGGCTGCAGCTCATATGTCTGCTGCTTGGCGAGGTAGGAAATGAAATGTACCCAAGTCCTCTTCCCGCTGGTGTACTTTCACCAGGGGTGGAAAGGAACAAAAGCATATTTACTCAAATACTGTACATCACTATTTCCATTTTATGCTACTTCACCCTTTATGGTACATTTCAGGGTTAAATCAGATACATTTCACAGTGATTGTGAATAAATAATTTCCCCCTGGGATTATTAAAGTATTTCTGATTCTGATTCTGATTCTGATTGTATTTTATATGACTGCATGTGACAAATAAACTTGATTGACCGGTTGGTAAATATTGCACTTTTTACTCCACTACATTTATTTTAAAGCTTCAGAGTATTAACACAAATATAATAAAATAAATCATGATATATTATTACATATTCTGTTTTATAAAATTAGCCCCACCTTAACCAACCAAACATACATTAATGTATCAATAAAATCTAATCTGATAATATATAATAATAATAATAATAATAATAATAATAATAATATATTATTCTGAAATGGGTCATGATTCTGCTTTGTGAGTACTTATATTTTGACACTTTTACCCATATGAAATTTTCTTTTACTAGTAGCAGAGTATTTCTACACTGTATTGATACTTTTATAGTAAGAAATGTGAGTACTTCTTCCATCAAGTACTTTCACCAATTCAGTGGCATTAAGTTCTGTACCATGGCATGCACATAGCTCAATAAGTCACCAAATTTAGATTTTCAGATTTTTAAGTGCTCTCTTGGGAAAGTTTTGAACACAAAGAAAAAAGATGCCCAATGATTTCGCAGCCACGAGTAGCTCTTAAAAACACAAAAGCAGGCTCATCCTTTCTTTAGTTTTGGTTATGCTTCTCAAACTATTATTTTAATCTGGTACAGGAGTCGAAATAGGGGAAAACATGCTGCCAGGCGCCTCTCTCCCACTAATTCTATTACACTGAGTTATTTTTAAAAGTTCCTTTTCTAAACATTTACTGTCAGTAGTACACTGGGAGCTGCTGTTCCATATGCTTTGTTTGTATTGTGGTTGTGGTCGCAGTGGGGCTGAACCCGCCTGCTTCCAGTGAGCTAGTGGCAGCTCCGTGGTCCACCATGCCAAGTTTAAAATTAGTAACAAATTTAATATGTACTCTGCTGGCATCCGGTGCCTTTTGTAGAGTGCAAAATGCTCCGATAGTTTGTCGTGGGGTCTATCTGGAAGACCACAACCAGGCCCAATATAGAAACTCCAATTGGAAGACGGGGGGAAAAAGAAAGGCAAAATCCAGAGCAGATGCGGATAACGTCTACAGTGATCAGGCTAAGAAAGCTGAAGCAGTAACACAGGACCACCAAGACAAACTAAGCTTTTACATTACCTCCCTCTCGCTGGCAAAGGGGAACAAGCATTGCTCCATGCTCCTTCCCCACGGCCACAACCTCAAGCCCAGACTATTAGCATGACCTAAACGACAAAACCATGCTCCTGTTAATGGCATAATCGTGGAGGGACATGATTTATGGCTTTCATTTTTAAGGATAACTCTCCCCATAACTCCTAATATGGAGGAAAATATCTGTTTTCACTAAGGGAGCCCTCCCATAATGCCTTATAGGCTGTTAAAGCATGGAAAAGAACATATTGATGTCATAAATCTAGATTTCAAACTAGACAGCATAAAACATAGTGCGGGATTACAGACGGGGACAATAGTGAAGAAGTTAAACCAAAGCAAAGGATTACAGTACATCTTAACTGGCTTGGATATGAAGTCTGGAAGTCTGAGGTAATTTCTATTAATAGTGTTTCATCAACTGATCTCTTCCTGGCTTCCTTTGCCATCCATCACATCCTCAGCTGCCCACAGTAATATACAGAGGATTTACAACACATTTCTAAAATGGATAGGACTTGTCTTTACTTTTGACTGGTGCTAGGTAATACAACTTATCCATAAGTTTTAAAGGGATTTGGGTTCACAGGATGTGGATAATTTGTCCTTTTAAATGTAATATATCAGTTTTGTTCTTTCTGCGTGTGCGTGTAATTTATCATGACTTAAATTTCTTCAAAAGGTCACATAAAACTAATTTAATATTTTAAGTATATAGTTATCCCAAAACTCAAATTAGGAAGTGAATTTTATTTTAAAAGAATATTTCTTTGACAAACCCTGGCTCACCATACCTGATTTTTTCTCCCCTGGTCATGACAGCAGACAGAGTCAGAGGGCTGGTAATTCACTCTACTGTAGTTTGGCCTCTGACCAGTAGAGGGAGGTCATTGATTTATTTCTACCATGTTACAGCAGGGATCTGCATTTGCCTCCTCTGGGTTCTTGATTATGAGTGATTCTAAAAAAAGTGTGTCAGTTATTATTTTTGGACAACCACATAATGCAAGCACAGTGGGCTCTTTGAAGGCTCATTTATTACGGAGGAGATAAGCATGTTCCAGCGGCCAGATTCCACAGGAACAGGTCACCAGGCCTGATTAAAAGTGACTTCACGTCAGGCCATAAATATTTGTCAGCCCACCTTTGAAAGGCAGGCGAGCCGTGGCTTCTCTGCTCGTTTGCCACATGAAAGTGCAAATGGAAACACTTAGGGTTGGGAGCTGCATCAGTCATAGCTGGAATAAGATGGCCAATAAAAAGGGCGTAATTATGATGCTCCATCATTTGACACAGCTCGGGGGTTTGGGCTGTTTGCCTGCATGCTATAATAGAGAGAGAGAGGGAGAGAGAGAGAGAGAGAGAGAGAAATCCCACCCGTGAATAATGGGACCTGTACTTTTATGAGCGTACTGTGTTTAAGAGTGAACTTTGAAAATGTGTGGTCTGTGTGTCACCTCCCTCCACTGCTCCCTCCTCCCTGTCCTTCTCCACCACCTCCTCCGCCTCCTCACCCCTCAGCTGTTTACCTTGCCGCTGTAGAATGTGTGGCGTGTTTCGACTGCCCCTCTTTGATGCCTCTTATTGCTCCGCTGTATCAAAGCCACGTCACGACTGGCATGCCACCACAACAACAACGCCTTGTTGTCAGCCGCCCTGCATGCTTGTTGTGGGGTGCTTTATGGCCCATGCATTGATGCCGCTTGGTGTGAGCCTATTTGGTTTGTTTGTGATAAACAAGGCCATTTTTCACATTTCATGACCTCCATACAATGTATTTAAAGGATTTTATTTGATTTACAGGCCACAAGCCTCGATCCAGTGTCTTAAATTACTTTTGTTTTTGAGCCTTCTGTAGGTAATCAACATGACATAATTGCTTCAAAGTTCACTTCTGTCTGTTTAGTCAGTTTGCATGCACAGGTTTTTGTGGCCAGCATTGTCACAGTAATGATACGTTCTGTAATCATGGAGATAGTGTTCTTGGAAATGCCTCTACATTCCTTGGTGTGTCTGCGTGATATATGGGGGCCTTGAGTAACAGTAAGCAGAGCTGATGTAGACATCAGGCAGGTGTGGAGACTCCATTAGAGCTAGCAACCATTTGACTTGCACACCAGTGTCTAATCCTACACAGGAGCTTCACACAGAGAGGCAGGCCCCCAAGCAGAGCCCAGTGGAGAAGAATGCTGTCGACGCCATACTGTTACACAGCCCTGCTGTGAGTTTTCCTCCTGCCCGCATGATGCCAATGAAACTAATGTAGTGGAAATACTGTTCAGGTGGAGGAGGAGGCTGTTCATTATAGGTGCTACTGCTACAGCTAGTCATTGTGCTGCATATCTGTAAGGGAAAAAAACAGTCAGGTGCAGAGTCTCCAGGAGAGACAAGCTGCTGGCTTCACATGCTGGACTTCATCTGTCAAATCTGCAGTGGTGTTGGCACAGGCTGAACTCAGGAAATTGGAGACATAAATTGAAGAGAATTGATAGTGCTGCTGCTGCTTTGCAGAATACTATTGCTGAACATTGTTGCTGTCTGCAGTCCAAATGAACTGCTCCGGAGGCTGTCACCTATATAGCTTCACAAAAATAAACCTACTGTGACACAATTCTTCTCCAAATCATCGTATATCAGCCTAAACCAAAAGATCGACCCTCAGTGAGATTTGTGTCCATGTAATGTAAAGTTACTAAATTGTGCATGTGGGTCAGCACATGTTTAATGCATATGGGACATTTTTCTAAACATAACAATTGCTAACAAACATAAAACTAAACAATTCACAGGTTCAGAATGCCTGCAAAATTATAATATTGTCATCCCTTCTGTAAAAACATAAACACCATAGAACTATGGTTCTATGGGAGAACTGAGTTTCAAGAGAGGGCACTCTACTCCAATTATGTATTGTATTTTTGAATGTTCCTCTAAAAAAAACAAAGGAAAAACAGTGGAACATCATTCCATCCTATTCATGCTACTTTATATACCCCTGAATACACATTCTGCAGACTTAGCTCTATTGTGTATGGCCATTATGTTTTTGTACAAAGTTCAAATTATTTACAAGAAAATGTATTTACCCTACATATGTGTATAACATTGGGCAGTAGCTCAGTTTCAATTAAAGGTTCAAGCTACATCAAAGTTAGTTAACATAACTGATCCATTTTTGACTACCAAACTGCAGAAAAACACCACAATAAGCTGACAAATACACAGCCATCCTAATATCCCCGGACCATTAAGTTGCCCACATCCAGCGAATACAAAAGAACATTAAATAAAATTAAGTGTAATAGTCACTCTACTTTTAGCTCGATTTTGGTCTCTACCAACTTTTGAGAAAATATCTGGGTCATTACAGTTTACGTTACAGGTTATATATAGTGTGTTTACAAGGCTACGTAAAGAAACATAGGGTTGTGGTGTACTTATGAGAAAATAATTCAATCACAGGTATGTAAATTAAACTTTAGCAATAGACGGTGTAAAATGATCCAGAGGGTGCCCATGCACCACTTCAGCCAAAACGCTCCTAGTTTTAATGTTATTTTAGTGTCAATACACTGCCTCTGTCAGTCACATTTTATGCATTCATAGAATTTCATATATGGTGTGTTATTTTTTATAACAAAAATTTTGGCAAAAGACTGTAGATTTGGGGATTTACAACAGTTTTTTGGTCAGGCGAGGCCATCATACACCCTGTTTAAAAGTCAAATAGAGACAGCAGGCATTAAAGGCCAACAGATGCCAAACATTAAGGAGAAGAAAAACAGAAGGAGAGAGCGAGATTAAAAATGAGATGCGGGGGATTATTAAAGGGCATTAAAATGACACAGAAGATTATTCTGATGTTGGTGACGCCAACTTGAGGTCAGCAACAGAAAACTGCCAGTCCAGCAAACAAACATAAAAGGACAAACAAAATAACAGGACCAAGAGCACATGCAGTTTAGCGCACTCCATGGGTACAATGTAGTGATTCAGGCCACACACGATAACTCCTCTCATGCTGGCATTCAGTAAGAATTTATTTCATTGTGTCTCCTTGTGGGTTAGCCTTTTATTGTGTGATTTGGTTTTATTGACCCGCTTATTTCTGTATGTGCTCAAAGTAAACATGACACTCTTTCCTCATATTATCCCATGAGTACCATTTGCACTCCTTTCAGTAGTTACAGATGGTCCAGGAGTGAGATTTACTTTGCCCTTTGTTTTAGAATTTAGCAATTGACACCAGAGAAGAATCCCTGGGCATGCAGCAGAAGTCATGAAAGCAAAGATTTAAAGCTTTAGTACCGAGTGACTCTTTATACTGTAGTTTCACTTGAGCCAGGGGCTAGCCACCCCATCCACAAATAGGAAGTAACATATTGTCAGTGATCTGACATTGGAGGCAAAAAAGAAAAGAAGAAACTCAGAATTTGGTTTCAAGTCTTTATTCCCATACTTAACAGACCAGAGAAGACTCCAAGGAGGGAGTGAGGTCTAATAAGAGTAACAAGGCCCTGGGAAATGGCAACACTAACATCACTTTGTGCCATGCTCCAGCCTGGCACATTGGGATCCGGGTTGGGAACTAATATGGAAAGGGCAAAGGTGCTGGAGCAGATCACTCTGCCTCGAGCACAGCACCAGCGACGGAATGTAGGCCTGGATACGAACTGTGCAGGTCAAACACAGGGTATAGAAGGAAGCAGGGGTCACAATGCAACATCCACCAGTACCGCACAAAGCCAGCTTTTCATCCCCTCTCTGGCCATTCCACCAAGTCCATAATTGTCTTTGACAAAACTCATTAGCAGAGACCTTGTAGCAACATCGGCAATCAGAAATTCCATGGAGGGAGACATGCACAGAAACAATGTCCCACACACATTTCATTGCGCCTTTTGACAAAATGTAATCAAGTGTGTATATTGTCCCACTCATCTGAACTCTGAGTCACTGGTACAAAGATTTTGTTTTATGAGCCTTAGCTGCCCAGCGTGGGACACATCAAATGGCACCTTCATGCTGGCTCTTTTGTCAGACAAGAGGGCAAATTATTGTTTGAGATGTTGTTGTTGTTGTTGTTATTATGGCCCCTTTTTATACAGAGAGGCCATTGCTATCGTGTCAGAATAATTCATATTCTTTTACTTTGGAGGCACATGCTCATTAAGTGGGGGGCCTAAATGTAAAGTGAACATGTGATGGATGTTCCTCGCAGTGCTTTGTCAGAGGTTAACCCCTCATTGACCTATAGTATTATATTGTACAACACACACACAGTAACAGTCATTGTTACAATGGTCTCAGCCCCTTTAAGACCCGGGTTAAGAGCAATACCAATAAAAAATATAAATGCATAAGACAAGGACATGTGAGGTTTGTTTGCTTTACTTCCATGCCACCTCTGACTGATATTAGGGATGGGATTTCTTTATCTGACCATTATTTTTATAAGTGTGCAGTATATTTTACATTAAGTTACATTTAGGCATTAAGATGACACCTGTCAGCAGAAAAAAAATGAAAACGATTTAACAAGTGGATCTCTAAATAACTGTTACTGTTACTGCATTCATTGCTCCCAAACGTTTCAGCTATCAAAACTTATATTCATGGGAATGATTTAACCAGAGATGGCTTTGAAAATTCATAAGTTTTATAAAGTTTTCTTCAGTCCAAAAAAGTTGAGCAAATTACTTTATTATAAAGTGAACATTTTAATCCAATATTCTAAAGAAGTGAAAACTACAACAAACTGCAAACATAACTTACAAACACAATTCAACGTGTCCCTGTAGTTATTAGAAACTCATTTAACACTGCCTTGGAAAATGAATGCGCTTTGAAAACACTTGAAGGCACATGTCGGTACATTGCACGTGAGAACACATTGTCATTCATATTGATTTAAAATATTTGTGTTCAGTTTCTACACTTGGAACACTGACATTCTGAGCACTGATTACCACTCCTGAGAGGCTGAAAAAATAGCAGACCATCAAGAGGAAAAACAGATCAGTAATATTATTTCCACCGTCTTGTATTTTAAAACATTTATAGTACACAGCAAAAAAGTTTTGAGGTGACCTACAAAAGTTAAAGTAAAGAAAAAATAGCTATGCAGCTTTCAAGGATATAGAATAATATATATATTATTCTCTTATGTGAGTGTGCACTGTGTAGTGTTACACAGCATTTGCCCTTTAGGGGGTAGTGCCCTTCTAAATAGCCAAAATTATAATTCCATTACTTTATATTTATAAAAGTGTTACTTGTCCCACACATAAATTTCTTTAAGGGGACACCTGTCATTTCTTATAATCGGCTGTCCTATTGACTTGAAAAGAGCAGAGGGGGCAAGCAGCAAGTTGTCCCAGAAAAGATCAATGATATATGACAGCAGGAGGGGTGGGTTGGGGTATGGGTGTGTGTGTGTGTGTGGGGGGGGGGACTGTACACTTATGGAAGTGTTTGATAATATGAGTATAAAGACATCCTCTGATTTCATGCAAGGGATGCTCCCATATTATTAATGTCAAACTCATTTAAGAATTCATGTTTACCATAGCTTGTTTTGTTTTTTGGCATATTTGTGCCTCATTCACAGATTATCTAAAATCTGTTTTGGATTAAACATGCTCTCATAGGCACCCATCATCCCCCCCTCCCTAATGAAAAATGTAATTTACGAGGCGTGTATTAGGGAGATTTAGTTGTGCATATATAGGCTACCTAAGCAACTTATTATTCTGTAACATTGTAGTTTGCCACAGATTCCATGTCTGGCCTCAGATTAAACATGTCAGACAAACAAAATGTCTTGTGTTTGTCCCCTCCCCCTTTTGTCCACCACCCCCAATAACACCCAAATTATGCTAAACATCTATTGAGTTATCCTTACTTTCACATAGGGTTATTAATTTATTTAAATGTTGATTTTCTCCCTATATTACTGATGTGAATAGCATTAATGTGCTCTCTGATACAACGCACCCACATCAGTTTACATTTGCAGATGTGTCACTTGATTGTCTCTGCTCTGCGCAGCTGCTTTAGCCCCGTTTAAAACACTGTATAGGACAGACTAATTGACCTGTTAGCTGCTGCAGGCAAACGCTGCTATATGAGCCCATCATGGCCATTATCTATGCTTTCCCCCAGGTACATCGCCATGGTGGTAATCCCATTGCGCATGCATCATTACCTTCAATAGCATAAGGCAGCTTTTCTTTACAGCCACCGATTTAATTAAATTTGGTTGTAAATATTTGATGCACACCTACCCTACATTTGAACGTAAAGAGCAACGCATCAGGCGTCATGACTGATTACTGCTGAGGAGGAGGAGGAGGAGGAGGAGGAGGGAGGCTCCCTGTTAGCAGCCTGTCATTAACAGGACTCTTACAGTATCGGCCTGCTGACTGATCTGGACTTGGATGCTTCGTATCGTGAGGCTGACTCACATCAACTGGTGCCTTTTTTCCTCCACACATTTTTTTATTCATCACTCCAGAGTTACTTTTAGTAAATGAAAGGCATTCAGCTCCTCAGTTATCATATTAAATATCCTACAGGTGACCTTTAGTTGAAAATATATAATCATATGTTAAGGTTGCCAGCTGTTAATTTCATGTGTCCTCTTTATTGCTTATGACGGGAGATCAGTAATGTTCAGATTCAGACCTTTTCATTGACCATATTCTTATATTTCATCTATTTAGGCTATATTAAAAAATATACTTGTTTTCAGCCTCACGCAGATCATTAGGTCTCAGATTAACACAGACGGAAAAACTGAACTGGGGGAAAAAAAAAATAGGCCTAAATTATTATTCCTGACCTTCCTCATCCTCATCGTGTAGATTTTCCTGGATTTACCAGGCTCCGTGCATTACTGACAGCTCAGCCATTGGCCAAGGACACACAGGATGACCACAGCGCCTCTGAACTGAGCCTGAATTGCCCTAATACGGGGAAGACTTTTATTACAAGCATAATCCCACAAATACGACCTCAAATGACATTTTTTGCGAGGTTGTGGACGATTTGCAGGTATTGTTTCAGTGGTGGTCTGGAATCAAATGTAGTCATAAAGCCTAAATCTTTGCCTGCTGATGTAATAAGTAGATCAAATCAGAAGTGGAAACAGAATAGACCTTCATTACCAAGGAAACCAGTGATATATAAATAAATATATATAAAAGAATATACCCGATTTTCCCTCTTTGTTTTATGCAGACAAAAGTTCTGGTTATTTTACATGCTTTGCACTGTAAAGTAAAATAAGTTGTACAGTCCTGTCAAGCTGAATATGTAGACTGTAGAACAGTGCGTCGAAATCAATATCCCAACAGCAATTAGTTTACACAGCACCCTCTTGTCGTTCGCTATATTAAAAAGTTGGAAATGTGAGGATCAAAAAGTTTTGCAGAGCGTCGGCCAGCATCATGGACAACAGTGATCATCTTATTACCGCTGTCTGCAGGAGAGTCACAGGAGATAGCCCATAACGAGGGGGACTATAGGCAAAACAGGCAAATCAAAGGAACTTTGATGGACCATGTGAATTTCTCCGCCGGGTTTGATCCTACAAATGACCTTTTAATTAACACAATGTTAAGTTAGCGCAGCGGCTCGCTACACAGGGGACAAAGCAGCATTCATCCTATGTCCCTGCCTCAATGCTCGGCCCGAACAGTAACAAAGTGTTTGATGCCACTTCTGATTAGATGCTGACAATGGAGAGATGATGTCCCCCTTTCTTCCACAACTTGTGGATTTCACTCACGTCCTCCGCTGAATTATGACCTTCCATCAGCGCTGCGGCTTCGTGCGTCGAGTCAAGATGATCAACTTTGATCAAATGCACATCCGCAAATGTTTTAATTGGCCGATCGGCGTTAGTTAGTGCCTATAAATAACCAGCACACAGGAAACCAAAGCTCTTGGAAAAAATGTATTCTTAGAAAAAAATGTCATGGCAAAAACACAGAAGAAGCTCACATTTGAACACAATGACAAAACCCTTCAGGTCCACGCGCAACACGGGGGGGGGGAATCCAGTCCTTTTTATAGTCAACTTTATGCTCGACAAGCTTTTCTCTTTTACATCAGGCAAAATGACACAAAGCCACAGTAAAACGCAACATTTAACAAAATACTTAGAAGGGGGGGGCATACGAATTGAACCAATGGACACATTCAATAATAAACCAACAGACAACATAACCAAATAATAAATACACAGAGAAATAAATAAGTTTGCTACACTACACGATTGCCATACACAAATTTGTGGCCGTTTCATTTGGCCATTCTTGCTCCTTTGCATCTAGAATTTTTGCATAAAGTCTTTACCACCATAAAAACAAAGTTGTGCAAAATGATAGCCACGTCCACAGTTTGACAGCTCTCACTGCTGCAGCGCCAGGTAGCTCCCATGTGTCATACTGAGGCCAGTGTGTCCTTTAGTGCATAATAAATGTCCCATTATTTATTGTGGTTCAGTTTCCTTCAGCAATCTAGGAGGGAAAAAAAGACAGCAGGAATTAAAATAAGTTCCCAAAATGAGAAGGAATAAGTCTTTATTATGAGGTATTTAATTAAAAAAAAGGTTTGTTTGATAGGTTGTTTGCAATAGAAATGTTAACATTTTGTCTCATATTTTGATGGTTATTTTAAATTACTTTTGACATGGATGATGTCACTTGTCATTTAAGCAATCATTATATTTATATAAAGAAAAACTACAATTTAGCAACAGGTATTTAACAAGCAGTGAGTGAACGAGTGTATCCTCGTTCACCTGTGAGAGTTTGATGGTGGTGTTGTGTGTGCGTTGTGTGTGTGGCTGCGTGTGTCGTGACTTCATTGGTTTCTTCCAGTTCAGTGCAGACTCTCACCTGCTTCACCTCTTCATCACCGGTCTGAACGCAGTGACCTTGTCATCCTGCACGGTCCCACAGGCTTCGCTGAGGTCAGATGGCTGTGTCTCTGCTTTGCCGGCAGAGAATCCTACACACCCAAATAAAAGCAAATCTAAGAAACTTGCTTCAGATGCAAGTTGGCAGAAAGTGTCTTGCCTCTTCATAACCGTAGAAATGGGATTTTCTATATCCGACAACGTGTGGAAATTAAAAAAAAAACGTATCTGGTAGTGCTTGTGTGCCTTAATGTACCAGACAATGGAAATCACAGTATACCTGTTTGTCTAGAAAAACCCTACATATGGGAGATTTGAGACCAATTTTATCTCTTGTAATATGTGAAATTTTGCATGATGACATACCTTCAATAGTGGAGTACTGACACGTGTCTGGGAGTGCAGCATAAGATGAACAGTGCAGTTGGAGGTCCTTGTGACTGTAGCTGCCAGTGCCATAGACTTTTGAGTGCAAGGATGAGCCCTCAGGGAAGGGGCTCTCTGTATTGGTGACACTGCTAGATTCATGGAGGCCTCTCATGCCCCCACACTGTCCACTAGGAGCCCCGGTAAGCCTGGTGCTCTGGAGCTGGCAGTCCCCGCTTGAGTTGCCTGTCCTCAGCTCTGAGCCATGCTGCTGAGGGCTCAGTATGACCCCCGAAGCTGCCGTACGAGCCAGAGACCAAATCCGAGGCTTATCTGATGCTTCAAAGTGAGACAGAGACACTGTCCCCGTGAGGCTGGTTGAGGAGGGTCCCTTGGACACCACAGGGTCTAGGAAGTCGGATGGGAGAGGAGGGAGGGTGGCGACACTTTTGATGGCGCAGGGGAACGCGTGGAAGCTGTTAGTTAAACTGAGGTGCAGCTCGGAGCTGCAATCTCTCTTCTGAGGGGCTCCGGATACTGCCATGACCCTCTGGAGGTCTTGCTCATCTGCAGCAACTTTTTCACAGTCACTGTCCAGCTTGTCACAGTCGTCCTCATCCATGTCCTCCAGATCACTTAGATGCAGATCCTTCTCCTCCTTGCAATTACTGGAATCTGCATGAAAAAAAGGAAATTTTTAGGTATCACTGCTTGAAAAGTTGCCTATTGTAAATATATAGAGACTTAGTTTGTTCAGAAAACTTAAAATACACTTTTTACCCTGGAAACCACTTTGTTACCTTTTTAGTCCACAACATATTTGCCTAAATTTAGTGTAAGTAACTATATATTTAGTTTAACAATGATTAAGTCAGTAGTTTAACTTTTTTTTTTTTTTTAAAGTCAGATGATTACCTTTGGTGGCACAGTCTTGGTCGCTCTTGCTAAGGTCGTCCTTCCTGTCATCACTGGCCTTATTCTTTGGTGACCAGGTCATCTTGTTCTCCTTCTTTAGCCTCCTCCTGGCGTTGGCGAACCAGGTGGACACTTGGGTAAGGGTCATTTTGGTGATGATGGCCAGCATGATCTTCTCTCCCTTGGTGGGGTAGGGGTTCTTGCGGTGCTCATACAACCATGTTTTCAGGGTGCTGGTGGTTTCACGAGTTGCGTTCTTTCTTCGGGCCGTGCCATTAAAGTCTACTGTCCCGTATCTGGAAAGGAGAAACACACAAATTCACATACACACACAGACAGCGGCCATTAGTGCAGTTAGTGAAGGATAGCATTGACTACTCACTCAGTCATCCTATATCCCTACTCCCTGCTGTTTGAAATGTATACAGCTTTGCTCATTGCAGGTATCAGTATGTCGTTACACTCTGACCTTTGATCTGAATGCAGCATGTCGCCCCCCGTGAATGGCTGCTTTTAAAGATCAGTGGCAGGTCTGCTAATGTTCATACTACATATAGTGGACAAAAAGAATGTAGAAGTTACCTGTCATATTGATACTGTCCCAGTGAATGGTCATAAGGATAGTATGCAGCGGTTTGAGTGATGCCAGAGTGTAAAGTGCTTGTGCTGTCCTTAATGTCATACTGTGGATTCTGTAAAAGACAATGAAGTTGGTATAAGTCAAAACATTCATTATTTCTCAGCATGCTGATGATTTTTGACAACAATCTCATTTATAAACTGAAGACATTTCATATTTTTATGCTCTCAAACTACTAATAACTAACCGAGAGTGATTTAAGCTAGATAATAACACCCACACACACCATCAGTCTTTTTTAAATGTATTTAACAGGTTTGAAGTATAATATGCTATACATTATCCTATAATTGCAATTCTTATCATTATATAATTTTATTGTTTGTTTTTTTTATTTCTTCACTGTTTTTATGTACAATGTGTCATATAAATTTTAGCTGGCTAGCTTTTTAAAAAAGAGAAAATAAATAAGTAAAAGTTCCAGCTGCACTTCAAATTATCCATTTAACAATCCAGTCCTTTATTCACTCCAAAACAATTCTGACAACTAAGTAATAGCCTGTAATTCAACTTTTTTTCCCAAATGCTAGTTCAGCAACACAGGTGCCAATATTTTTGCAACAAGGCAGAATGTGCAGGATTACTTTATCATAATAAAATTACATTGGATTCAAATGAGACAAGTTCCTCTGCATTGCCTCCACCCAACTTCCCCTCACCTACTGTAAGGGACAGGCTTTCTTTTTTAAACTTCACTGGAAAAGAACATAAGACTGGATCCTGGACTAAACGGCTTGTCCAGACGGATATGTTTGCAGTGTGAGATAAATTGATGAACAAAACCCGGTTGATCGATCAGCCTGAGCCCCCCCTCCCCCTTTAGCGCATCGGATGAGGCTGAAGTGAGCCCACCAGAGTGGAGTAGATAGCGGATGGGTCGGTGCTGTAGGGGAAGTAGTTGGCGTAGTTCTGGCTGGCGGCGGCCGCTGCGGCGTATGGAGAGCTGTACATCCCCAGCGCTGCGTTCAGCTCCGTCCGGCTGCTCGCCAGGAGCCGGTTCTCGTAGGACGGGCAGCAGAAGGAGGCGGCGGCGGCGGCGGCGGCAGCGGCGGTCTGGGAGCCGCCTGTCCCGTCAGAGACCGACCTGGAAATCGAATCGCAGCAAGTCGTACTGGGGTTTGCCGACACGAAAAACTGCATGAAGAGAATCGTGGATAAACATGGTCATTGGCTGTTTCAGCTCTTATCTTGCTGCCTGTATCTGACTGTGGGTGAAGCACTGTAAAAAGAGATCTGAGTTGAGATGCTCAGTCTTGTGTTGAGTCTTGACATTTTTAAAACGAGTGAAAATGTGAGCTGGTTTCGTTTGTTTTTAGTTCACATCAGTTCACTTATCATTACCCAGGCGTCATTTTCTTAACTTGTGACCTGCTTTTATTCAAGGTAAGTCACTTTTCAGAGAATTCCTGGAATGAGAGAAAGTAGCTTACATTGTGAACAACTATAATAAGCGATATCACCTCATTGTCATCTTTTTAAAATAAAAACTATAATTTATATTAAAGTCAGTGTCATCGGAAGGATAGTTTTTCCACTGGATATCAAGATGAAAAGAGATATGCGCAGTCCGTGCGTAAAAGTGACCTGCTCCAGTTTATCATCGATTAGAAAATTTGAACTTGAAAGAAAAATCTAAATTAATGTCATTGTCAAGTAAATCACCACCTTATTTCAAATTTAAAAGATTAGAATTTTAAATATAATCTACTGAACGCTCCAAAATATTATCGAGATAAAAGTTGGGTGACAACTTTTCCATGAGAGTAACTTTTGTCCCTTGATCACTTGAACTTCCCCGAACTTGTCATTAGGCGCAATAATAGTGTTTGAAAATGTAAATAAACCACTTTGCTCGAGTTTTAAAAGCTCTTAAGACAATGCCATTTGTCTAACATCCCACACGTCTCAGTGGTTTAAATAGAAAGTTTCCAAATGTGTACAGCATGCGCTCCAGCCCAATTACACCTCGCAGTGAGCAATAGGTGACATTCATCTCTATTGTCATCAGAAAAAACACGTGAGTTCATTCATAATTCAGTGTAATTGGACACGGGTGCGTGTATATCGATATTTGGTTCAACAACAAAAGCGCCACAAGAAAAAAAAAAGCTGTCAATACTGTCAAAGCAGTCACTCACTCATGAATGTTTCTTACTGGGAGACTTGCTCCGGCTATAGCGAAATAAAAGAAAATGTGAAACAAAAAAAGCCAATTGAGAGTGTGTGTGCGTGAGTGTGTACACAGAACTTAGGAGAAATAAAAAGCAAAGTGGCTTACCTGTGAAGTTGCATTGTAAGGGTATCCAAATTGCGAGAAAGACATAGCTGCTTCTTTTGTTACCATCAGCAATATTCTTCACCCTTGATCGATTGCAACCAATTCTACTTCAAATCCACCGTCTTACACACATTTCCACGCACGGCCTTTCGCTCAATAATAGATGACTTCACTCATAGGAGGGAGACTTTAGGCTGGCACCAGCTGCAGATTGTTTTATATGAATGAATAATCCCCCCCAAGGACCCGATAAGAAATGAAATTAAGCGTCATTAAGTGCAAAAAAAAATTTGTTGTTGTGTTAGCTGAAGGAGGCTTAAAGGATAACGTAAGACTTGCAAGATATGGACTCTGCTTGTGCTATTATTTGTGGCTCTATAGTTCTTTAGCATTCATCCATGCAAGGGTAACAGCGTGACGTCACTGTAATCCCGGAACGGCAGGGTACCAAGGATAGAATAATGTCTTTGCCAATCACGTCTAACGCAGGCTTTTCTTAAGGTGCACTGTACACAGTCTTGTCCCGCTTTTGTAATAGAATTTTTCACCCGATTTGCTGAGATAAAAGTCTCTGGAAATTGTATTATTGTTCATCATGATTGACTTACAGCATAGAAACATATGGAAACCCTTTGTGAAGTTAAATGAACTAGAAAAAAACAACAACCAGTGAAGATATTTTCGACAGTCTTGTGAGTTTATCACAAACACGTCCTCATTCAGCAGAAGAGATTACTTTTTCTTTTCTCTCAAATAGGAATCAAATATGTAAACTAGAAAGACAGAGGACTGAAGATTGTCTGTTTAAAAAGACTGTAGTTTAAAACTATTTCTTTTATTTACAATCTATCTATCATAATTAAAGCTGGCTGAATAAGGTGATGTAAGACTTTTTTTCTTTTTCTTTTTTAATCTCGACCTCTGTTCGCCTCTGGCTCTCTGGCCAGAGGTCCATCCCGGAGTTAATGACGATGATGTTTCTATCTTTCTCTATTAGAGAGAGGGGCAGTCCCAGCAGGAACGGTTAGAGGGGTTTTTGGCAGGTCAATAGACCAGTGATTGATGCGCGCCTGGAGACCTACGTGACCATTACGCATAATGCGTAATTGTATCAATTAACAAATGGATACATGCCCTTGTTTAACCAACGAGTAACAGAGTGAAAATATGCCTTAGAGGTGAAATCCGAAGAGCTGTGCTTGGAAAAAAAAAAAGACAGTGGAAGCCCTGCTCCCCAGTCTAATTAAATATCCGTGGATGGGGGCGACGAGAATTGCATTTTAATTGAATGATGCTCACTTGAAAGATGGGTAAGGAATGATGCTGCCTCACAGTGAATGAAACGAGAAATAATTTTAAGCCTTATTAGATCAGCAGCTCAACCATCACCAGTTCCCTCGCTCTCTCCTATAAACATAAACAAGCATTGCCCCCTCCCCGCGTGATGTTGAGCTGGGACACGGAGGGAGGGGTCTATTATTTCCCCTATACAGACTATATTTGTATTGACAGTGACAGCGATGATCAGTCCTATGAGTCATATGATCTGCTTGTTTCTGACTATCTAGGGTTGTGTAAATTTTCCGTTGTAATGTCGGATTGTGCCAAATTTTCCCGGTGCCCCTGCCTTTCCATAACTGATGCATGGCGTTTCTTCCCTTGGAGATGCATCTGCGATTATGGGCTTTCTCTCCGAGGGGCGCTAAAGAGCTGCGTGTAGGAGATGAAGATCTCCCGTCAGGAGATTTTCCACAGAGATAAAGTGGACAGAGTGGTCATGGTCCGGGATCTGGGAAGTGCCTGGGAAGTAAACACCCACAGGCAGCAGCAAGTCACACACACACACACACACACACACACCACTTCTGGTTCTGACAAGTGCTCATTGCTTCTGACAGGCAACTAAGCTACAGCATGGAACTTGTTGGATAACACACCCTGGTCCTCAACAGGAAGCACGGCACTCCATGTTACCAAACTGTATTAAACCTTTCATGTGGTACAATAATTTCTTTTAAATAAAATGTGCCATTTCATTCCAACTTGTTGGTTCTTCCACTGTCTTCTTATTTCTCCTGCTATCTCACTTACTGTTCAGCAGAGAACCAGTCAATATTTTTTACAGTGCCAAAACTCACGCAAAAATCCACTAGTGCAAATAACTTATATCACTTATACCCACAAATGATAGAGACAAGCCAACTCTATTATAACTGAACTGAACTGTATGTCCAAATGCATTCTTGTGGTATGAATGGAAACATATGTATGAAGACAAA
This sequence comes from Dicentrarchus labrax, assembly GCF_905237075.1. Taxonomy (NCBI): domain Eukaryota; kingdom Metazoa; phylum Chordata; class Actinopteri; family Moronidae; genus Dicentrarchus; species Dicentrarchus labrax. The sequence goes on from NW_026136719.1 coordinate 25,538,742, forward strand.
AAGTGAACTGTACATATATATTGGTACAGGATCAAATATCTGAATGAGCAAAACAATGTATTAAAACATCTACTTTTGACAAGATAAGAAAAACAGCTTTGTTTTTGGCTTTGTGACAATGCAATTTTAAGATAATCCACTGGGTTTTTAAACTGTTTATTGAGCTTAAAATGTAGAATAATTTCTCAAGCCCTAAGGGATCACTTAATCCGTCAGTTTATCTGAAATATTCAGAATCACACAATTTGGAGATACATGGGCTTAACTGGACAGTGACAAGAGTTGGAATGGGAACACAGATATCAACAATAAGCAAAATTGAACTCTCTTAGCTTTCCATTTGCCATTAATGGTGGATATCAGAACTTATCCAAGGAGAATGCACACTTTCATGCCTAAATCGTTATTCCATAGGAGAACGTGCACAGAGGGAGGGTTGAAATAAACTAAAAGTAATTGCATACCAGTGGTCGATGCATTTCTACAAGGGCATACATGATGGCCCAGGTGCATATGGACAGACTCATGCATAATGCATGTCCAGCAGTCAGTGTAGATCTCACTGAATCAGGCCGAAATGAGCACTAATTGTAGTGGCAGACTGACCACTGTGCCCTTCCCTCTACAGTGAGACTTTTCTTTTTTCTTTTTTTTTTTTACAGTGTTTTGTCTGGATTACTTAGTAATCACATTGGAACAAGGTTTTGTTTTTTAGCAGCTAAGTGGCTGACAATGGCAATTAGGGATTTTTTTACAGGTTTGTTTTTAGTTTTTTTGGCAAAGTCTGCCATTTTAGAGGTAAAGACTACTATAGAGTACTACAATCCCAACAACATCCAATCACACAGAGCTTCTGTAGCAGTAGGATGATATGAGGCCATGCTTAAGCTGTCAGGCCCTGTCCAAATTCAAGCCCCTGTCCATGTCTGTGTACACCAGCATGGGTTTAAGTCATGGATCATTTATATGTCAATTTTGGACTGTGGTCAAATGAAACTGGGAAAGAAGGTGAAAAAAACATAATATAATCTTCTTTGGAGTACTACGTTTGGGGTGGGGACAGTCACAAGTGACAACAGAAAGAGCACCAAAAAGTTCAGACAATCACAAGAAAGTATTGCCAGTAAACTCATTTCCAACGCTTAGCATCCTGCATGCATGCATTCTCATGATACAAAGAAACGAACCGTGCCTCTACTTGAAACAGTCTGCAACAAACTTTGGCAGTTGGAATTTGTAGACATACCATTTGACCCATGACTGCTCATGTAATAGAACATTTAACTACTAGCAGACAAAGGCATTCATCGTTATAGTACATTCACTCACGTTATTTAAGAATAAGCAAGTCCAAACCTCCATTATATCTTGTTCTAACAGATCCATGCGGTTACTAATGAGATGGAGTAATGCACGCATCCTCCATTAGAAGCATCACAGGGTGGAAAAAGAAAAAAAAAACCTGGAAAGGTTAAGTCAACACTCAATAGCTCCCAGCCCTATTCTCCTACTTAATACATTTCCTATGCTGACTTAATGAACCACACAAAGCCTTCCTGGTTTTTCATCAGATGAGGAGTAGCGGCGGTGGTGCTGGAGGTGGAGGGGTGGGGGAGTTGGGGGGCTGTATGAAATGGTAATAAGGGCAGAGAGACGGAGAGACAGAGGGAGAAGCCTGAGCTGAGCAGTGGATGAAGCTGCACCTACCTGGAGGTGTGTGATCTCATTAAAGCCAAATTGGTATATGCCAATAAATCCAAGGCACTTGTGATCTGGAATTATTACACACACACACACACACACACACACACACACACACACACACACACACACACACACACACACACACACACACACACATACACAGCATACACACAAACTACCCCCATGAGGAGCATTATTAGTACTGCAAAATTATCCAAAATGGAAAGAACAGTAATAAATATTGTAATGAGAAATAATAGAGCAGTGGCGGATATGGTCACAGCAGTGGCCGGTTAACACCAAAACAAACATCTCCAGGGCTGGTGAATAATTACAGCACACAGAGGGAGTCATTAAAGCTTCATCAAACAGAGAAAAAAGGGAGAGGGTGAGTCTGACATCATGACGACTGTCTCAATAAATCAATCTGGAGTAGGGGAAATAAGGACGGTAACTGCATGTGATGACGGTACAAGTTTGATTGCTGTATAAGTAGTGCCACTGTGCTGTGGTATACTTTGATTGGTATCTTGACTTTAGCAGACAATGTGTATTTTGAAAGAACATAATTACGCACACATCCATCTGGTTTTGTTTTCCACAGTTTAAACATGAATCTGTACAATAATGGACAGGCATAATTGGTGTTTAATTTGTAACCTCGTCACTTTGATTGCTTTTAGTCAGATGTTTAACTCAAACAAACCCTGGGCATTTTGTGTTGGGAGCCGCATATCCCAGAGGCCTTGGGGCTCCTGGGAGAGGGAGGGAGAGAGAGAGAGAGAGAGAGAGGTGAAAGACAGAGCGAGAAAGAGGCATGTGTGTGTTGTTTGTGTGTGCTGGCTGGCAGAGTCCCCTTGAGGCTCTACTGTAAAGCTATCATCAGTGGTGGTGTCAGGGATTTGTAGCTTGTCACCGAGAGAGCGAGAGAGTGCTGGCAGTGACTCTGGGAAATAACTGCTTATAGAGAGAGCCTGGCTTGCACAGCTTGTGTGAGTGTAGGTGTGTGTGAGAGACAGAGAGATGGAGAACGAGTGGGAGGAATGTGTGTCTATTTTTCTCCCCGGGGTGTCTGGAGATGTGTGTGTGTGTGTGTGTGGACGGGTAGCTTGTGGGTTGATCATATGTGTGGATCCATGTACCGTCTTTCATCTTGGGGCCTTAGGCTCTTTGTCTATGTGTGTTCTTGTCGGCAAGTGGTGTGTATACATGTCTATTCTGGGTGTGTCAAAGCTGCCGTGGTGGCGTTGTGTGGATCCGTGTCTCCTCATGAATTAACGTTAACATTCGGACCTGAATATGATCAAATATGTATTTTCAGTCACCAGCAGTAAGGAGTCTGTGGAGGCTACCTCTCTGCTACTATATGCCTGTGTTTGTGTATGTGTGGTCTTTGCAGAGATGGATGCCGACTTCAAACCGAACTTTCCCTCAAGGCGGAGGGCCAGCAGCAGCAAAACGCTGCTGTCGGGTAAATACATGTATCTGCAAAAAAACAAGTTCCTCTGGAATGACGAATGGAGGGCTCATTTTCTCATTGACAACCATGTATTTCTGAAATCGCGTGTTGGCAGTTGACCAGGTTTCAAGGGCCCGAGGGTCATGAAATTCACTCAACTCATAAATGATCATGTCAGCGTTCAAATGGAGGAAGAAAAGGGAAGACGAGGAAAATTGCAGTTACATGGTTTCCATCTGACTGCAGCTGCTAAATCCACGGCAGCATTGTGGCCCATCTCTAGGGCCCGCAGAGGCAGAAAGACAGTTCCTATTACTGTCAGTCCAATTACCGGCCACAGCACAGCCACCGCTGTCAACACCAGACAGGTCATGGTATGTATCGGCATCTTTTCTCTCATGTATAGCCATATTTCTTAGGCGGGGGAACTTGTATAATATGCAGCACAGCTTTGAGTTTTAAGAAACTGTTTATCAACATTTAATATAACCTACTCTTATAAATGAGCCATTAAGCAGGGTCAAGAGTTGAGCGGAGTAGGAAATATTCAAGATCCTGAGACGCGAAGGACACCTACTACCCAGTGTACAGCTTATAAACACTGGAAACAAGTAAAAAATGTTTGAAGAAAATGACAACACAATGCAGAAATTGTTGCAATATTTCCCTTGTGGTTTTATGTGTCCTTGTGGCAATCCACCACACATATACACATACACACCCAGAAGTGGGGAATGTGATGAGAAGTGATCTAAATATTGAAACACTCTCCATTACAGAAGAGCACTCTGCGTTGAGTATGTCTGCTGAGCTGCCTCTAGTGTTGCACCACACGGAGACAGAAAAGGCCCAGCTCCATCTGGTCTTGGTTCAGTCTGGTTTACTGCAAAGTGGTGCCAATACAAATAGCTGTGCTTGATGTTTGTTTGCATAAATTGTTTTGAAAGGCTTCACCAAGAGTTTTTTGGGTGGATTACGGTGGGGAAGTTGGGGAGCCAACCGTGGTGGAATAATCCTCGCTGAGCTGACAGTTAGATTTGCTCTTCTTTAAAAATGAAAAAAAAAGATTGTTTTGGATTTTTCTTCTCGGTTCCTGGCAGTGAGTGCGGACTGTGAACTTTTCAGTGGTTCTTGCATGTGTAAGTGTGTGCGTGTGCATAGAACGTGGGTGTATGATGATGGAGAATGCTGAGCTGCTCTCTCTTCTCTTGTAGCATAGCAGTGTCAATTTCAATAACATCAGTGTAGCGTTTAACACATGCTAAAAGTTCAGTTGAAAGTTCAGAGGCCCAAGGAAATGGAGGGAAAATGTCTCTCTTCCTAAAACCCTTGCATATCCACTTTGATTTTTTTCACATAGGTCAAGGCAAAGGAAGGGAAAAGCAAGTTATGTAGTGAGGTGAATTAGGCTTGTATTACACCTATAAAAAAACAAAGTGAAAATGTATCTTCCATTACAGAAGGCACATTTCTTTTGTTTTGATTGTACATCCCGGTAAAGAAAGACATGGCGACCAATTGGTAGTCATCATCACTTAGCTTTGGTTTTGCTACAGGTATAAGAAAATTGACCTGATTGATTTCATGTCCAGGTAAGTGTGCGAGCTCAGCGCTAACTGGTACCAGACAGATTTTTGTGTAAGCTGTATAGATACCCAGGCCACCGAGTCCCAGCCAGAGCCCCCCGATAGGATGGAAATCGCAATTCTACCAATGACAGTTCAATCGTTGGGGCCCTCTGTTCCTCATTTGCTGCTTAGCCAGTGGAGGTCCGTCCATGGTCGACTCCAAACTAGATCCAGATGCGGGCAAAAACATTTTTTGCTGCAACATTTGTCTTTGTCTTCAGCTCCTCTGCAGCCACATTGTGTCAGACTGCAGAACTAATGATGGTATATTTTCTTGTCTGTGGACTAAAACCTGACATTTTTTGCTTCATCCTTATTTATGGGATTGGTCACAACACACACACACACACACACACACACACACACACACACACACACACACACACACACACACACAAAGGTTTGACGTGCTGAGTAACCGGAATGATACAATATGACAAGACCTTACATCAAGACTGTTATCTAAAAAATGTCAATATAATAACTAAATTATAGTTTTTTTCTTATATCCTGCAGACAGAAGAAATATTCCTTGTGTGTTTGAATCCTATGGTTGTGAGAGAAAAAAATCCTGTGCATTCTGAACAGAGAGCACAGACGCCCACTAATAAAATCCAGTGTCAATCAGCGTGATATTTATGCTATTTGCTTCTTAAATTTGTGCCTCATCAGTTGGATTTGGACATGGTTATTTTATTTCCCTTTCATTCTCTTTTTACAAAATTCAGACTCCATCGCTTTTTTTGTCATTTCCCATTGCCTAGAGTGCATCCACCTTAGGACAAAAACAAAAGAAGAAAGAATGGGGCCCTCAGTCCATCCAGCTTAAAAGCAGATGTTACATGGTTGCCAACATCAAAATGTCCTGTTAACTGTAGAGAAGGTGAAATCATATACCTTTGATTAGCCTTCTCACTGGTTAATGTAAACAAGCTTAGTACATGGTTGCTGAGTGAACCCTGACCTTGGCCTCACGGCAAATACATCATCAGATTACAGAAAAAAACACACACTTTTCTTTCAACTTTGCCTTGTTAAGGCTAATTTCTGATTTGCAGATTGTCAAGCTTACTTTGGAGAAAGCAAGAGGACTGGATCAGATCTCTACAAGGCCCCCTGCTCTGGTTTAACACAGATGCCTCTAAATAAGGGGGCAGTATCCTTGAAATACTATAACTTGGCTCCTTTTAGGATCATCTTTCTCTGCTCACTTCAAGATGTTTTCCATTTGAAGTTTAGATATCTAGAACGTATACGGCCCTATTTATCTCAAGGATATTTATCCTGAGAACGATAAGAGGTAAAATATGGAGAGAAAAGTGGTGCAAAGGGGGAGGATGGGGGGCTAACAGCATTCCTTTTAAATATATGGTGAATGAAGGTCCTTCAACAAGTGTTGTGTTTGCTTTGCTTGTGGGAAAACAAATCGACACAAGCGGCGTCTGAGGGGGCTGTAAAACAGCTCTTTGGTGCGGAGCACGGCTTAAATTCCATCGGCAAGCACAGCAGTGTCACCCCAAGGTGTTGAGAGTAAATATACAGTGTTACCTTTAGGCTAAATAGGGGAAAAAACACACAGAGATTGAAGTGCACATCAGTGACAAAGTAGAACAAGTGTTTACCTAGAAGCAGCAAAAATGAGAACAAATAATAACACTGATCATTTCTATTTATTTTAGTGCTTTTTATAATAAAACACACGCATTAATAATGCAACAAAAGGAAACACTTGCACTTCAATTTACTTGCACCTCAGGAGATATAAAAAACTTACTTGGAAGCTCACATTTTCAGAATCAAATATTGTAAAGAGGGTGACTGTAGCTTGCACAAGCAAATAGAAGGGTTTGTTATATAGGGAAATAATAATAAATACTATGAAACCTACTGAGTGCTACAAAATAAAATTAAATAAACTGATGAAATCATATGGATGAAAAATAGGGTGATAAAGTAATGGCTTTCATCTGACTTCAACCGGGCAACTGATGGATATTTTATCATTATTTTAAAGCCAACTTTAAAGAACTTGAAAATTAATCTGCATACAGAAAACTAGAATTACTAATTTACTGTAGTTCACATTAAGTGACAACTACCTTACTGAGATACCTAACTTATTCATTATTGTGATCATTACATTTAAAAGTGGCATACAATTTTGTCAATCATATGTTAGGACAAGCTGCTACTCGGCTCTGAAGTAAGATGATCAAAAATTAATATAATTTACTTAAAGTATAATGGAAGCCGCTAGTGTTAGCGGTTGGTGAGTGCTTGACTGCTGTCCCACTAATGTACAGGATGTGTGCAAGCAGCTAATGAAAGATGGTTTATTGACTGACTGAACTCACTTTGTTGGGGCTTCCTCCATTTGAACATGCTTTTTTTTGCTTTAGAACAATACATACATACAAGCATACCTACATACATACATACATACATACATACATACATACACACATATATATGTTTAGCTAACTCAACAATGAACAATTATTGCTAATAGCATTGATCATGACCATGATTTTATGGAAACAGTTGAGTGAAATTGTAGAAAGTGTACATTTTATGTTTTTAAGGGACCAGTGTCAAACTCTGAAAGAGGTCAGATTATAGTACCCTTACTAAATATATATATACATATACATATATATATATATATATATATATATATATATATATATATATATGATGAGATATATATCATGAGCAAATACACTTTCTTCTTTTTTCTCCTTTTCTACAGGGACAGAAAGCTGCTTTTAGTATGGTCATTCATCCTGTCTGGACATGTCACCTTGTGTTCCATCAGATCAAACCATCAGATTTTCTACCAGGCTCAAATTGGTGTTAGCTTCATAAACTTTGTCTCTATTGTGTATGTCTGTATGTCTGGTGACTGTGCTTTGTATCTGTGTGTGTGTGTGTATGTGTGTGTGTGTGTGTGTGTGTGTGTGTGTGTGTGTGTGTGTGTGTGTGTGTGTGTGTGTATACAGTGCAGACTGTGTGGTTGTAGTACGTGCTTGACCTTTGTCAATAGGAGAGCAAATGCAGTGGAAGAGTGATACCACTGTGCAGTCCTCTAATCTGCTCACTTAGCCCTGGCTTTGGGGCTCACTTCGCTCCGCTTCATCTGAAGCTCCCTCATCACAGTCTGCTGGCAGTATTCTCACAGACTGCAGCCCAGTCTGTCCCTTCTCATTCTCCTTCTTTCTCTCTATCACTCCACATTTATTTTGGTCTTTCTTTTTAATGTTCTGCTCTTTTGGCCCACAGCTTCACCTTGCTATCTTGTGTAAGTTTAATCTTTGTAAGTACTGTAGCATCCAACTTTTATACTCTAGATGAAGTGCATATGTGTGGGATGAGCCTGACTGCATTTACATCCAGCTTTCTCTCTCTCCCTCAGCTCTTTGTGCTTAGCCCGTCTTGACCTTTGCGTACTTACAATCTGTAGAAGCACTACAGGTGAAGTGTATATCCTGAGATGGGCACCTTTCCTGACTCCCATACAGGAGACTTGTAGACTACAGTATATTCTGTGTGTGTGTGTGTGTGTGTGTGTGTGTGTGTGTGTGTGTGTGTGTGTGTGTGGCGTGCGCACTCACCTGTGCACTCACCTGAGCTCACCCATCTTATTTATTTGCCTGTGTCAGCACTGAATAATCCAGATATAATAAATATATGGGCTATCAAAGATCCTCAAAGGTTTCTGTTAAATGTATACATACTGTGCTGTGGGTGTTAATAGTTTCATTATTATATGAAAATGTTATGGTGATAAAAATAGAATAAATAAATAAAAAGAAATGTGAGATGGGAGGCCTTAATGGCACTGACCCACAAAATTTTAAATCTCATGTTTAATGGAACTGATTCTGATGTACTGGGGTGTAATGGGTTAACTTTAGGGTAATAAAGGTTAAAAAAAGGGGGAGGGGGGGGACACATTTTTTCCTTTGTTAACAATATCCAGAAACATTTGTGGTTATACAAAGTAACATCTACTCATTTAATGAAGTAATTATATTTGATGTTTACTTTACCTTCTCATTTTTTAATATTATTAGAAGCAAGTAATTTTACTTTCACATATGTTTAATTAGATTTGATTAGACTTGATTTTTTAAAATAATATTTTATTAGGAGATATCAAGAACCCATATGAACACAGAATAATGAATACATATGATAGCAAACAACATCATATTTTGTGTGCATGTTGTATTTAAACAAACACACTGCTTTAAAAGCAGCCACATACATAATTAAACTTTAATAACAGATTTTTTATCTACTGGACGTCTCAAAGTATTGTACCGGAATTAAGACTTTTTTTCTTTGTAGCCTATATAAGAAAAAACTCAGATACTGTAAGCAAGTATTGTCTCCACACTGGGGAATGAGATGGCTGGGCAGGGTCATCAGGGACAGTGGTAGGACTGAGTACTGAGGCTGAAGTCTTGTAGCCCCCAGTCCTCCCCCAGGGTGTGGGGCTCCTTGCCAGGGGCTTATCCATTCACACACATTTCCTATAGTTTCTCCTCTATTCATCCTTCTCCACGTCCTCTTCCTTCCACCTCCCTCCAGCCCTTCCTCTCCTCTCTCTCCGTAGCACCTCCTCAAGCTGTCGGCACGCTGGTTCGGAGGGTTTCCTGCAGGAAGGAGAGGTCCATGTTCCGACCATAGGCTGATAGAGGGAGCCTGATAACCTCTAAACCAAGTGCAACACTGCCAGCTGACATGAAGCAGATGTCCTCCTGACCCCTTTCTCTTTGGGAACAGGACACCCAAACACAAATACTGGGGGCTTGAATGTCAGCTACTGAGAAGGTGTGATGTGATTCTTCGGACTTCATGAGCTGCAAAAATTGTTTACAACATTTGAGCTTTGGTGTGGCACAGCAATCAGATATTATTTAAGCACACAGTAGATGTCAACTTTTGTGACAGAGAAGAAAAATGAATTAAGTTTGTTTAATAGAAGAAAGAAGTTAGTCACAGAACAATGTGGATTGTAGCAAACACCCAATGTTTACTGTGGTATTATTTATTGGTGAGTGTGTATTTTCCTTTGCATGATCTTGGTTTCTTTGTTTATCTTCAAATGAAATGCCCTTTATGTATATATGTATATGTATATATATATATTTGATCCTTTTTAGGATCTGGCAGCATATGAAAATTGACATTTGACATTTTATACTACTAACTACAGCTATATACTAACTCTCACTCATTACATTTTGTTTTATTATGTAAATCATTAAAATACATAAAAACTGAATTTAAACCAGTTTGCACAATTAAAGCACTGATGGTTTGCAGTGAGTCCATTTGTACAGCTTTAACAAAACAACAACATCAACTACAACTACTACAAAAACTACTACAACAACAGCAACAAAAACTACAAAAAAAATTACAAAAGACACTGGATAGTGAAATGTGAACATCATTTCAACCTATACATTTAGACAATAATTGTAGCTCCATTGATGTGAAGTATTTATTTTTGAGTTGAGGAAATGCTCCTCCCTTGTAAGTAAAAGAAAAAAAGAATGAAGAAAAAAATAACCCACTGGAGTATGTGAAAAATACAGTTACAAAGCTTTATCTGTTCTCTTAGCTCATGACAAGCTGATGGTTTGGTGATACATGGTTTTCACCGGACACAGCGACACTACACTAATTATTAGTTACACTCATAAGGACATTGTCTGAAGAAGTTTCTTATCGACTTAGACAAATCCAGCAGCCCTTGCATTTAATGTCACGTGTGGTTTTAGTATTACACAGAGACCATAGAAAATTATGTAACGTGTGTCCCCAAGCCCAGGTTATCTCACATACACAGACACAGACACACACACTGGTCAGTCTCTCAGGGAGAAAGGTGGAGCTGAGTGTGCACAGAGACCTCACAGCCCTGTGACCTCATTACTATTCAGAACCAGCGGTGAGAAGACGGGTGGTGCTGCGTTCCCAGTACACCTCACCCCCAACACTACTAGATGATGTGCACGGATGGGGGGTTGTGGGATGGGCAGCGGCTTCCTCTGAACCACCCCCTCCCCAATCCTTCCACCACTACTACACATACACACGCACACTCACTTCCTCCTGGGAGATAGGCGGCCTCTGCTTTCTGTCAGGGTGTCTTCAGCCACAGACCCCTGGGGCCTCGTGCTCGGTGGGAATCTGGTCTTCTCACTCCACTGATGCCCCCCTCCCTGCAGATGAGAAGGAAAACAAGACCTGAGGAAGACACTGCTGCTCATCCTCTGCTATCTCTACCATATTTTCTTTGCTATCTCTTTCCTACGCCTACGTCCTTTTCTCTTCTTCTCTTTCTTCTGCCCCGGCGGTCGATAGCGTTAATTGGCTCACTCAGTCACCGGTACATTGATTGCGGTCACTAATAAAAGGGCTATTGATTGGCACTTTGTTTAACACTGGCCCATGCAGTGAGAGCTGCCCTCTAATACTATCCTGACAGCAACCTTTTCCTGTTTGCCAGTCTCTTAATGTCATAAATTATGTCAGTCGATTAAGGAGATATTTCTCCCCTTTTGTTTTTTTTTCAGTGTAAGGACATTTTTACATTGTGGCTCCTCTCTCACCTGAGAGCTGAGAGCAAAGACAAAACACCTTGGGAATTAGGCTTGTTTGCTGTCAAACCCGCAGTCAGATGAAAAGATTGATAGGAACTTTATATATCCAGTAACCTACAAAAATATATTCAGTCTTTAAAAAGCTGGATTGTAACACATTGTATGCTGTTTATTGAACTAAGTAGAGGAAATGTAGAAAAACAACTATGTGTGGTTTTAGAGACAGGAGAGTTTGGAGCTACATATAGATCTTTATTGGATAAATGTCTAATAATGATTTATATGTAGCAAGGTATCCTCCAACAAATGGGTTGATCAAACACAGTGGGTTTTGAAAGTAGTGCTGTAAAAAATACAATATAGCGGGGTCTAGTATAATGTGTACGTAGTGTATATGTATATGTGTAATGCAATGTAGATTGCCAAGCAGCATTTCATACCTGCAACACCACAAATATACCATAACAGGCACATAATGCGCAGTCAGACCAGATGCTGATTGTTTTCCATATTACCTCAAGTGGCATGTTTTACACTTTTTTAAATATAGGTTGTACCATTGACTTTTGTTTTTTTCACCATTACATTTTAGTCACTTTGGATATGTTGTTATATGTGTTGTTGAATATGTAATTAAAGGCACAAATGGTTATATGCACTTCTATGTAATTTATACTTATATTTAATAGCATTAATTGAGATATAGCGTGTCCATAAGACAGCCCTGGGATTGTAGCACCCTGAATCTACCTTTGTGTGTGAAATGTGCTTTATAAATAAAACTGTCTTGTAGGAGTTGTAAGAATTGATAAATATACAGTGCTGTCGATGTTTTAGACAACAGATAAGTCCAAGCATTGCTTTCCACTTCCTTAGCTACGGCATGTGTTCCTCGTTTGTGTCGTTTTATTTCTTTCTCACTCAGCCACCAAGGAATTATAGCAACACATCATTTGGATACAAACTGTATCTTTCTCAGCACATTAATTCTCTGAAATGTTATGTAAGGCAGGAACATTTACTGATAATTGGCCGCCTCAATTAGAATGGTACAAGGTGATTTTCACTTCACATTTCTAGTAGACATGTCTCTTCCTCTGTGAGGAACACGTAGGTTGACAGGAAACAGCCTGCGCAATATTCTCAACATGAACTCAATATCTAGTTTTATTGCAATTAGCTGAGCGCTATTCTTCACTGAGCAGTCCTGAAGCTTCAGTGAGTCAAAGGCAGGTCTCCTGAGTAAGACGATGAAAACTGGAAATGGGGTGTAAGTACCTCCACGAGATATTTAATTATGGCCATTAAATATTCAATGATCAATAGAATTTGTTTTAGCCGATCAATAGGTGGCCAGGCCTGAGAAGGACAATGTGCATAAGTTACTATTTGCATTTCAAAGCAGGTGTCACGTGGCCCCATTGGAAATCCATACCATTTTGTTAGGCAGTATTTCATATTTAGCTGCTTTATCCCCTTATCACTAACTGCTATTGATTGCCTTCCCTTTATTTACTGCCTACAAACTGCCTAAGGTTTAAAATGTCAAAATGTTTTTAGGGAATACGATATACCTCCATCTGCCATCCTCATCTCATATCTAGCTCTTTATTTCTCTCTCTCCCTCCCTCCCTCCCTCCCTCTCTCTCTCTCTTTCTTTAATTCCCTTGTCTCTCTTTCCTCTCTCTCCCTCCCTCGCTCTCACTACCCCTCTCAGTAGAGTTGGAAATTAAACCCTGTCATCTTCCCACCCACTGTACAGATCTCTGCTCACTCGGGTGTGAATCTGCACATTATTCAAATAAATATCTCAGAAGTGTCAGGGGAATACACCGAGCCACTTCAAAGACGCCCACCCACCCCCCAAGCCTTCAATGTTGCTTGTTCTCGCCGGAGTCCTATTTTGTTTACCTGAACCGGCTCTAATGGCTTGTTTTTCGCAGCACCTATCACATGTTCAAGAGCAACATTTAGCCAAGTTCAAGTGCAAGCGTGTTCAGGTCTCACCTAGGCTTTGATTGTTCACAGAACTGAATGTAATGTTTCATTTTGGCCCAAAACATTGTTTTTCTCTGTCTTCAGTGCAGTCTTTCACCTGTCTCCTTACCCTAGGTTTTCATTCTTCTTTCTAGCTCTGTTCCCTGTTTCTTATTCCTCCCTCTTTTCCCTCTGGCTTCCCTTTCTCCTCCACCTTTACTAATTCAACTACTCAGTTCCCCCAGATGGGATACTGTGTAAAGATGCCTAGTATGCAGTGTGTACTGAAAGGATGAACCCTCAACGGAGGGAAACACTGTTAATCGAAGGCCATGCAAACATAACCTAAAACTACATCATATGCCTGGCTTACAAATGCACTTAAATTTTAAACTTATCCTAATTATACACTTTGACGTTTATTATGTAATGGTATCAGTGCCAGATGTAGTAGGATTCCCATGATGGCCGTTTTGTGTACATTTTAATGGCAAAGAAAAATTTAATTTTAATACGCTACTACACTGGAGCTGTAAATGGACATGTTTTAATGGACATTTTGTATATCATCAATATCACACATACTGCACACACAAATACACATGTACTTTATTATGTGCATATGTGCCAGTCAAAATAAAACAAATGCAATCAATATTTTTGCAATAAATATTACCCTGGTTTATATTGTACAGGTGTTTCAAGGTGTTTATTCAGTAATCTTAAGAGACAGCTAAGGGTCACGTGACCAACATGGTGCTCTACACATTGAGCAAACTGTTAGTATAGAAACACAGAGTTCCATCCATTAGGAAATGTGAAACAATAGCTGGGTTGTAGTGCTGTGCCTCTCTCTGTTGACTCATACAGGACAGCCTCTCTATCTGTGAGCAGGCCTATCTATCAGAGCAGCCCTCAGCCAGGATTGCACAGAGGTCAGGGAGTTAACCTTCAGAGGCCCGAGGGCTGCATGAAGCATCATCAGTGCCATCAGGATACATGGCCTCAGCACTGCGGCACAGCTGGGGGAAGGAACATCTGAATGTGCTTAATGGGTGTGTATGTGTGCATTGCACATCTGTAGGTGCCTGTGTGCATCTGTGTGTAAATATGAGGGTTGTGAATGATGGCTAAAATGTTGCCTCAAAGGCAGAAGGAGACACAAGCTGGCTACAGTATATGTGAGTCTGCTGAACTGAACACCTTCACACACGATTAGTACAACAGTCTAGAAATCTCTTCCAGAAGATGAAACTGGAAAAATCCTAGTATGAAATAAATAATATTGATAAAATAATAACATTTTAATTGTATTATTACTGTTGTTGTTGTTGTTGTTGTTGTTATTGTTATTATTATTATTATTATTATGTGGGAGTGCCCTGGACACCACTTGTTGCTAGATAGCTTCCCACTCAGATTCATGAATTATTATATTCTTGACAAACCCAACCTGAAACTTTATTTATTATTTTATATTCTACTACTAATGGCCGTACAATACACAGCAGAGTTCCAGCTCCGCAGTAATTGTGACATTGAAATTGTCTCTCTAAACATAATGAAGTGCGGGTCGCGGCGCTCGTCACACCGGGTCACAGGTGGTGGGGGAGGAACGCAAGATGAGCTACGGGAGTCACGTGACGAACAACGTCAGTGCGCAAAGTTTCAGCGCAAGAGGATCGAAACTTCGCGGCTGGCCTGTGACTGACTTCAGTAAGATTCCATTTTACCACAGAAATATCAACTTTTCAGCTCCTATTTTCAGTAGAGACATGTTTTAGTTAGCTAACTACCTCACTAGCAGAACTAGCTAACATTTACTGCCCATTACTTGCTAACAGTTGTTTTAGCTACACTAGCTAGGTTAAGTAAGCTGCAATATTGACCATAAACCCCATTTACGCTATCTATCTATCTATCTATTTATCTATCTATCTCACCCTGTAGATCTCTATCTGAGGTTTTTCCAATCCTTTAAATTTCCATGATCCAGACTCTTGCTCCTCTAAAATGCACGGTGTTGGCGTGATTATACATGGTGAAAGACATCACTCACGATTGGGCCAGGACACTTCAGCTTGTATGTTTAAATTGCTCCCAGTAGTACCCTTAATCTGGGTGGAAATCAATATGGCTTTTACTGTCACATTGGAGGGGCGGGGATCGTGTATTGATGTTCAGATGTCATTTCAGGGGGATTTGATGTTTCTGTCCTCTCTTCAGTGAGGAGATGGCACGATAGATCAACTGATGGTGTCTGCTTGCTTTCTCCTGGGTTTTACTGGAGCCTGGCGTTGTTTGGAGTCAAATAGCAGATGTAAAGTTGAGTCAGAACGTGCTGAGCTTACAAAGAAAAATGAGAAGGAAAGGTTTAGGGAAAGATGCTATTGATTCTTTTTTTTTTTGTCAGGAAAGCTGTTTGAATTAAAGCCTGATATCTTAATGGGGTTATCATCGTAAGCTCCAAATCCAGGACGAGGGCTCTGAACACACATTATCACACACAGATGACAGCACACACACACACACACACACGCACACACACACTTTTATCTAGCCATTTGATCTGTATGTTGTGTGTCTGAAAACACTGTCTATGCTCCCAGTAGCAAGTAGAATTGTTTTGGGTCTTATTCTCTTGTCGTAAAAATGTTTTATTCACTGTTGGAACGGTCCTAAAGTGATGGGACGGCATTGTCAGGGTGAAATAGTATAGGAATGTAGTAGTACAGTAACTCTGGATGCAGATAGATTGGTGGATTATAAATACACAGAGAGAGGGAGGGGTAATAATGTTGATGAGGGTGAATGGCGAGTAATGTTTAAGCCACAATGCATAGGATAGAGTTGGGGTCAGTTATGTTATGTGTAAACCAGCACTAGCTAGCAATGGGTAGGAGTCAACAATAAATATACTGGATACTGGAGGGGATAATACCTGTATTTAGGTTAAATCTTCTAACTTATATACTTCATTCATTTTTATTTTTATTGATACAACTACATGACCAAATGTTTCAACTTTAGTAATCCATATGTACTATTTACCATCCATATTTATGACTCACTATGTCCCACTGAATTAAGTTTCTGAAATTCAGTTTGTTTTTCCTCGTTAAGGATTGAATGGTAAAAGAGGAAGGATCCACTGTGAGCTAGTTAGATGAGGACGTGACAAGCGTTTACTTCAGTATGGGGGAACCTGCATTATGTCCGCCAGGTAAGCAACATCTCTTCTCTCGCTCTCCCTGGGCCCCCCATCACAGATTGTGATCCTGGTTGCTTGTGGTATGCACTGCACACTAATGGCAACTCTATTGACATTTGACAGCTACTTAAAATCCCTACAAGTATTTTCAGCAACTGATGTCATTCTAGTTTATTTATTGTTGTTTTTTTATCTACCTAGCAACAGGTGACAGAGAGGCTACCTTTGCCTTGCCACAGCAAATTGAATTGTATATGTGACATTAACAGACTTTACACAATTTACAGTCTTGTTTCCCTCAAATCCTGGAAGTTATTTACTTTGCACATAATAGGTTTTGAATAGTATTTGAATTGTTTTGCTAGTTTCCTATTCCTGTTCCATCAACCTAGATGCTGATCTTGCCCTATGTTGCTGTGTTTATCACTGTAAGCGCCCCCGCCGCCTCACTTCTCCCTCTATCTCTCTCTTACCTTCATATTTATAGATTTAGCTTTTCTCCTAACTGTCAGTCCCCATTCCTCTCTGTCCCTGTCCCACTGTTTCTCGCTAAGGAGTTCTGCCTCCTCTCTGACAGCCTGTGAGCCCTAGAGTCACATTTCAGGCCTGGCTGCTACTTAAAGGCCCATAATCTACTCGGCGAATGGCTACAGTATGGCGGCCTGAACGGAAGCAAATTATTCGCTTTAAGGACTCCTGCTGCTGTGGGACCCAGGGCTAGTGGCTGGTGCCGTTTACGCTAAAACACACACACACACACACACACACACACACACACACACACATCTCAGCCATCATTATTTATTTAACCTGTTAAGTGTTTAAAGTGGAATGGGTCCACTGGGACAACGTTTGGTTGATGAAATTATATATATATATAAATGAATATATATATGGTTAAATCCTTTAGGGAGAAGAGCAAGGGAACATAGAAAAATGAAACCTTCCCTACACTTTAGATGCAACGTCTGATCACATGATAACAGAGTGTGGGTATTTGTGTGCTTGGCCGACATAGTGGTATTACACACATCACAACGTGGGAGGAATTCACTGTGATGTATTGTATGTGAATGTTTCCTGGACTGTTTGTTAGATATGGCGAGTTGTGTGTGTGTCATACAAGAAAAATAATGCATAAGTGTTTGTGTCTGACACAGTGTTACCAATTGGCAGTTGCACATATTGCCACAGCAACTAACCCGAGTTGTTTAGCAAGCCCTTGCTGAAGATAAATATCGATATCCTCTAGCATTCACAATGTCACTGGCAACCCTGATTCACCTTGAAGCGTGTGTTTTGCACACACGCACTGTAGTGTGCGGCTGTGTTTCTGTGTCCAGGTGCATCTGTTTGATCAAAGTAATAGATGGGGGGGATAGCATATTTGTTTTCTCTATGTGTGTGTGGAATAAGTATTCCCAGCATTAATAAGTAATCAGTGGATGTTGGCCCTCCCATAACATGTTGGGCCAGCAGCACTTGCCCCCAGTAATGACACCATTACAGGACCGAAGTAGCCAGTTGAGAGTTTACCTCTGGGAATCTCTTCTCTGTCTCCACTCTGCCTCACCTCCTTGTCATAAGGGCTGGGAGGTGCTCTGTTGCACCCGAACTTGCAGTGTTGGACCGGCCACACAACTACACAAATGCGGCATTTTTTTTTTTTAACTTGTGCTCACTTTAATAAGCATCAGAGATACACAAACAACGCACAAATCATGGGATATAGTTATCAGGTATGATGCATTAGTACATATACACATGGTGGTTATACGATCCAAAATACCCTTTGTTAATTCAAATCCAACTCAAGTCAAATCTAACCCATGTGTAAAAAAAATGCCAGTGTTCAAATGCAATTAACATTTGGGAAAATGTTATGCAAGTGTGTAATTTGTTATAATAAAGACAGAACACAGATAGTAGAAAGAGGGAAATTGAGAAACTATTTATTAGATAATACAAACTATGGTGATAGCAAGTAGAGACAGAGAGAGGGATGGAGAGAGGGAGAGCGAGAGAGAGGGGGAACTGAACAGATTGAATGGCTAATGAAATGGGTACCTCCAGGCCTGAATAAATTCTCTGGTCTGGCGATCCCCCAGGATGCTGGCCTCCCAGGGAGATTAATGACCACTGGGCCATGGTATAATGAAGTAGTTTGCCTTGGCAATGTGCTTGTGAATTCATCACAGTGTCCACAAGTGGGCTGGCCGAGCACAACATCTTTATAAATCCCCCTCACTCTTCTCTCCCGCTGCTGCTGATTTATGGTTCCGCCACCCCCAAATGGTTTGGCCCCTCTCACCAGACCCAGCCCTGGCTGACCATCACTATCCTACAGAAAATCCAGGTCACTGCACTGATGGGGAAGAAATGGGAGGCTAATCAGATAATGGGAGGTGAAAATGGGCGAGAGTGAGTCGGAATCTTCAATCTCTCAACTGCTGCTCTGCCTGTCTCCGTTTCACTTGCATGCACATAGTCCTGTAAAAAGTGATTCATTCTGTTTTCCATATGTCTCATCAGCATTCATGTATCTACTCTATTCAGTATTTATTGAATAAGCAATAAATATGACCTGAGGATTGGCCATAACCTAAGAGGTGATGTAAAAAATAGGTTATTCTTGGTTTATTCATTTCAATTGTCAATGATACATTAATGAAAGCATATACGGTTTTAAAAAAGGTTTGATTTTGGTATAAGATAATGAGAAATGGGGGCACTCGTACCAAAAAGGGGGAAAAAAAAACATTGTGACTTGACTGTGTGCCCAGTTGACAGTATTTGCACGTGGGAAGGTGGTGAGGGATCATGTCCAAATCATTGCATCAGTGACACCACCAGGTTAGATGGGGCATCTGTGCGGAAAGATGTAGTTTGAACCTCCACATGCATTATGCCCTCCTTTTAGGGCTGGCCAATAGGGCTGAAGCTTTTTCAAGCTTGGGGGCAATCACAATAAAAATAGATTTTTTTTTCTTGCAAAAAAAATAAAGTTTGATTGAAACATCAAATTATTTAGACCTACATGTACAAAACAGAATAATAAAAGTACTGCACCTCTTCCTGTCTTTGGTATGTAGGTGTAAGCTTTTTTGTGCTTGTTGTAACATTTTACACATCATGCAAATTAAAATAAATTCATCATATTAATTAGATTTAGCCCTCTCTCCTGATGAAGCTCACTATTCTATCCTGTGAAAAGAAGCTGCAGCTGACTGGATGTACTGTATATGCAAGGAGGCTCTCCTCATATATATCTTGAATAACCATTCGGACTAGTCAAAAGCAGTTTAGAATATCATCATCATGTAGGTTATTTTCCTGTTCTTGCCGCACCAAAAAATGTGTCTAGTTTAAGACACAAACAAACAGTGCCTGCCTTGTCATCAGCCTAGATCTGTAATAATTTGTTCCTGGTATATGTCAGGAGATACCATGTGAGCAAGCCTCACAGTATTTTATGAGCAGTTATGTGTGCATCAAAGCTCTCATTCACCACAAATTTCTTCAGGTCATGGCAATTTTTCAGTATTTACTATAAATGATGGTGGTTGTGCTTCAAACTGACAAGTCACCACTGCTGTCTAAAAAAAGTAAAAAACAAATGCATAAAGAACACATTATGAACAGATTTAATAGTCAGAATTTGAACTCCAATATAATATTAGTTTATGTTTTGAACTGTCAGAAACTGCTGGTATCTGTATCGGGTATATGAAATGTGAATCTAGTTTAAGGTTCTATATGTATATTTCAGAAAACTGTTGTTGTCACCAGTGGCCGTTAAGTGAACTGCAGTCAGCATCCTGTTGCTCTCCTCATTGAGCATCATCCTGGGCATTAGCCAAAAATGACATACACCTGACTGAACGCTGGAAAATAAATTACAATCATATTCAGAATACTGTTTGACTCCCACTCTACTAACTAGCTTGCCATTTACAAATCACCCTATCAGCCAACACCACAAAGCAACCCATGCCAGACCCACACCACGCAGCCGAGACACAGCCAGCCGGCAAACCCCAGCAAAGCTTAGGCTATGGCTAGTTGGAGGCCCCTACCTTGCATCGCTGTTGAAATCACCAGTTTCTCTTAGACACAAGTTAGTATCATGGGTCACGTTAGCTGGTGAAGTCATTTTGCAAGCTAAGATAGAATTTAGCTAAGATAGAATTTTGCTAGCAATAATATTAGTGAACAAGCAAACTCAGGTTAGCCAGCCAGCCAGCTGCAAAAACACCATGCTGTATAACTTTATCCAGCACCAGCCAGCCCTGCAATGCCAGCTGACAATATAACCTGCAGATGGAAAGTCAGATCAGCCCCCGGACTCTGGATGAAGCTGACTGACAGTATTTTAGTACGTTAGGTAGCTAGCAATTCATCCACGTTAGCAAGCAAGCTGGCATAATCCCTGTGGTCATAATAAGGAAAACTTCACAATGATCCACACATTAAAACATTATACTACCGCACTCTCATTTCAACATGTAATGGATGCTGTGAACACCTAATTGTTAATAATTGTTGGATATCTCCAGTGAATAGCTGAGTCCTAAATGCATTCCCACCAAAAGCCAGGCATTTGTTATAGGCATGTGCCCCCTGTTGCTGAGACATTGCCAGTCGGTTAATGGCTGAAGACTGATGAGCCCCAGTGTTGCGCAACTCTGTTGGGCTCATAAAGCCTGTCTGCTTGATAACAGGAGTTCCATATGGAATAGTGGCAAGGAAATTAAAGGAGAACAATAAAGCATATTGAGGGATATTTAGATTAAAATGCATTTAATTGGGTTTTTGCCTGACGCAGTTGAGATGTGTTCTCACGTAGCCGTCCGTTCTGCGGGTGCCCTTTTACTAAAGCTAAATGATGCTGCTGTCATGGTGTCGGTACCCTAACCTGGTAAAGATTATTAATGAGTGCAATAAATCCAAATTGCATAATAGGAAGTTATGAAAAAAGGAATGTCAGAGTTAAGTCTAATGAGTATTTAGTTTGTTTACCAAGAGCAATCGTCACCCTGTGCCATGTGTATTTAGTAATTGTCAAAGGCTTTACATCCCTATTCTTTCTCAAGACAGCTTATCTTAATCTACAGTGTCTTATTTTTCTTGGAAAGGGATGGATGAGTCGAGTAATTGTACAGTTGACATCGGCTTAGACAACATCATCCCTTTAGTCCCCAGCTAATCCTACAGAGTGATAACAATAATGGGAAAAAAGAATTGAGATATATTTTTTTTTTACAAAAGAAGATATGGAGTTTAATTTGTAATTAGCTGCAGAGGTCAAAGACTTGATCCTCCATCTGAAGGTTATCCTCCCTTATTTTCTTTTTTCTCTCTTCTTCGTTTTTCCTTTCCTTCTCAGTAGTCAACCTCTGAATCAGATTATGACCTTGTTGTGAAGAAGTCAAGTGTTAATTGTGTGCATGTGTGTGTTTGTGTGTGTGTGCTTAAAGGAAGATCAGTGAATAAAAACGGGGATATTTCCCTCATGATTGCTTGACAGTTTGGAAAAGAGGTGTGTATCTGTGAGTGCTTGTATTTGTGCGTGTGTGTTTGCTGACAATTGGAAGTGTAATTTATTTTGGGGGGTTTTGACCCTGGACCACCATCCACCCCCCACCCCATCTGCCCTGCATCAGACAGCTCTGTGTAGCCCCTTGGGGGCTCTGAAGTAGCAGAGTTGCCCTCTTCGCCCGTATGTGTTTGTGTTAGTGTATGTGTGAAAAATCAGACCTTTTTGCTTGTGTGTGTATATGTGTGTGTTAACGTGGGTGTGTGCGCATCTGTGCTAATATTGATCCCCCCCCTCCTTTCTTATAATGAAGTGGAACTACAGCTCCATTACAAACTGCTCCGCCATTGGCTGGAGGTAATATGAAATTAGCTAGCGTGCCGTGAGCCTGTCAGTATTGATTTCACTACCCAGATTACTTGTTACAAAAGAATAGAGCTGTCTGTGGCATAATTGAACAAGTTAACTCCTTGTCTCATAAAATGTAGGCCTGTATTGATTGTTACAGGGGAGGGCTCTGTGATATGCAGAGAGAAAGTAAGTTGTATGGGTGTTAACTGTGAAGAGGTGCTGATGCTTTCTTTTCTTCCCCGCCAGTGTCACCCTGACACGTGGATCAAGGCGTTTCTTGCTGAGTTGCAGGATGGCGGACAGCAAATGAGTTGTGTTCCATCAGCCTCACGTTACACACACATTTCTCGTTTTTTCTTCCCTCTGTCATTTTTCATTTCATTTGCCTCAAGATTTGCCTCAGTCCCGCTTTCAATTTATTACCATATGTAAAAGGTGTCAGAGCTTGACATTGTCAGACCAGATTTACTTTGGTTTATCATGAGTGACCTGTTTGTAAGTAGAGCAGCCATTGCATGAGTTGAGATGAGGAATGATGATGATGGCTGCAGAAGCCTCTCTGTCTATTTTGCTCCGCTGATGAACTGGAGCACGCTGGCCCTGTCTAATCACACTTGGCAGATTTGTGCCATGGAAAGTGAGGTGTTTAACAAGCGTCCCGGTCCATTAATTAAGGACCTCCTTAAGAAAAAAGGGGGGAAAAGTGTGTTAAATAATTTACACGAGTTAAAGGCAACTAGAACAGCGTTTTCCTGCAGAGAGAAGGAAAATATACTGTGGTCTCTGGGATGGATACATGGATGAAGCCAAATGGATGTATTCACAAACACCTATATGCACACACAGATACACACTCCTCCCCAGCTGCAGTGTAATGAGTGTTTAGCCTGTTAACCCTAGCCAGCTAATTCTAAAGCAAGGTGCTTCATGATGCTTCTCTGTTGAGGGCATATTCTACATACTTATCTTGGGTAATTAGAAAATGGGGCTCAGTCAACAATAAAAATGGATGGTTTATTCAGACACATTTCCCATGATTGTTCATTTAAGAGCTCAGGAAACAGAGGGCTTCTGACCAGGCATGTGGGGGGGCGGGTAACATGGGTTTGATGTGCGAATGCTGCTGTTGTCCCTAAAACAGACATGGAAGGTACAGCGTTTACCCCCTCCGACAGGGTGAGGGATTAATGAAATGCTCTTCCACGCGCCGATTTCCTGCACTCCACTGCTGAGTGATAAGTGGCTAACCAACGAAGCCTGTAATTACAATCTTACAGAAACCGGCCTGATCTGTATATAAATCTCACCATCCAATTACAAGATGTAATAATTCTGCACTCAGGCTGGTAATGAGGTCTAATACTGGTGCATGTGATAATCCCCTCTGGATGCGGGCTTGATCAGATGTTGGCTTTGTAATTAGACTGGCAGAAAATCATTATTTCGTGTTCGGAAAAAAATGAGGTTGGTGGGAAGTTAATTTTCTCCCCATTCTCTGAAGCGTAGACAAGAATTTAATGATTTAATCATGATTGTTAGCTATTTTGCAATCAATTTGTAATGATTGTGTCGCAACAGAGGCTTTCAGGGAGAAGGGCCTGTAAAGATTGAAGGTGTCATTGATATGGCATGGCTCTGTCAATATATCTATACAGTGTAATGCTGAGACTGTAGAGGAGTGGGTGTATACTTATATGCATGCATGTGAGTGAACGTGTGCATGTACATGCATGTATTTATGTTTTCGTCTATTGTTTGTAGGTTTGTATGCATGTGGTTGTGAGAGTCAACCACAAGCAATCTGATAACAGCTCCCCTTAATTGTTTAACAAGCTTGAGCTGAACATTAATGCCCTTATTTCTTTGTGTCAGCTGCAAACATAAGCTATTGTCTCAGTACTGTTAAGCCTTTTAAATAGCACATTTAAATTGAGGATGTCTTTGCGAACATTGTGGTTGACTGGCAACTTAACTTCAGCAAACAAGTTTTTAGGTTCAGCAGTTGAAACTTTAGGAATTTTTGGTAAACAGTCAGGAAGTCATTGAGAGTGAATAAACAATCAAATTGGAGAGCTGAGACGAGAACTCCATTGATGGCTTAATAAAATGCTGTGGAGAGAGTAAAAACAACTAAAAAAAAACTATACCAAAAGTGAAACTGCACTAGAAAGATTTACTTGAAAAAATTACTTAATTTTGTTTAATGAGGATTTTTAAAATGAAATGTTTGCACGACATACTGGTGGTTGTCTTTATGGTTGGTAGGGCTGTCACTTTTTCCAAAAATGACATTCTGCGTTTGATTGTCCTGATTAACCACGTTGTGTAGATTGATTTGTTTTGATTATCAAAGATTAGCTGTAGCATAAAAATATATACAGTGTCAGCAGACTAACTGTATAAAACTACAGTGCCACATTGCAGTTCACATTTCAGTCTAGGCTTAAAAACAGTTCTCCAGAGTTTAACACTGTAACAGCTCCTGCTACCGTAGCTCTATGCAGTGTTTGATTGGAATACCTCCTGTTTGATCATCTGAAGCTACTTAGTTTACTGGAGCATCCACCGTGCAGTAGATTTAGATAGTCCTGTGGGTTTGCACTTGGCTCATCTCTCTCCTAATCTCTTGGTGATTGCTGCTGAATACTTTATTGATAGGGAATTGACTCCACTCCTCCGAGCCGATTTCTATAATTGATACTGTTTGAAGCTGCTCCCAGAGGACTGAGCATTCAAAGGCTGGCTGCTTTTTTGATCAATTATATTAAAGTACAGACTTTTAAAAATCTGGATTGAGTCAATAAGGACTTTTTGCCTACTTTAATTCAGCAGTGTTTTGCAGGTCTCAGTGCAAACATAAATATCATAATGACTCAAATTAAGGATCCTCATTAACATAGCATAAGTTAATATACCGTATAGTATTACATATAAAAATACTGGCAACATTGCCACTAGAGGTGGGCGATATATATTGTTTGCGATAATATCGTCATTGTTGTTTTGACGATGTGCAACTTTCCATTATCGAGTATTTAAATTACTTCGCCAAAAATATTGAAACGCACGCGGAAACTCATGGGAAACTAGTGGGCCTACGTGATCACGTGATGTGATCACATGACCTCTCTTGTGATGGTAGAGAGAAAATGCAAGCATCTCCAGTCCCTGAAGCTACTGGTACTTCAGATGATTTAGTGCCGAGACGTGGGTCTACCTCTCTGGCATGGAAATGCTTTGGTTTCGAAAAGACTTTTCTAGCGCAGCTCTCAGAGCAATTCTAATTGAAATCTGTTCAACTTTTAACACCGCTGGGTGCTCAGAAAATGAGTTTTTTAGCGCTCTCAGACACAAGCCCTAACTCAGACAATTCCAATCACATTTGAAAGGATATCGACTATCGTTATCGCCAAAATCCCCAAAAATAACGAGATATTATTTTTTGCCCATAGTGTATAATTTCTTGTTTTAGACCAAATAAAGGGATTTAATACAGTAGGTTGTTATCAGTGGTGTAAAACTGGAAACGACAGTGTCAAATGTTTTGGTAAAAAAGGTCCAGTCTTTTGAAATATGTATCAATGTTGCTCTCCTTTTTCCAAGTGTGGATACTTTTAAGGCTGCTTTTGTGGTTAGCCTTCATCCTGGGTGCCCAGCCTCACGCTTCCAATTTCCACTTCTGCCCGGCTGAAGGCTCCTCAGAGACGCTTGGCTGGAGCTCTGGGCCACTGGGCCTTTGGACCTCTGAGTCCTTCACTTCTGTGCGTTGGATATAGAAAGAGGGAGCCGCTTTACCCAGCCCTGCCCATTCTCTGCCCCAGTTCGCCTCACCATACACTCCCACCTGCTCAATACCTCAGAAGAGCTTTCAAGTGCTCTTTGAAAGGGAAAAAAGCAGAAAGGGAAGAAATCAGAGACTGTGCTCTTCCAGACGCTCAATAGCATGGCACTAGCCTCTCTCAGCTCCCATGACACCACTCTCCCGCCCTCTTCTCTGTTCTTGGGTGTTTCACTCAATTTATTTTTTTATTTTGTTTTTTTCCCCTTTTCCTTCTGTGTTCTCTCTCTTACAGCATTCACCAACTGCTTTCTTGTCCCAGGCTCTTGGCTTTTGCTTAGTGTTAGAGCTGCATTAGCCATAAACCATAAACCAGGTCGCTAGTTTTGCAGCCTGCATATATATAGAGAGAGAGAGAAAGAAAAAGAGAGAGATGACAAATACTGTATGTGTATGGGGGATTATATTATTGTATTTGGCCCATGAGAACAGAACGAATGAAGAATAAATACACCTGTATATTACTTTTGGCAGTTGATGGGGAATCATAGCTGCCACAAAGAAACTGCACAGCTGCACCCCAAGGAGTAAATCTTCCCATGTCCACTGCCCACTGGCCAACACAGCAAAGGACCCAGTGCTGAAGTTAAATAAAATATTGCCGTCAGGCTATAAAGATAATTAGTCTTGTCTCATCTCTTCTCCCCTTGCAATTAAGTGTGACCCCTTTATGTTTTATGGATGCCAGCATAAACCCCTTCATTTCTAAAATACCTTGTAGATATGAGAGGGGAAGTGTATTGTAAACTAATTGCTCCATATTGGACAGAAGCCACTAGAGATGGTATTGTAGGTTGGTATTATTGATATTATTATTATTGTGTGTGTGTGTAATGAACACACACATACTGTAAGAGCCTCTATGAATGCACACTGTCAAAACAAATTTTTGTCCCTCTAACATCTTCACTGTTATAAAGCAGACAGTGCTTGGGAAAGCTGTGATTTGAAGACATAAGCCCCGGGCTCCTCATTCCACTCCGCTTCTGAACTCCCCCTATACTCCCTGATACAGAGACACATTATAAAGTCCCTCCCTGTAGCTCTCCTCTTATCTTCGCCTGCTATAAAACTATCTCCGAGAAATAGGACAGGGTTAAGGTTTGAAGTAATCTGTTTCTTTTCATTCTTCCATGAAACATATGCCTACTTTGCAACAAGGGAAAAACTAATTATAGACTTGTACAGGAAAGATACAGTTGTCGTGATTGCTTTGTACCCAGCGCTGGGGTTGTGTGTCGGCAGTGTATGTGTACAGTAATGATGGCTTTATCTAGCCCCAATACTCCTATACAAACCTACAAAGCCCTGTAATTATGTTAGATGCCCACAGAATGGCAGACACACACTAGGGCACTGGCCATTGTGAAGGGAAGAAGTACCAGACGTCTATTAAAACTATTTCCCTCTATGATTGTGTTTCAGTACATAGGTTACTGCGTGGGCAATGGCATGCTTGACTGGCAGCAGGCATGCATGCAGTACAAACAAAGTCAACATAAATAAATACATGGAAAGGTTTGTTTGGCAAAGCTCTTAGTGTAGCAGTTTCAACTCCACTGTTTTTTTGCAGACTGTTTACACATAGATGGATGGCTCAGATGCCTGTCATTATGTGTAAAGGTTGAGTTTTATTTGTTGAGCAATGAAAATACACCGACAATGATTATAGAACTTGCTCATAACAGTGGGTAGAGCTTGCTATGCTTTCTTTAGTGTTTTTGAACATGAGTACAATTATACATGTAGCATCCTTACAATATCTGTCAAACCTTTTTCCAGTGAGGTAAATAAACTTGTTCTACTGCTCCTTCTACACCAGCAGCCCAGCACCAGTATTATCATTCCAACAAACACGTTTACAATCGGCAGCGTTTTTTGATTTTTTTCAGTATGCAAAGGGAACGCCAGACACAGTACCATGTTCGTGTGGATGTTTTGAATGCATTGTTTTGTGAGTGAGTGTTTCTGTGTTTCCATGGTTGTTAAATTGTGAATATACAGTATGTGTATGCAAGCACACGTTTGCTCTTCAGTTGTAGAGCAAATTTTCTCTTTCTTTGAACCCTGAGGTCAAGGAGAGATAAGGAAGCCGCTCTATGTCTCCCTCACCCTCACCCATTTCTCTTGTTTTTGCTCTCTCTATTTCTCACATGTAGTGAGTGAGTCAGGCAGTGCAGCGTCACCCAGCCGTGAAGCCATTTGGCAGTGAGGAAGAGGAGTGGGCCAGCTAAAGGTCAGTCTGGGACTCAGACAGATATACATACTTACATACAGAGAATCATGCTTCCATTAGTTGGGCCTCTGTTTACTGGGGGAGACGCCAGGGATTTGGTGGCATATGCTTAGCCTCTGGCAGCCTTGTGACAGAGCACTTACCGTGGAGATGGTAGGCCAAGGCCTGGTTAGGGGCCACCCAGAGGCTTTGTCCTGAGGCAATGCTACTGGGCTGGGATGGACAGTGGGGGTGATTGGCTCTCTAGCTTATCTACTGTACCCATACTAACCTAAAAGCCTTTTTAATTTTTTGTGATGCCTCTAGAGTAGGCTTCAGATGGCATCAGGGGAAATCTTCACAAACACCACAAAGTACCTTTCCTTCTGTCTTCACACCACAATACCTTCACCTGTTGGTGACTTCTGTGTATTGTCTTTAGGAAAACTTGATTTTAGTACGATAGTGCTTTGAGAAGAAGAGTATTCAACTTGTCCAAAACTTCACAGGTTGGCATTAAAAGTTGTCTAAAAAGAGGTTTTATTGTTATTGTCCTGGGTAGAAAAAAAATAGTGTAATTATATATCTACCTCCAGTTTTGTCTTTCAATTATCTTCCAAATTCCCTCTTGGACCCAATGCAGTGTCTTTTTTGTTGTTGTTGCATTTAGTGGGGAATGTTTAATAAATCTGTGGAAACTCTGTATCCCAATGTGCATATGCATATTTAATGACTCAGTTAAGCAATGTCATGCTCGTGTATTATTAATAAGATTGGGGAAACATTTGCAAACTGCTGTAATTTATATACTTTATATCCTCTTATAGCTTGATGCAGCGCACCATACAAAACAAAAGCAATACAAGAAAAAGCCATTTACAGTATATTAGGGGTGTCACATATGAGTATCCCTCCATGTTTTTCCCATTAGACAAAGCGCTCCATGAGTACTGATGTACAGTATAACAAGACTGGAACATTGTATATTATGTATGTGTATTACGATACGCACTGTAAGTATCAGCCCAGCTGTAATTATCTTCAACATTTAGCCTGCAGCCCTGTGTCTACAACAAAGTTACAGCTGTACAGTGCAACGGTACTCCCTCTCCTGTGCTGTTTCTCTGCTATGTTCGTTCCAAAAAAGAATGAACAAAATCTGTTGTTGGCTGTCTCTGTCTTAAAGTTGGATCTTCGTTTGCTCTTGTCCGTGATTTTGAGTGGCCAATACTCCATAGTTTGGAAGATGGATAATAAGTGTGCCTGCTTTTTAGCTGGGCAGTTTCAAGACAACTCGGTGTGAAGCTGTCTTCATTAGAACCCCGTTTGACCTTGTTTCACCTGACTGACTGACAGACTGGCCGTGATGAGGCTCCATTAGACTGCTGCACCAACTCTCTATGGACTGCCCATTTACTGAAGGCCGCTCTCCCTCTTTTCCTCTGCCTCTCTTTCTGCCTCTCTCTCTTGCTCTCTCTTGTTCTGTCTGACCAGCTTAACCCCAGGAGCCCCCTTAACCCACGGTGGTTGAGAGCCCAGTCAATCAGACGCAATGATGTTAAACTCCTCTCCAATGAATACCCTTCACCAGTCATCAGAGAGATTGTCTGTGTCTGGCGGCTGATTAGGAGTTCATCTCAAGTAGGTTCATCTCAATTTACAGTCTGTCTGAAGAGATGAGCTTGCTATTCTGTAGCTCTGTGCTCAACATGATTACTTTACCTTGGATCAGAGACACCTGTTATGAGGTAATAGCATGGCTTACCAACTTTTTTACTGCCTCTTACCTTATAGATATCTTTAAAACAAAGAAAACCCTATGTATAGAATGATATGAAAGGGATCATATGGACGTTCTGGTAAATGTGATATTTGAAGCTGCTGGATACTTTGGACAACATTGTTGTCTTATTGTCATTCATTTGTGGGAAAATAGAACACTTCTCAAGTTCAATTTATTTTTTATTCAAAACAATACTGAAGCACCACGGTACAGTTATTGTGAAAATGTACATTCATAAAGACACATTCACAAAGTGAAGTCAAGGTTAGGGCCAGGACAGGTAGACAGGATTTGAATGACTGTTTTTGGAATCCCTCCTGTGACACACTTTCAAGAAGAGAGGAAAATGGCGTATATGGCATCGATCTCCATAATGCATTGCTCCTCGTTGCCAGAGGGAGGTGGGTGGTAAAGGCAGGTCTGAGGGTGATCTCAAGAGTATCTTGGTGTAAAGAGGTTAGCGGGCAAAGGATTTGATCATGCTTGGCCATTTGGTTTAATGTCGAAGGATGTTGCTTGCAGCTGTGTCAGCCACTGAGTGCCCATCAAGCCAGACAAGTCAATACCTCTGATTGGTTGCCCAGAGTGATGCGCCATTGGAGAGACCTAAACCATGTTCTCTCCCTCCCCCTTCCCCTGTCGTCACCTGTCAAGTGATATATAGGCAGTAGGGAATCAGCATCTCCTTATAGCACTCAACAGGCCAGCCAGCAGCACTTGCATCGACAGCCTTCAAAACTCTTCCACTCTAAAGTGTATTATCACTCACGGTGATGTGATTGCGGGCCCCTCTTGAGCGGTTTGTTGTGCTGTCTCTGCCAGATAGCTGCTACACCGGGTTTCTCCTATAGTCCGACAGCTGTGGTTTGCCAACAGGGCGAGGGTAGCTTCCGATTGACAGCAGCTAAAAACATTTCAGAGCAAACAAACCATACTTCGCTCACCTTTGGATGTATGCACTTTTTTAAATGAACCTAAAGGCTACTGTAGTGCATGGACAAGGAGAATGTACATCAGTACGTTTTTGCTTAGAAACAGCTACAGCTTAATTGGAGGAAAAGGTAAACTGCTATTATTAGCCTGCTAATGAGTTGATATGTTTTCAGAATATAGTGGAATGGTATTCTTACAAATTTGATTACGTGTGTTAAGGACCAAGAAAGCAGTGCACTCCATTAATTTACAAAGGCTGTATTGGTGGGTAATTCAAGCAGTTGGCAATACTTTCGAAGCTCGAGGTCAGTAAAGTAGAAATTGAAAGCTGTATCCATGCTCTCTATCTCTGTGGAATGACTTCTTAACATTCCATCCTCAGATCAGAGAACATTAAATATATGCTGAAGAAAAGAAATACGACCCATCTTTTTTTCTTCTCCTCAGTTGCTCCCTTTCTTTCTCTCTCCCTCAGCTCTCATCTCTAATTTTCTCTACCACTTTATTGCTTCTTTCCCCTCCTACACACACTGCTTGCCACATACTGTATGTGAGATAAAAGGTGAATTCTAGAAAACCCTCCCTCTCCCTCTCGGACTGCTCCCTTCTTTATACTCCTCTTGGTTCTTGGAGTGTGGAAGACGTGGGGAAGAAGAGCGATAGAGAGAAAAGAGAAGAACAAACAGCCGGCTGTGATAGTGAAAGCAGACGGTCAGACTCTGGCACCAGTACAGGCTGTATGCTTTGTTGTGTAGTTTGGGCGCTTTGGGACCTAGCTTGCAAGATACCATTGGATACTCTCTTAACAGGCTTATACAGTACAAGACTCCGTTTTATGTGGAAATAAAAGCAGTGACTGTAAAATCCCATTTTAAGACATCACAACATAAAGAGTGATTTATAGGGCCGATGAACGGTCAGAGAAACAACAACTGCTCTCTCTTGGTCTCTCTTTTTTTTCTCTTGCCTAGTCTGTTATATATATTGTCATCTTACCAGGTATTGTTTTTTTTGCTTCATTTAAAGACGTAATATGTAAAATATAGTTTATTCTAGGAGGCAAGGACTTGCCATATATGGTATTTATCATGCATCCATGAGAAGTACCCATGCCTTTTTTTGACATTTTTTATTTCTGTTGACATATTTGAAAACTAATAATTTCCAGTGTATTGTAAATAGACTGGTGTACCGCAGATATTCTCCCTCCGTAACACCACTGCACTGGTGCTGAGACTCATGTTGTCTGATAATATTTCAGTAACTTAGGAGAAGTAACAATGTGCTTTTATATCAAGTCTGGATTTGTAGATGCTTTCTTGCTTTCAACTGGGACAACATGTGGAGTCAAAACATGTTCCTCACTATCAGTGTGTCCTCACTGGAGATCCACAGGTGGGTACAATACAAGTTACTGCAGCACATAAGGAGATGTTGGAAAATCAATATCTTTCAGAGCGTATCTGTGCTCCTTTTCTTGTGTAGTTTTACAGGGTTATTTATTGGGATATTATTTTTGCTCTTTTCACATATTCTGCATCAGCTAAAACGATATGCTGGCCCCGCTGCCTGGCTGGATGCTGCTACACACATGGTTGAGGTTTAGTTGGCTACAATCCCAAAGAAGTCTGGTACATCTTTCTATGGGGGAATCATGAAGGGGTTAGGGCTTTAAGCCATCTGATCAGGTGTGATGTGTTAAGATGTTGCAGCTTAGATCTGGTGTGACCTAGGACCATGAAGTATCCTTTCTGCTGCAAGCTTTTCATCTCTTTACTATAACAGACAGAGTTTGATGTATATCAAATTTACTGCAGCCTCTTAAAGCCTCAGTTCATTTGAACAGTCCTTTGTTGGGCAAGAGTTTTCCAGATGTTTTCCCATTGCGATTGGCCTTTATAGCATTATTAGGCAAGACATAATCAATGTGTCCTTCCTACAAAGGGTCATAATTCTGTGATTTTAAGTAAAAATGTATAAAAAGTTATCAGTTATATATTATGTACACATGCTTTTTAAATGTTTTTCTGACAAAATCAACATTTTGTTTTGTATGCAGGCTTCCTTTTGTATTCAATCAAATGAAATTTACTGATCTACGAATGAGGAAAGTATCAGTCACTGATACAGTAGTTCCTCACTGTGTGCATGATTAACATGCTGAATGCATGAATCTGCTGAATTGAAGAATAGGTTAAACACATAGACAAATGTATTTTTGTCAGTTGAAAAGCCTGTACAGTTGACAACCGTTGTCCCAAAATGCGGTGGATGTCTTACTTGACCAGTTTAGCTCTATGTAGAGCTGGGTTTATTTAATGAGTATCTGAACATCAGAGGCACAAACTGCCTTGCTTCTGTTTTGTGACAGTCTCAGGGCACTGTGTCCTAGAACCACAGGAGCATGTGCACAGAGGAATAAGACCTCTAGGACAGACCCCATCTTGTGGTGAAAGACTCAATAACATTTACCTCCACACTCTCAGGCTTACAAACTGCGCCCACTGCCTGCATCCGCCCACAGTTTTTCATCAAATCTGATCAATGTATAAATAGTATTAATGTCACTGTCATTCATGTTTTCTTTTGTCCTCCTGCCTGAGACATTTTACTGTATTGAACTTGCAAAGTCAGTACTCAGTAGTGTTTGGTGACTATCAGTTACAAAGTCATTGAAATACCCAACAGTTTTTTTAATCAGGTCATATATGATTGATGAGTATTTTGTCACAGACACATAGAGTGTCCATATCTGCATTCTCTACTCTTAATTAAAAAAAACAATCATCCAAGAATGACCTAAAATAGATATTTTTTGCACCCCAGGACGACTTGTGGAAAAGATTCATGTGTGTCCACACAGCCTCACTCTAAAGTCCCTCCAAATGGTGTCCTTGTTCTGGCGCCAAGGTTAAGCTCTGCTGTGCAGCAAAATGTATACCTGCCATCAGGTAAAGATAATGACTAGATGTGTGGCTTATAATAAGAGCGTGTTCTATATTTATTGTGTTCATTATAGTCTTACAAATAAAAAATATGCTAGAGCCACAAATTTAATGTTTGCTTCAAATTTTCCTGGTAAGTAGCATTGTGGTTGAGAAAAAGAGGCAGTCATTTTTGCCCCACTGATTTTTCAGCATAAGGATGGTGATGTTGATTAGTGGGTCAGTCCATCTGTTCATAAAAACTACTTCCAGATTGCAAAAAAAAAAGTTCTGAATATTTAGGATCCCAATAGGATGAGGGAGAGATTCTGGGCTCCAACATTTCTGTTAACCAACACTTTGGTCAATGATATCTAAAAAACAACAACTAATGGCTAGATTGCCATGAAATTTTCCACACATAGAACAAATCCTAATATTTTGGATTTCCCACTGGTTTTGCTTTTATATGAGTCATATAATGTCACATTACCATGAAACTGAGCCAGATAGCAAGATTCCTTTCCAATTTGTCACTTAGTGAGCTTTACCAATATTTTTACTTAGTGTGCAAGATGTCACTTAATTTGATAGGCAGATTGCTATGGCTGCTACATTCATGCTCCCAAGGAGATAAACTGTTTTGGTTTTAACAGGCCTCATTTCTGCCATATATTTTCAGCCCCACCCGAGATGAGCTTAATCAAAATAGCTAAATTGTCATAATGGAGTTTTTTTGTTGTATGTGTTAAGTTACTGTATTATTATTATTCAAATTAGGCATGATGATGCTATAATTTGCTATTTCCTAACAATGACTTTGCTTCACCTGATAAGGTAGAGAGACTCAGGGTCCAGTTAGATGTCTGAGCACTGACGGTTACAGTCTGTGTTGTGATCCACCACGTCAGAGGTTAAAAGGCACGATCAGGCACTTGCAGTGGGAGATCCAAGCAAGCTTCCTGGCGGCCTTTTAGTACCTGTACCTCCTCTGGGATCTCTTTCCACATCAGTATTCAAGTCCACTACCTCAGCCGCTTCTCATTCCATCCACCCCTGGATTTATTTTCATACTATGGGGTTATGATAGCTACTTAATAATTCATATTTAGAGTGTATACCCATGCACTGAGAAATTCTGATTCATCCTCCTGAGTAGCTGCCCACCCTCTTGCATCATTTAAGCCTCCAAGTTCTAGCTGTGGCTTATTCGCTCATTCTGCGCAATGCTCTTTGGAGTAGAGCTGTCAAAATTTTTAGCGCACGAGGGAAGTTTGTGTGGGTGGACAGGATCGTCTGTTTTCTTTTAGTCAGCATGCTTCTTTAAAGAGAAACAAGAGTCAGAAAAAAAACCCAGTCTGAGGTCAACTAATAACTGTTCCAAGACACTAGCTTTCAACCAGCAGGGTGGTGCAGGTTAGAGGGTTAGGAGAAATTAGCTGTCATTATGATCCTGCAAAACATTTTATGTAGAAGCTTCATTGTATTGCGTAGTACATATTCCTATCCTGTCTATTTTCTGGCTAAATATGTGAACACTAGCATTATAAAAACACATTCTGCAGTTTGAAAACATTCAGCCTTTGCATTACTGACTTTGTTACTATATTTGAAAATGGCAAGAACTTAAGACAAACAAAACTGTAAAAGCCTTATTTTCACTTCCTTAAATTAGTCAACTTTTACATGGGAAACTGGTACATTACACTGAAATTTTAAATGCGAATCCAAGATTTGTACCTGTTGATGTCTGAGAAAGGCCAACGTATTATCTAATCAGTATATCTCAGAGGTAGAGCAGTAAAGGTGGAGACAGGCACAAAGGACAGTGTACCTCTGTAATGACTACATTTTTGGATTAAGTTAACTATCATTTTAAGGAGTAATTGGAGGGGAACCATGAACATGTTCAGTATGAAACTATAGAACATTGGCACAACATCCAATCATTGACATCAGTATCAGTCTTAGAAAAAAATCATTCTGGCAGAGCTCTGAGTTGACAGCCATTCAGTGATCTGTTAAGAAACTGAGTAGATCAAAATGTGAGAACCGATTGTAGAGTTTGCAGTAGTCTGTAGTGATGGGAGCCAACGTTATCTGGCTTCTCACTGTGTTACATGTGGTGTCCTGATCAAAACACCACAATGGTTTTAGTTATGTGTGAACATAGAAGCTTCATATTATATATTCAGACAGTTTTGAGAAACAGTGTGCTCTATCTCGTACTTTCTATCACCTTGGTTTCCTAATATGTTTTCTGGGCATGAGCATGTGTGCTTTGTTAGACATTAGACATTATATTTAATTCATGTCTTTGTCAACAGCTTGACCAGCGAGCCTTTTTACGAGTTACAATTACATGCCTTTTAAAGCATTGCATGAGTAATCAAAAGTTGGCTTACAGAATGGCGGCAGTGTATATGCTGCAGGCTTACAGTAATTCTTTCGACTCTGAGAGAGAGAGAGCCAGAAAGGGAGAGCTGTTTGGGCTTTGCTCTTTACACTATGTTCTTTTTCAAGTCCCACTTGTCAGAGAGAAAAAGATAAATATAGTTTATGACAAACCAAAATAAATGGGTGGGTTCAGAAATGCGCAGAACAACAAGCCGCAGAGGAAGATGTGGCCTACACAGGCCACATACAAACAGCCTGCCTCTGCCACGGAAATAGATGCTTACATGGGGAAAGAAAATAGTTGTGACACTGTCACAATAATTAGAGCTGGAAATATTGTTAAAAGTGTTAGAATCCTCTCACTCTACCTGATGTTGAATGTAGTCTTAACTGAGGCTTTCTTTGCAGTTTTGACTGTGGTCATTTAGCTTTATAGAGCAACTGGTCACATCGTTATACGGTCATGAGTTAAATATATTTAGCAATGACACACAGGACACATTTACTGGAAGTATTTTAGTGTAGCGCTACATAGCCTTTGCTGCACTTTTTTAAGACTATGAGTCAAATAACTGTGAATGGAAGTGACATTCTGCCATGTAGATATTTCTGTATGTTTTTCAGACCTGGAAATATCACTGTAAAGTATGAAGCCAATACTAAAATAGCCTTAGAAAACAAAATATAAATATTTCTCTGTATTTATCTTTAGTATTTTACATGTCACATCTGAAATAGGAATTACTTACATGCATGTGTTTGCCTTGGGTTTAAAGACACTAGAAGGTAGGAATGTAACAATATATCACAAGACAGTTTAATCGCGATACAAATATGTAATGAAGATTCAAATCGATGAGATGAAAAATTAATCGTGATACTCTTTTTAAACAGCGGCATCTTCTTTTGACTTTGCTTGTTTGAAGTCCTACGTGACTCATGTCAGTAGCTGTATCAGGGCTGACAGACATGGCTGCCACAGATGAAGACTTTGAAACTGAGGATGCATCATCCTGTTTAAAATCTGTGGTGTGGCAGCTTTTTGGCTTCCCTAAGTCAGATAATGAAAAAGGACATGGCTATAAATATGAGGCCATTTTCCATAGCTGAGGGGTTTTATTTTCAGTTTAGCTTTTAAAAAAGAAAAGGAAATATGGATTGTTTTGCACTGTTCATATACCATAAAAATATATTCTTTAATTTAATATAATAAAAAATATGATTTCTAGCCTTGGAAAAAATTGTGGGTAATGGGTCAGTTCCAGTAGGAAGCCCTGCAAATGCGGGCAAAACTGGACCCATGCAGAACTCCAAAGCTTTCTTAGCCATGCTAACTGTACTGCACAGCACAAATGCTCACTTACTGAGCTGTAGGTTTTACAGCAATAATCTGCCAAAGTTATTAATTATTATTAATTACACTGCTTTTATTAGTGCCTCATCTCACTCATCTCTATCAACATCTTAAAACCATCATTGCCACACTCATATACCCTGCCACCTAACCCATCATCTTCTTAAGTGATTTCCAAGAAGTGTCCAAGAAAAAGTGGCAGATGAAATGCTAGATCCCACAAAATTGGTGCCAGGCCTGATTTTAGTACCCCAGCATGCCAACCCTGGTGGTTACAGAGCTACAATTAGCAACCTGTGTTGATACACTGCTGCAATTTGTAACACCAAGTGGGGGATGTTTGAGCTCACATAATATTCCACGTTTCAGAGCTCTTAGTGGACTAGAAAAGTGACAACATTTTGATCACATAATTTATCACGATGGCAAGACTTGAAATGTGAGGCCAAGGTGGAAAATACCAACAATACGAGGCGTAGAATGTGCGTAAACTTGGAAACAAAGTTTTTCGCAAAACAGTTTTTTATCAACTATTGAAACAAACCTCACATTTTACAAGCTGCACCAATCCACAGTTATGTGACTATTCAGTATAACAACAGTGTGTCTGCTGAAAGAGAAGGAACAGGAAGAGGAGAGGATGGGAGGTCTCCCAGGAGAGTGCTGCCCGGAGGAGGCACGATTAGGAGGTGAAGCAGTCAAACGCTCACACCAAATGTGCTGGCACGTCATGATAACCCCAGGCTGTTCTAGGGTAAGAGGACTGACAGGCAGACTCTCCTTATGGCTGAGTTCAGCTGGATTGTTTATCATCTCCTATAACCGGGTATGTGACGAGCCCTCTACCCTCCTCCTGCTCATTTGGAGCCTGCACACATGCACAAGCCTGCACACCGACACACAGCCATGTGGTAAAACTCTCAATTGTACCCATAAGAAAAATGTCCTGCTTTTTACAGCATGTTTGCCATGTGACTTCTCTTTGGCTTCATCCCTGATATAAAAATGTTTGGAAAGCTATAGTTCTCAATAGTTGGTAACATGAGTGGATGGAGAATATAGTACTTTATTATTACAGTGCACTTGGTATATCAGTAAAGAAAATGGCAAACAAATGACTCATCCAGGATTTAAACTAAGACTACGAGTATGTTCACATAATATTCTACTAATACACTATTAAAAGCAGTCAAGGTGAGAAGAAAGACACCTGACACTTAATTTGTTGAATTAATCCATGTAGCCCTGAACTAAGCACCTTAAAAGGCAGCAAACAGCCTTACCTTTTGAACCACAGTTTTTCTGTGGTGTTGAATCCAAAATGTTTCTATGCAGTGTTTCTCAAATTGTTTGGTGCCGTGATTATCCGCTGAGCAAGATTTCTCCATTTTGAATTAACAAAACCATTAACAGCTACAGAGTAGATAGGGAGGGCAGCAGGGCAGGCAATAGATTACAATGCACTTCACTAACTCCCCTGCTAAAGTAAAAGGCTTGGGTTGCTGCTTTTATATATTGTAAAGTTTGAATTCAGGCAGATAATTACTGATTGCATATGTCATTTATTTTCCATGTTCAAATGGTATTTTGGTAGGTAGCCTCAGTGAACATACATGTAAACAGGTATGAAAATATGTAGACTTGCACACAAAAAATGTTTGTTAATGAAAACAGACCAACATGTTCTTTCTACTAACCCGCTATCTGACGAGCTGTACACTTAAGTGCTCACCGCACACTCACCATCAGATTTGTTATCAAGAGAGAGCCGTCCCACTTTGTGCATTTGTCTTTCTTTCAAATAAGTTAATGCATTCAGACACACATGTATGAACACACAGCTCAATGTGCTGTGAATAGACTCCCAGAAAATGGAAGAAGCACCTGGTTGCCTGCGGTGGTTATCTTTCATTTCATTCAGCTGACAAGATGGCCGTCACTATGAAATCACCTTGGGTGTTACTGCTGCTGAATGGCTCCTTTGTTTTTGCATTCTTCTGTTGTGTGAACACTGTTATGGTTTCCGTGGCTGATAATTACTGAAGCAACGTGGGTTTTTTTTGCAGGCTCACACAAACGCCTGCCGGGCCTGTAACCTCTCTCTGTGTGTGTCTGTGTGAGTGCATGTTTGTGTAGCCTTGACTGTAATAGTACCTGACACCTACTTTAGTACCTTTCAAGCACAAAGAGGCTATAATCTGCCAAAGTTTTTGACTTGGGAGAGGAAGAACAATCGTCTTGGCACAAATGGATA
The DNA here is from genome assembly GCF_905237075.1 of Dicentrarchus labrax. Classification (NCBI taxonomy): domain Eukaryota; kingdom Metazoa; phylum Chordata; class Actinopteri; family Moronidae; genus Dicentrarchus; species Dicentrarchus labrax. The sequence goes on from NW_026136719.1 coordinate 25,578,923, forward strand.
GGAGAAGGGTTTTGTTTTCCCAGAGATAATTTGAAGCAGGTCAAAAATGAGAGCATCATAATATGATTGCCAGGTGAATTGAACGAGGCCCATGGGCCGGGGGCCCTCTTTGTTTTTCCAGCAGCGGTGGCTGGGAGCATTTGATGGATCCTAATTGAACACATATTTATTGTGCTAGGTTCAGCTGGAGTGTGACGGGTATGATGATGCCTCAATTAGAACCATTAACAGGATGATTGTGCTTGCCTTTCTGGAAAGTTTTTTAGTGAATGAGCAGGGTTTTTTTTCTCCCCGCTACTGTGATCCTGCTTTCAAAGCACAAGTGCCCAGCGGCCATCTGGGAAAATCACCTCATGCTTTGACGAAAAGAACGATGGCGGCTTGATTCGTCAGTTGTCGTAGAGGCACAATGCAATAACAATCCTTTTAGCCTATGAAAGGAAAATGCCAGGATGTGTGAAACAGCCAGGAGGGTGAGGAAACTGCGCTTTGAGATCTCTGTCCAAGAGCCAGCAACTGAACACAAAGTTATCTTCACTTCTGTCTTCAGGGCAAAATGTGAGCAGTCACGGCAGGCATACGGGAGTGTCAGAGCCAGTGGAGAACTTATAGCTTGTTTAAGGCTTAGGAGAGTGTTGTGACCGTAGAGGTCTGTGTAGCAGCTGATAGGTTTGAGTGTGTCTAACCCTGTGATCTGTGTGCTAACATTGGCCTACTGGGGTAAGATCAGTTCCTCAACTCTCTGCCTTTGTCCCCTGTGAAGGGAGGCTTACCCAAGGACCCCCTGTTTACTCTGGCCTGCACAATGGCAAAGTCTAAACTCCCTTTGTAGGGTGGATTTAGGCTAGATTTACTTCAATTTGATCTGGGAGGGCCCCTTTTCATCAGCCTGGAGGTCTAATGCCCTTAACTGGCTTAACCTGGCTCCCCCTGTGAGCCAAGGACCCTCATGCCCACAATCTCTCGCCTCTTTGCCACTCCTACTTATCCCCCGCTCTCCACCTCGCCCTCAAGTCCCCTGAGAATCCTCAGTATCACTGTGGTTTGACTGTGGCAAAGCATGCTGGGGCATGGTTGATGACACCTGAAACTCATGTTTAACATGTTAAAAGTATGCCAGGAATCAGCATGAAACATCAGCATGAAACATATTCTGTGTTTAAACAATGTGCGAGGAACCGAACAGGTAGATTGCAAGGACATTGCACTCAAATACAGAAATACGGGAATGTAGCCTCGCAGAGTAGATGCTCTTTCCTTTGGTATTCTTGAAACTGTTTAGAGTTTAATATCCACTGTTGTGGCTTTACTCATGAATAAAGATGAGACATCAGCATGTTCTTTTAACCCCAGGACTCAGAGGTCTCCTAGATAGGAGAGTGCTCTCTCTGCACGGGGAGGCTACTCTTTCAGCAAACATGTTTTCAAGATTCAGTTAGAAAGTGATAAAAGTGTGTATTTTAGCATGCCTTTTATCACAGCTGTCAAGCATCATCATGCACTCTGTATGGGGCTAAAGCTCATCTGTGGCGTTTGCCCCTCTAGCACTGATATTCCTTTTTCCTCACAACCTTATCTTCTCAGTTTGTAGTAATCCGGATGGACTGTCCTTTTGGAACATGTAGAACTTCCTGTTGGCTTGAACTGGGCTTCCTGGTTGACAAATCAAATGGTGAACATGAGGAAAAGCACAGTGCCATGATATTGTCATTTCCCAGATATGCCGCCAGTCTTTAGTCATCATCTTTTGACACAGCCAGGGGTAGACTAACCACAAAATGGTCTCCCGTTGTTGCTGTGTGCAATTTAAACCCTGCCTCCCAAATTCTGTATTCATGAGACGAAAAAATATTCTTTTCAAAAAGTTGTTTTGAATTGCAAATTTTCCCAAATCAGCACCTAGCAGAACACAGTGGAGGAGAGTAAATGCAGGGACAGTATGGCGCTTATCCCTACCCCTGTAAGCTTCCCCACACTGACACACTGGCTGCCAGACTGTACTCTGACATATGTGTCCAAATTGTCATGGCATAATTATGTAACCTAGACCATCCAGATTATTCAAATGCTGCCTGAAAGTGTCATCTTCAGTGCCGGTGAGACTCTTGAGACCTGTCACCTACTGAATTTGAAATGGTTAAATTTTGAGGATGGGTCCCTCTCTCTCTCTCTCTCGTTCCACCCGCTCCCTTTTCTCTCTCTCCCCTCTAGCTTGGCCTAATCCAGAGGCACAGCGTCACTGCAGCATCAGTGTTACCTTTGATGGGCCCGGATTAAAGCAAATCTACATTCCTTTGGTGGATTTCAAACGCTGCCTGAACAATGATGCCAGCCAGAGGCGAGTTAATGAGGCCGGCAGTGGACTGGCAACGAGTTACTTTAAAATCAACCTGATTAGGGGCAGAGATATTATCTGTGCACCTCCCTCCTCCTTTTGCTCCTTTCACTCTCACTCTGCGTGTCTGTCTCTCTCTTCCATCTCGCAACTTCACTTTTAGCCTCTGTCCTCCTCATTTTTCGCTCTCTCTTTCCCAACTCTCCGTTCCTTCTTTTTCTCTTCTCTCTCCCTCTCTCCCCTTTACTCCTGCTCCCTAGTGAGTGAGGCCTGACTTAATTAGTGGGCTGGAGTGTGAATGTGCCTTTCACAGGGTGTTAATGAAAAGCTTTACGCTTTCCCTTTCACTGTATTAGTGACTGACTGCAACCCCCCCCCCACACCCTCTTTGCCTGCCTCCTCTCCTCCTCCCTCTTCTCCTCCCTCCACTTCTCCTCAGCCCTTCTGACCAGAGGGAGGTGTTATTACAGGGGCTGTTGACTCTGCGGCTTTAGGTTTTGGGTCTCTGTTGTACTGAGCTGATAGCTTAATTAAACATGCAAATCGGATCTATCGAACACGTCTTAACAACCATTCTCTGTGTAAGTGTTATGTCGTGTCAGATGGTCTTTCTTTGTGTTTGAGCCTTTTTAAAAAATCTAATTATACGATACTAGCTCATGTGAACAAGCTGCTCGATCTGAAGGTGAATTAAATTCAACATATACCTGATTGATTTTGGTGAAACAGTATATGCACGGTAGTGCAGGTCATTGGTGAAAGGGCACACATCAATGTCAACCATTAAACATTTTACTGTGTTACTCTGTTCAAAATTTCACTCTTCTCACTTATGTTGTTGATACAGATGTGGATGCTCGATCCATAGTGTGATTCATCAAAAGCTGTATATTGTTCAGCATATATTTACCTTTTTTGATTTGGATGGAGGTCCGGACATCACTGTATTTAGACTAGCAGGGAGAGTGGTAGGATACATTTTATGTCCTTCTGCATGCCACCAACATTCCAAGAAACCAAATGAGGAGAGCCCAAAGTCCATAACCACATAGTCCAGCAATAGTAAAATAAGCTAACATATTCATCTGTCAGCAGTAATATTCATGTATAAGCACTTAATGTCAGTGCTACTGTCACCACAAGCTTGTGTAATGGCTGCTATGCAGGCATGATGAGAAGTATTTCACTAGAGGTTAAGCAAACACTCAAGATTGATTGATGCTTTTTGACTACTGATATGGTTGCACTGCAAGTAATGATGAATTAGGGACAACTTCGACCTCCTCTTGTCTACATCCCCCAGGCAAACCATGGCTCAGTCAGAGAGAATATGTAATCTTACATATAATACAATGGGTAGCTTCACCCATGCAATCTGTTGCTGTACCAATGTTTTGTGCTAAACTATGATGTATTAACAGTATATCTTGGCTAATACTAACAATTCTGTAAGGAACATGTATTAAAATAAACAGTTGTCACACATGCGTGGGGTTGAAAACCATATAACACTATAATACAGAATTGGCTACTTACACAGTCAATAGAGAAACCGTGAATACAAAATAAGTAAAAATAGAATTGAAAAAGCAATTGCAACTGTTTGTGTATGGTGTTGAGGATGTGTGTTTAATTACTTAATGTATTGTTGTTTATTGTATTTAAATGTAGATAATAGAAATCATAATTTACTCACATTTGTCTACTGCATATGGTTAATAATTTGAATATGCATAGATTTTGATGCAAACAGCATGGTGGCACATTTACAGTAGAGCCTTACATTTAGCTGTTCCTACTGTCATCTGCCAGTCAGTCAATGATGTTTGATGAAGCTGTCTTTCCCATAGACTGTCTCATGGCAGCTCCCAGCCAGGGAGCAAGCTAATCCTGTGTTGCAGGGATGTATAATGATATCCCAGGGCGCCATAGGATGTTTCTCTCGGTATGGTGCCAGCTTCCTGGCCCTCTGGCGCTACTCTTTACAGGCTCTGGCCCAGCCCCAGCACCCCAATGCCAGCCATAGCCTTTAGGCGAGGGGCAGGTTTTGTAAGGCCTTGCCTTGTCACTTCCCACCAAGGAAAATACAAAGCAATGACACAAAGAGCAATTTCTTGGCCATTGCTTGTCATCGAGCTAATTGAGAAAGGAGGGTATGTTTGGAGTCTGGGGATGGCAGACAAGTACATGTGGCGAAGGGAGGGGGGCTTCTTGATTGGCAGTGGCCATGTGGGAGAAAAGAGTACTTATGCGTGTGTGTGTGTGTGTGTGTGTGTGTGTTTGCATGTATGCGCATGTCCATGTGTGTATGCGTCTGGGTCTGTGTGCGGGATAATCCTGGAGAATCTCTCTCTTTGAAGGGGAACAGATGTAGATTTACATATGTGGAGGGTCCCCAGCCTGTGATGAGATTAACTGGTTGGGATCTTTCTTCACAGCAACTGGAAGGTGCATATTTAATAAATGCCTGGAGCTAGGCTGGGGCGTGCAGGGCTTGGCCCTCAGAGAGCCACAGGACAAAGGCAAACGAGGCCCATGGCAGGCTGGCCCATATGGGAACAGGGTTGCTTACAGATTGCACTGGCCTTTCATTGGTTGTGCGACTAGGCTTTAAGGGTTTATATACAAAGAGGGGGGAGCACTTGACGGGCCACTTCTGCATCCTCTCCACAACGAGAGGTAATAAAGGGATTTTGAGCTTGTCGTGGCTCATCTGTGTGCTTGTTTGCTTGCTAGGGTCCTTGTGTGTGTGTGAGAGAGAGAGAGAGAGCTTTGCATGTGTGAGAAGGTAAATGTGTGCGTAGTGTGTGCGTATGTGTTTGCCTGTAAGTCTGTGTGGATTTGTGCCCATCACAATACAACCAATTGTGTGCATTTAAACATAAACATAAAACATAATATACAATTTAATATGAGGATGTAGTAATATAAATCTGATATAACATAAAGCTAACATTACAGTGGCTGTGAGGAAGATATCAAACATGATTTGCACTTGTCTGCTCATAACTATTTATTTCAGGCAATAAAACATCTCCGTTGTTGGATTTCTGTACAGTGCATTATCCCTCTCTTGCGTCAGGTGAGGTTGTCAAGTCTTGTTTACACAAAGAACAAGTAGAACAAGTGTCCCCGTATTTCCCCAACTTCCCTCTGGACTACTACACGCCATTTGAACAAGAATAGAGCTGCATTCCAACAAAGCACAATAGATGCATATAAACCCACAACAGACATTACAGCTCATGTACATCTGTTACAAATTCCAACCTATTAATAGAGATGTTATCATGCACTGATTTCAATGTAATGTTTTGGCAAGTCACTGCTGTACAAGAGTTTTCTTACACAGAAACCCAAGTTAATAAGTTTTAATCCTGAAACAAAGTCACAAGTGTACTTTTCTTAAGTATCAAGACATCTGTGAAAACTTTACTTTATCTAGCCTCATTGTTATCTTTTCTCGTGTTTCTCCATTGATTTTTTTTTCAATGAGAGCATAAAAAAGATAAAACATATCCCAGAAATCCTCAATCTTGTTCTTAGACTATCCCAATGAGCTGTTCCCTATTCATTGGGGAAGCAGCTCATCTTTTTAAGGGATTGTGGAAGAAAGGAGTTTTAGAGGAGTCTATAATTTCCATCTCTCTATCTGTTACTCTTTCTCTCTAGGTTTTCCCCTTCCAGTTTGTGGAGGGACTGTGTCCACTCAGTATGGTTTGATCATCTGTGTCTCACAGGGAAAGGGGAAAGTGAGGTAGAGTAAAAGATGAGAGAAAAGAAAGATAGCGAAAGAAGATGGACTCTCCCTGTGGTACACTCTTTCCCAGCGCAGAACGGCATAATTCAAAAACGTGTGTGAGTACGTAGTGCTTTACCTCTCAAAGGCAGTCACTGAGGGTAAAGTGTAGCACCAGATCCCCGCTCTTAGGTCTCTGGCTTGTTTACCCCAAGCTCTAGTATCGAGTGGAGCTGGGAGACATGTTTTTCCTTTTTTTTGTTGTTGTTCTTCTCTTTCCCTTCCACATCTGGAGATGCATTAGAAAGAACAAACAACATGCATACAGGGGGGTTGGATTGGGGGGAGGTAAATGGAAAGCTATCACTATAGAGGAGGAGGAGGATGAGAGGATAATATGAAAAGAACTCACAAGACAGTAAAGCGATGTTTTGAGAGAATTTGGGGTTAAAGAATTGCAGAGAGAATGAGGAGGTGGGAGATAATGATAAAGGGAATAGAGAGAGAGAGAGAGAGAGAGAGAGAGAGAGAGAGAGAGAGAGAGAGAGAAAGCTTGATTGGAGGGGGCTATGGTGGGGGATGGCCTACCCAGCATTCTCAGTGGATGTGGCATCCCTCTGTGGACCTCCTCACACAGACACCCCAGCTAATGAATCAGACCTGGTTTCTAGAAGTCAGAAGAACTCCGTCTCTACGTCTCTGTGCTTGCCAGAACAAAGCACACCTCCATTAATATTTTAGCGTTCTTTTTATCTCAATGCTAACACCGCTCAACACGATTTTTGTTAGGGAGACCGTGAAAGAGAAATATTGGGAGAGATGGAGAGGGGGAAAGTGAAAGAAGGAGAAACAGACAAAAAGACAGTCAGAAGGACCTTGTGTTCTCAGGATTTCAACTTGTCTGGTGTAATAGTCCCATTGGTAGAAGAGTTGCTTTCTCTGCGCCGCCCAGCAGGACATCAAAGAAAAGACCTGATATCCAAACTACTGTACACACAGAAGAAACATTTGGACGAGTCCAACACAGGCAAACCTGTCAGTATGATTGCATTCTAGCCAGATACAGTACAGTACTTGTCTGATACCTAAACTACAATGCTTGTCAGTGCTGATATTTACATGGTTTTTCATACAGTATACGGCTCCGCTGTTGAAAAAGTCATTCTCAGCACTGTTCATGGCAGGAAATTCAACTGTCTGAAACTTTGCTCCAAATGTAGCCTCAACAAAAGGATACTGTTCTATATTTCGAGGATGCTGATCTGAGATTTCCTGTCGGTTACTTTTATCTCTCATCTTATGCCTTTCTCCTATCTTCTCCCAGTGTTTACCTACGAGGGGAGAGCTGATACTACTACGCTATCTTTCTCCTAAATTTGTCTTTCTCTCTCTCCACTCTTTATCCATCTCTGTGCTTGGAGGAGAGGGAGAAGTTAGCTGCAAGATTCCCATCTGGCCTCTCTTAGTTACCACAGGAACATCTCATAATTTTCCCTTAATTGAATTATCACACTGTGCTCCTCTGGGATGGCACTCCACCCTAATAAAATGGAGCGAGGTAATCCATAAGAAACTATTGGGGAGGGGAGACGCTTAGCTATGCCTATTACAGCCACAGACATTTAACACACTTAATCTACTATTAAATGAAATCTATTATTTTTTAACATATCCCACGAGAACCTTCTACCCAACCCATTTGTAATCACCTCCTAGGTAACATTAGCCAGAAAAAATAAAAAAAATAAATAAAGAACAAAGTCATTACAATTCAACATGTATTCTACACATTACAGTAATTACTGGGCAACAATGGACCCTGGCTGTCTGAGTTAGCTCGACAGAGAAAGATCCACAAACACAATAGGAAGGCCTTCCTAGACACCCTGTCTCAGACACGTAGATTAATTGCTTCTTTGTACCCAGAAATGGAGGAGCAGCGCCTTTACCTGCATGCTGCTGCCAGGGGCGGTCGGCCCAGGGGATATGTACAGGGAAGGAGGAGGACTGCTCGTGTGCAGGGGGGGTTACATCAGGAGGGGTTGGCGGCCTTTTTTGGGGTGTCGCATAGAGCCCGAGGAGGAATAGGTGGTGGGGTGATTGAGGGAGGGGTAAAGGGTGCCGTCAGGAGATCCCGGGGCAAGCGGCCGTGGGCATTCAGCTGTGAAAAGTCATTCAGAGTGAAAACGCTGGGCATCCTTTATTTATTTGTGTCTGAAATATTTATCTGTCACGCGGGCCGTTTTATAATGGGGCTGTCAGTCTCCTCTGCCCACTCAAGGGTGCGGACATGTTGCCCTGAGCACCCGCTGTGGATCTCCTGTGAATAATTGCTGGAATTTCACTTTTGGGAACGTTGCACTCTGACCTGAAGCTTGTTGTTTTTCTGCATCAAGAGAAAGGTAGAATGTTTTAAAGTATTTACCTTGGCTTGGCTTTTCATCCATCACAAACACACACACGCACACACACACACACACACACACACACACACACACACACTTCCTTATACTCTCTCACACAAACATTCAAGTTGGAAAATAAATAATTCATCCCTTTACTCCAAGATGAAAACCCAATCAAGCTGAAAATCCCTGTCTTGCTGCACCTCTGAGCTTCCAGTGCTGCTGGTTAATGTGATGCTCACTGTTCTAATGCGCCGTTGTGTCGACACTCAAAGCGGAGGCCTCTTCTAAAGGAACGTGCACTCCCCAACATTAATGGTAATTTTAATCTGGTGTAATCGCCTAAATGAAAGTCTACTTGTGTGTTTCACAGTGAGCTGTAACGCTGAGTGAACGACAGGAGCCGCCGTCTTTCGGGTTGTTTCATCACAGTTGTCTCTTCAGGGAGAGACGTGCGAGTTTGAAACCCTGTCAGGCGGATAAAGAGACTAAGCACACAACAACAATACAAATATGTTTTGTCGAGGGCGAAAGTTGGCTCTGATGAGGGCTTGGTCAGGTGGGAGCCCTTTATGACACGCTGCATCTCATCTGTTCACTGAATGGGCTTAGCTAAAGTGGGCTGGCTTTCTCAAGCTTTTTTGCACACGCAACATACTGTACCATTACTCAATTGACTGCTTAGAAGTCATTGTGGCTTGTTTACAGGTAATATGGGATTTTAACACAGGCTCTGTCACAGACATATCTCCGGACCTGCAAGGATATACACGAAGACATTGTATTCAGAATGTGCAGGTGTACACAGAAAGGTGGCAAATATCTACATATTCACACACAGACACACAGAGGTATACTAAACATGCTTACACACTGGACACATGCACATGACCCACATATAAACACTCACAATTAGGCAAGTGATCACAAAAAAATGCACACACACACACACACACACACACACACACACACACACACACACACACACACACACACACACAGGTACACACATAGGTACACACATGCACATGCACACCAAAATGCAATGCCTGTAGTCTGAGCATGCATAATTAAGGTGTACCTTGTTTGGAGAGAGTGCATGTCGCCTCTCGATGTGCACACCACATCCCCAGAAAGAAGCTTTGAATAATGAAAAGTGTCACCTATGCAAAATGCAGGAGATGAGTATGCCTGCCTGTGAATGTGCTTTGTGCATGTTTTTGTGTATGCATACCTGTGTATGTTGGTGTGGTTGTATCGTGCATTTCTAAAAATGCAAGTGTGTGTGTGTGTTTGTGTGTACACGTCTATATGTGTGCAGATCTACAGACAGACAGAGGTGTCTGTAAAGGTGTGTCTGTCTATGATGATGGAGAGGGAGGGCTCTTTGTCATTTAACATAGTGCTACTAGGACACTGAACCATAAGTGAGCGCACAGAGCTGACAGCTGAGGCCCAGTCTTCCCTCGTCCACCCTCCCACATCCTCAACCCCAACCCCCCTATCATCCCTCCCTCTCCCCGCCTATCCTCTCTGACTGACAGCTCTTGTTGTCCCGTGAAGCAGAGGCACAAACACAGACATGGTCCAGGACGTCTGTCGGGAGCCATGTCTTCATCACAGTCTTTGTGCTGATGATGAGCTCTGAATGGGATAGGCTGGAGGGGGCTGACAGCTTTAGCACTCACATGTCTACATCACATTCAACACTACTGATACTTATGTGTTGAAATACGTGTCCTTAAAAACCCTGATTTAAATTAAATGTAGCTCTTATTCATGGATTCTACCAAGCCCAGATGATGCTATTGTAAATGCACTGATGTCTGTATTCATGATTAATGGTGGACACTGAGCAGTGCTTTATGAATCCACTTTCAAATTCCTCATACAATTATGTTCTTATGATTCTTTCAGTGACATCAGTGATACTCTTATAATATACTGTACTTCATGTTCTATGCTTGTATCAATAAATCCAACTTCATCATTAAATGGCAATTTACTTTAAGGGCTAAGCATCACCAGTCATATCTACTTGTCACTTGTATGTCATCCTCGGTCCCAGTGGTCAGTGCACTTCGGAATGGAAAATCCTCACTGGGATTCCTTCATGCTGTAATTGGCCTCAGTGTGTGGCTTTGCAATAAATAAAATGTTACATTATTTGATTGAGGAACATGTGCCATTAATGAACTTAGGGACAGGACTGATCGACAAATCTTGATAGCATGATGCGCTCTATTGTATGTTTGTAAACAAAACAAGTCTTTAAAATCTGTTCCCTTTTGAAAAGAGGAAAAAAATGCAATTTTAGATGTGAGATATGAAAAAGTCAAGTAGGTTAGATGGTCTCGAGGTACAGCACTGCAGTGGGATTCATCGTTATGGATGGGGGAGTGACCCCGTGGTGATGGGTTACCAAGTCTGCTGGAGCAGAAGCAGGACAGGGAATCAGATGGAGTGGATATGTACTTTACAGGGACAAAAGCAGCACAGATAGACGAGAGGATGGATGATAAAGGAAGATAAGGAGATGGGTTGTGGCCTATAGTGTTCAGTGGCTTAAGTTGGCCCATGAATTAGTAAAGCAGAAAAGTAGCTAATCATGTTCAAGAGCTGGTTCCAACACAGGGGTAAGATGAGTGGTGAGCAGAGAATCAGGTAGTGGCCAGTGGAAACTCTGCTAGGGTCATACTGTAGGGAACAGCGTAGTCTTTGGGGGGTTTGGGCTCTTCTTTATTTCTTCTTGAATTTAGTTTTCCTTTCAGGTAGGATCATCATCCTTTTTGGAGGGCATCAGGAGGACACAGTGTGTTTTTGCAAATTAGCAAAGTAGAGGAATTAGATTTTTGTTGTTTGAGAGAGTTGAGTCTGGCTTTCAAAATAAAAGTTACAATATTTTAATATATATATATATATATTTTTTTTTTTTGTATTTATGTATTCTTCATAGTCACATGGTCTGCATAGTATGGTGTTTTGCCATATTCACTTGATACCATACAGATTCTCAAAAACTGAAACAACCCAAAGAAAATAACATTGGAACATTTTTTTTTTAAAGATATTATATGATACTGTACATAAGAGGAACACACAGCTATGCAAAGGGAATATATTCATCTATTTCTCTTTTGTCTTTGCTGTTTATTGATTAGTGAAAGGCTAGATAATACAAAACGCTCTTTCTGACTACATTTTGATTTGGCAGGATGGTATGGTGATAACGCATGGCTTTTTACACCCCCCTAATATGAACAATTGGTGAGGGAGGAAGAGACACAGAAAGTGAGACAGAAAGAGAGAGGCAGGCTTCTCACTGCCCAAAGTGTCTTTTTGATGAACATGGAGGATGAATGTTTATTTTCCTAAACTGTGCCACAAGGGAGGGTAGTGTAATTATTCCTAAGAGCAAAAGAGGAAGTCGAAGAACACTAATGATCAAGTGCTCTCACTTTCTTGCCATTTAATAATAATTACGACCTGGGTCATACATGCAGTCTGGAGACTATAAATCAGAAACACTTTAATCGCCAACTGAAATGATTATTGAGGGAATTGTAGCAACTAATATATTCCAAAAACAGGAAGTGCTGAATTTTTTAAACAAATTATTTGCACAGTGATGTGTCTTTGCTGATGTAGAATAAACCTTCTTTCGCCACCTCCTGATGTTTCCTGATTTATCCCCCCCAAAACACACACACACACACACACACACACACACATACACACACACACACACACTCACTGACAATAGCTACCTTAAAACCCCACCCCGTAGGCATGGACGAGACATAATATCTAATTAAGTTTCAGAGCTGCATTTTCATTTGTTAATCACTTAAGTGCTTCCAGGATAACCTGATATCCAAAGGTCTGGTCCCAGTAGCCCAAAATGTCAAAATGCAATTATATGCATGATTAGCCTGACCTGTTTCTATAGCACCCTCCCTCCCTGCCTCTCACTGCTGGAGAAGCTGACAACTGCTGGCATGTTTATTTTGATGAGATTAGGTGTGGAGGAGGCCCCCACTGTGTGCAGCAGTCATGGCACCCCCATCTGGTCATAGGCGGAACTAACAACAAGCCACCTCTCGTAAGCGAGAGGAAGAAGTGAATTGAGGGAGAGGGAGTGGGAGGGAGAGCCCTTGCTCAGGTGGGGAAGATAATCTTTCAATCTCTGTTTAGCCTTAGGAACTGTGGGAGAAAAACCTAGAAACAAATAGAAAAAAATAAATAAAAATAAAACAATTTATGCTTCTTAAAGGATAATATGATCACAAATTATTAATCAAATCATCTTGATCCGGGAGGTGGGGGGTGCTTTACTTTGTGGTGCTTAGCAGAGCAGCAATCCTCTCTAATCTGATTGTGTAGAGATAAGGCGGCTTTAGCCTCACCATTGTGCTACTCTGATTAAAGGGGGCAGGAGACACGCCGCTTTCCATGGTGGTCATGGAGGCAGGTGAAGCACTCACACACAAACACACGCAGACTCGCATGCAAATGCTGATACGGATACAAATGTGCACAATCACTCAAAATACGCTCAAGCGCATGCACGTACATGAATACACGCAGAGAACATGTATAAACTCAGATGAACACACACAGAGTAATTATTGTAATTACAGCATGGATGTCATCTTCATTCGTGTGCACACACTGATGCATAATGGAGAAAAGATATTGGCACATCCACACTTCTTCCTGCTTGCTAGTAATGCAAAGTGATCTTAGAATGTGCAGAAAAACACAGACTCTTCAAAGTATTAAAACACTTAAAGCTTTGCTTTGTGTATGCAAATGATAACTTTCGGAAAGTGTTTCCAACATTACTCCTTTATGTAGCTCTTAATTTGCTAATTATTGCTAACCCTGATGAGCAGTTATGAAGTCTAATTTCATTACACTGCCACACACTGCATAATCATAAGCAAACATGCACTTGCCCATACACACCATTGCAGAACTTTTCCATGCCATGTGTCTCATACAGTTCCTATGAAGCTGCCCTGCTTAGCCTAATTGGGTGTGGATTTGAGTTTGGAGTTAATAGATTTGAAAAGGAATATCTGAGGAAGTGTGCATTTTGACAAAGGCTGCAGGCTGGGATGTATGGAGCCCATGTGTCTCTAGAGAGTGGCGTCAGGTCCCTGGGTAGCCCATTAGAGAGTGTACCCCTTCCCGACCACCACCCCCACCTCCCAGCTACACAGCTCCCTATACCGAGGGAGACCACAGCAGCCAGACGCAAAGGAGAATATTCATGTTACACTACCGTGTGCGTGTGATCCTGCAGTCGGCTTAAGCACACACAGACGTGCACACAGGGCATGTACACACAGACAAACACAGCCACTGATCAATCTGCGCATACACAAACATGAAAAGGCCTGAGCACCCCCGATGAATGTTTGAAATGAGGAAAAAAGGAACAGGCTAAGTCATTTTAAACATCAAAAATAACTGCTTCAAGTGAACTTTTGAATTATATTGCATCACCCATTTGAAATAGTACACAGAATGTTGAAACGCAGAGGAAATCACCGGATGGTTTTTACGTGGGTTTGTCTTCAGGATACTTCGTGCAGGGTTGGCCGTCTGAGGCCAAAGCCAGCATGGGAAGACTTGTGCACACCAATGCAAGGGCTCTCTCCAACAGGAAAGGCTTTGAGAGGTGTCTTAACCCCAAAAGCCATTTTACAGTGCCACATCAGAGGGAAGGAAAAAAAAGACCAGATTGACCTATGACCGGGACCATTTTCACATTGGCACAGACCACCTGGAAAAGCAATGAGTTAATGTTTACTACCATTTATGCAGCCCCCTCCCCCCACCCATTAACTTAGGCAATTCTGCTGTCGCTCAACTGTGAAAAAAACTTGTTTGTAGAGATTTACAGTGGTCATGCAATATGTCATGTCAGTCGTGGTAGAATTTCTGTGCTGTACTAGACCTACTTTACATTGTTGGCCTGGACTTGAAAGGATTGGTCACATGTTCTTGTATTCTCGAGCTAAACATTCAAAATACTATGCTCGCAAGATGCCAACCTAGTAGTAACTCAGTAAGAATGTATTGTTGAAGTCGGCTCTGTAAGTGGAAAAATCACCTGTCTACAATCTAGCTGATTAGAAACTTATTTTATAATGCTCCAACAGTAACTCTGACCCCCTTAACCCCCCCTTTATTGAAGATTGTCGGGAAATACATTATCAATGTGAAAACAGCTCAGTGCCTGAAAATGATGAAATTCATATTAGTCATCATCTAACCCCCCCACCCTGAGTTGTGTTGACTTGATGTTTGCTCTCAGGCTGTTGGCAGGGCCAGCAGTTTGAGGTGCTGTGGGCTGCGAGGCTTTGAGTGTGACCTCATGTTCCATTCTGTTTCTATGCCGCTGTGCCTCGGCTCTCCGTCCTCCTGGGCTGACACTTCACTGTAGCTCCAACAACTGCTGTGGGACACTGAACATCTGTAAGCCACCGCTCCTATTCACTCAGCTGCCTCTGCGCTGGGCTGCTGCTGCTGTGTGTGTGTGTGTGTGTGTGTGTGAGTGCGCGCGTTTCCAGCACAGCTTGTGAGGTTGTGTGCACTATACTTTGATGCTGGTCCTATTTGGTTGGAGTTGTGAGCCACTGTGTCTGCGTGTGCACAGCATGTCATTGCAACGGGGGCTTTTTATGTGCCGCATGACTGTGAGAGTAAACAAATTAGCAAACTAGTGTGTCAACTGCAGGGAAAGAGAGTTTACTGTATGTGTGATGTGTTACCCACCAAACTATTCCGCGCGCACATTCGTCTTTTTACTGACACTACAATGTTGCCTTCACTTGCCCTCTCATTTCCGCAATCTAACCAGGGCAGGCCCTTCCCGGGAGAAGATGACTGGATCGTTGCCACTCTTCTCAGTCAATCATGTGACTCAACAGTTCTCGCTTTTTCTTTTTGTTGTGTCGTGTGAGAGGAAAAACAGTGAAAACCTTTGTAGTGAATTCAGCAGAAAAAATGTTTTATTAAACGCCTTATGTTTATTGACTTCTCTTTCATGTCAGTTCTTTTGTTCTGCCTTTGTAGTGGCAAAAGATCTCTGTGCATCATCATTTGTGAGCGATCTGAGATGTCAGAGGTGTCCTTTTGATGTGGAGTGCCGACCTCATATGAGGCACCACCTGTGCAGCTCTCGTAGTGTGCCTGTGAATGTTTTAGTGCGCTTGCATATGTGTGAATAGCTGAGTGTGGGTGTAGATCTTTGTGTGTGTTTGCACGTGGAGTTATGAGTGCTTGTGCGTGTAATCAGCCACCTCCAGCTCCTGTTCCAGAGGGAGCAGAATGGGCGTTGAAACAGCGAACGCTCTTCTTCTTTTAACTTACCTAATGACTCTGGTAATTGCGACAGTCTGATGCTCATTGGCAGTGTGTGTCACTGCCTTTGATCCCAGTAATACCACACACAAGTTCAGAAAACAAACAGTTTGTGACACAAGCTACACACACTTTCAAAAAGGTTTTTTTCTAACACTGTGCTGTTGCCCCATGTGTCATCATGCATCAAGCACATGACCTCAGTCGTAGTCAATACAGAGAGATAATGGAGTCGATGTGCACAAAGAATAGAGTGATCATGTCAACGAAGCTCAGTAGTCACTTACGCAAGTCTGAGTCAAGTCTTTAGTGTTTAGTCATGAGTCTGAGTAAAGTCTCAATCTGCTTAAACCGACATTTTATTTCTTTAAAATATGCTGTTGATTAAATTATGTCTTATTTAGCTGTTGGATTTTCCCTCATATCAGAAGCTTATTTTGCTAACATGAAATAAAACCACAAGTGTACACAATCACATATAATATTAAACTACTGTGCAGGGAAGAAATAGTGAAGCTTTGGATTCTTCAAGTTAATAATCATAAACAAGCCTTGAAACGAGAAAACATCATTTGTAGGTAAGCTCAGAGAAAGAGGAAGCTATAGTTCTTCTTAATGAGTCTTTTGACTGTCTCTTTCCAGCACTCTTATTTGTTGATTATGGTCTAAATGCTAAGGTATCGGATAACGTTGATTGTCAAGTAGAATGATAGGCTGGGTGTCTGAAATCACTCCCTTGTTCTCTCATTCGATACTCGCTATATAATAGTCACTCAGGATTTTACTCAGTAGTGAGGCAGTTAATTGACATTTTGGGCATTTACCTATCGTTGTTTACTCTATCGTCAGTTAGAGTCTTGTTTGGAGCCTCTGTGAATCACCTTGTTCTAGTCAAAGTAAACTCTTAATTCACCGCAGTTAAAAATGAAAATACACTGGCTCTACAGCTGTTTTTCCCCTTTCTGGTTCTTCGGCTCAGTGTGTGTGCTGCTCCGCTGAACATCTCATTCTTCTGAGGCAGAACATTGAATTAGCAAAATGAAATGACAAAAATGGCCTCAAACGTCGGCCAAAAAAAACAACCGGCAATGGACTCATCTGGATATATTGGTCCAATCACCCAACCCTGTTGTTGGCGCGGTGTGTAGAGTCACACAGCCATAATTCTTGCATTTATAAAATGTGATGCCTTGCACTTTGGGATTGTTAGCAGGAATAACTGTTTTCATTCTACTTTATTTCTATGCATCAAAAGTTTGCATGTCATCTGCAACCAAAATATCACTATGCATCAGTTTCACTTTGTGTTTATTCACAAAGCAAGTCCAGGTCAAGTCTCAGATCATTAGCTGTCAAGTCTTGTTTAATTCCTGAACTTACAGGAAGAGATTTTAGATTTGTGCAGTGTTAAACTGTGCGTTTAAGTCTATTTACAGTATGCATCCATCCAGGGGCCGGATGCCATCCCAGCATGCTCTCGGTAAGAGGCAGAGAGAGACTTCTTGAACAAGATTTCTGACAGGGTAACACACATAGCTGACACATTTAACTCCCAATCACACCTTATGTGTAGCCTCTAGGTCACCTAACCTAAAGTGTTTTGACAGAGGAGACACTCACAACACATATAAAGGAATACCAGTGAGGTGACAAACCATTGTCCCACTGGCTTGATCATAATGCTAAATGGACAGTATACAGAAAAACTCAACACGTCATAATTAAACTTCAATCAATTATGATTAAAACAACAATGTTTAACATGTAATCATTACTTCTTGCAACATTTTGCTGTTGCCGCCATGACAAATAATAAATATTTCAAACTCAAGAGAGATCCATCCATCTCTCAGTAACATTTGACAAGTTTGTTTCTCAGAAGGGTTTGTTAAAAGATTTTTTTATATATCTGGGTCAGCCTTTTACGCCCCTCCCCCTTCAGTGTCATCTGAAAAGAGGCAAGGCGACAGCTTTTTCCTTACTTATTAATGCTTGTTAACTAATTACTTTTAATTATCTTAGAAAATCCCAGATTAATAAGAATACTCATATATTTATAACATGTTTACGCCACCATGTTTACTCAAATGCAAACAAGCCCCACAAATAAACTATGCCTTAACATTTTAAATGAGGCTGGTTTGTTTGTGCTGAATATCTACAAATGATCTTTTAAACATGCCATTGGTAGAAGTTCTCTAAAGTCACTCCAGAAACAACTAGAAAGAGGCTACCTGGGGACAATTCCTCGAGTTCTGCTAATGAACATAGGAAGGGAGACAACAAACATGTTTTCTTCTTTAATTCTCCTGGCCTCGGCTGTTTGATATAAGATGTATGCCAAGACCTCTTGTGGTTTGGTGCAGTGCAGAGGGGAGACTATAAAAAGAGCTTTTAGACGCAGCTTGCCTTTAGTATCCATGCCAAAGTAACACTAACTCAGTGACACATAGCAAGACTGGGGACATAAAGGGGTAACAAAGTTACCCCCCTCTGTTTGGCGTTTATCAAAAAGCAAAAAACATGAATCATACACACTCAGTCCAACTTATTGCCTTGGTTTTCCTTTTTGCTCTCCCATTTTCTGCATTGTTCATGTCTCACTCCTTTATTGTCTCTAGCAACCTGCTCAATTTGAGCATGACTGTTCAAAAATAAAATCAGTGTTTTTTTCTTTGTTCTTCGTATCCCTGTGTGTGTGTTTATTATGGTTGATTAATCTCTTTTTGACTTTTTATTGTCAGGACGTTCCCTTGTCATTTGTCAGATTTAGCCTATGACATGTCAATTATGTCCCTCCTCATCTCTTATTGTCTCTCTCAGTATGATGTTTTATTACTCTTGTTCTCCCTCTTCATCCACTGTTTTTTTTTGGAAATGTAGGGGACCTCCCAAATACACACACGTACACCCACACACTCCTCCACCGTCAATCAGCCTTCCCCATCCTCTCTACTGCCACCTCCTCTACCACGGGGAAAAGGTCCTGCTGATTAGAACAGGCCTCTCACTGAGCGCAATCCATCATCATCTAACCTACTGGTCCTCCCTTCTGATTACTCTCTGTCACACACGCACACACACACACTCTCACATGCGCACGTATACAAGTAGCATAAACACACACACACGATATCTGAATAGTTCACATTGATTGAATCAGGATTAATTAGCTATGAGGTAATCATTGGCTGCAAACAAGGCTGTATGTCAGGAGAGTTGACATTTAGTCGACACAAGAGAGGAAGGGGGAAGGTGTGTGTGCGCGCTAGTGTTATTATAGCAGTGTTGCTGCTGTTTGAAGCATTACGCAGAGTCTGCTCCCGCTCCACTGTCGGAGAAGGGGCCTGACTGAGGCCTGTTTGGTTGTAAAAGCAAGCTGACAGCTTTGTTAACAAGTCCGAACAGATGAGAGGGATTATTTTATTCCATGGCATGAGGATGGTTTTGAGCAGACAGCCCTCAGTTAGCTTTGGATTTGTCGGCTTCCAGTGATTCACTTGTGATTTTTCATAAATGTGCCTGTTACACAGTACTAAGGCAGTCCTGGCTGTCATCATGAGAACAGAGGTGTTTTCTCTCAGGCGATGCTGCGTCAGGAAGGGTTGCGGTCATCTTGTTCAAAGTTGCATCGTGAAACGTATTTTATGCCTAACATTTTGAAATGTAAATGCTTTACATTTGCTATATTATTTGAATTGTTTCAAATTACACTGGGCAACACCAATAAGGAATGGGTATGGCTAAAGTGACAGTATACGGACAGTATCTCAATATAGTGACAGAAAAAATATAATTTCAATTACAGTAAATTAAAATAAGGCTGCTAAATCTAAAACAACCTCTGTGTTAATAATTGGTTGCTTTTGGAGTTTTCCATTCACACTAAAATACCCCCCAAAATGAAAGACACTACTTGGTTTGCCAAAACAAACAGTAACACTACTGAGGAGGACAGAAAAGATAATTAGTTCTATGTTTGGAAAAAGTTCATGAGTAACATGCATTTAGGTCTTTTTCAACCAAAACAAGAAACCAACCTTGCCCAACGTGACCAAACTGAAATTTGTGTGTTTTGAAAAGATATGTGTATGTATGGCAATGTTTACACAGAACAAACCTTCTAGGTGAACTTATGCTTTTAAACTGGTTGTAAGGCAGCAGAGCTGGTACTGTCTGGTGAGGATTAATCCAAATTCAAAAATTGAAAAGCAAAAGCAATATATGTATGTGTGTGTGTGTGTGTGTGTGTGTGTGTGTGTGTGTGTGTGTGTGTGTGTGTGTGTGTGTGTGTGTGTGTGTGTGCTAAGTTTGCAATGACTGAGGTCTACATTTCTGTATAACATCAGGTATCTTTTTGAGTGTGTGTGTGTGTGTGTGTGTGTGTGTGTGTGTGTGTGTGTGTGTGTGTGTGTGTGTTTGTGAATTAATACCCACAGGTTGTATCTGAAAGAGAGATAAAAAAACAACTTCACTTACATTTTGTCATAATTATTTTATTGTAGCATTTGTTAACTGAACGTGCAACATGAGGTCAAAAAGGCCCTTTCCTTTTCTAATACATTTCAATTATACATCTTCAGAGAGCTCTCTGTACCTTTGTTTGACATTTTTCTCCACAGCAGAACATGCTTCCAGGATGTGTGGAAAATGTGCCAACACAATAGAGCATCAAGCTAATTATGTTGCTGTCAATTATTCATTGGTGACTCAGGTTTGCAAGCTTGCAGACACATACGGTTTCCTCTTTACCCAGTGTGTCCTAAAGGCTTGCTCACAGGGACCACAGAAGAAGTTCCAAGCATCAATATTTCATAGATAATTATTACACCAAAGCCACTGACTTTAATATTCCTGGAGAGGCGCTTGTGGTGTGTTTCTGCAGCTCATTGTTGTTAGTGACACACAAGGCTGGAGGAATGTCGGATGCATTAACAAATACAGAAGGATACGGATAGTCCTCCTGCCCAACCACTCGTATGCAGACAAGTGAGCACATGTACACAAATGCACACACACATTCAGGGAAATGAATTCATAATTTACTGGTTACACTCGCATAATATTCAGTCCCTCACATTAAGGCTTGATCAGACAACTTCTTAAAATTAATTTTAAGCGTTTTTTTTTTATCCACATGCAACACATTATGGTTTAGCTTCAGGAGCTCTGCCTTGAGATTTGAATTGCAGTATTTATTCTGCAGCCAGCCGACTGCCGGGGGAAACAAACACTAATGTTAAACAAAAATATAACACAAAAATAAATTAATTCACAATTTGTAACGTAAAAAAAAAGCTGTCAAACTGTCGGTCCGGCTAGCATGGGTAGTTATTTCTTCTCTGTAACACTAATAGTCAGTCAACTGCATTACTTAATGCAGCTTTTTGAATGCAGCAAAAAAAAAAAAAGCCTAATAATTCTCAATAGAATTATAATTTTCTATGTGTATTGGCTTCTCCTGTGTGCTAAAGTAGAGAAATTTACTCAAAGGAAAGTAAGGCAGTCATAGACAGCTGGCCTCAATTCATGCATCCCAGTAGAAAACAATACAACAAAATGCAAACCGCTTTGAGAGGGCAAGCAAAATATACAAATGTCACCCTCTTGTCTGTCATGTATTGTACCCCCACCTGACACCACCATTACCCCCAGGGGGCAAAGCTGGGTATTTGGAAGTGGGCAGTGTTAGTTTAGTCCCGCCTCTGGGACTAATCACCTAATGAGGGCATTAGAGGAGTGTTAGGGTCACATCGATTTGTATTAGCGTGTATGTGCGCGTTTGTGTGTATGTGTTTGGTGCAGGTGGTATCCCTTGACATAGAGGGACCCCAGGGAGATATTGAAGGGGCCAGAGCAGGCTCGAGGGCCTAAGCTGTGCCCAGTCAAAAACTGCTTGGACGGTGATGGATACCTTGCCCCAGGGAGAATGGCCACAAGAGCACTTAACCGTAACCAGGCACAGACAAACACAGACACACACACAAATGCTCCACAGAAAGAGCAAGATCCAAGTCCCAGACACAGAGCAGACACAGCGCACAGCGAGGTGGAAATGAGATGTTTAGCTTGATGATGCGTGACATCTGTAATGCATTCTAATTCTCCCCATCGGAGCCCTAGTCTTTAAGAATGATTGATGATGTTGTTTCATCGTCTCAGTAAACACAGCTTAATAAATGAAGACCATGTCTGATCATCCTTGAATGGAAACACCACTTCAGTGATTCAAACTGAATTCACCATTGTCCTAAAACCACAATATAGTATCATGTAAATTTCACTCATTTTTCATTTCTAGGAATGCTGAATGCCCTCTTTTCTTAATGTTTGCTTTTGTGTAACATAATTTTTACAATTTTTTCATTAATTCATACCAAGGAACATTGAATTTCATTTCCTTGTGGCTATGCATGTACGTCTCTGAGCAATGTCAAAGTGTGTGTCTTTGTCGCTCTGATGTGTGTCATTGTGTATGCCTTTGTGACTGGGTTGCTTGACAGTAAAACTGCTTGTTTGACTGTTCAGTAAACGGTGCAGAGAGTAGTAATTTCACAATCATCACATCACGTTTTGCAGACAGCGTTATTACAGATGTGGTGTGGCCAACTCTGCTATTATCATTACTTAACCCCAGTGCAGTTGCCCTGAACATAAGCCTACCATTAACATTAAATCTTAATCACCCATGCAACCTGCCAGCTTACTGTCTAGGCTGGCTACAGTATCGTATTCCAATGTATTCTGCATATATTGGACAGCTACCGTGTAATTGGTTAATACATTTCAAATCAGGTAGATACTGGATGGTGTTTAGAAAAAGGAAAGCATACAGGCTGCATGGAGCAGACACACTGCATGTTTGTGTGTGCAAGTGAGTGTATCTCTGTATGAGTCCTTTGTTGAAAACATTTGCATTTTGGGTTCTCAAGCAGCTTGTGTATTGGCAGGCAGGCAGGCAGGCAGGCTTCTTAGCACAACTTCAGCTGCACTTTTGTATGCTAAATTCATCACATTCTGTTTACAACTCACCTGTGAATTTCCTCTACGGTATTGAACTGCTGTATTGCATGATGCTTTAACTATACAATATATTCTAGTATTGATGGATACAGTAGGTACTGTGCAGTGCAGTGCAGTAGCAGTGTGTGAATACTCGAAGACATGCGTTGACATACACACCAGTACAGTCAGCTACTGTAATCCTCAGGGGAGGAGGGCACTGAATACATAGCACCACAGACCTAGCAGTCAATGACATGAGAGGGTCTTGTGAGGTTTCTCCACAGGGGACCATCTTCTCTTGGGACCCAAAAGATTACAGTTGGGGTGTATCAGCTAGGGTAGAACTGTTTTTTCTCCATAGGCTGTGTTTGGGATAAGTAGAGGTTTTGGCCATCAGATGATTATCAAGTCAGCTTTGCACAGAAAAACCACTCTGGCCATGAGGAGGATCTGTTCTGGCTTGAATTTATGTAGAATGGTAACATGCTGCTAAATATAATATATTAGTACATACTTGTTAATAACAGGTAGCATAATAAATATATAATGTATAACAAACGTCTTTACCACCTTTCATCTTGTATTACTTATTGTGCTGAAAAATGTATCAGCTTACAGCAGTATTTTTTATTTCTATGTGATCCTCTTCCTTCATCAATTTCATCTACTGTGGTTTCAATCAGATTTCCGTAATACAGCGTTGACAATGGCATGATCCACTTCTGTTGTTGTAAGCTTAAAGAAAGGGAACTGCTTAGTATGGTGCTGACAGCCTTTAAACCCACATGAAATAGCCATAAATAAACCAGTTCTACCAGCCACCATTTTGTGATTGCCTTAATAGTGGGGTCCATAGCAAATCACAGAGAGAAAGTAAGGTCTCTTATATAAAAAAGAGACAATAATAATTGATTTATTACAGGTGAAGTTCTGTGGTCCTTTGTTGTGTCTTAATCATTAGTTATCATGACAAATGACTATATTTATATTATTACAAACCTTTCTATAAGAATGTAATGTTGATTTCTTTTAATGCTCCTTTCTACTTCTTCTTTTCTCCTCTCTTCACCTGTCTTAAACCACATTATCAATAACTATTAGATGAACTCTTATTCCTCGAAATTAGTATTTACAACCAACAACTTGTGTTTCAGGTTTAGCTGCTCTCTATTCAGGGGTCACGTTCCTTAAATGGGGCTGTGACTTGACATCTCTCTTGAACAGCTGATATCCAAGTTTGGACCTACAGTATACCATCCATAGAAATATAAAATAAACATGGACCCTTGTGTTCACCTGTTTTAAGTTTGAAACAGAGGATATGTGCTGGACTATTGGTACAGTGACTTACTCGGATCTCCACTGGTTGCCTGGCAACGTCACTGCGATGTCAAGAGCCCGGGAAGTTATTTTGCTCAGCCAAGAAATAGTCCAGCTTCCCCGTAAAACCACACCTTTTTACATTTTTACACTTTGACAATTTTACATGTTTACTCCAAAACAATATCTAACATGTTAATTAATGATCCTTAGATGTGCTGGTAGGAAGAATACTTTGGACAGAGCCAGGCTATCTGTTTTCCCCTGTTTTAATTATTATGCTAAGCTAAGCCATTCATCTCCTGGCTGTAGTCTTATACATAATGAACAGACAGAGAGTGGTATTGGTTCTCATCTAACTCATACTTCCTTAAATGTCAAATTCTTCTTTAACAGCAATTCTTAATCCAGCAACCTTTTGAGTAAAATAGTCTAATTTACATCTTTAAAAAGTTGAGTGATAATTCAGTATTCAGTGCATAATATTGCTGCATGCACTATTTTACTAGTACAGCATAGCAGCTTCTGCCACAGGCCTCTGTGGCAATCATTTTGGGGTTACACAGGCATTAATCAAACAAATGTAAAAATGTGTTTGATTAGTGGAAAGTAATGAGAAGCATTTGTTGCGTTTTGTCAAAGAATTAGCGTTTCAACAGCAGTTACTATATGTTTACTTTTTATAATAAGTGGATGTACTTGCCTCCAAGGGCTACTGACAAATGATGTGAAGACACTATTAATATCCTTAGCTTAAGGCAAAGGAAACGTGTACCAAAAGAATGCTATGAAAGGAGCAGATAGTTGATGTGGTGTACAAAACTGACACTGTTTAAAAAAAATCAGCACTTGCCAGCCACGGGGACATTCTCCGCTACAAGGTTTACAGACTAACAAATTAAAGGAATAGAGAATGACAATGTGACTACACATGCTTGCCTTTAGTGTCAGTTTCTTGGCCCAAAGCCCAAAATGAAGAAACCAAGGAAAACGCATGACATGAAAGTTCAGGTTTCGTAGAACAGTGGGTAGCTTATTAAATCCTCTTTGATCCCGCTGTCTTTGATATCTGTGCTCTCATAAAGAATTCACTTTCAGTAGTAAATATAGGTAGTTCAGAGAGACATCATGACACACACCCCTCATTCCCCTACAGTCTCTTTAAATTATACAAAACAACTTGGGAAAATATGCAGGTCATATAAAAAAAAGAAAAAAATCTGCAAAAAGGAGTGGGAATATTCAGTTCCTTGATTTAGTTACATTTGGGATTTGGGGGATTTGCAGGTTATGAGGATACTGAGATTTTGTGGTAAGTTCAGAAAAAGTTCACTTGAGCGTTTGGGAATGCTTTTATTTGGACATGTTAAACCACAACCATGTTAAAAACAACCGTGTTACTCTGCACATCATTTTAAAAATCTCAGTTCCCTCATTAATTCTGCTGCTTAAAAATCATTATTTTCAGAATAGGTAGGTCAGATAGAAAGGCAAATGCTGGAAAACAACATGTTCTAAACAAATTGTTCATGGTCATCCTGCCTGTTTTTCATGTATATGAAGAAGGCATATACAATACTGTTTATACCTACCAACAATCAACAAGTCTTATTTTTAGAAATCAAAATTATTATATAGTAACTCACATTACTAACCGGTTAAAGGTTTCTTGGGTTTATCACACAAGAGGTTGAACATAGATACTGTGACAGTGATATTAAAAGTTAAAAAATATTAGTTTGTTAGTTCTATCAAATGTTAGAAACTGTACGTATGCGCTTGTGTATTTGTGTCCGTGTGTGTGCTCTTGTGTGTCTGAGTTGACAAATGTGGCTGGTTTAGCTGGGATGAAAAGCCCTCTGCCCGTGACCCCTTACCCCAGTTGCCATGGCATCTCTCTGATTTGTAATTGTCCCAGTTTTCTGGGGTGAAAATAATGACCAGCATCTATCAGAGGGCTGCCATCCCATCCTGTCCTGTCCCAGGCTATACCCTGACCTGGCAATGCCACCCCGCTGAGCCCACCTTGCCCGGAGGCCAGGCCTGTTTGTTTGCCTTGCCCAAAGTATGACACTGTGCCGCGGAGACGGAAAGGTCATGGCTGCCCCTGACCTGACCTCTCACCCCTCCTTCTGCTTAATGCCATGGCACTGGGGGTGTGATGACTGGATAACACACATTTATTCACAGTTAGATAAATGAGCATGCACACACGTATTTCTGCACATAGATACACATGCACCGAACCGCATTAACTCACACAGTGGAGCAACCTTTAAGATGTGATCTTTTTCTCAGTTTCTTGCTCTGCTACAGTTTCCAACTGTTTGATGGATATAGGTGTTGTAGTCGACATTTGTTAGTTTTTGTCTGGAAAGCCAACAACAAACAAGGTTTCCACAACAAAGAGATAAGTCTTTCAAAGCGATAACTCTACTTGATGTCTAAGTGAAAGTTTACTTAATTGGAGCTGTAATCTGCCATGTTAGTGGAGCCAGAAAGATTCAGCCCCCGCATCCTCATTAAAAAAGTACAAACCTACTTTTGAACAGTAAGTTGGAGGATTGATTAGGAAGCTAACGCCTGTTGTGATATCCATTTTTTTCATTGTTCTCTGCTGGCTCAATACGGCAGGCATTTTCATGGCGCATTCCAATTACCTTGGTGCAGATCAAGAAAGGTGCCAGATTAACTAGAGAAACCTTGCTAACACAAAGAGAATTCCTAACTTAACAAGATGTCATTTCTCATTGATAAGCCCTGTCAGAATTTCCGTGGCTTCCCTTTCTGAATAATTAGGGGGTTTGGATTTGAATACATATACAGAGACTTCAGGAATCGTTAGATACAGTATGCAATGCTCTGTTTAATATTTCACAAATTTCCTTTTTCAGTCAAAGCCATGAATATTTGTAATGGGTTCTTTCAACTTCCTTTTTCAAGCTATTGCTCAAAAACATGTGAAGTAGAGAAAGTTTAAGTATGTCCAGATTTGATATAATGTATAGTATGTTGCAACTGGTAGAAGTCTTCTTGACATGGAAATTAATAATTAAGCTTAGTTCATATGTTGCTATGCAGTTATGTAAATGACGTGTCGACCCTCTTCTTTTCATGGGGGTTTTCAATGTTTATGTTGCCCAACAGTTAAGATTGTGTTTCACCAACCACTTGGTTTCCTCTCTGATCCAGATTTATGGTTGTCCCTGCTTTAATAATCATCGTACAGTATTTATTGTTAACTGTGGCCACTAGTCACTGTTAGCTGAGTTTAGACCTCTAATGGGCATCAAGAGCCTACAGAGGCAAAGATCCAGTTTATTGGAACCATTCATGTCATTCACCATAGAACTGTTTGCACAGAAGATTTGGCCTCTCACAGTTCCTCACTAGTGTACATTTTCTACGAGGGTCTCATTTTTGTGGAGCTCTGGGGGCATTTTAAGTGTCATCATTTAGGCTTCAGCAGCCTTAGTCGAAATGAGGAGGGCCCTTATGATAATGACCATCACCCTTCCCTGTATGCTAAATGACATTACATCTTTTCCCCTCAATTTGAGATTCAAAATAGATTAGTTACCCCCGAATAATGTCTGTTAGTAATGGAAACTCTTCAGAGGCTGCGCTGGAAATACACACACATAGGCCCACACACACATACATCATGTTATTATCACACTCCAGGGGAAGTCTTATTAATCTTCAGAGTTTTTTTTGCCCTTCTTCCTCATTTGGAGGCAGCTCATGAACAATTCAGCTTCTGCCTGCTAATGGTGTTTCACAAGGCTCTGTGGGATATCTTTTATACATCAATAAGGGCAATTATCAGCTTAACTGAGAAAGCAGTGTCGCCAGCTCAGCCATGCCCTTCTCTTCTGTGCTCTACACCAGTGTACTGTCTTGACATGCTTAAGGAAAGCAATGCACCCGAACTGCCAGAATTAAGGGGTTTGCTTACTGCTGGTCCTACCCATTAAAAGCAAAGGAGAATAAATATCTTAGTTAGGTACTTACTTACAGGTTAAAAAGTGTGACAAATGGCAGCAAATTGAATTTAACAACTTCGAGATGACATACATGACAGACCACCAGCAAATATATTGTCGGTTTTATGTTAGATATAACTGTAAAGTACTTTTGAAGCTGTTTATTAGTCTTTAGTAAATTTGATATTTAATCATTTGTTCTTGGTTTTTATAAATTAATTATTTTAATCTTTCAATTATATTCTGTTGCTACCCTCCTAAATATCAAGTTAAAGCACTTGGCACAAGAGGGCACTACAGCCACGCATACCCCCTGGGGATGCCACCCCACCCTAACCCAACCCAACTGTCCTGCCTCCATGCTGTTCCATTGTTCGGAAGGGATTGGCGGGGGAGGAGGGGGGGGCAGCCGTGCACAGCTGGCAGCATTAGCGGCTTAACCCTTGATGCTAATGCTAATATAGGATTGGGCATGGAGCTGACAATGTGAGCCATATGACCCATTGGCGGAGGAGTTGAGAGGGGTGAGGGGTTGCTGGTGGTGAGCTCCAGCTCCAAGTCCATGCATGGATTAGTGGGCAACATGGCAGAGTTAGTCCACTGGAGAATGCCACCACTTGGGTTCAGCTCTTACTGCGCTAATTAGATGAAGTCTGGGAGATTTCGTGTGTTTGGGATTCAAGACTGTTAACATAGTCAAACTCAATGTTGTTGGATTGGTCAGTGTTATTTTCATATATATCCATCAAGTGATTGAGTTCAGAATTCCTGACATTGTATTTTCCTTTGAAAGAACACATCCACTTTCTTCCACTCTTTACTTAGTCCCTCCAAATCAAGCCTGTGCTAAATAATCCTCGAGCCTCATTTCTTTTAAAGCAGCATATCCCAGTCAATTTGAATCAGTGCCCTCTGGCCTCTCGCATGCTCCAACTCTCATATCTCTGCCACCATCTCTCCTGGTGCCAACCATTGCTTTACCCCTCTGTTCTGTTGTTCAGTCCCCTCATTGGCTGCCCAACTGTCCTCATCTGGTGAGACACCAACAGCTGGCCAGACAAACCTGTATAGTGGCTACGGAGCTCAGTTGCCCTCAGAGGCCCACAAACCTTTGTGCTCAGTTCCCACAGCAGCTCCAACCTCTGTTTATGAACAAGAGGGATCAGACCAGGGCTTATATTTATAACCACACCACCATGACCGCCGCCGCACCATCACAGTAATCACCACTGTGCATTGAGCCTGAGTGGAGCAGACACTTGGCCCGCTCCAGATGGGCACCGGCCAGCTTGGCCCCTCAGCCCGGCAGCTCTGAACTGAAATCATAGATGGGGTTTGCCCCTGCCAGCTCTGAACTGGCAAACCAGTTGTTGTGATCTAGGGGAGGAAAAAAATAGGGGAACATGATGATAATGTTTCAGCTTAATCATTTGAAAGGTCAGTTTTGCTTTGTTCCCTGTTGTGCTTTGTACGGTGATTTGTGAGTGCAAGGTCTCAAATTGCTGGACTAATGTTCTCATCGAGAGTGTCTGTGTCATACATTTTGGCAGACTGTATGATTTTGTTTTAGACTGATGAATTTAAACGACTGCCAGGAATGCTATTTATATTTCCAAACCAGAAAGATTAAAAGGCTTAGTGCTAGTCAGCTGTTTTTATTTTTATCTCTTTCTATGTAGAACTACTGATCTCTTCCTTTGTCAGCTAATTCTGGTTTTCTTTCCCTTTCCAAAATCTCTTTATCCAAAGCCTTACTTGAGTCAAACAATTTGTCCCCAGACATGAGTATTTTACAAGGTCTTGGAAGAACATTTCTTTTTTTCATTTAAACAGATTTCTTTTCCTGTCTTGACCCCTGGAAAGATGTAGTTGCGGTGGCTAGAAGTGGGGGGGGAAAGTGAGGACCAGCCTCACCACACGGCCCACCACAACAACCTGACAATGCTACATTTCCTCACAGTTAGTGATCTAGTAGACTCATCTTGCCAAGGCACATCAGCAAACACATCCTTTAAACCATCTCTCTGCATGTCGAGGTCAGCTTCAGTGGTCCCGAGGTGCAGGAAAGTACACTCCACTGTGCCAGTTTAAACTTAGCCCACACTGACATGCCCATTTGTGGTTTTAGGTTGCGTTTCAATGGTTTTCTGCAGATGCCTTAAAAAACGCCCATGGGGAGAATTAGCGGGAGCTTTGGCAGTACAGTGGAGCCACAAGTAGGTGAAAGGCAAACAGAGCTCGTGGATTGGCCATGTCAGTCAAATGGTTGTAGAGCACTAGCCATTAGCTCATTAGCAGACCCCAGCTCTGTAGTAGGCTACATGATACATGCTTTGGCTGATGTGCATAAATGGTGAGATGATAGCTATTTTGCTGTCCAAACCAAGGGAATGACAAATAGTGGCTCGCTGTAAAAGTAATGGAAATTGTTTCAGCGCTTCTAGACTAGCAGAGTTCATAATGATGTCATTTTATGGGCTCATTGTTTCAATTATACATGGGTTTTAAAGTCAACAGTGATCTCAACTATAGTAGCAATTCTTAACCTTCTATTTTCTTAGAATTGGCATTTGTTCTCTTGAACTAGAGTGCAGAAACATTTCAAAGTGCAGATACAAAGCCTGAAAACCAAACCTGCTAAGGATTAGATTGAAGGATTCAGCATAAGGAGTAAATCCCCTGGGATTGACTGGCAGCAGCCACACTGTATTGCTGACTTTTTGGGTCTTTGTAGACTCAGTGCACATTGACCATTGTCCATCTGACAGGTGGTGCCAACGCTGCTTTGAGGAATAGTCAAAGAGAATACAATTTGTCTATTGTAATTTTTTTATTGTGGATCTCATTAAACATTTTCTTTCTGAAAGGTACAGTATCTGTATAAGTAGGTCTTTTGACAGGAAGTAAGGTATTAGTTTCTAAATTCAATTGAACGTACCTTATAACTTAATTTGTTAAAATAAATTAAAGTTTTAGCAAAGGTCCCTTATGTGTTTTGTTTTTGGAGAGCCAATCTTCAGCGAAAGTTCACTTGATGACGGTGGGCCTGCCCCCTTTATAGTGAACTTATACGTTAATCAATGAGAAGAGTCTTAGTCGATGCATTTTCATTAGTCGGTTCATTAGACAGTCGCAGAAAAAACAAAAACTATGTAAAACCTGTTTGGGAGCTGCATCTTGTCACCAAGACGAAAGTATCAGGGGATTGTTGCAACGCGGACCTTTACTCTTGTAACACAGGGAGTCACTTACCGGTGCACTGCTGCTTATGCTAACTGTACTGGCTGCTGCCAATACCTACTTAGCGGTCCTGATAGCTGACTCTGCCCAGCCTGGGAGCTTGAAGGACAGGGGGAGTTTAGCAGCAAGTAGGGAAGGTCAGCAGCAAGGCAAGTGGTGGCAGAGCTAACAAAATGTATGTGAGTATATGCAAGCACGTGTTTGCAAACAATCCTCTCTGCCTGTAGATTTGAATGTGCCTCATCACTCTCTGTCTGGGAATGACAAAGGCATGTACATAAATGCATTCCAAGGCCCAGTTGTCTTGTCATCTGTCTAGTGCGTGTGAGTGTGTGTGTGTGTGTGTGTGTGTGTGTGTGTGTGTACAAGGTTTGCAAACCTTGTAGTGTCAGCTCCTGGATGGGTGTGTGTGTGTGTGTGTGTGTGTGTGTGTGTGTGTGTGTGTGTGTGTGTGTGTGTGTGTGGTTGAGTGTGGTTGAGTGGAAGAGAATGAGATCAGGTTACGCTAGGGATAATCCTCCCAAAGCCGTTTTGTTCAGGCCTAAATCACTGGATATTACCCTACACATAAGTGATTTTAATTGGTTGTCTCATATAACACACACTCCCGCCTAACGCTAATGCCGCTCTGTAATTGGCCAAAGGCTGCCTCGGCCTGTTAAGTTCATGGGACAATAATGGTTTAGGTGGCAAAGTTACTGGATATTGGAAGTGATCAAAGGATCAGACTCTTAACAATCTCACATTCATTGTCTGGCTTTGGTGCTGTTTTGGGCCTCGCAGGCTGAGGGTGTGTACTGTGTGTGTGCGCACATGATGTAGATTGAATGTTTTTACAGAGCATGCATGGTGTGAATGTAAGCCTGTTTGTGAAGCGCTTGTGTCCGTTGTTTAATTCACTGCTGCTCTGCCTGGTCTGGAGACAGCACATATTGTCCTCTTGCCTCCCACCTCCCCCTAATTGAAGACTTGGCTCTCCAGATGACTCCAGATCTCTCAGTTACCATAGTGATCATGGTGGCTTTGATAACTACGGATGGCTGTAATGCTGCCTCCTGCAGACTCCATTGACCACAGTTTGGCCGGCCATCTGGGGTTCTAGCTGACTAGCTAGAGGGACTTTGGTGCATGCTGGTTGACCGCTGGCATGTTCAACCTGCCACTTGGCTTGTCTATTACCATCTTTCATGAGGGGGATTCCGACACAGTCTCATATAATTTCGCAATTTCAAGGACAAACTCTGAAACATGTTATAGACACAGATAATGTGAAGATTACATGCCATTATCATGAAATGATTATGATAAAATAATCCAAATGTTTACCAATGTTGGCTGCACAGACCAGCACAAAGTCTGCATGTCCTCCCATCATCTGAGGAAGCTAAAAGAGAGCAGGTTGACTTTATTTTTGATAGAAATGTGGCTGAAATGTCCCCACAACGACTGCAACTGCTTCCTTAAAAGAGGACCAGCTCAACAATGGATTGATACTGGCAGTCCGTGACCCGACTTCACACTTGGAAGGTGTATGTTTTTTCCCTGTTTTATGCTGTTTTACTGTTTATTGTGTATGTTCATCTGTTGGACTTGGCGTTAGCATGCTACATGGCTAATGAGGCTAGCATTATACTCACACAGGCTGGGCCGATGTCAGACTTTATATTGTGATATTGAGTGACAGTCAGACGCGTTTTGTGTAACTTTCTACTGAACCTTAGCTCAGCTAGCGTTAGATTTGCTTTATACTGAAGCCAGTTCTGCTCTGCTCCTGTGTGTGTGTGTGTGTGTGTGTGTGTGTGTGTGTGGCTGCTGTATTCATATATCATATTATATTATAAACAACACATCGGCTCACTTTGAAAATTTCTTCGTCAATAATTAATTGAATAAATGACCTGTTTATTATAGCACTGTGTGTAGCTGTTGCCATTAACTACACATTTGAAGTTGGTAACCTCTAACCTGCATACAGAACAACACATCATTACCGTTGGCTGCTACAAGGGACCCACCAGAGACACTGCTTTTTTTAAATTGTATAAATTATGACTACCTGGACCCATCAGAGGAGGAAGTTATTCCTTATCCTGCCTCAGTCAAGAGACAGCCTGAAGACCGTGTAGTGTCCAGCAGGATGAGGAAAGTCTGGCTATCCACAGGAGGACGCATCAGGATGAGCACCGACCGCAGTGCTCCATTACCTCAATGGAGGACATGATCTGGACAGTTTACATTAGTTATGGCTTTGCTACTTTGTTTGCATCATACACACAGTTTATATTTCCATGTCACTGGAATAGAAATGAAACATCAATAAAGTGTTTTATTTTTAGGGAGAGTTTTGGTACATTTTAAATTTAGTAGTAAGTGTGGTTTTATAAAAATATATATTTCACAGAGGTTTTATGAAAAACTAGATTTTATGCATGTAGAAGGTTGTAAAGCCTGGTCTGTGTAACATATGAATGAATTATGATGTTGACAGATAATATAAATTCTACAATATTCAATGTATATGCAATATTATATACATATTCTTTCGAAAGGAGTTCAAACATATAATCTTCGTCTTTGACAAAAAATCTGAAGTATAAATTTGGCAATAATTGACAAATAAAAATGTTCGAAAAGTTAAAAGATCAGACTTAACCATGAAATATGGACACAGAACAGTCCACAGTCGGTTACTGAGCAGTTACTAAATTAGCAAGTTACTTTATTATATAATTAATTCCTTTAGTTACGTTGACATCTTGTACATGATAAAGTATTCTTTTATAAAGTAGTATTTTTACTTTACTGGGCTGTGTAGCACTTCTCACAAATGTACCAGTAATGTAAGAGAAAAGGAGAGAGAAGCTGCTGGACGAGGAAATGTTGGACTGACTTTTATTCATTGGCGAGAGCTTTGTGGAATAGTAAGTATTATTTGCTGTCTTGTGTTGATGTTTAGTGGTGTTAGAAAAGTTGTCTACTCATTTTTGATCATAAGTAATGTAATCATAACAAATACACATGAACAGCCGTTACTATTTCAATCGTAAAAATAAGGTTACAATTTATCAACACCATCTCAGCAGCTATTATGTGCCTTATTCTGAGGCTCATGCGACTAAGGGCAAACAATGACACAAGACAGTTAATCTCTTCCCCTCTTTCCACTGCTCTACCTTTTGCCCTCAAAACAAACCCTCTTTCTATTGGCATCCGTTACAGACAAGGCTAAAAGCATCTATTTCTTTCTAATCCCCTTTAAGAGTGCTGCACAATTTATTTTTGAGAGGCCATTTGTCCCAGACAGTATGCACTAACAGGCCAGACTCTGTTGCTCACTTGCTCCGCCACCCATATACCCACCCACCCACTTACTCACAAACCTCCACTGCCATCGCACAGGTGCATGTGTGCATGCCCTGACCTTGGGAGCAATGCAGAGCTTGTCTTTATGAGGCCTTGAGACATGGCATTTGTGGCATTTAACCCCCTCATCACTCTGTGACCCCCGTCCACCCCCTCCCTCTGCTTTGTACTGTCATTCTCTTTCCACCCTCCTTCCTCTCTGCCCCTCTCTCTCGCATTCTACCCTTCCTGCATATTCATCCTCTTCCACCTTCCTTGCTTCCTTGTTAAATCTCCTTCTGTCACTGACTTCAGCCCTTTAACCTGGCAGGTAAACAGCCACGGCCCAGGTGTGTCTGTGTATGTGTGTGTTAATGTGTGTGTGTGTGTGTGTGTGTGTGTGTGTATGTGTGTGTGTTAATGTGTGTGTATGTGTGTTTGTTGGGGATAACCAGACAGCCACAGAATGTACCCCCTCCTCCCATACACTGGGCTAGCTTGGAGAGGGTAGAGAGATCTTGACAAGGTCAGTGAGCTTTGTAGCTCGTAATTACCTAGCCTGGGTGTACAGTAGATATGTCAAAGCAGCTGGACCATGCAGGGTTCACAGAATATAGACGGAGAATAATCTGTAGGCCAAAAATGGTTCAAATGGATCTGTGGTTTAATCTTAGGCAGCAAATCAGATTATGAGTTCTGTGTGCAGTAAGTAGCAAGTCCTCCAAATTCTAACATCGCAAAGGTTTGGTTTGGTTTGGGTGCATAGATGACTTGGTTGGGGAAAGGTCATGATTTTGGTTAGAATATTAAGGTTTGGGGCGCCCGGTTAGCTCAGTTGGTAGAGCTGGCGACCCATGTACAAAGACTGAGTCCTTGCTGCAGCGGCCCAGGGTTCGAGTCTGACCTGCGGCCCTTTGCTGTGTGTCATCTCCTCTCTCTCTGCCCCCCTTTCCTGTCTTCCTTCGGCTGTCTCTATCAATTGAAGGCAATAAAAAGCCCCAAAAAAATACTTAAGGTTTGGGGACCTTGGTCATCATCATTAAAATAATAGCTACCTGGTTATGGTCGCCCGTGTCGAACATTTTGTTGACCCATCCCTCACTCCAACCTTCTCCTTCTGCAGACTTTATGGCTATCTAATGACCTCATTCTACTTCTTCCTTTGCTTTTTTCTCCTTTCAACAGTCAAGAGTCATAATTCCCACAGCTGCTGGAGATCTTGAATGCAAACATATCTTGTTTTGGGCATTTGCTGAAACAACTAATGCTGTCATTTTTCTTGATAGGACAGTCTCTTAGACATATGGGCCTGAAGGGTAGCACCAGTGGAGAGTACATGTCCACATGTGTCTGAAAGTGGGAAGAGTTCATCCTGTGGGGAACATGAATGTGTTCTGTCAGTGTAGTGGCAATCCTTCTATTTGATTTCTAAATTGATTGTGTGCAAGAAAAAAATTGGATCTAGTAGTGACTTGACCTGCCTCAGTGGTTCTACAGTAGACAGAAAGGTCTGTCATTGTCTGTGTCCTGTAGTAGTTGTTGAAATATCTTGCTGTGGTCCAGAGAGTTGGATAGATCAGTGGTTCATAACGGATAACAGTACAGAACAACTGATAAACTGTACAAAGATTCCCAATAGTGAACACAATAAATGATGAATTTGGAACTTTTGATCAAAGATGGGTTTTCCTAATATTTTAGGAACCTTTTTTTATATATACTTTTTATATGTGTCTGTATTATAGTTTTTTGTTGTTGTTAATTTTTAACAATCATATACACTAGGTTTCCTTTTTGACATATTTACAGTTTTCTTCTCCTTGAGGCTTGGCCATTGTTCTATTAGCTCTTGGAATGCAGGATGAGGCTGTTTAGCAGAGAGAGCCCTTACGTAATAGAGCAAACTATTAAAGCAAATGATCAAAATACTTTAGAGGATTTTTGCATAATACATATTGCAGCCATATTGGAATCTTTTCTCCCATTACAAAATCAGTACGCAATTTATCTTCTTTACCCCAAGAACACAAAGAGCTGTCAATAGAAAGTTGAAAAAAAAAAACTGCAGTCGTCATGGTTATCTCTTTATCTATGCAATACATTCTTTTCTCCTTTCTCTCTCTCCAGCTCCAGTACTTTTCTGTCCCAAGATTGTCAATTTAATCATTTATAATCATTTGATTTCATAAACTGCTGTTGCCATTATTGTAGGTCAGTCCAGTCCAAGGTACCTTCTCATTGACAATAATACAAACTGCAAAAATGAATTATGCGAAATGTATGTTTCCTTTGACTCCCTCCCTTTTCAGCTAGTAAGTTTAAGCTAGTGAACTACACTCATATATTAAAGGTGTCTTTGAAGCAGGTGTTTCTTGGGGGGAAAGTTTCAATTTAATTCATTAATTCAGAGGAGGACGTTTCTTTCTTTTATAAAAGTTCATGTCTACATAGCTGTTGCTGCTGTTGGTGGTGCTATGAGAGATCTGATTGTTGCACACACCTTCACTCACTGCTGTCCTTTGTGGATTCCCAGTAAAACAGCCCTCACTCACCTGATGATTAACAAGATTTAAGAAGGAGGAAGCCACATGGGGCCTCATTACCAACGTAAATACTTATCCCACTGTTCCATTTTTTCCCAGTTTCCCATTTTTCTGTGGCATGGAGAGAAGAGGAGACGGTAGAGAGAGGGTTAGGAAAATACACAAGACGATGTAAGAGGAGGGGAGTTTATGGTGTTTTGGGAATACAGACCCATCCTTCTCCTCCTCTTTCCACTAAGGTTAATTCCCATGATGTTGCCTTTCTCTCCTCTACAGGTTCCTCTGTGGGCCCTACTATGGCCCCCTGGCCCACTACTTCCCAGCTGGGCTCATTCTCAGGTTTTTTACAGCAGCGGCAATTACAGTCATCATCCACAGATACAACCACTAATGAGGAACTATGGAGGCAACAGAGGAGGCTGTACAGACGTGGATGAATAGTAGAGGAAGAGTGTATGAGAGAGAGAGCGATTGAGAGACCCTGAGCTAATCATAAAACCTTATTGAACCTGAGGCAAATAGTGAAGTATAATTTAATAGTTTACATGTCTTCCACAGTTTTATACCACATTTCACTGTATTTAAACTTTGCCAAGCACAAGCAGGAAAAAAAAATCATAACACAACAATCTTTTAAAACTATCTTAATGTCAAATAGATTGTTTGAATGAGGACAGAAAACCCTGCTTTACCCTGTACTTTTGCAGACTTCTGATTTTATGTCACAGTCCTGTAACTGTAACAGCATAAAAGGGAACAGCTTGAACAAGCCGACATGAAAAAGTCTACGAACAGATGGGTGAAACAATAGAACTTTAACGACATGTGATACATAGTCTCCTGACTTCTTCTGTGATTTCACAAGATGCCAGTTCTCCATTTTTCAAAGGGAATACTCAAAATGGTTATATCAGGATAAATCAAGACAAAGCTACGACATGACTCCTGTATCCAGTATGCCACTTTATAGACATAGCTGGTGTTTTGATCTCCACTTGTATGTATGTCAAAAAAAGAAAAAGATAAAAAAAATATGGGATGTGTTTCATTTTAGTGTAGCTGATAGATTCGACAGACAACCCTCATTAGACCCATCCTTTGAGTTGCAGGTCACACAGGAGTCAGAATACGTCAAATGGATGTTTCTTTTTTGGTCATCGCTCCATTGGAAAACATATATTTTTTCTAGGTTATTTTTTTATATATACACTGTCACATTTTAGGTCAACTTATACCCTAGAAATAATGTCAGCTGACAGTACAAATATCAAATGACACCTGGAACATCACATTTCTTGTTACTCTTTCTTAATGACACTCTTCACAAGGCTATAGCTCAGGCTTGTGCGTGTGGATTCATGTGACACTCCAACACAGTCGTCACTATAAGCTTCAAAGGACCGACACCCGTTGTCATGTCAGTCAAAAGAGCAGTAAAGATATACTTGCATACCACATTTAAAATGAGGTTCAGTGTGCCTTTATTCATAATACACCGGCATTCCAAATACTCAGTATCATGTCACATTTTAATAAAACAACTTGCCTCTTCCAAATATGTCGAATCTTTTTGTCACCATCTTCACCCCAATGTACTCGTTGGAAAGTGTGATAAAGCATAAGCTTGCCTGCGCTGATACCAGTGAAGCAATGCAAACATTTCATCTCTTTGGGGGGTAGAAAGGCTGCATCCTGTTTTGGCAGCTGTAAAGATAGAAGTGCCTCTTCCCCGCTCCTCTGGCACTTTGCCTTCTGGGGGAAGAAGCTAGGGGACAGGTGGGGACCGACTGGCCCATGCCAGCTGACCTGTCAGCTTTAGACCCTGTGTGTTTGAATACAAGGAGGGAGGTGGGGGGTGGGGTTTGGTTGAGGGGATGATGGGCCTTGGTAGGGTGTGCGTGCAGCGTGTGTGTGTGCGAGAGAGAAAGGGAGAGAGAAAGAGATGGAGGAACAGAGGATGACAAGAGAGGGAGACAGAACAGGATGGTACTGCTGATGGAGATGGGATGTGACAGTTCTCCCTGGGATTGTGTGATTAATTGGGATCAGGTCACCTCTTCAATGTCTGGACAGTAATGCTATGCAGTCTCATATGGCTATTTACATACAGTGGGCTCCCTGGGCTCCACACACACACACACACACACACACACGTGCTGTGGAAACAAAACACACACTCCTCTATGTGGAATACTGTCATTATTTTTAGCTCAGATACTAGTCCAAGTTGTTGTAGTAGCAGCAGTGGAGCTTGTTGGTTTCAATGTTGTATTCAGATACAACTTTTTTTCTTGTTTTTCTTTTTCATATTTTCCTTGTGCTGGAACAAATATATGTACTTGACAAGAGCTCCTACTAAGAAAGTGGTTGTCGGTGCTGAAGTTCCTGTGTTACCTTTTGCAAACTCTGTCTCAAAGCACCAGCCCCTCTTTCAGAAGAGGGGATAAGATAGCATCCCAATGGAAAGCGCAGATACTAAGAAGACACATGGCACTGAATAATTTATGGCCCAGCAAAATAGAGACAGCCACTTGAAGTCCTGAGTAAGTAGGAGATATAGACAGTGGTGACATATCAAGCCACAATAAAGACACAGGGAACAGTAGAGAAGGCAGAGGGAAAACGTTCTGTGAATTTCCTGAGTTAAGAGTTTGTTTTGGTTTCCCTGCACTAGCTGCCTCTCTGTTTGAAAGTTGTATTGCTCTGCCTTGTTTACCAAGTCCTCTTGCTGCTCGCTCTGTCACACCGGGGATAGTACCCAGGTGAGCGCTGCTACACACAAGGAAGAGAGAAGCCAGTGGCCCTTTGATTCTGGGCCGCTGGTTTCCTCAGATTAGCTATTCTCTCTATACTCTGACGAATCCACTGGCAGAGCAGCCAGTGTAACGGAGGGAGACACTTCCATCCCAATTGGGTGGCAGAGGCATGGTGGCTTGCTGACTGGCTGGCTGGCTGGCTGGCTGACGGGCTGCCAGGTTGGGTGCTGGGCTGCTTGCAGGCTAGGTGGGTACGACATTTAAGACTTGGCCCCTCTTGGGCACAGAGACAGACACCCCAGACGGCCGGTGGAGCTTCCAGGCCCCTCCAGTCTCTCCCCATTACACCTCAGCAGCACTGATGATGGCAGGTCGCGGCGGAGAAGCTGTCCTCATGCCGCCCGTCACATCCCTGCCACTTTCATCTCCTTGCTCACTTCAAAAGTGACATCTGTCATCGCTAAGAAGCTCGGAAGCGCCGTGTTCCTGCGATGTGCTGCTTTGATGGTGATTTGGCCCCAGGCATTTGTCATACATAACTTAGGTGAAGAACAATGTGATATCAGACTTAGATTTTAAAGGAGAAAAAGAGTCTAAGTAGACTACAGGCGGGTAAAAT
Organism: Dicentrarchus labrax; assembly: GCF_905237075.1. Lineage (NCBI taxonomy): Eukaryota > Metazoa > Chordata > Actinopteri > Moronidae > Dicentrarchus > Dicentrarchus labrax. Next base: position 25,619,587 of record NW_026136719.1, read on the forward strand.
CAAAATCGCTCTAACCACTGGAGGGAGCGAATCAAAGTGTAGCATGCGCTGGTAGAAGTATCGTTCATTGCTCGTATCACAGTCTTGTCAGTTTTCTTCTTGTTCGCCTCGTTACTGTGTCCCCATCTGCGGAATGAAGTAGCTTTCAATAGCAACCGATCAGTCTGGTGGTAACTATGTGCCGTTTGGAGAACTTTCTGATTGTTTGCTTTTGCTCTGCACCCACAACATACTTGTTATATATTATCAACAACAACCCAGCTTGTCAACAGGGTTCATGAGGTGCAGGCCGCAAGTTTGGTGTGACGTGTATTTGTCTGGGTTAAGTAAGTGTGTGCTGGATACTTGTGAAATGTGGATTGTAAGTGTGTGTTTGTGTGTGAGACGGAAAGGGTGTGTTGTCTAGCTCTTTGCAAGGTTCACTGTGTTTGGTTGATGTTTGCGAGTAGCTCTGAGAATGTGTGTGTGGTTAGCTGTGTGTTCAGCTGTGTGGCTGTGTGTGTAAGTGTGCCACATGAAGAGCGTTGTGTGTGTGTGTGTACACGTGGCTATTTGTAAAACTGAGATATGATGACCCTGACAACGCTTTTCACCAGAGCTGTCAAAAACATGTCTCTCTTATTGACCTTGTTTTGGCGTCAGTGATACTTGAACCCGCCATCTTTAGCAATGTCCAAATCAACTTCTGTAATCTTCATATCTGCCAATGTAACCTTTAGACCCAACTTCTCTCACTGTCTTCCTCAACCTCAGGTTCTCATTGTCTTTCACTTGTTTTTTGTCTCAGTTTGTCTCTTGCTGTCTTTCTCTCCCTCCTCCCTTCTTCCTCTTTCTGGGGTTAACCCAGAGTTCAGCCATCCCTCTTTCTCACCTCTCTGTGACTGACAGGCCTGTCTTCCAGATGGCTGCCAGATTGCCAAGCTCCTTGTCAGTTCATATTAAGCTTTGTTTGATTAATGCATAATTTAAGGGCCCGTTAAGTTCTCCACCAATATATGTGTATCTAATTAGTGCTGTTAGGCTATGTGACATCACCGCCTAACAATTTATTGTGTTTTTTTCTCCTTTTTTTTTTTTTCTTCATTGCAGTTTCTTCTCCTTATAGCCTCAGCTAGAGTAAAAACCCAGGCACTCCACCTTTCTCATCTCTTGCTAGTCTGTTAATGTAAACTGTCAGTGGAACTGACGTGGAACAGGATGATTAAACTTGTTTACCTCTCACTTTCGGATACACACATACATATTTGGAGGAGACTAAACATTTTGTGCACATGTGTTTGTGTGTGTATGTGTTTATGTGTTGCTGCATGTGAGTGTGTGCCAAGCCACAAGTCATTTGAACAAAACAAGGGTCAGACGTGGAGCTTACTAACACAGTTCCAATTGAGTTGGTTTAACTGACTGAGCCTTTTGGGTTTGGCTACTATTAATAAAGCTCAACAAACGGATAGAATGTTGTGCAATTTTTTTTGTCAACCAAAATAGAGCTAGTATTTTGTCTGCAACAGGTGGATGTTGTATACGTATAAGTCTAGCAAGAACCCAATGAGTCTTGCCCAGAAGTAGCTGTGTTTCTAAATGACTGCCCCTTCCTCTACACACACATAAATAGGTTATGGTATGAACACTTTGGCATGATCATAAATGAGAATGACATATAGACCTGTAATTAAGATTCTCTCATAATATGGTAATGTAACGCCAATAGGAATCGCAATAATAATAATAATAATAATAATAATAATAAAAAATAAAATAATAAAAAATCATAAAGTTAAAACATAGAACATAAAGCCTATCAAACGTCTTGCATAAGAATTAATTATTATTATTATGGACCAATAATTTATTGGCTATAATTTAATTATAAGGATAATTTATAATAATATAAATGTATGGGATTTTGTCAGCCCTGATAACTATTGTGCATTCCTAGTTATCAATATGTTTTAACGTTAAGTACTCAATTTGGCTTTTACAGAAAACAACAGTATCCTGTGGTTCTTAAACCCCTGGTACCTGAGTAGCCTGTGCACATTGAGCACAGATTGGATTATACTTGAACTCCTGCAACTTAATAAAGTAAAGTCCTCAGCATTTGTTTGACTGTGAGTGTGTTTGTATATCCCTTAGGCTTTCCTGTGTTGGAGTTTTGGAGTTTTGTGCTGTAGGCCTATGTGGTGTGTATGATTGATGCTCCTCTGCCTCACACCCACCATTATGTTTATTATTCATCCCAATGCAGTCACTTTAGGGGAAACAGAAGTTAGAGACACAGGGCTGACACCATCAGCATGGAACACACAGAACACTCATACACATCAGAGAGATACTTCTGTCCATCTTTCTTTTTGCCTGTTGGCCCATCTGTTCATCAAGCTTTCTATCTATTTATACCCATATTAAAATATGGGTATAAATGAGCAACGCTTGCTTCTACACCTGCAATTAAAGCTGAGTGGTCCTACAACTTGAAACTGCTAATTATGCAGAAATATCCATTTATAGAGAGTGCGTTGGTAGAGTCCTTTCAGGTTTTCAAGCAAAGTGATGGTGAAAGGACCAAAACTAGACCAACCTAGACACAATGCCCCTGGGCTGACAACACACTGGTATCTGGTGAGAGTAGAACAGCCTGCAGGTACTAAGGGGGAATAAAACACTACCTGAACCATCACTCACACAAACACACACATTCACATTAAATGTTCTTTTCTTTCTGCCAAGCTCTCTTAATACAAACACTTTAGACTTACCTTACTGTCTTCTTTCACTTACGTTTCAGGACAATGTCAGTTATTGCAGGACATCTATAGTAGTGACAACGTTTTGTATGATTGCATGTACAATCCAACAACAACGTCTCCTAGTAGTCGAGTAAACTGTTAGTCGATGAGAAGAGTCTTAGTGGACACACATTTCAGTAGTCTGATAATTGCAGAAAAGCAGCGTTTAACGGGAGCTGCGCCTTGTCACCGGGACGATTGTTGCAACATGGACCTTTTCTCTTGTTACAAAGCACTGCTGCATGTGCTAACTGCCACTAGCTAGTTAGCAGACCTATCTGGCCGCTGTACCCGGACTGCAAGTACGGAGCTGTGCTCAACAGCCTCCAAGTGACCATGACACCGGGACCGAATACAGCCTCTGACACCATCGGAGGCTTTGTGTTTTACAGCAGCTCCGACCAGAAATAGACACACCGCCGTTCAGGCGAAGGAGGCAGAGGAGCAAAGGTGTGAAGGGAGAGGAGGGAGTTTGTAGCAAGTTGATTAGTAAGGAACGTTATACGTCATCCATCGTATCCATAAGTCTGCGAGTATTTGTTTTTGTGAAGTTGGAATCTATTTATTCCTTGTTTTGAACAACAAGACTTGTGTGTTGTTATATTGTGCTGAAATAAATGAACTAAATGTTCAGTCTCCTTGCAGGTTATTCTGACACATTCAGATTCATTACTAATTCTTCCCTAATCACTTAACATGCAGCTTTGAAATATAACTAATGACTAGGAAATAATAATAATAATAATAATAATAATAATAATAATTGCAATAAACACAGTAATAATAATACTACTAATATCCATACATGCCAGTATTATTGGATGAGTTCAAAGGCCTCCTCTAGTGCCTCAGTAATAACGAAGAAAAAAAAGACCTCCCTTTCTACAGTAAATGGCCTAATTTTTACCAAGGGATTTTTCAAAAGACTGCTCTAAGGTCATTTTTAGTGCGTGTTTAATAGGAGTTGAAATAAACTGAAATCTTTACTGGCGCAGCAGTGCTCAGTCCATAAAAATTACTGACTTGACCAGTGCAGATGGGATTAAATTTACAATGCTAAAATTACATACACCTCCTTGTCTAAAACCTATCCTATATATATAATCATATGACAGACATTTAATACCACATCAGTTTTCCGCAGCTGAAAAATAAACACAGTTGCGTTACATGTGGTAGCTGAATGTAAATGTCACATTCCTAAGTACTAGCTCATCAAGTTCAGCGCTAGTACAGAGGCGAGATGGGGGCCCACTTCAAACAGAGCTTGCCGAGTGCTGATGAAAGCGTCGCCTCAATGGCACAAGCTGGAACTTTCATTTGTTTAGCAAGAACGCTGACAGATCTATCAGTCATAAATGTCCTGGAGAGAGTGATGGAGAAAGGAGGAGTAGAGAAGAAATGAGGGAATAACAGAAAGAGGAGGGGGTGAGACATTTATTGTTTGGTGTGTGTGGGTGTGTGTACTTATTTCCTCTTCATTAAAGGAAGAGTCAGGATTCACGCATCCACTTGTCAGTGCCGGAATCTGTCAGTGTATCCCCGGTAGCTGTCATTGAGATGTGGCCTTAAGAATGAGTCGCCCCCCCCCCCACCATCATTCATCACAATTGTCATTTGTACACATATATGTGAGAAATCCCATACACACACGTGCCCTGTCTTTTTCCAACCGCCACACACCCATGCGAACTGCACAGAGTGCTGCGGTTTCGATCGTACACCGCATGCATAAACCATCGCTCGTCTTGGGAGCAACATGTTAATCAATGATAGAAACACGAAAACATTATTTTGCGCTAATCATCAACACTGTGTTTGATCTATCCAGAGCTTTAATCTTGTCTTATGTGGACAGAACCGTGCCTGTTGAGCATGAGGAGCATTGTTGTAGGTGCATCACAGCACTCTTAGCTGTGGACAAGTTTACACTGATTGTTTCATGTATCTAGGCCTGGGCTCCTGACGCCTGCAATGCTTTTGAACCTGGCCTTTTGTGTCCTCCAACAGAGCTTTTGTTCTAGATGAAACAGACTATGTATGGTCAGCACTGAGCTGTGTCAGCTCCACGCACACACACACACACACACACACACACACACACACACACACACACACACACACCTACACGCACGCACAACCATTGTAGGCAAGTTGGCATGTAGACCCATACTTGTGTACAGCAACATGTAAACCCATGCTTACACATATTTATGCTGTGTGTGTGTGTGTGTGTGTGTGTGTGTGTGTGTGTGTGTGTGTGTGTGTGTGTGTGGTGGTGGACAGGGGCATCTGTTTTTTCTCAGCAGTACGACATCCTACAAGAGCAATCTCAATTACAAGAGAGACTTCAGAATTAAAGTTTCATCTTACTGTAATACCATGGCCTCTTCCAGGCACATCAGAGCACTGCTGTTTTCTTTTTTTTAACAACACCACCATGTTTGCGCTCTCTGAGGGATTAAGTTTACTTTTATTTAAAAAGAAATTTAAAGCAGGGAGGAACTTGCTGAATATAATGCAGTTGTCCATACAAACAACCAGCAACTCAGATCCTCCGTTTGCAGTGATAGACAAAGAAAGCTACATTGCATTTTACATTTCAGGTATTTTACAGAGTCTCTCGTTCAGAGTAACTTCAAATGAGTGCATCAGCAGACTGTGTTTTAATTTATTTACGCAAAATTATAGGAAAGTGTGTTAGGGTGGAAGCTACATCACTAAGGCAAGATTGCGAACAAAGTAAAAGCCTGAGACAAAATGATTAGTTTTTCTTTAAAGGAAAATAGGACATAAAATATGTCAGTTATATCCTCACATATCCTACATGTCATATAAAATATGACATTGGGATGATTTTAGTATTGAGGAAATAAGTCATGTCAGAGTAGTTTAAGAGAAACCTGACAATGTTCTTTGTTTGTGAAACTAACATGCCTGTGCAGGCTTATTTTTAAGAAACACACACTAACACACACACACACACACGCACACGCACACACACAAACATGCATGCAGAGTTTTCCCTTCTTATTATTTCTGAATAAATGTATGCTCCTTTAATTCTGGTGAGCTTATTAGTCTAAAATGTTCCAAATATTTTTTTTTTCTTTCTGCAGTGTCGCTGCAACATTTAATTTATCTGTTTTAATATTCTGAGTTAGGAATCATGGAAGCAGAATCACAACGGAAACATTACACACAGTTACAAAATAAGCATGCTCGTTGCCCTAAAAATCTGTCTCTTAAAAGCTGCATGTGTGACAGTGACAATGCAGGCCTTTGGTTGTTTTGTTTTTTGATGTGGCAGAATCTTGGTCGTGCTTGTTCTGATCGTAATCTAACAAAACCTAATACCAGAAGCCTTTGTGCTAAGATGTGTTTGAAATAAAGGGGGACAGCAAGATTTTTTTTACTCAATATTAGGGGCGGTGCATAAAAAAGTAAATGAGCATCCTGATATCGGGGTCTCTTAATTTTTCAGCAGACGTGATGAAGTGAGCTTCGACTGATGTTTCCTGAAAGTGGCAACATGTGTCCCTCTTACCCGGATGGTGCATTCCTCTCGTCTACAGATGTGTCGCTTGATGTACCCATCGAATGGCACACTGCCACTTAATAAAATATCACTCTTGCTTTGACAGGGAGGCCTTAATTGAGTCCCTTGTCAGTTTTATCAAACTGTGTGTTATCATCGTTTGAAACTTTTTCCTCTTTCCCCCTCAGTCTCTCTCTCTTGCTCTTATGGAATATGCTAGCAGTTGAATCCTCTGTAAGCAAGAGAGAAAGTGGAAAGGGGGGTTGAGAAAAAGTGAAAGAAAACAACAGAGAAATAAAGAACAAGAGTAAAAGTGAGAGAAAGCCGGAAAGAGAGAGAGAGAGAGAGGAGGAGAAATAGCCAAAAGAGATGGTGCGGAGAAAGAGCCTTCAGAGGCTATCTTGTCATTGGATTCATAATTCAGGTTCATGATTTTAATTTCCCTCTGTTCTTATCAAAGGCCGGTGGAGCAGCAGGGGGAAGGCTGGTAGATAGCTGGATAACTGCATATGAGATGAGATGCAGCGCTCTGTCACAATGCCTGGACGACATAATAGGGATGGAAATGTGCCGAGAAGAACAGAGTATCCACTCACTCACAGTGACTTCCTCTTTCAACCACCAAAAACCCACAATCATGCGTTGTTTACAAAAACCTTTTTTAACATCATCTCCTTTTTTCTCTGAAGCTATAAGCAATCTCTCATCCCCCCAAAGCCTATTCAGTCACACGCAGAGAGAAAGACAATATGCTTGTGTAAAGCCCCATGAAAATACTGCAGATGAATAATGAATTTCGACTGTGTTTGGATGAAGCCTTTTGATTTGATAATATTCTCTGGTACGTCTATAATAAAAATGCTGTTCTATCAAAGTGTATGTGTTTACTGCAATGTAGGGACATTGTCACAAACTAATACAGCCACAGGGCCAATGTTTAAGGTTGGTAGGCAGCTTTTAGATGCATATAAGAGTTTTGTTGAGGGTCCATAGAGACTTCAAATAGGTATAGACAAAATAATATGGTCAGTGTGCGTCTACTCCGTTGTGTGTAATGCACTAACTAGAGGGCGCTGTGGCTGCCCCTACGGAGATCTATGCTCCCATTGCTCCCCTTACTTTGAAGGAACATGCAACTCTACATGCACGCATGCACGCACGCACACACGCACACATGCGTGCACACACACACACACACACACACCACTGAAGATGTTTTGATGTCAGTTTCTTTTTGTGTTTTTTCTTCCTACCTCATCTTCATATTTCCCACTCTGGTATTCCTCCCTCTCCTCCTTCTGTTTTTCTTTGTTTCTCCCTATCACTCTCATTCTCTTTCTGTCTCACTATTTCTGTCTGTCTCTCTCTCCCCCTCTCCCTTCCCCTCTATCTTTATTTCTTTGGCTTTGGCGCTTACAGGACTCAGTAGTGCCACTGTACTTCTCAGTCTGCCATTTGATCATTAATTTATCACAGTTCCAGCAGTTTGTTTGACAGGTGCAAGTGCTTTCATCTGACTAGCGCTAGGCATTGCTGAATGAACAAGGTAACCCAGACCTATATGTTGAGTAAGCAGGTGAGCTTGGAGTTGAACAAACCAATGGTTCTGTCCGCAGAATGAACAAGTGCAGCAACATGGGCCTACTTGCTAACTAAAGTGAGCTGGCTCGTAAACCAAGTCAGTTTTGCCGGCCTGCCATGCAGCATGTCGAACCTAACAGCAGAGAGGGCAATTCAGCAAGTCATGGTCCCCCGCTAACATCCCTGCCAAACTTTTAGAACCCAAATTTCTCTCGTCCAGATGCAGGCACGATGTAGAGATTTACTGCTACTGGTAGCATCAGAACATCCAGGAAAAGCCCTACTTGTCGCTCCCATGCCTAGTGAGAGCAGTCCCATGTGGGGTGTACTGTGTGTAACAGAATAGGCAGTACTGGTAAAGTGACTTGTCGTTAGGTCTAGGGGATTTAATTACCACTAAGCCTTATGAACATACCAGCTACTAACATGCCACAATATGCACTGAATGCTTGAGTATACTGTATCTTACCTGAAACAATCAGCTCAACTGGCTTTCTGTAGTCGCAGATGACCGTTATCATTTGCCGCTCATCATGGTCTTGACAAAAACAGTTACACTCTCAGTCTGATATCTGCCCTCTTACCACCTCATAATCAGTCTAGTCCCAAGATAGCCTTCTTGATGGCTGGCAAACAATAAGAATGCAAATGACGCATGGAACAGATAGGACTGGCCTTTATTGTGTCCTTTCCTATGGATCGAGTCGGCCATCACTACACCCTGTCAGCTTGAACTTGAACACCAGTTGCCCAGAGTCACATGTAGCGCTGCATTAGGGGAGAATGGTTGGATGGCAGAACTCACGTCTGGGGAGCCCAGGTCTGTGAGCCATTTGGGGGAGAGTTAGGGACCTTAGACATGAGGGTCCACCGTTAGATCTTCTTGGATTCTGTTGGGTCAGTATTCTGAGGAAGCATTGATAAAACCTACGCTACCCCTCTTATGACTGAGACTGTTCTCCGTTTACATGGCCATATTGGTAGAGCATTCTTCTCTCTGCTTTCCCACTTTTGTGTGTTTTCTTAAATCATTTAAGATTATACTCTAAAGTGTACATTTCTTTAGCACTGACTTACATCAGTTTCCAATCACGAGTGACAGCCTCACTGTTGAATATCTGGAATAAGCCTCATGTAGTTATTAATAAAGTTGGTGAATGCATGGAGAAGTAAAAATGTCATTTGAGAGTGAAGGGCTCAGCAGTCTCTCTGCAGACATTGATTTGGATGTTACACTGTCTCTTTCTACCTCAGCCTCTGTCTGATTATGTCTCTGTACTCTCTCTCTCTCTCTCTCTCTTACACTTCAGCTGCAGATCATTAAAAACAGACTCTCTCCTCTCCAATATTCAATATTTCTTCTGTTCTCTAAACTCACCACCGATTCTATTATTAAAGCATTCTTTTCCCTCAGATACTATGAATAACATTGTTTATGTATTATTTATATAAATATGGTGTGTACTAGATGCTCTGAAAGGCGTGGAAGCTTAGGGCCTCAGAGGAGACCAGTGTTGGCTCTCTCATAAGGGCCTTTCACACCTTTCTTCTTCATCCTGTCCTCCAGCACCAAAGCTGTCTGAAATCTTTTAATGCAAAGATTTATTTGCGGGTCAAGATCAAATCATATTGGCTGCGCTAATACTACAGTGTTGGACCATCATTCGAAACCCATACATTTTCTCTCCTTCTTCCTTTCTTTCCCAGTAATACTCTAGTTCTCCTGTGTTTTCTCTCTTTCCAGCCTCTTTCTTTCTTTTCCCTCCCTCTATCCCCGGATTCAAGGTCTGCTGGGGCATTTTTAAGACAGAGGCTTCCTGGACTATTTTGGTATCAAAGCTTTGAGGCAGCAAGAGGCATGCTCTCTGAAGTTGACATGTAAGGAGAGCAGGGCCTTCCTCTCTCACTGGTTTGTAGGGGGCAGGGGGTTGGGGGGGTGGGACTCTGTAGCCCTGCCAGGAATGATCTCCACTGGGGATATGAGCCTCAAATGCTTGCCTTCAAGCCCAGACCCTCCCGAACCATTGGGGAAGCTTACATTTTGGTGCCCAGTTGACTATATGTATGGATGTATGGTGTTAGGATGGGTGTAGGTACATGCATACATTTATGTGAGAGATAACAGTTGTGGTGGTGCTTTTGAGTGTTGTAACCTAATGCAATTGTTTCCCACTTTTTACATTTTTGACAGAAATAAAGCCTCAAAAAGCAACTTCATACATTGGTGGCCCCAAATGGCAGCAAGATATAACTGTTTCTTTTTTTTTTTTTTTTTTACAATCCAGAAACATGCATTGATGTTTCAGGATGTGATGGTTCAGCCAGTCCAGCTTTCTCCAGATTTGTGCTTATGAACTCCTAATAAGAAAAAAACTGTTTTAAATTTGAGTCCAGATGTGCAATTTATCACTTTTATGTGTGAAAAACATATTATTAGTGACCCTACCGGATGTTAGAAATAATTCGGAGATAGGGCAGATTTTAGTCTTGATTGGTGAATGGGAATTTTGTCTCTTTGCAGCTCCATTTTCAGGCTGATTAGATGTTGTATTTTTACATATAAATATTGCCTGCAGCTATAATGTGAATATAACCAGCTCCAGCCCTATGCGGTAGACTGTTGTCCAGATGACCTCCTCTCTTTTTCTCTCCATGCTGAGGAAGTCCAGCCTACAGAGGATCTGACTATGAATCGGTCTGACCTGGCTAGTCTCTCTACCAACACACTGCTCCCTGATTCATCTGCTGCCAACCCCTTCAAGTTATTCATCTGGAAGAAATATGCATTCATCATTGTATTTTTAATCACACCAAATAGATAGACAAAGAAAATGCCTTAGGGAGAGGGGGAGCAATCTACAATTCCCAGAGCTCAGATGGTATTCCTGCCCTGCATCGCCAAACATTCCCCAAATTGACTCTGAATGAATTTATTTTTAATGTGTGGAAGATGCTCTACCACAGAGAATAGAGATGGTGTGTATATGAGTTTGTGTGTGTTTGTGCTTTTGTCTGTCTGCATGTTTCTGTGTGTTTGCCCTTTTCATATATGTACACATTTACCAGCATTCATGTCTGGGTGTGTGTGTGTGTGTGTGTGTGTGTGTGTGTGTGTGTGTGTGTGTGTGTGTGTGTGTGTGTGTGTGTGTGTGTGTGTGTGTGTGTGTGTGTGTGTGTGTGTGTGTGTGTGTGTGTGTGTGTGTGTGTGTGTGTGTGTGTGTGTTTGGCTTTATGTTGGTGTTCATGCACGCTTGTGTTTTTTGAGATTTTGTTTAATATTATGCATAATGAAAGTGCACTGTTTTCAAAGTTGTCATTCTCACAAACCCACCACAAAGCTATTAAAGTCTCCATTGCATAATCCCTGTTTGACCCATCTCCTTCCCAATCAAAGCCCGGTATTGTAGTGGAGCTGTTTGGCCTAGCCAGCCCTGAACAAATGAGCAAGCTCATCCCTCCATTCTCCATTCCATTGTATTCATTAATAAATTAATTTATCAGCTCGTCTTGGTTCCAGCCTAATTGAGTCCCATTGCAGCCTTCTAAGTAGGACATGTACGGATCCGACAAATGGAATGGTATCCGGCCCTTAGTCCTCTGGGCTATGCCTTGGCCCTGTACCCTGAAACACTCTGCTTTGTTAGCTGCTCTGCGTGTGTCTCTTTGTGTGTGTGTTTGAGTGTGGATAGATCTGATACCTCTTTCATCTGCTTTGAGCTATCTGTTGATTATCTCTGTGCTGTGCGGTCGTATTCTGTGTTAGCTGGGACGGATTGGAAGGTGGGGGTCGCTCTGGGAAGATAGGAAGAAAGAGAGAATAGCAGAGGGAGGAAGGGGGCTTCCTGTTACCCCATCAGAGATGAGCCCCCACAGTGTCGTCTCTGCATATACACATGCAAAAATGCACAAGTTTGTGCGCAGGCACACACACACTGCAAACAGATGTGGGCTCACAGAAAAGGGAGGGTCTTCTATAGCTTAATGCCATTACATTAAATTTTAAATAATGTTATGCAAATCAGAAATGACAGGAGATTATCTCCTTGGGACCTTGAAAGGGATTCGTCAGTTCTTATTCCAATAGCCCTGGAAAATAGCCCAGACGTCCTGAGTGGAGAAATATGGCAGGGCGTGACGGAGCCTGCCGCTGCTGAAAGAGGAGACCGTGAGAAAAGGCCCCAAGTGTTGGCTATTAAAATCAATTTACCCAGGAAGTCAATGAAGAGAAACTCCTTAGTAAAGGCACCTCCCAGGACAGCTCAGGGGTCCTGGAAGAGGAGCACAGGCGAGAATAGTGGATGCGATCGCCGCATGCCAAGGTGAAAGTAACACACACGCCAGAGGAAGGAGGAGGAGATAGGGGGAGGCAGGGAGGGTGAGGACTGTCTTTCATGTTTTCCCCTAGTGCCTGTTTTATCTCGACAGCCCTGCCGTATGTGCGAGATAGTTTTAAAGAGCTTGGCCTGGCGTGGATGCTTTCTGCCTGCGATGTTTCACATGGTGATGGAGAAGTTTTATGTTGTAAGAGTTGGATGTCGAGGAGAAGCAGTGGGTTTACAGTGCTGTAAGGGGGCGATGGAGCTCCTGTTGTGTGTTGTCCTTTTACCAAGCGCCAGTACGTACTGGCATATTGGGATTGCAAGGGGGGGGGGCAGTGCTCATCACATGACTCCTCCATTTTCCTCCACTACTGTCAACCCCCCACCCCCCTCAACCCCTTTTCCACTCTCACTGCAGGCCAGGAGTGTGGCAGCCATGCTTGCACAACAGCCAGTCTCAATATTGTGCTAGGGACAGAGCCATCCATTACTGAGAAAACAAAGTCTTGTCTGTCTCCAGTGCTTTGGGCCAACAATTAAAGACATCACACCAGCACAAGGGTACTGGCGGGGGGGGGGCAGACCTTATCAGAGTCATTCCATCAAATATTGATGGACCTAATTGAGGTTCTTAGCCACTACAAAGCTTCCTGAAGAGTGTATCTGTTTTTTTATGGCAAAATAGAGTCCTGGTCTACCGGAGCAGACAGCGAGAAGAGTGCAGTCTTGTGTGTAAATTGCATGTTATGTCGACTAACTGCAGGCAATTGCATGTTATTGAGATGGAAGATGAGGCAGAAACTTGTACCAATGAAATTCTTCTCCCACGGACGGAAAGTATGTCAACACCAAGTTATTGTAACAGACTCTTTATTATGTTATATCTCAAAGATAAATGTATTAGGAATATTTTAAATTATGATCATGTCATGATATTTTTATTCTTCACTCCTTTTTGAATATTCTGCCCTATTCTGTCAGAAAACAGGAATAGCATCTGGGCTCCCTTTTGCCTTTTGGTGTATATGTTTTCCTGTCCCTGTCTCTCTCTCTCTCTCTCTCTCTCTTTCAGTCATTTTGAGATAATGCAGGATTACGTTTCAATCTTTTTTTGCTTGAAATATAAAACTTTACTGCTGCAGTTCTTATCCCTTCTCTGTCTCTCAGTGCCGGTCCCTGGTGACACCAGCCTGAGAATGGCAGCTTTAATTTGCAGGAAAACAAGTTGAGAATATTGATTTCAAAAAGTGCTCTCTTCTCCCCTTGGAAAAAAAAGAAGAAAAAAAACTGTCTGCTATGTGAAAACCTGTAGCCTTCAATTAAGTGGGGCTTGTAGGTGTGTGTGTTTTCATTTGGGCACGGTGTTCACTTGAAATGACACATTAAAGGCTGTGTTTTACTTCAATCAGACTGTGAAAATATACACACAGACCTAAGTGTCTCTTGAAGGGCTCCGATGTTGGCACACACACCCCGCCACCATACAGCACCAGACAGATGGGCGGTATTTATCTTAGAATAAGAACCATGTTCTCCTGCTCCAAGAAGGGAAAACACTGCCTTTCCCACTTCTGAAGACGACACGTGTCCTGGAATTCATGTCAGTTGATGTTCACAGGTCTCAAGTCTCACTTCCCCTCCCTAAGACTTTTTGTAAAGCACAATAATCGTATACAGCCTTTTTCCCCATACACAAAACGGAAATCAGAGCTTTGATCCTTGGCTCCATCCCCATGCTGGACTGTTGAACCATTTCGATTCTATTTATTTTGACTCACAATAAACCTACAGCGATTCATTTGATCTTATTTGGTGAATAGTCAGTCCCTGTGGTAAGGCTTATCCCCTTTAATGCAAGGCCTATTTGGGGTTCTGATCTGGTGCTTAGGGCCAGGCAGAGTTGGGTATCAACGCAGGGACTGAGTGGAGCTAGTGGTTGTAACACGCCATCCCAGAGGCTTTGGAAGTCATCCCGCTAATACAGACATGACTAAAGCTCCCTATCATCCCCCACAGAATGACACGGCATGGCTCCAAGACTTAACTCTTACAAAGAGCTTAAATATCTTAGATGTGTAATGCATAATAGAGGTGTGTTCTGTACTTTGGGGTGCAGAGTATTCCCATCGCTATACTAGGTTGTACTACAATAGCATGCTGGCTCGTTCACTGTATCACACAGCAGTGTCAACAGTGAGAAGTGCATGCAGATGGCTGAATAATGAATGGATGAAGGATGAAGGCCACAATGATAATAAAACGATAAAGTGCATTAGCAGGCCTTTCTTTGTGAAAGAGCAGTTTGATTGCAATGTGCACTTCTGTGGAATAACATAAGATCATATTTGTTGTTCTTCTCTCTTTGTTTCTCTTTTTGTCTCTAGCACTACCACTGCATGTCTGCGTATGTGTGTGTGCAATGTGTTCCTCTATGTTTGCATACACTGTGTGCTCAAGTTGGCTGAAAAGGGGGTTGGAAGCTCCCCTAGTGGCTCCTCCAGAGAATTACCTTAGAGAGTACAGCTCTGCTCAGCAGCAAACACACTAATGGCATGAAAAAGAGCAAACACATTACTTTTTTGTTTCCATATCAGCAGTCCAACTGTGTACCTTCTATTTTTGTTTGCTTACATATATATGTGGAGGGAGCAGCTTGTTTGTGAAAAATAGTGTATGCTCAAAAAGGGTGTAGCTATTTAGTGTTTGCAATTCAAGTACAATGTTCTCATCAACTACTACTAAATAAAATAAAAGTGTTAAGGGAGAGGGTTTATTTATTTTCATATACATGATTTTCAACTTGCAAGATGGTAATTTTTTTTGCCTTCACAATCACTATGATCCAGCCTAATATATTCTGTTTAGTACTTAGAAAAGTAGGCTGCAGGATAGAACCTTGGAGATTAGCAAACAATAAGATGATCTACTATGTACACTACTTTTCTACTACATTTCTACTACATTTTCGACTTAGATATTAATTTTTTACTGTGTTTACATACTTTTAATCAATGCAGTATTTTTAGGATGCAAGCATGCTTGCAGGCCGAGCCATGAAGCCCACTTAATCATACTTGGTTGTTAAATCTTAATTAATGAGTGAATAAGTTTGCAGTGCTGTTGGTCAGGGGGCAATGAAATGGCTTTCCTGATGACAGTAGATGGCCTCCCATTGAGCCTGTTACCAATCCTTCCCTCTGATTAATGAAACTGAGGGGAGATATATGGACACATACAAGAGGTTATATGTATGTCAGCATTTGTTTGCATACACAGATGTGAGTATGAACATGTTCCTATGGGTTTGTGTGTGTGTGTGTTATGCTTGTTAATTGAGCATTTGGCTAAACACAAAGTGGTCCATCATCTCTAGCATCCACCTCATGCTATTATGAGCTCAGAGAAGACAACGGTTTCCTTTAGCAGGACAACTGATAAGGCCATGATGACTTGTTATCTACACTTCACTTTTCATTTGTTTTGATCTTTAAGTGGTCTAAACATAATTTGTGTGTGTGTGTGTGAGAGAAGAAGGGAACAGTGAGAGAGGTGCCATGCTGATGTGTTTCTTCTAAATTGATTACCTGCTTACTATTTTTTTTTATCATCATGTTCTTCCTCTTTGAATGTGCTGTGCTGTTGGCCGGCTGATTGTATCAGGAAACGGTCAGCAGCCCAGGATATTTCAATTTCATTGGATTTAAAGAGGACTGGGAGGAGGTGTGTGCACATTAGCGCCTCAATACAATTGCATTTGTCAGCACGATCCTTTTTAAGTGCATTTCAATTAAGCCGTGATTCTTTGATTTTATTATGCCCCGGCCTTGCCGGCAAAATGCTCACTGCTGGTTGAACAAGGCTCTGTCTAATGTACACAATTTAATTTTCTTAATTGAGCTAACGTGCTTTTCATATCCTAATTCCTAGAATAATCTTTGATTCCTGTATCTGCTGCGGCAGGCTTTTAATGAAAGAGGGCAGCCTAAAAACATCTGTTAGACCCGTGATTAAATCATCCGCATAACATCTGCATTTATGAGGGTGTTAGCATGCTGCCTGGCCCTTTATCTATTTTGGGCAATTATCTTGTGTGACTGTAGTAATACAAGATATTAATATAGATGTGTTTGTGTGGTTACCCCCTCTCCTTCGCACTGATGACTGTCATCTGGCTTTGTTTCCACAGAGAACTCTGGCTATTGATACAATGTTCCAGAAGTCTCCTTTAAACAAAAGGAGGGGGAGATGCTTTGTTCTTTGTTTGAGCTGTGTGCATAAGCTATTTGTGTAGACTCCTCTTCTGAAAGGTGGGAGGCATGTTGAGCAAATCCTGTTTCCTCTTTGGCAAGTGGTTAGGTAATTGATTAAGCTGTTAAATACACACACATACAGGCACACACACTTGCACACACACTGTGATCATATGCATCCTCCTTGCACTAACACATGGATGTGTTATACAGTGTTTCCATACCTGCTGGCTTCACACAGTGTCGCTGGAGTACCAGCAGAAAGCCTTCTAGCCCACTGCAGTGTGAAACAGAGTACCTCTTCCTTCCGTTCCTCCGTTCCTCCCTCCCTCCCTCCCCACCTTAGATCAGACCCACTTTTATCAGGAATCACACAAAATGGGGTATCAAATGAAAGCCATCGCTCTGCCTCCTTAACCCTATACACCTTCCCCTTCTCTTCTTCCTACCTCCCCCCATTCTTCCTCCTTCTCCTTCTACATCTTCCTGGTGGTGTGGTCATCTGTCCATTAAGAGGGGGTGAGTCAGTCACCTGCCGTTTGGCCCCCTCATCGTATGACACACGGTGGCACAGCATGTCTGTCATCGCCTCCACCGAGCCTGGATCAGGTGACCAGATTATCTCCCCACCGGCTTCCATTTCCCACATTCTCATGTGCTACACTGAAAACAGATCACACACAATCAGGATGAAACCAGTCAAATGACCAACTCATCCGATTCCTGCGATTTCCACAACATGTGTCAGAGAAATGTTTGGGTCAGACCTTGTTGACTCAAAGATCTTGGCGTCAGGTTTAGAGTTTGATGGGTGATGTTCCAAAGTGAGTAATGCTGCTTGTCAAGCATACACCTCTCTGAGCTGAAAACCATGTAGTTTGGGGTGTTAGCATGGCCTGGTGGTTAGAGAGATTGTTAGGTATCTCGAAGAACACATTCAGTCTCAGGCTGCAGCGACCATTGTGACCATCCTGTCCAATTGTCAGTGACCAAGGCATGACAACCTAGTGCTTGTCCCAGGGGTGACATTTCTGCTTTCTGCTGGGATCTTTTGGAGTTTTATATGAAAGAACATTTTTTTTCAAGCTTAACCTCTTTACCTTGTGCTCTGTGTGGCCTCTACAGTTGCAAGAGCTAATTGAAAGGATTGCAGGGCATCTAAAGTTGTACGTGTACATCGCTTCTCGATGCTGTTGTGTGTCCTGTAAGAAGCTTTCAGAAAATGTTCTTGACTGATCACGTATGGCACTACATAATTAATTTGCTTGAAATCATGAAAGTATACACAAAGAAGCATGACATTTTGACTTTCGTGCAGCATTAGTGACTTTTTAACAACCCTTGCTTGAACAGTGTTTGGTATTGTCAGTCAGAAAGTTAGCAAGCGACCACCCTGAGTAATGACTCTAAAAATCCAGTGGTAAATGTGTCAATCTTAACATTCAAAAATTAAATGTTGACCTTAAAGTTATGATAATTATTCCAAAAACCTATATTATATTTTAGCTTTGATTGCAGTATGCAGTTCCTGATGATTAAAGGCCACTTTTAGGACCTATGAAAGGTTAAGGGGTCAACAAAGAGGAAGGGAGTTGTCTAAGCTCAGCCAGATGTTGTTTATTTTATTGTTTCACAGCAATGCCATGTCATTCATTACACGCCTCTGTGGTCGTGGACAGATGAGTGTCTTCAGACCGTAGCCACACCCAGGGATAAGGCTAATTGCTGCTGTACTGCCATTGTCTTTAAAGCCCCGTTTTGTGGCTGCCGCGCTAACTGGTGCAGCAACAAGGGACACATGGATGCACGCTGGCAGTGCCCTTCATGTGGTGGGTACTAGTTTTGTTTCTGATTATGGAACATGATTTTGTTTTTTCCTTCTCTCATCTTGTGTTTTTCTTGCTGTCTCTCTTTGTGCCTGGTCTGTTTTAACTGCTTGGGTTTGGCTCTCCATGGGCGGTGCTGTGTCCCCAGTGCCGGCATGGAGGATGTCTCTGCCTCACTGGTGCCCACATTAGGGAAAAACTTTCCCTAACCGCTGAACCCACCCAGAACCTTTCTGCCTCAGACTCGTTTTCTCCTCTGCGACTGACTTTTATTCAGGGCGCACAGAGAAGTGGAAGCCAAATAATAATAGAAGGGGTGAGGTTGAAATTTTAACCATAACGATAGTACAGCAATATCACCTCAAGGTATGATGATTGACGTTTTTAAACAACAATATATCATTCAAAAGAATTCTCATTAAATGTGTTTGGCTATGTGTGGTTAGCATTGCAAAAGAGGAATTATCTGTTCCGTCTGGCTGTGTTTGATGGTGTAAATTCCCCCAGGACCAAGGCTGTGAGAACTTCTTGTATAGATACTCATCACTTTAATGTGTAAAATGTTTCTGACAGATGCTCCAGTAAAAGTCCAGTGCCATCAACTCATTCTCCCTCTTGTGCTCTCCCCATAGACAAATCTCAGAGCCAGTTTGTGTAGAGAGAGCTCAAATCCTTGACCTGCCCCCTTTATGGGACTCCTCTTGGTGGAGTGGAGTGGAGTAATCTGACCAGCGCAATCCTTGCAGACACAGTCGAGTCCCCTCTGTTGTGCTATTATCAGCTGAGTGTTATTACCCCTCTTTGCACTGGAAAATATGCCTTGATTTCCATCGACCCATCCCCAAATCAATGCTTTTAAAAATTTGAGACACCTTTTACTTAAGAGCAAAAGCATGCATTTTATGTTTTGACATGGCCATATTGATTGGGGTGGTGGGGAGACGGGTGGAGTGGGATGGAAAAGGGGGTGTGGTGGGGGAGTGTTGACCTCTCTCTCGTTCTTTTTTTTCTCCCTCCTCCAATCTTCGCGCATCTCTCTTTTGCGCTCTCAGTTGCTTGCCAGTGTCTGGTAACACTGCCATCCTTAATGGCTTTCCTGTGCTCCATCTACGCACCCCCGCCCCCCACCCTGCCCCACCTCCCCGCTCAGCCATCTCTCTCTTGCACCCCCTCCACACCTCCCCTGCTCTCCCCCCCTTCTCCTCTTCTCTTTGGAGCCCCCCCTTTGCGCTGTGCACTTTTTTCCCCCCACTAATCAATACTCAGTGTTCCCCCCTGTCCACAACCCACGTCACTCACATTTGGCTCGCTGATAAATTATGGATGTGGGCCTCTCACATCACATCTAAAATTTCTATTGTGTTTGTCAATGGATGATCGATACTTCACCTCGCCTCATCCTCAAAGCTCCCCGTGCTTCTGCTCTCTGTCCACTTTCATCCCCTGTCTCTTCTACCATTTTTTGTTTGTTTATGATTTTGGTTTGCTGGAAGTTCTTCGGGTGCTGGGGTCTCTAGGGTTGCAACTAACAGAAACATAATCATCAAATAATGCATTCACCCTGATCTCTAACCTCGCCATCTCACTCTGACACTTTCATCCCTTACCTTTCCTTTTCGCCCCAACTCTTTTTCCCTTCAAAATGTCGTTAACATGTGTTTACCCTGACTTCAGACAAAACACCGGAGCTTGAAATCTGTGGCTTGGTGCCAGTTTGTGGATGTGCACTCACGTTTGACAAAACCACAAAAGCCGCCATCTACCATTCTCATCGGCAGCCTTTGTCCACCCCAGAGTTGTGAACGCAAATCAACACTTGGGTAGAGGATCGAAGTGAAAGAGAATTTGAAGAATGAGAGGGACCATAAACAGACAAACATGCCCTTAGCTGTCATTCCTGACTGGACTCTATTTAGCTTTCAGTGTTTTCTCTTTAATGTACAGTATGTAGACACTCATATAACCTTCACCATTAAAAGAAAAAGAGAACCCACGCACCCATTGGCTTTCACACGCACACACATGCATCCACATGTCTCAGCTTTTGTTTCTCACACTTCTACCCTCAACTCTCACTTTTTCTCTCTCGCACACATACAAACCATGCAGGGTCAAAGCGGTGCTGAGGGTGTAATTTAAGTGGCATTGGGCTTATCACAGCCTAAGGTTCAGCTGTGATCTCTGGCTCTGTGCAGCACCTGCTCCTCACACCAGATCTCACCTCCCACCTGCTGATGAGAGAAACTATGCTTCTTAATAACTTCAGCGGCGGCTCCTTGCCTCCTTTTCCATGACCACTTAACCCCTGACGCGGCCTTTTAAGTGAAGGTCTGGTATGTGTCTGCCAGCCTCAGCTTGGCAGCCAAGCCTTTGTGCCATTACCCTAAGTAACATGTAATCTCCTGTCAGCAGTGAGGCAAAAAACTACTTCAGACTAATACTCGAGAAGAGTAGTTGGTCATTTTAATTTAGAAATTAAATTTTCTGGCCTTCGTTTTTACTGATTTGGGTAGCAGGGGAGTTACAGCAGCAACAATCATGGCAAGTAGGACCGCAGTATTACTGATTATTCATTGATTCATCGAGTAAGCGGATAAAAAACACTTCTCAATTTATTAAAGCAATAGTAGCAATAGTAAATCTACAATAGAGAAAATAAGACTTGGTTTCAGTGTTTCAGGCTTAAGGAAAGTGGAGTCTAGCGGGTTTGTTGTCGGAAGTGAGTCTTTCCATTCTCTGAGGGGTAGTTAGATTACTTTAGTCAGCCATGAAGTGTGTAGTGTTACTACGATGTCTTCCTGTACTATTCACAGCTGAGTCGGTCCAGACTGTGGACAGCTAGTTAGCTAGCTAGCAGCTATGAAGGTTAAAGACAATAGAAGTAGCCTGAACCGGAGGTGATATGTTGGGGGATATGGGAGCAAGAAGCTGCACACAATCCAGTGGTTGATCACATTGTCTCTTGCTAATATGCTAGGCTATTTTAGTTTTACACACTGTGCAGATTTTTTTGTTTTGTTTCAGCTTGAAATAATAGAAAACTTTGGACACTTTTTCTCTGACCTATCTCTTTACCCCTCGTCATTTAAAATTCCTAGTGCAGGATTAATAATCATCCATGCAAAACACAGTGTACGGTATGGTTGTATATATTTATATGCATTAAATGAAGCTTTGATGCAGAGAATTTACATCAATTATATTTTGTAATCGAGTTACTCGAGTGACTTGAGTTACTTGAGGAATTATTTCAGCCCTAATTGCAAGCCATAAGAGCCAAACATGCAGCCAGTTCCATTCAGAAAACAAACAAACCATACTGTTGCTTTTCCTAGTTGGTCTGCATTTTCTAAGTTGCATATTATATTTTTAAATAGAGCTTTGAAGGTTTATCTATATACTACTTACTTGAATTACAGAGCAGGGTCATAGTAGCTCAGAGCTCGGAGTGAGGATCGAAAAAGGACTGAGACTGTTGGGGCTCGGCATCTCAGAGTGTGATCTGCTTCCTGTCTGTCTGCACCTCTGCTCCCTCTTCATCAGCGGCAGGGCAACAGCCTCACACACACACACAGTTGTCCATTCCCATAGCCCTGCCATGCCCCCACCCTTACCAAACCAGGCGAGGTGAAAATCTGTAAGACCAGCCTCCATTTCCAGACAGCCTTGGACACGCCTTACTGGTTTACACGAGGAGCCCAAGTTGACCCTTGCTGCATAGATAGACACACGCAGACATGCACAAATTATCTTATATAGACTTGTGTGCACACAACCTCACTGACAGACGAGGCACAGAGCAGCACGGCATGCCAGGCAGGAAGAAAATCTCTCCCTGAGCAGAGGTCAATGGCTTTTATCTTTAGTGTGTCTGACCTCAGGGTGGGTCTTTACTCATCTGAAGGTCTCACATGCAAGAAAGTGTGTAGCTGCTAGTAAATGTTGAATTATGGGTATCTATTTCTGACTGTGAAAATCAGTGTAGCAGATATTATCTGTAATATAGTAAAAGAGGACAGGAGGGGGAGTTGAGATTAAAAAGATCACCATGTAACTTATATATGTGGTATGTTTGATCCCCAAAAGCCACAGGTCAATTATCAACCTCATGCACATGTCCCCATGTGTTCCTGTGTGACTCTAAAGCCTTGCTGATCACTTACTCTTCTGCAAGTCACTCTGGATAACAGCATCAGAGACAATCATTCCAAAAATGTAGAAATGTTTGTTCAGAGATAATATTCCAGTTAATATTATGAAGTATTTATGAATTTCAGTTGAGAGAAAAAAAATATTCCCACAATGAGGGGTACTGATTGGTATGTATATTGTACTCACCGGTGTATCTCATCTATTCAGCGGTGATTGGACCATTTACTTGGCAAGCATTTCAATTGTGTTTGACCTCTCTCAGAAAGGCTGACATTGCTTCCTTTTATTTTTCCTATCTCTCGTTCTCCTCCATTCTGTTTTCCATTCTGCACACACACACACACACACACACACACATTCACACACTTCCTCTCTCACTTTCTCACCAAGTGCTTCCTTCTCAGGACCGAGTTCTGTGGAAAAGGTGGTGTCATCCTCCGCTCTCAACTGTCGGTTCAGATTTGCCTCCAAATGCAGCGAGACTTCCTGATTTGTGTGACAAACACAAATGCCTTTAAATTCCCAACAGCCCCGGCTCCTTACCAGCCTCATACCTTGTAATGCATTATTCACATCCTCTATTGCACCCCCCACCCACCACCCCCCAACCCTCTCGCATCAGGAGAGGGACAGCCACACACGACTTCCCTGGCAGAAAATCCATACCGTCTTGACGTCTTTGCTTCAAGTGGGCAATTAATGGAACCCCAAGCAGGATCTATTTTCTCTCATAATTGTAGTGAAAGGTGAGGACATAATGACGGCATTAAATGACAGTGTTAATTTTTTTTTGGCAAGGAGGCTATATGATGATGATGATGATGATCATGGCATGTTATTGGTGAGTCAGTTATGGCCTGTCCAGGGTGCTTGGTATGAGTTGCCAGAACTAAGAGAAAAAAGAAATTTAGGCTGAATAGTGATGGACTGTGTATGTACTATCCTGTCAGCCCCAAAGCCCTCCCACCATGACCTTAGGGATCCCAATGCCCTCTGACATAATTTATACTTGCTGAGACGTATTAGATATCAAGGCAATGGTAGCTGTAAACCCCAAAGTACTCAGCTGAATGCCTGACATGCACTCACTATTTCTCATAAATGTCTTCTAGGATTACAATTACTTATATTGCTGCTACCTTTCCTACTTCTCTTTTTAATAGCAGAAAAAAATGACACCGGCTTTGTTTTCTGTGACTTTTATGTGACTGGCTGGACACATCGCTGTTCTCGTTGAGCACACATGCAGCCATTTGCGTTCGGTTTCGTCAAGATGGTAAATTTCCTAGCGTCACGCGTGTGTCGTGCCAACACATAAGCAAGCTAAGCACCCCATGCTGCGGCCACGGCCCTCGCAGTGTAACCTGTCTTCCTGCCGACTCACTCCCATGCGCTGACACCCTGCTCCAGCTGAGCGCAGGCCTGTCTGCTTCTTAATGGTGAAAAACGAGAGCTGTCATGTCGTAATCGTGTAATAACCGTGCATGGTGTCACTTTCAGCAATTAATGGAGACGCTGTGACTGGGCTGCGTAAATCCTGGCTAAGTCGGCTGCAGCAGGGTGCAGCAGTGGAGGAGAGTCAGAGAGGCTTATGTTAGGGTGTGTTCGTTTATTTGTCCCTGCATGTGTGCCTAAGGGGAAGAGGTAAAAAAATTTGCATGTGTCTGAGTGTTTCTACATGTGATGGTCGGGAATAGAGGGATTAAAAGTGTGTGTCGGTGAATATCAGGTGATTAGCTGCATCCATCTGTTTGCTTACCCATTTGTGTGGATGTACAGAAATGTGGCAGTGGCTAAAAGAAGAGAGAAACCTGAACATTAGTGAAATCAGTGCGGGTTTGGGCCATAAGGATGACTTGACAGACTTTTTTGCTGCCCTCAGTGTCCTGCATGTGTTGTCAGTCTTCATTTGGTTGTAAATCAACAAAGCCATAAAAAAGATCTTATGTGGAAGGTCACCGCGGAGAAGGATATGAGAGGGTTAAGAGGTATTTTTGTCCTAAATATGATTATCCTGGTGACACAGGAATATTTCTTTACCTCTATTCTCTCGGTATTGTAATTTTGCTTCTTGAGTTTTTTGTGATTTATACATACAACGGCCTACATACACAAACTTACTAACATACATCATATTATATGACATGTTAGCAAGATGATATATTGTCTGGTTTGAGATATGTTATTTGTGAGCGAGCGATTTAAAAAGCTATATGTGACGCTGTGTTTGTGACAGCTGTGTTAAAAGTTTCTGTGTAAAAGTTACTTCTGAAAGTTGTGTGGAAGTCCGTCCCCAGCCGTAGTGGTTGGAAATAAAAGTTTCCCCGCCGTGCCTAAATTGTCAGAAGAGGGTGTGGGGGCAGTGTTTGAGGAAAGGTGCAAGAAGGGGTCGGGAGGGCTCTGAGCCTGCCCATAAGGCTGGTCTTTATAGAGGACAGACAGATGAGGTGAGCAGGGCAAGCTGTCAGTGAGACCAGAGTAATGACTAGAGCAGTCTGCTCCTGCCAAGCCCTCTGATTGTTTTAAATTTGTTTGGGCGTGGGCGGTCTTTGACTTTATGAGGTGTGAGGATAGCATTGAGTTTGTGTGTGCAGATTTCTGTGTGTTTGTGTGTGTGTGTGTTTTTCGATAGAATTTGCCCTCGGTAAATTGATTTTTTTTCCCCCAATACATGGGTTCTAAAAAACAAAAACACATAATTTATCCCCACCATCCATACATTGAATTAAATAGTCTCACAAACACTGGCACTCAGACACACACACGCACCTACACACACACACGCACCTACACACACACACACACACACACACACACTGGTCTTAACCTCTTGTGGTTGGCTCGGAGATTGGACAGAATTAGAAGTCAAAATTTTCTTTCACTGCACTTGACACTTCAGGATCTATTTAAATCTTTCTCTCCCTCTGTCTCTATAACACACACATACACACACACACACACACACACACACACACACACACACACAGACATATGCCAACTATCTCTATGGCCTACATTATACCCTTCTAGAGACTTATCACAATTTCTTTCTTCCCTGGGCTCATCAGTTTACTTACAAAATTGATTTTGTCAGAGTTATTGATGTATAATGCATTGGCAACAGTGAGCTTATTTTCACTTTAGTAATACTTTTTTTAATATTATGTGATTTTGCATAGATCTTCGTGACAGAATGAAAGCGGTATGGAGATGATCAAACAGCCGCTTGTTTCAGGTCACGTCTCCTCCGTCTATCTGTCACAGCCACTCCAGTGAGGGTTAGGGAATGAGAGAACACTATGACTGGAGGGAATTTCTCCAAAACAACGCCAAATCACTCACTTTTCCTGCTCCTCCTGATCCACCATGGAGACGTGTCAGAATCCAACGTCTGTCACAGTATCCCAAGGCAGCCTGTAGATCCAACAGCGAACTGGCGCCTCTTGTCTTGTCACCTGTTATCTTTACCATGTATTGAAATTCTGCGTCAGATCACTCACAGCTTCCTTAAAAAATGCAGGGTGGGAGTTTTACAACGTGGAACGTGCCGTGGAATCGATTCGGGTCCATTAAAGCTGATGATCCATAATGGCTGGAAACAAGTTAAATAGGAATAAGTCACTCAGAAATCATGCTTCTCTATAATGTAGTCAAGCTGATGGTTTAGAGCGTTTCTTAAATTAACCACTGGATGTAAACCAACTACTTACAAGGGATGACAGATGACACACATTTTCTCATTAGCAGCGCAACAATGTCTCCTAGAAATTATGTTCATGTGCAGCTACTTTGCAATAGTAATTTACATTCAGCATTTAGTGCCAGTGCAGAAAGTAGTGAGATGGTCTTGTGGCAGCGGGAGATGGAAATGTGTGGAGATCAGGTTGGTAGATACATTTCACCTCAATACCAGACACCTATTTGTATCCCATCTCATACTTCAATACAGCACTGGCTTTTAAGAAGACCACTATCTTTACCTAATGTTAACCAAGTGGTTTTATTTGGCCAACATTATCATTTACAACATTAACATATTGAAGTGAAATTTTCAGACAAAAAAAAAGGTTAAAGTTAAAACAGTAAATACAGTCATTATTTCAACTCCCAAGTTGTTGCCTCTACTCCTGTTCTGGAGGTGAAAAGCATGGGTGCTTTCAGAGTTTCCTGCAGGGAAGGAGACATCTTTGTCTAAGGAGCTTGTCTGTGACTCCCCCATGCGGCGTCCTCTTTTGGCATCCCCTCTGACAGGCAGATTACATCCGCTGTACAAAATCGTTGTAGGTACAAGCATACAGTATGTACTTTGGATTAATAGGGAGTGATATACGTGTAAAGAGTAGTGTACTTTATAAACCCTGAGAAGTCCTGTGGTGAGTGCGTGGTGCTCAAGGTAAGGATTAGCAGAGTGCTTGTGGCAACATCTCTTACAGGTGCTCTGTAGCCGAGTTGTGTGTGTGACACTTAAGTATTATAAATTACTCTAAATAGCAATAATCATGAAATAATGTGCTATTTAAGTGATAATGCTATTTATATTATTATTAGATTAAAATGTATTTTTAATTTTTGTATGGGCATGTATTTTTTTTCATGCATCTCTCTGTGGCTCTGACTGTCAGCATTTGTTTTCAGAGTTTTACACAATGTCACATTCCTAAAGTTGTCATATCGAGTTCACTGAGGTACACAGTAAAAAACCCACAGGCATACCAGTGAGCTTAAACACACCACAAATATCCACCCTGAGATACGACACAACGCTAAAGTCAGAAAATAAAATGTCTACTGAGTGATACGATTTAGTTTCTTTGTGTGCTTCTTTGTATCCTTTGTTTTTCTTTCTTGCTTGCTTTCTTTTTTGCCACCTCCCTCTTTCAGTGTCCCTGCAGATTCCCCTGCTGTCTGCTCTCGTCACATTCCCCAATCTGTTAGCCTTCTGATACCGGGGCCAGACTTGAAAGGAAGTCTTAAGGACGAGAGCTTATACACTGTGCCAGATTTTGTTAAATAACTACGAGATGTTGGTGCCAATTCATCGGTAATTGTCCCTTCTGGCACAGTCTGTTGAAAGTCCTGGAGAAGCCTAAGCTCAAGATCACTGCAAGTGTTAATCTTCTTATACTTAAGGTATCAGGTTTTCTTTTGATGTCGCTAAACATGTTGACTCCTATCTCAGCGCAGAAGGCAATCCAGACATAGCTACGAGCGAGATGGGGGTTTGTCTGCCTTCTTCTTCCAAGAATCTCAGGTTTATGTGTTCCTCTCCTAGCATTCATTATGTTGCTAAAGTAAAACAACAAACAAAAAAAAGGAAACAGGAAGAAAGGGATTGATTCTACGCTAATTGTGCTTTCCTTAGCGCAATTTGGTCTGCTCTTGTATGGTGTAAAATGGCCTAATTTATTTTCATTGAGGCGAAATCCTATTTCTCAGACTAGTCAGTGTGATAGCCCAAGGTTATTTCCAAGACCTGCTTCGTCAGTGCGCTCCTTTCAAGATCAACAGAAAAGACACTTGTCTCAAAGCGTAAATGATTTAGTGTCTAATTAATTTTCCTGTCCCCGGGGTGTACTGTATGTTTTAGGTATGACACAATCAGCGCTAGCTTGCATACATACTCATAGCAGCGGTGATGACCACACAGATCCATGTTCTGGGGAATCTGCCCCAGGGTGTCAGGTGGACAAACCCAGGAAAGGTGCACCCTCCTGGGGCCCGTAGTCCTTGGCACGCTGGGCCCCCTCAGGTGCTCAGGTGAGCCTCAGTGATCAATCACTTGAGCTTTTTGTCAGGCAAGATTCTCCCATCAGTCAGTCAGTCAGTCAGTCAGGCAGGGCCTCAGGTGGTGGGTGATAGTGCAGAGGCTGTGGGATCAGGGCGAGCTCCCACATGTGCAACAACACTGATCCCACACACAGGTGGAGATTTGTCATGGGCTGGTAGGAGCTCATCTGCGATTGAATACAGTGTTTGAATGTGACGCGCGCACACACACACATGCAGAGGGTAGATGCTATATGCAGCTTATGCACTGTGTGTGTGTGTGTGTGTGTGTGTGTGTGTGTGTGTGTGTGTGTGTGTGTGTGTGTGTGTCTGTGCATTTAAAAATCTGTCCTCACAAAGTCCTCACATAAGAACTTTGTCTACAGTTGTCTGTGCATTTTATGATGTACGTCAGCACACAAACGTATTTATATATATATATATATACACACATGACTTTTTCAATAAAAACTCAAAAACCCAGACACAAACTTCTGTCTTTCTTCCTCACGCTGCAATCAAAAGCAAATGTCTGCCTGCCTGGAGGGACTCTTTAAATATGTGTCCTGGAAGATTTATGGCATAGTTTAGAACTTAATTGTGTGGGTTTGTTATTGGAAAAAGACAGGTGGGGACTGAGCTGAGACATGTTTTATCAATTTGGCTGTGTGTCTTTCGTTGTATCCTAAAGTATTGGCGTAATACAACTCGTGTTTTACTGTAATTCCACTTTTGATTTAGAGGTGTCTGTCTTTGGCAGGCACTGGGGTGAAAGCTCCCACTGTAATGGCTGGCTGTAGAGGAACTGGCTGGAGGTGATTGGGTGTTACTGTATGCTGGTGTGAATCCCGTGTCAGAGACATGTCACAAAGCACGGTCAACAAGTTCATCAGGAAAAGGAAACTATTGTGTGAGACAGTGATCTTTCACACACTCTGAAGCAATTTAATAAAAATCACATTATGTATTGTGTCCACTTCCTCAGAATACTCCAGGGTCATCAATTGTTTTTTGTTTTATGAACATATCAATTTATAGCATCTAAAACTCTCAGACCATACTAAAGGATATGGTGCTTTCTGGTCCCAAACACAAAAGTTTGGTGAAAGGAGCGGCAATATTTAGTCCACATACATACAAGTGTGGAGTTCCCGATACCCTAAGCCAATCTAGGCCAAACTGAGCTGGACAAAACCCATTACAGAGCTCAAATGACGCTTGGTGGGTAGACTGGCATCAGTCAAACCCACAGGCTGCCCCCGGGTCACACCAAAGCTGGCACTTAGAGTTTTAACACACAGACAGCACACACATTATCCAGCTAATGACGGAATTACAGCACTGACTCACCATGTAGCTACATGTAAGCGATGGGGGAACGGCAATAGATTATCGTCTGAGAAAAGAGGCACTTTCCCAGGAAAAGCAGCTGTCAGTGAGAAAGAGACGGTGAGAGAAAGAAAGAAAGGTGGAGAAGGACATAAACTCCCAAGAATGGAGGTTTAGATGATTGTAATTATGACTCTATAAAACGCTCAATACTGTCATTATCATTGAGTCATATGTCCAAGCAATAGAAAGGGATGTTTAAAGGGATGTGTCATCACTGTCTGAGGTTAAAATGGGTAGGACAGGTTTACACTGGGAAAGGAATAAGATATACGGACTGTGCTTTTAAAACTGCCACAGTCAACAAAACTTTTATAACATATCCAAGAGGACATAATGGATTATGGTAACTGTCTGTCTGTGTGTGTGTGTGTGTGTGTGTGTGTGTTGTGTGGGTGTGTTTTTCCTGCGTGCAGATATTGCATGTTTTCATTTGTTACTGAATGCTTATGTTCCTCACATGGACACATGTGGATATGTTTAAATGTTTACATGCTTGTATGGATGTGTACTCATGCTGTGGTTGGATGTGTATAAGTGTGTGTGTGTGTGTGTGTGTGTGTGTGTGTGTGTGTGTGTGTGTGTGTGTGTGTGTGTGTGTGTGTGGGGAGCCCAAAGTGTCTACGCCTTAATACCAAGAAGCTGTAAATGCGAGTGCAGTGACTATAGGCCTCTATGTTGCGGTGACTCTGTATAAACGCTGCGGTTGCTCTGTTTTCTTACTTTGGTTTCAGAGCGAATGTCTGAAAAGTTCATATTTTCAATGGCAACTCTGAAGGAACCATAAATTCACAGGGTGCTGTATTTTTATCCTCTTCGTATAATGAAAGTTCCAGAGGACAAAACAGTCCCAGCGAGGGTGGGGTGGGTTGTGAGAAAGCAGTGTGGGGGTTGGAGGGCGGGGGCTGATTGTGGTTTTGGGGACATAAGAGAAGGGTGCAACTGTACTGGACATGTAGCCATTTGGGAAAAGCGGCTCTGAGAAGTGTTCCCCGGCCTGTGCTCTGCTGAAAAAAAAAGAGCCTTTCAACAAACAGTGTGCGGGATGCCTGTCGGCTTTTCCAAGTGAAATCCAATCGAGCTGGGTCTGAATATTCTCAAGCAAAATGGCTCCAAGTTCAATTACACATTACAAGCCGCATGACAGTTTCCATTGTGCAATACTCAATCTAACAAGACTGCGCTAAATCGGCCAGGCACCCCTGTTCACACTGGAGTCAGTGTGCCGAGACAGGAGGGAAGGGCCCTCGACAAGAGGCCCTCTTAACTACTCTATTATGGTAACACATACCTGTAGAGAAGCGGACACCTGAGCCCCAGAGCCAAGCAGCTAGAGGCAACTAGCTAACACAGCTTCCCTCTGGTTGCACCCTCTTGTACTTGACTGTTGTCAAACTGTTATGGTTCTAATGCTTTTGTGTTGATTGTGGGACTCTGAGTCATGAGGAGATTATCTGGTGGCCCGATAGCCTAAAGGCTTAGTTCTTGTAATGAATCCAAAAAATCCTTCCATTTAATCTCTGCTTATAGGACAAAGTTTCACTATACTGTACACAATTGATACAGTGCTCATCTTGATGAATATAATTCAATCATCAGTGACACTTCACAGGTCCTAGGCATTCAAGCTGGCTTGCTTAGGCTGTTCCAGGGTGTAATTCACAGCTCATCCATGTAACCTCCTTTCCCTTTGGTGGCTGAGGGAGGAAAAGAGAAGCCCCTTTTCGTAGTTAGATCACTGTGGTGGTGGGAATGCTGGAACCAACCCTGTTAAAACTTGAAAACATTCCCTCTTCAAACCACCATGACTGAGTAGATTAGGCCCCCATCCGCAGGAAAACAATCTTATTTCCTGAAGATATTTGGGGCGTTTAATTCCGAAACAATGCTGGCTGGCGCACTGAGCCTCCTTTATTGCATGCTTTTTTATTACCATTCTAGAAGTTATTCAAATAAAGTAAATGAGTGGTTCAGTGAAATGTGCTAAGATGCACACCAAATACACTGGTGTCAGGCTTAATTATTCCCCCAGATAAGTCTTTTCTTGTGTCTACACCAATTAAAGTCAAGGGAATAGAATCAGAGAAACATTCATTCCTGTGTACGGCGGTATAGCCTTTGTAGCAGCCATGTCATTGATGACACACGGCTATATACATATTTCATTGGGACATGCATATTTTACAGTGTAATCTTTGGCACACCACTGCTTTGTTCACAGTATGTGGAGAGGCCTGAAGAGCAGGAGGGTTTTTTTTGTGGGTCGTGTAATATCAGTGAGAGAAAAATAGGAAAAAAAATATAAATGTGTTCTGACAGTCAGAATCATTTGAGGGTTACTGAAGTCTTTGATTATTAGACAGAAGTCTGCAGGTACAAAATGTGATACTGTGTGCGCATCCTTACATTCTGGTCCTACTGGTTATTTTGCTCAAAGTTAATGAACACTGATTTTTATTATATTAATTATACAAACAAATCATAATGCATAATCAATTTACCACTGTAATCTGTATATCACATTATTCCATTGCCTTCTAATAGTTTAACACTATTGACATTACTGGAAGGATAGTTTATATAATTCAATTTACCGTCACTACTCTGGGCTGAAATGAAATATCATCTACAAAGAGCACTTACTCACAAACCGACACAAAGTTAGAGGCTGCGGCAGACTATACAGGAGCCGAGTGAAGCCAAATGTGCTTGTGCAGCAAACATGATTGCATGTGGTAATTTCCTGTGCTCTGTCTGCATGGTGTTGTGGTTGAAGGAGTGATTATACTGTGCCAGAGAAAATGCTAATGTATGTGTTCACAAGAGACATAACATCCAGACACAATTAAAAGCACAAACAAGTGTCAGCCAGTGTTTGTGTTAATAACTGGGTTTGGTGGAGAAGGGAGTGAGAGGGTGAAAAATAGAGGGAGAGAAAGAGAGAGTGTGGTCACAAACACGTGTTGCCTGTGCTCAATGGAAGAAAGAATGGCAGCACTTATACGCGGAATCCAACTGGAAACAAGGAGGGGAGTTGTGTGGCTGCTGGGATAAATATCGACTGCTAGGCCTTACACCCTCTCGCACACCCAACTCAAGTACCCCCCCCCCCGCAACCTCCCCAAGAATTTCTTCCCCCTACCCCCCCCAAACCGTACCAAGCATCTAGTCACGGCAAAGTTCACAGGAGTAACTTCAACCGTATCACTCACATCTAATAGCCCTGTGTACTCTGGCTACTCATGCTACAAGCACTTGATCATTGTGTTGTGTTAGGTGCCTCTGGTCCTGCTTCCTTTAGATTCAGCCTCATTCACCCATACAGACAGACAGAGGGTGAAGACAGAATTCAAAATAAAACTTTGCCCCAGCCGCTGGTCAAGAAATGCCTGCGGTCAGAGCGTGCTCGAGTGGAAACATGAGATTCTGGACAAGTTGATACAAGAATAATGCTGTACTGGATAACATATGTGCCTGACAGGGCGATCAGAGAGCTTTAAATGATTTTTGTGTCTTAATCACCAATTATAAGTCAAGCCTTTGATGCTTACATATCCCCAGCATGTTTCAAAATGTTCATATTAATTTGCAAACGTGTGTATTGTTGTAAAATTCACAAGCACGTGTGTATGCAGACACATGTAGGCATGCACTCAGGAGACTTGAGAGTAGATCTTTATCAACAACTGATTGACCGGTGTCAGGGTTTGCTAATACTAATGAGTTCTTCCCCCTCTGATGTTTTCTTTATTGATCGCAGGCGAGTACATCTTAATTGGTCTAGGTCCCCCAGAACCTTAGTGATCAGTACTTAGTGTATTTTCACATACCTATGAATGCATTAACATACATTTGTAACTGTGGAAAGATATCCAGATAATAGAAATGATATACAGACCTAAAATATGTGCAAGCAATCCAGCTATTTACCTGTGGTGGTTCAGATTTTTTTAGTGCCACGCATTATCTTACAGTGACATTTTTGTTGGATTTGATGGTGATAATGCCAGATGTTGGTGTCTGATCGCCTACGGTAAAAACATGACACAACACGAATCAAAAACAGATCCCTCTCTCTTAAAACACTATTGCTCATTCATTCAGGGGGAGATCACATATCGTGTTCGTCTGTTGCCAAAACACAAAGTGTCTCAAACTATTCCAAGATTACAGCCTGAGATAGCTCTGCTTATCCATCTGTCACCATACAAAGAGTTATCTTTTCTTGTTTAAGTCACTCAGGCTCAACGTCTAATCTGAAGTGTGTGTGCATGTTTGTGTGTGTGTGTGTGTGTGTGTGTTTGTGTCACTTCCATACATGGGGAAGCACTCTAAACAGGCCTTATGTTAAGAAAGAATGTATAGGCCAGAAGCCTCAAAGAAACCTATGTGTGACATCACAGAGACTACATTTTTAATTATACAGTCTATGGTTGGGCACTATACCTGCCCATAAAGAGCCCCCCTGCTTTTAAGATATTTTGGGTGGTTTTATTAGGAAAGGGCGGACAACATGCAGCAAAGGTCCGCAGCGGTAAGGACTCAGCCTACATGGAGTGCGTGCTCTTACCAGGTGAACTACTGGGTGCCCTGAAAGCCCTTTTTTATGTTACAAGAGAGAATGACACACCTTTGAAGATGTGAATGTTCTAGGAGAAGGGTGGCCATAAAGTCACATACAGATGAAGTGTATCTGTCTGTGCTGTGCTACTATGGTATGTACCTGCTTTTGCTGTCTCTATACTTTGTCCTCCAGCATCCTTGCTCCATTTGATAGTCTCAAGAACAAGGAAAGAGCTCTTCCTCACAAGGTCAAACGCTTAACTATCACACTATGCCATCGATGACTGGTGTCTTACAAATCATAAGTATTGATCATGGCAGCAATGATACTGAATGTAGGGCAGACAGTAAAATCATATCCACTTAGGCTTAATAGCCCACATTAAAGCAATTATGCACAGAAAATAGGACTGTCCAACTGTACGCATATTATGCCGGTCTATATATCTTCTTTTTTTTTTCTTTTTTACTTAGCATTTTTATCCATGCACTTTTGATAATGAATCAAGGTTTTACTTGCTATTGACTGCTTCAGGTGGAACCGTTGTAATTGGTTGGGCGACCCCTCATCAACTCGACTCCCTGTAGCCTCGGAGGTAAAACTGCTCTAGTCAATGACATAATGTGCGTAAGGTTTTTACTGTCTATGTGTGTGTCAATACTCATGTATTTACTAATGACAGTGTGAGTGCTGACTGGTGACCTGCTAATGAAGTTGGTGCATTTGTGAGTCAGTCAACAGGTCAAGGACTAGTTGGGGCGATCTTGCGGTTGTCCTCTGCTAGTGCACTGGCACATGGGAAAGCAGTTAAACCATTTCCAGTTTATTTTAACTTAACAGTCGAAATTATGGCTGCAGTGTATATTTTCAAACAGTTTACTCAAGAAAGGTCCGCTTGGCACCTTTGGTCTTTTTCACATCTCTACTGAAGCACTTGGAGGTACATGCCTTGCTCAAAGGCATTTTGATTGTGTGCAATGAGTTAAACAGTTTTATAAAGTTTCCCGGAATTCATTACTAGCCATTATGGGGATTTTGACTGATTCCCTTCTGGTCACAATTCCAAGTACAGTTTGTATCCACTTGTAATTTTTGTGTTTATGATATTTAGAGTTTACTACAGCAGTTAAATAAAGGGTGTGTCAGATAAGCTGTCAGTCAAAACAAAACAACAAAAACAACACATACAGTTGAATTCTTGTGATTGGATAAATAACCTCTAATCATCCTGCGAAGCAAACGCCACCTATCTTTCACCTGTTAGGCTAAAATAAACTATGAGAAGCATTTGCAAATACTGATTGAACAAGGTCTGCTCCACACACATTCACCCCATCCAGAGAGACTAAAGCTCATGTGTGTGGAAGCAGAAGCATCATTCATTAAAATTCCAGGATTCCCACAGGCGACAGACAGTGTGATTATAACCTATTGGTGATATATGCAAGTGAACCTGTTGACCGTTGGTTCAATGTGTTTCCAATAAGAGAGAGAAAAAAAAATCTTTTTTTAACTTGTGGCACAGAAAACTTACATTCTAGAAATACTACCAAACTGCATAATATGAGGTTTTAACCCCTCCCATTTAGCATACTGTACGCAGTACAATAATTCGTAGTATATGCATACTTGTCAGAGAATTGAAACAGCTTGTGAAGCAAAACACCCACTTAGAAACTTCATTTTTAACGCCATTTTTCACTCTGTTGATTCCATCTTTTGTTTAATAACCACTTTCCCCTTCCTCCTTTTTATCTGCTTTAAGATGAAACATGCTCATGAAAAATTTATCGCAGTGATCTGCATATGCCGATTCCCCTGATTGGGTTGCCGGCTCTTGTTTTGCGAAAAAGCAATGAAAGCAATACCAGGCAGCACTGAGTGAATCTCAATTTTTCCTTTAGACGCATGCATTTCATCTCCGCCATGGCAGTGGAGGAGGTTATCAGAGCCAGAAAGACCTCTACCTAAACCTCTCCATCCACTCCATCAAACAGGAAGAGGGAGAGAGCAAGGGAGGGCGATGAATATTTAAAGAACTTTAACTGGTAACATTTAATGTTAAACGCATGAGAGTAAAAGCACCACTATATTTGAACATGCTTCTCACTATACTTCCAAAGACTTTATATAGCTTCTAATTTTAACTACAAATTCTGGGGTTATGATATATGGGCAAATTACATGCATGTTATTTGAGGGGGAAACTGTGGCATGTGCTATTTTGCACCGCACGCCAAGAAACAACCATCCGTGGAAGAGTATGCACACTGGAAAGAGACAGAAAGTGAGCTTTCTTGGAAAACTTATGTCATCAAACACTTTCATTATCTAACGTTAACACCCAAGAGATCAGCATTGCCTAGAAGATATGGGGTTATAATTGCTTTTATTGGTTTATTGTGTGAGCGAAGGAGCTCTTTGATGTATTTAAGGGACCAACCTAATGAATCAGTGAATGCAGAAACAGCCTATCCAGGGAGCTGATCCCAAAGAGGGTGATGGTGGGGAGGGGGGTGTGTGTGTCTTTGCGTGCGTGTCTGTGTGTGCGTGTGATGGTGTTGGGTGTGGGGGGTGGGTGGGGGCTGGGTTGGGATTGTTGCAACAATGCGTTCTTTAGTTGCCACAGCAATGGTGAACAAGCAAGGACTTAATCAAGCACAGTTGGCCAAAGAGAAGGGGATAGGAAAGGCATGGGGTGTAATCAAGTGTAAACATCCTATACAATGTTGAACGGAGAGATGAGTGACCCCAGAGTTATGGGAGCAGGCTGGGTGGAGGGGGGTGGGCTTATTTAGCAAATATGTAGAAGTGCTTTTGACCCCGTAGTGACCGCTTCACAAGCCCACCGACACACACACACAAACCCGCCAGTCGTTAATCATCATTTATGATGAGAGCAAGCCTTGTTTGAACAGAATAATGCTGTGTGAGGACACTGTGCCTTCCTTTTTCAACATGGTTGTTGCTTCCTACGTAGATTGTGTATTTGGTGATTTTTGTCAATGCATTACCAAGACTTTGTGGCGGCTTGCATGCTTTTTTTTTTTGTCTTGCTCTCTTTGAGGCTGGTGCATATGGGGGCGGGGGGCTGTGAGAGGTTGTTGTGTCGGTGGTGGAGGGAAGAAGAAACTGTGTGGATCTGGTTACCCCCGGTTTTTCCCACAAAAGTGATCAGAGACTGAAAGTTGAGAGCATGTGTACCTTGCAGCAGGTTTACTCGCATTTCCAGTTTAACCTTTTATTAAACTGTCCATTGTGCTCCCAGTCTGCCCACAGACTCTCCGCTACATTCTCATGCCCATCAGGTCAGTCAGGTTAACAGCCAAAGGGAGGTAGCAGGGAGGAGGGCAACACTATCTCATCTCTGGCCCTCTGTCGCTCTGGAGCCTGCGCAACACATTGGAAGAAAAGGGAGAGAAGTATATACTACAACCGTTTGATGAGCAGCAGGGCAATAAATTCATTAATCATCATTATATGCCTCATCAAACTCTTTGCCAGCCTCTCCATGGGAGTTACACAAATTAGCCAGTGAAAAAAGCAGTAATTTTAGAGGAGCTAGGTAAGTGCTTTTTGATTGCTTTCTTGAACAATGCTTCCCCTGACAAGCTAATAAATCAGATCTTTCTATACTTAAAGTGCAGCTACTGTGAACCCAATCTGAGCTCCCCAAACAAAAAAAGGGAGGCTGTGTGGGACAAGGGGTTTTACTACAGCCAAGGCTCTTTCACAGATTTGTTTTGGATTCCTCCTCTTTATTCTGCAACAAAGAGGCCCGGGTACAAAGCTTTTGATAACTGAATGAACTGCTGTTATGTCTCCAGATGCAACGAGGGATTTTCTCATATTGGATCAAAATAACCTCATGTTTGACTTGAGATGAAAAAACCTTGAGCCAATAGTGACCATATGGTGCAAAATTCAATTAGCTCTTCTTTTTCCTTTTCTTTCTTTTTGTTTAGCTAGTCTGGGTTTAAACATATTAACTCAAGTGAGATGCATAGGCAGACGCATAGCTGCAGCTTGCAAGCTTTAGTCTATACAGAGAATCCTAGCTGGCAGGTGATGCATACCTACTACAGTGATCATATCCTTCCACCCAGATGGCCATTCCATGCAAGACCAACAAATCATCCATCAGACTGGAAAAGGCTCCTTTATTGAAAATGAGGTCAATAGAAGACTTGAGCCTAGTTTGTGGCTGGCCATGTAAGCCTCCTCCAGGTATTAGCAGCCCTCAGTTACTGCGTTAGATAGGAGGTCTCATGCAGGAACAGGGGTTTGCAAGTGGGGATAGTTAGGGGTGGTCTTTATCTGTTTAAAGCCCCTCTCTGATGAGATTACCTATTGGAGTTGGCTGTAAACCACCCTGTTAATCAGAGTGTAGCAGCCAACACACCCCCACTGGCATGCAGCCACTGCTTGATTTTTTTTGGGTTTTTTTTATTTTGTTTCGGGATGGGTGGTTCAGACAATAGAAGAAACTAACATATTTTTCATTAGTTATCATCTGCTATGTCTGGAACATTCATGTGTGAAGTGTAACATGAGCAAGCATGTACTAAACTGATTTGTTGGCCTCCATGTTTATGTTTAGATTTGACTGCCGCCTAATTTGTCTGTTGAAAGACAAAGGCCATCAGCTACCTGCACGTACCAAAACCATAGCCGCCAGTGTGGTGCTTCTTGATTGGACGGTTTTCGTGTTGCATCACTAGCAGGCACTTTACTAAATTGGCATTGAGACACCTTCACACATGGGGCCCATGCGGGTTCCTTCCCTCATTTTGTGCGCGTGAGGGCCAGTCTGGAGCACAGTTTTGAATGAGTCCAGCAGTGGTGGCGTCTCCTCCTCGCCCCTCCTCATTAACGTTCTCTCCACACACCGCTGAACTGAGCGCGGCTCAAAATAACTTGGGGAAGGGAGAAAAAAAAAAGGCAGTGCCCCGTTTATCTCCATCTTGGGAACTGATCCAATTAAGTAAGTGCCCATTTGCATCCATCAGACTACACCAAACTGGGAGGAAAAGTGGAAAGCTTGGAGCAAACAAAAGGGCCAGCAGTGAGAGGAGGGTCCATTTGTTGTGCAAGGTGGTTTGGAGAGGGTAAAGTGTCCCAGAAGAACAGTGGATAATGGTAATGTTACAGGCAGTGTATGTGTGAGCGCTTATGTTGGAGTGTGTGTGTGAGCGCAGGCATTATAGCGGTCATTAGGACAGATATCTGTGGTAATGTGGAGCAGATGTTGAGAAGAAAGGGATCATTTAAAAAGGGCAAATGTAAATAAACAGTCAGGCAGCTTGGTACCCCTCCTCCCTCCTGGGTCCTCTGAAGTCACTGAAAGAAAACAGTTCATCAATCTTCATCACAACCATTAATGTTATAATATTTGAAGATAGCCTTTCTAATGTTTCCACACAAACCACATGCACTATATTATTACCATTTAACAAATTAACAAGTTGCATCTACAGAGACGCTGACCCCGGTGTAGCCTAGTAGAGAGAGATCAATACCACATGGCTGTTCTGTTATTTTAGATGATCTTTAATGGTGTGATGAAAACTGCTGAGTAGGATGCTGCATTGTGTGAGGTAGCGGGGATGTGTCACAAAACACAGGCATTAGTCAGTGTTTCAGGAGTGGGTGTGCTGAACTTCCTCACCTTGTAACCAGAACGAGGGAGGAGCCAGGCGAGGACACAGACAGGACCTGTACAGAGTCACAGGAGGAAGAACCTGCCGGTGTCTCCACCTCCGGACTGGATTCACACACTTACTGCTCTGTGGCTGCGCATACCTGAGGGGGTTTGGCGTAGAGTAGGTCCCTCCTGCAGATATATGTGTTGTAATGTGTGTGTGTGTGTGTGTGTGTGTGTGTGTGTGTGTGTGTGTGTGTGTGTGTGTGTGTGTGTGTGTGTGTACACCTCACCTCCTCCAGGGCAGGGCAAAACCCCCCAGTGTGGGCGCCACTGAGCCCTTACATGGCCACTGAACACAGACCCTTTGCAGTCACAGGGTCAGAAGCTCACGCCACACTGCTGTCAGAGCAGATTGGTCAATGAGAAGCCCCTTTCAAGGAGTCAAGGTGCTTGCAGAGTGGAGCTCTGTGGGTTTGCGTGTGTTATGTCATTTATATATTAAAATTAGATTGTTTGCATAGCTGAGGCATTTGGAATATAAATGATCAGCTTTAAAAAAAAACAAAAAAACTCAATTATATTTTATTTTGCTTAATGAACACATTTTATGAATCTAAGCCTTCTTAAATAGGCTTATTATTATTTGCCACTGGAACTGAATCCTTCAGTTCTCCTAACCTCAACCCCTGGCCTCCTAGGACTTCATAGTTCATCACTCTTCATTAATGTTTTTTTTTTTCCCTTTTTCCCCTTCTTCATAGAAATGTTTTATTTATGTTTGGGGCGGGGGGGACACTTAAACCATCTCACAGCTGAAAATTACACGTGTAATCTCTCCCAGAGGAACTCCACGGAGAAATAGAAAAACAGTCCGTGAAGTGCAAAAAAATAGTGGTAAATCACTCTCTGCCACCTTATCGGCTCGCTTTACAGTGTGTTCAGGAGCGTTTTATAACTCCACTTAACATGAACGTTGGAGGTGCGAGGTGCCAAGGGCTTGAGACTCACTTTACCTTGACATAAATGTATATATTTAGTTAGGAATCCAAAATACACGCGTTTCAGAAATCAAATTGAATTCAAAGCAGAATTGAATTTGTTTAACAGGTTTTTGTGCGCAAACGCAGCGCATACCCTGTCGACTGCAGTCTCCAGTCTCTCCAGAAGACTAGAGCTGAAATATTGTGTCCTTAATTAGCCCTCTCATTTAGGAAATGATGATGATTAAATAGCCACGGGCAGTTACTGGAGTCCTTACTGAAGAAGAGTCGCTCGCTTCTTTACATTTTAAAACCCTAAAAGAATGCCCATGCTCTGCTGGCACAGTATGCAAGGATTACACAAATCAGAGCAAAATAAAGTATTTGTTATAGGAATATAATAACAGCGCTTTATACGTTTAGCCTATATTATATAGCTAGAGAAATAAAAGTCTCCCTGCTGACACACAGCTTCTCCGTGTAAAATATAGTATTTTTTTTTGTTTTGTTTGGTTTGATTTTGAAGTTGAAGAGGAAACGTAGAAAATCCAGGGAAAAACTTCAACTTAAAAAGACGCCTTCCTTTTCCCTCCAACCCTCTCTTTCACCCTATTTGGCAGCACACCCGTGTTGCTGATGATGCCACCCCCCTTGCGAATAATCTGTGCGGGTCAAGTACAGCGGGAGTCTATTTACGCATTTGAGCTGAATTTGACCCCCAACTCGTATGTGTTGTATCGTGTAGCCGGACGTTTTATCAGTGGGCTGTTTATACGAAGCAGCTCTTGGCCCGCTGGGTAATCCTTCGGCGATATTGGGAGCGTGTTTATCAACAGGTTTCGGTTTCACCCTGTGCTCTGACATACAGTAGCGTTTGAGGAGGCGTTCACGGAGCTGTCCAGTGGCAGGTGTCTAATCTGTTTGGTCCACAGCTCCAAGGTTCTTCACGAGTCTGCTCCTGCAGCAAATCCCGTGCCAAACTACTGATATCTCAGGCTTGTAGTTTGCAGCAGGTCCGCTTTGAATAGTGTCATATCAGTGATGGGTAAACTGATCTCCAGTAGATTGTCAGTCAGATGGCATTTTATATAAACAGTTTCATTGCGCGTTTTAAAATGCCTTGATAGATGTTTACCTCCAAATAGATAGGATCTTTAACCAGTGCCATGCATTTAGCTTTAAAAGTTCTATCAGAGGAAAATCATTTGTTTGGTGCTTTAGTGATTGGCCTTTTATGTTAGGCTACATCTTTTCTAAATACCCCTGCACTTACGCACTGGACAACAAAATCACACGTTAGGTAAAAAAAATTTTTTAAAAAGCTGGATAACGTGGCTTTACCTCTGATAAACCTGCACACTAGGCTGCACACTAGGCTGCACAGATAATTACAATAATAAAAGGATGATACGGGGCCACAGATGCCAGACTTAACTTTCACTTCATTAGATCCTAGCGTTCCCAAAAGTGTCGAAAACAAACAAGAAACCACGGTTTACTCTTGTTATTCATTAGTCTTATATTAGCACTATTTTCAGTCACCACTGAAAGTCTCCCTCATGACACCAAACACACCGACGCACACACATGAATGTGTCTACTTTTAGAGTAAATAGCCTACATACACCAGCAGAAAAGCCGTTGCTGTTTTTTTTTATTTTATTCTGTAGATGTAGAGAAAGAATAAGATAGTTTAATATATATATATCAGAGTAGACCTCATATATATATATATATATATATATATATATATATGAGGTCTACTCTGAGCAATACACAAATTATACATTAATTCGATTTTAGACAGCCGGGTGAAAAGGTGTGTTTACATTGTTCAGGTCTAAACTGGATATTAAATCGTTAATTCAGTAAATTTGAATTAAGCGTGAGTCGCGGCCCTTACTCTTCATGTATAGACATGGGCTATTATTATTTTCAGTTTTCGGGAGGAGAAAAAAAAATGGTTTAATTGATATGAAGACAGTAGTAAGAAGAATTTCCCCCAAACACCCCGGTATCTGTTTCTGAACGCTCAACAGTAACAAAGTCGGAGTGAAGGGTACAGACCTTATCCTCCTCTTTTTT
Source organism: Dicentrarchus labrax (assembly GCF_905237075.1). NCBI lineage: Eukaryota > Metazoa > Chordata > Actinopteri > Moronidae > Dicentrarchus > Dicentrarchus labrax. The sequence goes on from NW_026136719.1 coordinate 25,662,467, forward strand.
CTCCTCTGCTTCCCCTCCTGTCGGATTATTTTCCCCCATTTTCACACATGGGAACGTTTTCACCCCCTACTTAGTATTCTCACATTGTAGCAATCCCAACAATGAACCGACACGCCATTCAAGTGGAGGGGAAGCCAGGGACCAAGTTGTATAAAGTTGCAGAAAGCATCTCCCCTGTAGGCTACCGTGCGTCTGATGAAGGGCTGCAAGTTCTCTCGCTCCGCTTCCTCAAGCAATCTGGGGTTAATTGAATGGCTTTTATCGCGCCCAGAAATAGAACAAGTAGCCTATAATCAACCATCATATATATATTTTTAATTAGAGTGAGGGTATTCTTTTTTTTTTTTTTTTTTCATGCCCTGTAGGTGAACATTGAGCTGAAGTATAGTGACATCAAAGCTGTCGTGGCTTCCCCCAATGATCTAAAAATATAATATCTGCTTTACTTTAAACCATACCTTTTCTGCAGGGGCATAATAATAATAATAATTATAATAATGACAATAACAATAACATATAATATAATCTATAATATATTCAATTACAGTGCAAAGGATTATTGACTTTACAGGAGCATCCAAGAGCTATTATGCCAGAAAAAAATAAAATAATTTGAAAATCCTTGGGGAGAATTTTTTTTTTTTTTTAAATCACCTCAAAATCGTGTCTACCGAAAAACATTGAAGCATTTAAAAAAGCTCTCAGGATCTAGTTTAACAGGGAGATGTTCATTTTCTCAACATTTTCCGTATACTTTTAAAGCAAGAAAGTTCTTGGAATTGGAAAAACATTATCAACCGGCTCTGTGCGCGCGCACACACACACACACACACACACACACACACCTGAAAAATCCACTTGACATGTGGACGTCACAGTATTTACCTAGTCTCGCACAAATGATTTACACCGCAGAAATAGTGTGTGTATTGGCCCTGAGAAACATTACTTCTTCAATCAATTCTGAGAAAACAGCCCAATTTCTAATAAAACTCTAATACTCTCTTAGGGGACATTGCATCGAACAGTTCAATCCCCCGGGGATCAGCAAAGAAAAAACATAATTATGCTATTTAGCCGGCTGATGTGTCGCAATCACTGCTCCAGCACACTCTGTCAGATTAAAATAGAGGGCCCGAATAGAGGACATTAAGGCTAAGGGAATTATATAAACCTCAGGGGAGATTTCAAATTGGAGAAGGGGAAAGTAAACTATAGAGATTAATGGCAGCCATAAACAAGAGCATGCTGTCCCACTTCACTGGAGGTCAACAATAATAATAATAATAATAATGATAATAACAATAATAATGATCATTATTATAATAATAATCATAATCATAATTTAATGCCCTTCAAAATGTACTGTAACAACCACCAAATAAACGAATATATATATATATATATATACAAAACGTATTTAAAAATATATATGTAGGCCCCTGCTACTAAGGCTTAGTGGCCCACAGCTGTTAAAATACTGAGTAGGCTTCACAATAATATTTAATAAAAAAATATTATATTAATATTTCTTTCTTATGCTTATTTTCTTTTTAAAGCATGTCATTTTCCCCCTTCCTTTTAATGTATTAGTCCAACTTTAATAAACCATCAGGAAAAACAAAAACATCTTTCTTTTATTCATTTACGTTGGTCCAGTATGTAATTCGTGCCTTTTTTTTTTTATCCTCTTGTCAAAGTTGCTATAATCCTCATAATAAGTGTGATCACTGTGGGTGCCCCATTGGCTCCACTTCTTTTTAACTAGGCCATTTGATCAGGGATGGGTTTCCGTGACAGATCAACAAAGAGTCCCCCTGAAATTAGGAGCAAGTGTGACACCTACCTGCAGAAGTTGGAAGAGTTTAGAGGACAGTGCCTGGCTACCGGCTGCACACTACAATAATATCAGTCTCCGCTGCGTGCATGACAGCATTCTCCCTTTCCTCCAAACACCAGTGTTTCACATCTAACGCGCCATTAAAGAGACTCTCCATTAATGATATATAATAGGGCAGTATGTTCTAAATGCATGGTCGCGTCCCTTTTAACAGCTTTGCCACGCCTTGGAAAATAGTAATGAGGTCTAAATTTGGCATAAAATCGAGCTCATTACCGGAGTTCACCACCTGATTGCTCTGCATAAAACACGATAGGTAATTGGGTTAAATGACTGCGCCTCGGTGTTGTTATTATATCAATATCCACTTTCAGAAACGTGCTCGAGTAAAAGGGGGAAAAGTGTGAGGCCCTTGTATTTAAAGAAACAAATAAAATAAATGAACTGGTGATAAGCCATGCACCAAAATATACCAACGTGTTGTTTCCAGCATTTTTCATTCACAAAAAACCCTGGGAGTATTTGCACCAACCAAAGCGAAACTGAACCCTTTTATTGTTTCGATATTCCAACATCCTTTTTTTTTTTTTTTTTTTTGAAAGCAGGCCTTTTCTTTCACTTCTGTCAGAACTCTCAGTACCATAATATTTTGAGATGATGATTACCATTGAAACATCTGTCACGGTGCAAAATTGAATTAATATTGAATTAATTAATTGGCCTTGAAGCACTTCAGACACATATCAGGCAATGCCAACTGCTCCCAAAAATAATCGCTGCACAAGTATATAATTTTTTTCCATAATTTACTTCAAAGATAGTGTGTTGTCCATTTTAAATACAAAAATGCTACATTAAATATACATGTTAGTCTTTAATACAAATAGACTCAGGCGGCTGCAGCGATTAAGACCATTCTTGTTACATTTTAGGATTAACCATTCAGAAACTAAAAATCTGAGGATAAGCATTTACTCAGAAAATAACTGTTCTCAGAATTTGCTTCATCATTGTTCTTTTTCTTTTTTCTTTTTTTTTTAATGCAACCACAAAAAATAAATAAAAGTCCGCGGTGAGTGGAAAATATTCAGGTATTAAATGTTTGACATACCTTTCTTTAGTTCATAAGGGGAGTCTTTACAAAGATCTACCTGCGTTTGGCCTCTGACTTTCTGGCTCTCCCTTACCAAAGCCTCTGCTCTATTTAACACAGTCTGGTTTAATCCATTGAAATGTGCCGTGGAGCCCGTGGTTACGGAGCCGTGGTTACTGTGAAGATGTCCAAAACTGCCACCATAGTTCGTGTAGCCGGGGTAGAAAGGGGAGGTGTAGTACAGAGGCCTGGATAGGACCGTGCTGTTGGGGAGCGGGCACTGAGGGGAGGACCGTGATGGAGACGCGTTGGTGCCCATTACTGAGCTCTGACCCAAAGCCTGTGGCGCGTCGCCGCTGCTCTTACACCTGTCTGAGGACGTGGCGATCTCCGCAAGGGACCAGAGTTTGGGTTTAGGGGCCGAAGGAGGCGAATGGATAACAGAGGTGACGTTGCTGGTCACCGTACCCTGTGCATGGCTCAAATCTGACGGCTTGTCTTGTTGCGCAACGGCCTGGTTCCCCCGGGGCACCGCCGAGGGAGACGAAGTGGTGGGTTTCGCGGAATCCGGCAGCAACTCTGTAGTCCGCTCCTCCTGGTCTTTTAACTCCGAGTCGCTCAGAAGGGGATCCGTGTCTTTGCCGTGGTTCTCCTCTTTAAATCTGTCACAGCCTATGTCCCCTGGGTTCAGCAGTTTATGATCTAAAGCACAAATTAAAGAATAGGATCACTGCCAAATAAGCGTAACATTAAAACATTGATAAAAACTGTAACATCTGTTGTAGGTGAAGTGAGGCAAGAGAACACCAGTGCGAGCAGAAATCGGATATATAAAAATAATTAGCCCACTTATGAAGGTTTCCCTTAAAAACAGTTATTGTGTGTGCTATAAATTGTCGTCATAAAGATGCCAGCCTAAAAAAAAGGTGAATGAACTCCTCTCCACAATTACGAGACAGTGTTGCACAAACGCGAACAATGTGGTCCAAATTAAAGTCTGAGCAAACAGTATGTTTGCTGTTTTAATTTGCAAATATATTTTCGGATTAAATATAATCGTGTCATATCAATAGTTGGGATAATAAGCATTCAGCAACCGTTCAAAGCTGGGATATAATTATCATACAAAGGCAATATTTTTTAGCCGAATAGCGGGCGCAATACACCAGCTGTATCCTTATTATGCAGTTAAAGATAAATTGACTGCTAAACACTTTGCGTCACCAGCAATTTCAGCCCCTGAGAAGTCAAACGAGGGGAGTTCAAGGTGATTATTATTTAAAGCAATTGTCCCATTATAAATAATATACCACCATTAACCAGCAATCAATTTTGCACCCTGAGTGGAAACGACTGCGATGAAAAATTGATGATTTTTTTTTTTGATGATTTTTTTTTTTTTTTTTTTTTTTTCTTCTGCACCACCGACCTGCTTCTGTGTCTGTGGAGTCTCCCTTGTCTGTGGGCTTGTTTGGCTCGTCGTCATCGTTTTTCTCCAAATCAATATTCTCATCCTCCTCCTCGTCCTCGCTCCGGTTCCGGGGGGTCCAGGTCATCTTGTTCTCCTTCTTTAGCCTCCTCCTGGCGTTGGCGAACCAGGTGGACACCTGGGTGAGGGTCATTTTGGTGATGATGGCCAGCATGATCTTCTCGCCCTTGGTGGGGTAGGGGTTCTTGCGGTGCTCGTTGAGCCAGGCCTTCAGGGTGGCAGTGGCGTCCCGGGTTGCGTTTTTACGGTATGCTGGGTCACCATAAGGGTAGGTGCCCAAGGGTGCTGCGTAAGGGTGGTATCCTATTGAGCCGGCCATGCCCGTAGTGTGGTCGTAGGGAGAACTCTGTGATTTAAAAAAAAAAACAAAAACAAATCAGAAAATGAAAAACTGTGTTAAAGTTCTGTTACAGTCATTTTCTAAACTGCTTCACAATAGTTAGACGGACTTAGGGCACACAAACATGAACACACACATTCGCGCACACGCATAGACATGCGCGCGCACAGAGAAAGACACACACATGCACGCACGCACACACACACACACACACACACACACGCACGCACAAACACACTGGCTTTAATCCAGTAGTTCAAGTTTAAAGTTAATGTTTATGGTGTGTGTTTGAACTTTATCGGGTATTTGAAATGAAATGTATGTTTTCTGTGCATGTAAATTATTAACCTGATGTCAGCATGCATTGGCCATTATTCTCGCTATTAAAATAATACAATTTGCAATTATGATAATATATTAACACAGAGCATGATGGGCCTAACGTTCAGTTTCTTTTCCTACAGCGATCTGTCTTTTTAGTAACAAGGCCTATTTATTCAGTCCCTTGAATGAATGGTGTGGGGAGATCACTCACAGAGAATACAACAAAAATAAAACACAATTTTCCTCTTTCTTTTGTCAAAATTCGCAATGTTTAAGTTGTACAACTGGCACTACTAATAGGATGAGAAAAACAACAAATACAGTGACCTAAATTGTCATCACAGTGCCCGTTGCAGTCGGTTCTGAGCGTGGAAGCCTCGGCAAGGCATTGCCCACTCTCTCTCATAAAAAAACTACAATTTACTGAAGAACCATATAATAGCACAGCACTCAGTTAAATTACTTCTGTTTACTTAACAACGTATTTTGTGGACTTGACATTCTGTAATATTATATCCATGCACTCCTCGCTGACGCACATTTCCCATAATCGCTTGGCTCCGAATGCACTGGGGACACTTAAGACTTCTGTAACGAGTTAATATCCTCGCTTTTGCTTCCTATTAGATTGAATAATCACCTTTAGTTTACTCACCACGTACGAGGTGAATGTGGCAGCTGCCGCCGCGTCTGCACTGTACTGTAAGTGGGAGTTGTAGCCTGGCGAGGCGCTGGTGAACGCAGTAGATCCGGCATAGGGCGCAAAAGCAGATCCCGAAGAGGATCTCCCAAGTTCCTCGGTTCTGGGTCCCGATATAACGCTGGTGCTGTACGCAGGGCACGAATACAGGGCTAGAGACGCGGACGGCTGGTACAAATAGCCCTGAGGATACGCCATGCTGGAGCCAGGAGAGTATAAGCCACTTAACTTGCGCACTTTCCCCCTCTTTATTTTCTCATGCGCTGCTGCTGTCGGAGCGCATAGAGCCGTGTTTCTGCAGACCCGCTGTCTGTCCCCCCTTCTAAATGACAATCGAGATGACAAAAAGTAAAAGTGATTAAAATAAAGAGAGGCTTAGATGTTGGATGGATTATTTTTGCTCGCTGCCAGCCAGCCACTGCCCGTCGGATGTTTTGTCTGGATTTGTTTTTCTGTTGCTCCCTTATCTGAGTTGCACCGTTGCTCTCATGCCCGCGCAGAAGTTTTTTTTTACCCGTCGGACGGGGGCTTTGCTTGGGAAAATGTCCTGCCAAGATGCTAAGTTGAAAAATTGAGGATCCTGACGCCTACTACGCTCCTCCTCTCGGGGTGTAGTCACCGAAGGAAAAGGCAAGCTTATGCTGGGTAACCACAGCCCTGCCCAAATCCATGCTCTCTCCCTCTCTCTCTCTCTCTCTCTCTCTCTCTCTCGCTCTCGCTCTCTCTCTCTCCCTCACCCCCTCCCTCTCTCACGTTAACTAACAATCCTTCTCATTCTCTATTTCTCTATTTTTTTCCTCTTTAACAAGGCTCGTTGCAGTAAGTCTCAAGTGTGCCTGGCAGCCCCCCTTTGGATGGCGACATCATGCGAGTCTGTCAACTCCCAACTCTCTTCTTTTTTTTTTTTTTTTTTTTTTTTTTTCCAAATACGAAGCCGTCACTTTCACAGTTGATCAATAACAAATCGGCTGCTGTGTGCCAGGATATGGGGCTTGCAAGATACCGGCAGGAATTAAACAGGCGCTCCACTGCTCTGCTCTCTTTTTTGTTATTCTTTCTTTGTGCGTAAAAAAAAAAAAAAAAAACTCGTCATTTTTAGTGTGTGCGTTAAATCAACAGAATGATGCTCCGTGATCTCCGTGCGCTTTGTGTTTAAAATCCGCAATGGGAGTTTCAAATGGATTGCTGCTATTATGCGCGTCGACTTTCTAACGCCAGACGAATATTGCATTGGTAAGATTTACGACGGCTGAAAAAGTAAAAGTAAGATGGCGCAAACAGTCTCCGGCCGAACAACTCTATCAGAATAGTTGTTGCCTCATAGACATTTCTGTGCTGTGATTGTTGTAGTGTGATTTGTCTGCGCCGTCGCTTGCATCTGAAGGATTTACTGTGGCGACGGCTAAATAGTTTTTGCAATAGATCCTGGAATAAACCAGTCAGATACACACTCCCAGAAAGTCATAAACCCTCAAGCCAGGGCAGATTAGTGCCAACTACACCAAATCCGCCTGGACCAGTGGAGGTAATCTCATTTGATCACTGCAGATACGTTTCAGTGCTGAAATACTGGAGAGCTTAGATTTATTTAATATGCCACTGTTATCGGCAATTACTTATTTATATTTAACAGGCATCAGGCACTGTCTGTTATGCGATGGTCCAGAAAATAACATTATTATTATTATTATTATTATTATTATTATTATTATTATTGATTCTAAAAAGGAGATCTGGAACTTTAATAATTTAATTACAAATTTTCGCTTTGCACGTTGCGGTTGACTAATATACTAAAATAATAGCGGGCTGTTATAAATATTATGTACTATGTTTCAGACATCTACAAGCCATTTTCATTCCGGTGATTGACTTTCCAGTTCAGGTCTCAGATAAGCCGAAAGGGATCGCTGTAGGCGCTGCTAAAGAGTGTGTGCACACACTGTCACGTGTTATTTTTTTTTATTTTTTTTTACGCTCTGAAAACCTCTAGAGAGTAAAGAACGATGACGCTGATACAGTGGGAGCCGACGCAGACTTTAAAAAGAGAGAGGGAGAGAGAGAGAGAGAGAGAGAGAGAGAAAGAAAGAAAGAGAGAGAGAGGGGGGGGGTAAAGAAAGAAGGATGGATACACAAAGCGAGCCTACAGTATAGCCTAATCAGATGACAGTGATACGACGAGACCTAGTTTCACAGCCTTCTGTATGGTGTGCAGACAATCAACTAATTACTGGAACTTTTCTCATAACAGCTACAAGAAGAGCCAACCCGCCGGTGCTGGCAGTTATCTTATGTTAAAAGGTATAGCATCATTATTAGACACCGGTCCTCTTATAATCAAAGTATTATCCATGTATATCCCGAGATAGACAACAGAAAACATCCTCATTCGATCACCATTTGTGCCAAAACCTCACATACAGAATTTTGTGACATTATTTATTTGTATGTATTTATTACATAAAAGATGTGACTAAAGTTTCTAGAGGTAGGAGTCTGTGTCATGTGTCCTCCTTAATGCGTTCATGGTTTGGAGTTGCTCTGTGAAGTAGGAGGAGGACCCATAATTTGAGATCACGGAGCCTATAATAGGAGTAGATTATGGCAACTGCTTCCACCTCTCAGCACTGCACTGATAAAGAGGAGGTGTAGGTGAGTATAGTTTTGCTCATTCACGCTTTTATTTATTTATTTTTTTTAAATGTGGAAATGTGCGTCCGCGTTTTTAGATGCGCAAAAGTGGGCTTTTTTTTCCTAACGCACTATGCTGATTTGAATCTAAATCTATATTTCTGTTGTTTTGGCAGCTTCCAACTTTATCACTTCCTCTTCGTTATCGCTTCTTCTCCTTTTTTTCTCCCCTCTTCTCTGAAAGAGCGACCTCGGTTTTGACGCATGAAAACGGCTTTACGTGGCAAAGAAGAAGTGAATGAAAGATGATGCATGGCACTTAAAATGCCTGAGGGAGCAAGTGTAATCTAAATTGGATATAGAGGGTATTATTACACAACATTATGCGTTGTGGCGGACTAATTGCGTGGCTGGGTGAGTTAAACAGTCAGTTAATGTCGAGTGGCGGACAGGTTTCTGGAGCGCACAAGGTCAGCTGTACTGCTCCCAAGCCTTTAGTGGTATACAGAAAAAGAAAATGCTTGAAGTATTCATGGGATTTTTTAACCATTCTAAATCTGTGTCCTAAACCGATTAGTTGACACCAATTTTTCTTTGATGTATTAGCTGAGGGCTTTTGCCACTTGGAAGCCAATTGAAATTCAAAACAGTTTTCGCTCCAAATGCTTTGGGGAGATCTGCTGCAAATAATGGATGTAATTTATTTTTGACCTTGCATTTTTTTTTTTTTTTTTTTTTTGAAGAGGGGGTTATTAAATGATTAAACATATGTGCACTATACTTGACTAAACAACTGGCGTCCTATACAGCTATGATTAGCTATTATTATGAAAGTACAGCAGTAATTTTATTTATGCATTTTAAATGTGATAGGCATGACATCGGTTGTTACTACAGTTTTAGTGTTTTTTAGTCACTGTTACAAAGTTATTTTAATTTTTTTTTTAAATGTATTAAAAATAATACTTGACTATTTGTCTTTGTTTTGAATTTGTTCAGATCCATGTTGAGGAAGTCTACTCATGTCACCAAGCAGTCAGTGAAATGCACACCTCCCAGCCCCCCAACACACACACACACACACACACACACACACACACACACACACTTGCAGATAAAACTTTACTGTGGCACCATTTAAATTGACTTTATTTACTTTTTGAAGGGATATGCAGATGTGCTGTAATACAACGTTCAGTTATGTATTCTAACTATCCTATTTTGTCTGCTTCAGCGAGCCTAATTTAATTAGCTCTCTCCTACTTTTTAATAATGCTATTGTTGCTACACTTCTGTGATTGTTTATACAGAGAGGTATAATGGTTTTTCCTCATATCACAATCATTGCTCAAATTAGCTGATACACCATTGGGACTTGAAGATTTTGTTCGCTTTTTGAAAATCACACAATTAGCATGAAAAACAATGAGCCAATATGGCTTTCAGGAGAGAGAATCTATTTTCTGATCTCTTTTCTGTTCTTGTGATCTCTTTTTCTTTTATTGACCTGAATGAAGATGTATGGAGCAAGAGTGTGTGTGTTCAGTTTACTCCTGATGGGGCCTGTCTGCCCCCCCTCCATCCCTTCCATCCCCTCTCCCTACTCCCCATGATCCCCGCAAGGCTGAGTGGCAGGGCTCTGGATTGGCTAAGTGATGAAATGATGACCCTATTATGAGAAGCGATTCCAAAATGAGAGGTATCAGACAAAGATTGCACCCTTCTCTCACTGCCACGCCGTCCTCCTGCACTGCACTGCCAGCTGTGCAGATGATGATTGATTCGCTCGAGATGGATCACAGGAAGCACCCATTGATTTTTCAGTGTTTTATCAAAAATATTTATTTACAGTTGTATCCATAGGGCGTATCCAGACTCACCCCATACCCCCTTTTTTCCGAATGGGGGATGGTATAAAAGGGATAATTCTCCTTTCTCCATGACAAGACAAATGACCTGTAATATTATTTCAGAAACGAGTCAATAGGCTCAGTGACTAAACGAATATTGATTGGATATAATGAAGCCTGAGTGTGACTATGAGCTCTTTCAGGGGCCCTGCTGCAGACTCCACTGTCAGCATCTATGTGCCAGACCCCACCGACTGAGTGTTTTACTCACACTATAGACCGGCTACTACAGCTGGGACAAAATAAACCTCATGTTAGTGAATATCACAGATGGTGAATCCACATACTCCACATCCCCCTATTCCTCACACTGGTGTGTACCTGTATATTTTGATTCATGATCTGAGAGCTTCCGCGCCTGACTGTTTTCCAACCAGACCTACGGCTAAATAGCATGTTTGTTTTGAAGGTGCTATAGGTGCCATATGGTAATCATCTAAATCCCATACTACTTAAAGCTCTTGAGGCATGTAGGAGGTACTCCTGCATTGCCTTCATGAAGGTAAAGTGATACAACGTACAAATCAAATGACTACCAGAATGCTAAAACCACAGTGTGGGAGCTGTGCCCTAGATATTTGCACTGACTTAATCCAATTGAAATAGTATGAGTGAGTTGCAGGGGCTCCCAGGTCTGTTGCTCGCTTATGTATGTGATGCATAATAGAAGTTGACGAGGTTGGTGATAGATCACAGCCCAGGTAATGTAAACACATTAATCCCTCAGGGTTCATGTGCATGTTCTTTCTCTCTTTTTCTCTTTCTCTTTCTATCAGCCTCTCTCTCTCTCTCTCTCTCTCTCTCTCTCTCTCTCTCTCTCTCCTCCCCCCCTCTCCCTCCCCTCCATGTTCATCATCTTCCTCTAAATGCGTTAGTGGAGCACAAACCAGAAGCAGCCTTAATCTGTCAACATGCCCTTTAATTGGAGGGAGAAAACAACACGTGCTTCTGGTTGTGCCATTCCTAAGTGCACATGCCAAAGAAACACAGAGTTCACGGAAGAAGTGATCCCGGGAGAGCAGGGCATAATTAAAAGTATCTTTTAATAGGCTTGTAATGCCGAGCTTGACTCTTGTTGCCTTAAGTAGAGGGCAAACTCTGTGGCTGGAGACGGACATGCGAGGGGCTTCTGCTGAGGGGGCCTGTAAACGATACGTTGCCTGGCCGTCATCAGACATGCAGTCTCTGCCTCAGTCTCCACACTCAGGACAACAACCGCTTTCCACCCATTGCCGCGGACACTTCGGCTCACCCATTCCCATGTTCTTTTGTTCCCCAAATGAGGGATTCTACTCCGCAACATCACCTCTCCTCCCGGGCCACTTTGGCAAGTTGTGTTCTACCTCCTACTCACAGCACCAGTGGGAAGGGAGAGATGGGAGTAAAGGGGTTGATTTGGGGCCTGCTACACTGTAATCAAATGAGTCTGCTTAGGGGAGAGGAGAAGGAGGAGGTGGAGTATTATGTTCTGTCGTGCATTCCACTGCAGCATTGTTGCTTTTTTGTTTTTGTCAGGGCAGACTTTGATGCTGTATCGCCTTACCTTTGTAGTCCCGGCAGCCATGTTTCATAAACACAGAATGGGAAACATCCTCAGCATTAGAAATTTAGATTGCCACTTTCCTCCTGCCACTCTGCATTCCACACGTGCCCAGTCGCATTCTCCATATCCCAGTGCTGAGGCATTAAGTTTCCTCTCCCAGGCCTCTGATACATTTAAACAACTTACAATCAGCCCCTTTTATTCGGTGTGTCATGTATAATCTGTGGCAACAACAATGCCAACATGGCTCTATGTTCTTTTCTCTCTCTCTCTGTGCTGAAGTATTCCGCTGCCACTGTTTTGTTTCAGGACAATTGCGCATGCAAAACGCTTACTTGGTTGAAATTGAGATGGTACCAGGTGTTCAATTTAGACCTTGTCTTTATGATTGAGAGTGTAATATTAATATCAAGCTAAGCATTCCATAGCATACTCCTTGCTTTGTGTTATCACACAGGGAATAAGCAGTGCTCAATTGTCTTTGTAGTTAACTGAAAATCTCAATGGGATACAGTGCAATGTTATTCTAAATCTATCTTAACTCATTAAAACCCAAAGTGTTCAGCTCTGCTTCCCATATTTTATTGTTTAACTGCAGTCTTCCCAATGTACTGAATTCTCAGTAGACTCATTTCACATGTAATTGAATATTTAAATGTCACACATTGATGAGAATCATGGAAAATAATGAAACTACGTCTGCAAAAAGTGCATTTTTATTAGACATGGTGCAGATTCTACTTTTGCCATGAGAAAAACCTTCTTTTCTGTAGTGTACTGAGCCCCAGGTCTTCCTCCTCCTCCTCCTCCTCCTCCTCCTCCTCCTCTTCTTCGAGAGAGTATCAGTTTTGTCCAACATCTGACACACTGCCCTGGGTGATTGAGCCAGACGTGGAAAGCCAAAGCGGAGATGCTCTCCTTAATGCCTGACACCTGGTGCAGATTTGGAGGGGATTGCACTACAGGTACCGTCTTACCTCTTCCCCAATCCCAGAAAGTCCCTGAGGTATTTCCTTTTCTGTCCGCGGCTGTGTTTGTTTCTTGTCTGCTTTGCCACCCAACTCCTCCTGCCTGTTTCAAAGTCGGCCCCTGTGTTGGGATTAGGGTGATAAGGTGTTGAAAAATGATGCCTATCATCCCTTTGATAAACACTATTCTGATTTGCTGAGGTATTTTTGTGGCTTCAAAAGATATCAATAGGATTAAAATCTATTGTAAGTGTACCTCGGGTTGTCAACAGGGCAGAGCTTTTTTGTAAAAAAAAAAAAAAAAAAAGAGAAAACAAGCAGTTAACTCTGTTGGATAATTATGTGTCTCTGCTTAACAATGAAAGGAATTTCTTTTGCCGGAATGACTATTGATATCAAAACATTTCTCATTAATTTCCTAATCCCACATGTCTTCTACCTTGTATCCGTCTGTTCCTGTTGTTTACACCCCCTTCCGCCCCCGCCACACCCTCTGTCAGTGTGTGCTTTACAACTGGACACGTTACTCAGGAGCGTTGCTGCTCACCTTACAGCTTGCAGGCACATCTGCAGGCTGTGCTGGGACAGCATTGCTAGCCAACATTAACACAGCAAGGACATCAAAGGCTGGCAGCCTGGGCCGCACCACCTGAGCATGTTGATTGGAATGCACCACAGTGTCACCTGACCTGGGAACGGAGAGGGTTTTGTCGTGCCAAGTGGAGGCATTATATCCGGGAAGTGCTAAATAGGCTTGCTACCAGAGTATACAGTTTTAGTAATACAGCTTGAAAGCAGTATTTGTTTCAAATGATCTTCAAAGGAGCTCTTAAATCTACAAATTTTGGCCAGTTAATGCAAAATTACGATAAAATAACAACACTGGCTACCTCAAGCACCGTGTTGACAAAATCATAATAGGTGAGTTATGAAAGATACTTGATGATAATGTAATTATCTTTCCTGGATATTATAGCAGAATATATTTTGAGCATCAGTGAAACGTGCACACTTCATGAGCTTCACAGGCACACTGTTTATGTTGACACATGCAACTCTCTTCCTCATGCAAATGCAATCTAAACATTAGGCGAAGGGAAGGCAAGCGTGGCCCATAAAGGCTGTGAGCTCCAAACACTTTGAACAGACAACTATCACTAATCACTCCCAGAGCAGTGCGGCGTGTAATTACTCTGCCAAACGTTTGCCTTTCACAGCTTAGCACCGGGAGCCCTGACCCTGCGCTTCCCTGTCTTTCCTCACCACCATGCATGTGGAAGGGGAGGACCACCCCCTCATCCCACCCCTTCCCCTTCCCCTTCCCCTACTCTTGACCGAGGGGGTAGGCAAGCTGAGCTCCCTCTCAATATTTAGAGAAAGAGTGGAGGAGGAAAGAGAGAGGGAGAAAGACAGGGAGGGAGAGGACTGAGGTTGGTGCTTCCGGCTTTGTGGGAGCCCATTTAAACAGGCTTTGAAACCCTAGCCATCCGGAGATCAGAAATAGCCTTATTGACTGCATGGGCCCAGAAGTGACTGAGCACACAGGGTTCTTAGAGTTCACCCTTCCTTGCCGCTCAGAGCAAGGAAGGGGGGCATCGCATGTTAGTGGCATCTACAAAGACTACGGACATTAATTTTACATCAGGAGAAAAATAATATTGTTCTGGCTATTTTTAATGTCACAAGGCTGTGTTGTCATATCATTTCTTTGTGATTTTTTATTTTTTATATTTTTTGTGCAGCGTGCAGGATGTCTAATTCTCCTGACTCTCCTCTGCCTCGGTCTTATTTACTCATATTAGTGATGCGGCTGTCAGTCAGCAGTGTGATCTGTCCTCTGTCTGGGTGAATGCTGATAAGATGACACAATGCAAATATGAAGTGTGAGGGAGCCGCCTTGGCAAGCAGGTAGGGTGTGCAGGGACCGGGATCCCATAATGACTATTAGCTGGATTTCACAGCCTGCTTCTGATCTCTTGCAATGACAGCGGTCTTTATAGGAGGATGGGTGTGCCACAACCCCTTTTAATAGCTCTCACACACACATGCACCCAAAGGCACACATACAATGGACAATAATATATATTATAAAGACAGAACGATACGCTATATGAAGTTTGATACTATACACCCCGTAAGTACATTTTGTCCTTCAAAATTGCCCATATTTTTATCACAAAAATTGTGATCAGATTTTCTTTTTTCATCCCTTAATTTTTTTTCACTGAAGGGATGTTTTTATATATTTAGCCAGCACAATGGAAACGTAGAACCTTAAAGCAGAAATTATCATTTCAGCATATTATAGACCATAATGTATCCTTATCTTAATTTCACTACTAGTCATTTCACCATATTGTCATGCACTTCTCCACTGTTGTACAAGTTCATTTAGACTTGCAGTGGCTTAAAGAGCTCTCTTGGTTGCTGCATGATCTTGTAAAGGCTTTTCAGAGAGTCCCATTTTATCACTGATGTAGTAATTTCACTTCATCAGTCAGTTGTGACTAAAAATACATCAGGGATTAGCTTCATGGCCAGACTATCTCACACAGCTTTGATAACATAATGGGGGCTGGTTGCTCGTGGTTACAGTCATCTGATATGTAGGTTCATAGCATTCAAAACTACACTTAGAATACTACAGGGTTTTTTTTTTTAAAGAATGATAGAGTGTGATCTTTTTAAACTCTCATGAAAATTGTGTCTTCCCTTTTAATTCCTTTGTAGGAGCATTTTGCAAAGATGAAAACAGCACCCACCCCCACTCCTTCCCCTTTCTCTTTTTCTATTCTACACAAATTAGCTATGGTCCTGGAGGGCAAAATGACAAGAGGTTACTGGAAGACTGTGTGTTTAATTAATTGAAAAATGCTTAAATTGCTTTTACAGTTGTTATGTGGAGTGAAAAAAGGGAATCCGTGTTGCCAGTACTCAACCATAATTAGCACCCACGGGAATTAAATATTTAGCATTAGCTGTGTTGCAGCACTTAGGACACAAATTTCTATTTTAACTATGAAAGCGAGCCTGTCTTAAGTGCATGAGTCTGTGTGGACAGCTGTGCAAAGGGGAACAGCACAGGATATTTCAGCAAGACACCCCAGTGGCATTCCGGGTCCTTCCACATCACATGTGTAAGAGATATGGCAGTTGTATTCCCGAGGGTTAGGCATTACTCAGAGTATTTAGTTTTCTAATTAGGCTGAGGGCCTTCGTCCATGCCTGCCACCACCATGGGAGCCAATGAGAATTTCCTCTCTTATATGTCAACTCTCTCTCTGAGACATAGGGAGAAAAAGAGAAATGGAGGGAGGAAGAGAAAGAGAAAGCATGTGTGAAAATGAGAGAGAGCTACACATGGCTGAGGGAGGAATAAAGACCTGGGGAAAAGCCTTTGTTTATTCCAACTTTAATTACACATTGCCTTTAATGACTCCACTGGTGTGTTTGAGGCTGTAGAGAGAGAGAGAGGCTGTGGAGCCTTAATGATCTGTAGTAGTGGATGTCAGCCGAGCCGTCTGAGACTTAAAGCCCATTTTTAACAGTCCCTTTTGGTTTGGGCCTAGAGGCGACAGCGCAAATGGGGTTCATGCTAAGCCACACTAGACTAGACTCAGGGACTACTTCAGCGTCTGGTCAGCCTCATTCACAGAGGGGCCGGGCCATTTGGAGGCATCAGCAGCTGACCGCAGCAACTGTTGGACTTGTCAGTGTGCATCAGGTTACCCACTAATGAGAAGTAATAAGGGTTATCCCAACTTTATAAGACTTTGATCTTTGCGCACTGTGGGATTTAGACAGTGTTGGAGAAGGTACGCTAAGACTGGAGCTGGAATTTGACCCCCATTTCATGTGTGTGTAAAGGAGGGTGGAGAAAAAGCAACACAAGGGTAATTAAAAGCTCTTAAGTTTGGAGTTTGGATGAATATTTTTGGAGTGTAACATATTGTAGGCTCAACCAAAATGGATACCTTGGATTAGTCACTCATGGTGAGGGACACAAGATTACCACCAGACTGGAAGGTTGTCCAAAATCACAGTGGTCAAACACATTTGCTGTCAAAATACAATATACCATAAATGGCACCCACAAGCATGATTTATCTTTCCAAACTTGGATCTCGCTATGGGAAAGATACATTAGTATATTTAACTCAAAACAGATGACTGTACTGGATTAAATCACTCAGTCATGTTCAATTAACACAACAGAACATGTAGCCCTTTGAACAGCTGCGCTATTTGTTTTGACACACACTTGTCTAAAAATCCAACCACCTCAGCTTCAGCGCAGAACGTTAAAACCCCTTGTTCTGTAAAACAAATTCTCCGGATTATTCAAAGCTCTGAGAATTAGAATGGAAAAATCCATGCGTAAAATTACCGGCCATTCAACTTCAGGCAATATTTTCCTCTAGAGGCAAATATGTTAATTGGGCTTCCTAAAGTAGCTCAATCCTCAGGTTATTTAATTTCTCCAAAAGCCCTAGCTGTGCTGAATTCAGAGGGAATATGGGTGTGAAACTCTTCACACTAGCAAGATGGCCATCGAGGGAAAAATAGCAGCAATGGAGAGAAATGGAAAAGAGAATAATAGTGAAGGTTAGAAAGAACAGACGTGGTGCATTTCAAGCTTGTATGAGAGACATTGCAGAACATATTGATAAAAAACTATTTCAATCTTCTTTCATGATGTGATACAATAAGTACACAAATATGTTACTGTAGCAGCAAGCCACTAAATCACACAAAAATGCAGTGGTGATAAAATAAAACTGAACTGAGCTTGATCTGCTAAAGAATACTGTCCTCATGACTGTCATGTCATCTAATTGCTTCTGTGTGTTTTTTCCCAGAGAATGTGTGCAGCTCGGTCGCTGGCCCTTAGTGCTCCAGCAGCCTGGTCAAAAAGACATCCTGGCAGGGTCCCAGGGTGGATGCATCGCCCACGCACACTGCCCTCGCCAGCTCCCAGAAGTCTTTGTGGTGAACCACTGACCGTGCTGCTCCCTATTTTCCTCCAGCCCAGCAAATAATGTGTCAGAAAAAGATTATTGATAGCCTGTAAAAGAAGAGCCAGAATGTTGTTGCCTCTCTGCTTCAACTTTACAGAACAATACAAGTGCTAAACCATCAGTTTGAATGCTGCGCTGCCCCTGAAAGAGCACAGCATTTATTTTTTCTCATTGTTGTTCTGTTTGGATAAAATGAGTTACAACTGGAACATGAACAGACAACAATGACTTCTATTTGTTTAAAATGCCGCTTCATTTTTCTTTTACATTTGAAAACCTTGTAGTAAGGTTGGCAACCTTGTGCTGGGTCTTTTCAAAGGAAAAATGAGATTCCTCAAAAGGAACATTTAAATTTCCTGCCTGCTCTGTTGAGTCATTCACAGTTTCGCCCAGTTTACCAGACATTGGCGAAGCTTTTGCTCATCTGGCCTAAATGTGGCCTGAGTGGGTGATTCTCAGACACACAAGGGAAGCTATATTTACAGAATTAACGACACACTCCATCCGCCACACAACAGCTGCCTGCTACACTTAGCTGATTGAGACTGCAGGCCCGCTCCCATTCGCAGAACACCGTGATTGAACAGTTGGGGCAGCTTTATGTGTGTTTTGCTCTCCCAATGCTAGAAATCAACACTGACACTCCCATGCAAAAGCAAACACTTGTTCAGGCAGATTGACTGTGTTGGGACTGCTTGCGAGAAGTCCGCCCCCTTTTTGATCAGCGTTTCACTTTTAATGTCGATCGGCCATCTTATCCACACGTTGGCTTTCTGGGAGGCAATGCGTGGTGCGTTGCCGAGATAGAGCAAGGTTCGGCTCTGCAGCGATGCTGTTAAATGAGAGAAAGGAGCGAGTGATTCAACTCGGTGTGTATATACAACACTGTTTTGCTGTAAAAACAGTGTTTATGTTCACTGCAGGCATAATTCACAGTGTGTGTGGAAGGGCTGCAGGCTATGCAGACACACGACTGGCAAACTATTTCTTTCCATTGTGAGAACAAGAACAGAAAAAAAAAAAAATCTAAGTATGGGAAATAAAACATACTTTTTGACGCTGTGTATACAAAAACCTGGAACTGTTTGAAATTTCATGTCATGGCTAAATTTTATTTCACACTCTACATTATGTTTGTTGCTATATTCTCAGTCAAATCCAGATGTCAGTAACTTATACAAAGCCAGACATAAGCAGGGTATCATAACGTATAATAGGAATAATGGCCCTTTGATTTTTGGATTTCCTATTGGAACACCTGTCACTTTTTGGCAAGGGCACACCCCAGCACCAGGTCTCCTTTGGTAGCGCTGGGGGAGGAGTGTATGTATGTGTGTGAGTGTGAGTGTGTGAGAGAGAGTGGAAGATGAAACAGCCGCCGCGGAGGCAGTGATCACACAGACAGACGGGGTGAGTGACAGACAATACCTGCTGTAAAATTCCCTCACATCTCCCCTGATCTGTATTCATAGATCTCGGCTGCTACGCACTGCAAACTGTAGCCCACACCAATGGGCTCTTTTGGCGCACCGCCCCGCTCAGTTTCTCTCTTGCAACTCACTACACAGACCCCCTTTTTCTCTCCTTCCCAAAATATTTGCCGTCTTTTGTTCTTTGTCTAAATGATGCCTCTGATCATGAGGTGAAAGCTGAAAGGAGCTCTCTGACAAATATGGACTTTTTCCCATATCTTCTAATCGCACCTAATTCTGCTCCTTCAAATGCAGGGCTCCCCCCTTTGAGAGTGTTGTTAGACTTTAATACCTTAGAGATGAGTAGAGAGTAGAGACTTTTTTTTGGTGACTTTTGTTTTCTAGAGGACTGTTCGGCTCTCCTTGCTCAGTGTGATGAATGAAAACCCCCACATTAAATGTTTATTTAGCCTTTTCTACCCACGTGCTGCACACATTGTTTTCAAATCACTCGCATCACTTTTTGCACACTGTTTATACTCAGTGAAAGTCCTTCAAAAGGGTTAACACATGGCTATTACCGGCGCTATCAGAGCCCTTGTTTTTGTGCCGTTACATCCCCCCCCTCGATGACTGACTCCAGGCCTGAAACTTCCTGAAACCTAAGCTATGTTACAAGAGAAACACACACACTCCGAGGACACCACAACACAGGGGCTGCTCAAACTGGATTAGGTTTGTTGTGGCAGATCTAGGTTTCAGGTTTGACTTGAGTAATGTGTCGTTTAATTTCTTCGGGAATTGTTTTGACAAAACAAGTTAGCGTAAAGTCGGAAGTGTCGTCTAAAACAAAAAGGGTGTGTGTAGTGTGTATGTTTTTTTTTTTTTTTTTTTTTTTGTTTTTTCTTCGTGCTCATGTGAAGCATATGTCAGTCATCAGCGAAGTGTTACAGTGGAAGTGACATCAGAACCCTGGAGGGCTTGCACTGCGAGAGAGGCTTTTTGATATGATTTCTGAGAACAGAGAGTTTAGCAAAAAGAAAGGAGTTGCTTGCGTCTCTGTTGTTGGGGGAAAAAAAAAATCTTTCTATACAAACAGTGGAGATGAACTGGAAGGTGCTCTGCCACGCTTTTACTGAATCTTTATCATTGTAGCTGTCAGCAGAGGTAAATGCCATGATTTCTGCTGTTAAATTACACAGTTAGTGTGACAAGGGTAATTATTGTGACGTTAGCACACACAGATGGAGAAATGTTTGTCAGCCATGATTATAATTACAATCATTCTGTGATACTGAAGCTGAATAGTGTTGTGTTTGATTGACCTGCATGTTGAAACCAATTTACCGTGTTGCTTTGCATTTCTCCAATTTGATAGGCACCGGCTGGCTCGCGGTCGCTAGGAGTAAAAGTAACTGGAACTTAAAGGTGCAGTCTATTCTCTGACCACGAGTGGACAGTTGGGACAAAGCTGCCGATTGGCCGGAGCCTGCAGAGCTGATCTTTATCCTGGCTTGTCTTAGGCTGGAGGTGATGATGCCCACAGCGGCCAGAGATTGATGGGGGGCCAACACAAGCGGCGAGAATGAGCTCTGGCTTTTGAAGTCGTCCACATGGAGGGAAATTGATATATCAGTTAAAGCCCTGGACCCTATTAAAGAGCCCCCGTCAGGTTAATGTGATAGCCTCCGTGTTACCCCCAGACCCATTCAGGTCAGACCCTAATTCCTGCCCCCGCTCTCTGCAATCTCATTTTAGTTTCCCATCAGTAATGTTTTTCCATCAGAGGAGCTCTGCTAGGGAGTATATCACACAGTCAAACACTGGGCCATCTCTCTCCCAGAGTGATTTAAACCTCCAGCCAGCACGTTAATCACCAGCCAGAGATTCCCATGTTTTTTTTATACAGGCTGGACAGTCTTTAAAGTGGGGTCTGTAGCGGCGTACACCCCTCTAGACAGCACTC
The DNA here is from genome assembly GCF_905237075.1 of Dicentrarchus labrax. Taxonomy (NCBI): domain Eukaryota; kingdom Metazoa; phylum Chordata; class Actinopteri; family Moronidae; genus Dicentrarchus; species Dicentrarchus labrax. Next base: position 25,683,701 of record NW_026136719.1, read on the forward strand.
TTGCATCCCCTCTTTCCCCCCAGACTCCCCTTCACTTGGCTCCTCTTCCTTCAAGTCTGGACTTCCTGAGGACACAGCCCCTCGTCCCCTTGGTCAAACAGCTGAGCAGGGGCCCCAGGTCCACGGGGGTGAGCCCGGTGATCATTCATTTTTAATTGCATGCAGAAATACATTTACATTAATAATGTAGGGCGGTGTCTTTTTAATTCAGACACAGTGTATTTATTATTAAACCTTTGTCTTGGAGGTCAGCTCACAAGAAATCATCTGTCCATCAGATTCAAGACGTATGCACCTTGGTTGGCCAGATCATCCCCACATTTTAATTCATTGTTATTCACTTTGATTTTCTTCCTCTGTCATAAGCCATCAGGCTGCTCCAAACTACAGCATCAAAAAGAAATGTCACATCATCAGAATAAAATACGAGACTAATAAGACTAATGGCAAAAATCTAGGTTTTAAGGGACAGTTGACAGTGGTCAAAAGCTGCAGAAAATTAGACATTCAACTGATGATAACTTATCTGACCTTTATCGGGCTCACATTAGAAGTGAACTTTGGCTCTCCTACAGTCCTGTAACCATCTTCTGTGGTTTCATCTTCTTTTCCTGAAGTTAGTGAAACCACCTTAAATTTGCACATTATTAATCTGTGGCTATAGTTGAGTTAAAACCTCTCTACTCGATGTATTCTTTACATTACAGCTGAGCATTTTCATTCAGTATAAAATACTGCTTAAATTGCTAAATGTGTTTTTCTTACCTTCCAAGCAGCCAGTGCTCTGTATTCATTTCAGACTGATATGAAAATCAACTTTCAGAAATATTTTAAAGCTAATAAATATAATGCCGCAAAATATATGTTCTTTTTTAAAATAAAATGTTCACTTAGGGTTGATCCAGTGCATCAGAAATACTGCTTAGAACATACACAATGTAAACAAATGTGGAGGTCATAGAAACAATAACAACACCATTTTTTATATTTTTATTAAATTACTAGTTAGGAAATAACAGACTGATTTAAGATTTTGATAGAATTCATAATTAAGTTTTGCCAAAAATAAAACTCAAATAAATCATCTTAAAACTGGCACTTTTTTCAATAGTCAACAGATGATCATCAGTCGACATGATTGACAAATATAGAAAATGCTGACTTCTTTGAACATCCCTTATAATACTATAACTAAATCTGCTTCTGTGAGTTTGCAAGATCTATTTATAAGCTCAAATTGTCTTGTTTAACTAACCTTCTTTGCCAATTTAATTCTGCTTTATTATATTAATGATGTAACAGCAGTTGTCTGATATTTGAGTCACTAGCTCTTCACCTGGCCACCTTCTTAGTTTCACTGTGGCCCTCACACATACAGCTACCAGTGATTGTAATCATTGTTTACATATTGGAAGAAATGCAACATTGCCATGATGTCAAACGTGTCCAACCCTTTAATACTAGCTCTAATCATTGTCAGGTGGTCCACTGTTAAAAAAACTGCAATGTGTCAAAAGATTTACAGTGGGTGGACACAATAATAGAAACACCTGTATAGTCAGTAGTTCTGCACTGAAATTTGCAGTTGTTGTTGTGGTGTTGTGCTGGGTTTACATAAAATGTTGGGAATATTACCTAACATTATATTTCAAACACCTCCTTTGTGAATGTTTGTGTGTGTGTGTTTCTGAAATTTACAAAAAGAAAAATGCAGATAATGATACTCATCTTTTGGAAGTACTTGTTTCATTGGGCCAGCTTTATACCTTTCCAGAGCATCCTGTATTCCAAGCTTCTATGTATAAAGAAAGAAAAAAAGAGAAAACTCCCAAACAAATTTGTTTATAACAGCGTCTTTTTAGATCTATGGGCCCATGCATATTTTGTCTCGTCTGAGTCGAGAGTGTTGAGATTAATCCCATGTTGTTCCTATTATTGGCCTCTCCTGAGACATTATGATGTGAATGACTGTCTAAGCACCATCAGATCCATCAATTGGATTCAAAGAAATGTTATCCATTACTCTCCCCAACCCAGCAGATGTTGAGGTTTTTGTAAGTCGAATTCCTTTATTATGTTAATACCACTGTTTTGTCACATGCACCATTTCCATTTGAGTGGGGTGGAAAAATCATCAGATGGATTTGGCTCCCTCAATAAGAGATGTTTGACATTCAATGAGATGGGAAACATGAAAAACACATTTCAATGGCAAGTGGCATATGACAATCACAACAAGAAGGCTCTTTGAATGAACGGAAGATCACAATATAATTGTGGCATCATGTTGGGTTTTTTAAGTCGTCGCCTTGTGTAAATTTTGCATTGATTGTGTTGTTTCGAAATGTAGAGGATACAAAGGATGGGGACATTTTTTGTGACAATGGCTGTTTTTTCTGCTTTTGGCTGGACTTTTTCTTATCTTAAAAGCTGACAACAAACATGCAACCATATGGACATGTAGCCTTGAAGAAATAGGAGTGCAAAATATACTGTTGGTTTCCTCTGTTGTCATTTTAAATAAAATGGCAAAGACATACCTGTTTGTAGACACATGCTGTGTTGTTTGCACAGGGTGTGGCATGCAAAGTGTATAACTGCATTATGTGTAAAAGCAATCCATTCTTTGTACATAATGTAATGATTTTCTCCTTTCCAACCTGATAAATTGATGTCTCATTGACATGGATCTTCCATTATATTTAGCAGAGGTGATAATAAACCTAGTTTAGTTCAAGGAGTGGATTTTATTTCAGTGGCAGACACATACGTGTATATGTTTGTGTTTATATCTGTCTCAGAGTATGAGACTGAGTGCATGTGTGTTGTGTTCCCGTCTGCATGTACATGTAGTATGTGTCTGGATGTCTGCATATCTGCAAGTGTGTGTGTGTGTGTGTGTGTGTGTGTGTGTGTGTTAGTCGTAGGCTCAGAGGCATAGCAGGGTTTGCATGAGGGAGTGTGGTGGCAGAGCACTCCTCTGATAGGCCAGATCCAGGGTGCACTGAAGCCTTTCGCATATATATGGAATTTTTGAATATCTAAACCATTATTTAGCATCCAAATCAGTTCTGCTTGTCTGACTGATGGACAATTTCAGTGTGACCCCGGTCTTTTTGCATGTGACCTATACTGTCGGGATTCTTGCATATTGTTTGAATGTTCACGTTGACTCCTCTCCCGTTTTTCTCTTTGATCCTTTTAGCATGCTCTTTGTGTCGGAATTCATGAAATATTCATAGCTGGACTGTGGCTTTTCCATATCTTTATGTACAATTATTGGCAGGCGTCCTGTTATGTCGAGCCATCTTAATAGTAGGTATTGGGCTCGGTTAAGTGTGACTTCAGATTTTTCTGACAGTTTAGCTGGTCTGTGTTATGAATTGATAAGGTGGGGCATTATATTTGCAGATTGTGCTGCGTGGTTGCCGTTTTAGCCCATACCATTAATATTGATAAACGCAAATAATGTGTCTCACATGAGAGACTAAAGATCATCTGCAAAATTTGAAAATACATTAGGATTATTATTTAAATATTAATATTATTATGATTTAAATATTAGTATTATTATTATTACTGAATTTTTATTATTATTATTTAAATATTAGTATTGTTATTGTTTAAATATTAGTATTATTTAAAAAAAAATTATTATTATTATTATTATTTAAATATTATGCATTTTTTGTATTCAGATAACAGAATATAAGATAACAGAATATATCAGATGTTTTACTAACTATTCCTGAATTCCTGCTTTGATCTCTCTAATAATCACCTTCATCGTCACCTTAATGGAGTCCTGATTTGAGGTATGCTGGTTGTGTCGATAATGCTAACAGGGTTAATAGTGTGTTCCTCTCCATCATGACCAGTGCTATTGGCAGCTGGAGTAATTGGACAGAGGATGTCATTATCATGCCCCGTGTGCAGCCGAGGATTTGCAGGACCACAGAGGCCCGCGGTGTGGCCCTTGCCAAACACACTGATGTCCTCAGGACTTTCACATGTAAATACTGTCTATTCTCCCAGCATTTAATAAATGTTTCTGGAGGTTTATTAATGTGCAAATGGGTGAAAGCGCTGCTCCCCCCGCGCCAGCACAACGTGTGCACAGAGGCACAGAGCTGTTTAAGGAGAAGAGATTCACAAATCAGCCGATGTGGAGCTAAGCCTGTGGCTCTCTCCACTAGGGAACCACTAAGAGTATTTAATTCTCTCTCTTCCCCTCTCCCCCTCTCTCTCTCTCTCTCTCTCTCTCTCTCTCTCTCTGTAAGTGTGGATGAGACCCATGTGTGTGTCTGCATGTGTGTGTGCATGAGAGTCCATTACCTGCCCAAGAGTCTCCATGTTTACTCATTTGTACCATTCTCCAATAAGTTCTCCCAGTGCCTCTCCAGCCAGTCAATGGCAGTGGATGCGCAAGTGAAATTGGGCCAAAAGATGTGAGAGACATCCAGATACTGGTATCGTGCATAGAGTTCCTGCACTCGCAGGGGCATACAAATGGGCAAATCTAAGGATAAAGGCTCCCAGGATCCAGCTATAGTCATATGAATGCAAATAGGATTAAAGTGCCAGCTTTAGAGGCTGATATACAATTCACAGCTCTTATAGGAGTCTGGCTGCAGCCAGACCCCGTACACCATCCTTTGCTCCTAGAAAATGAGAATGTTTATGAAGATGGCTTTCTTGTCCCAACCACCCCCACACTTTTCCCTCTTGAAATGAGGCTCACTGTGATTAGCAGCTAGGAAGCCCCACCTTATTAGCGTTCACTATCTCATCGTTCAGGTGTTTTTCAGTCAATATTAGTTTGATCTTTATCTGGGGGATAAATGATTGGCTTGATGTAGCATGCATTTGTTTTTACAAACCCAACAGAGTGAACTACAAAGGGCTTTTCATTCAGGTTTAGACAGCACTCGAAAGGCTTTTTTTTTTCTCCTCTTTTTTACTTGGCTGATTTAACAAGCGTTTAAACTGACTGATCTCAAAGAAAAAAAAGAAAGAAAGAAAAATGTGTTTCATGCTGCTGCTGGCTCTTTTCTGTTTCACAAAATAGTTAGTGAGTGCAGTCAGGGCCTCTGTGTCCATAACCTCTCAATGACTGTTGATTGCAATAAATATTACTTGACGTTTGGCTGCCGTTTTTCTTGTCGGGGGAGAGAATAACAAGGGCCATTCTGCTTCATATATTTTCACTCATTAGGTTCTCTTTGAGAAACTAAGCCTCGTCTTCCTCTCTCTCTCTGTCTTGCTTTCCTTCTCTGCCTCCCACCCCCCACCCCCTCCCCTCTATGCTCTTAGTGGGGCTCTGTCAAAACCAAGGCCTGCTTTATCTCCATCCATGAAGTTAAGAAAGCTGGCAAAGCTGTAAATTTGGACGCCCTTCGTTAGAGGAGCTCTCCCGGCTGTAATTCATCTCAATCCTCAGCGGTCTTTAGTTCCCTTTCAGAGGCTGTAAAGTACTCCCTAACACTCACTGGGAGCTGGGGGAGATGGGGGCACAGAGGGCCCAGGGGTTACCAGAGAAGGGCTCATGTTTGAGGGGACAGTCCGGGATTTGTGACACATTGGGGTCAGGTGACAGACCTGGAGATGATATATGGATGCTTGTGTGACACAGTGCTAACAAGACAGGCTTTTACAATGGGTCTCTTTTTCCCTCTACCTGTTTTTCCTTCCTTTCTCCCTCATGTTCCCAGTCTTGTTTTCTCTGTGTCCCTCCTTCAGTTACATATATCACTTGTTAGGATGTTGGATCCGTTTAAAACTTTTAGCTGTGACAGATTTCATTCAAATCAGTGGGCAGAAAAAAATCGAAAAATAGTAGTATCAATAGTAACATTTCTGTGGAGAAGTTAGACTAGTTGGGAAGTCTTAATAAGATATAAATAAAGAGTAAATAGAAAAAGCAAAATAAATATAAAACATCTGATGAGCAAAAGCAATAATTCTAAATGTTACGTTTGTAGTGTAAAAGAAAATAATCTGTTGAACTGAATAATCAAATGTTGTTTTAATTTACTTTTTTGCTTCTACTCTCTTTTGACTTCTTTCCGCAGTATTTCATAACACCTTGTAATCATACACTAATTATCATTTTATAAGAGAAGGTGTCTTTTTAAACTGTAGAATCAAATTGCTCATAAAAGTATGGATTACATCTTATGGACCGGGTCCAGAAGGATGTGACGGGGTCAGAGAGGTTAAAGCACCGATCGTATAGTATTATTATATGAAATCCTGGATCAGCTATGGCATAAATCACAGCATAAATCTTTGAAAACAAACCCACCAGTTTCAAATTCCGCAGCCCTTACACATGATAAAATAACACAGAGCTCTTTCATCCTGCATATAAAGGTCAGGCAGTCATCGTATACAGGTGGCTGCAATATGTTTTGCAACAGTAGCTATAAGCTAATTTACTTTATGAGGAGATGACCAGGCATGTGCATGTGCCTGATCAGAGTGTGAACTCTGTGTAACTATGTTCTCTATTTTTGTAGGCTGAGGATTAACATCCAGTAAAACCCATATTGGCTTGATCGCAATGGCCAGGCTTTATTTTGGGACACTCCTCTGGAGAAGGAATAGATCGAGCTGTGTCCATGAGGGGGCAGTTTGTTTAAGGACTCATCTGATGGGGAGCCAGGGAAACAGGTGGGGGGTGAGGGAGTGTGTGTGTGTGTGGGGTGGGTTTTAGAAATAGCACTCCGGAGCTCTGAGCTGGATCCCTACTCACCAGCTATCCACCCACTGCCAGTCAGCCACCCAGCCAACAAGGCAGGGAGAGAGGCCTATGCCTGCCTTCCTCCTGCCCACATTCCAGCTCAGATCTGATTGCAAGACAAACATGGCAACCCCCCCCCCATCCCCTGATAAATGTTTTCTGAAATAGAAAGGCATTGAATGTCTAATGGGTTAATTATGACAATACAGGAAACAGTCAGCTGATAACAGCTCAAATAAATTAGTCACATTTTACTGTATAGACATTTTCCTTTCGTGACAATATATGGATATTGCAATGTAGCCTTTCTTATATGTATATTTGTGTGTCTGGGAGATAGCTAATAAACAGTCCCTTAAACTTAAAGATTCATCCCTTTCACCTACCACAGAGACTCTATTGTTAAATTTCCACGTTGGTTAGATGGCTTCATGTTTTTATTGTACCGCCAACATCTGGGTCCACAGTTGTGAGGTTAAAAGAGAGGGCTGCCGCTTTAGGTCAGAGCCTAAAAATAGGACAGTCTTCAGAAGCTGTGCCACAGGCAGCCAGGAAATGCTTTGATTTCTCTTCCCCCTTTTTTGATTTTATAAGAATATTCAATAAAGCCTCTGGATCTGGCAAACAGGTGGCAGAGCTTAGATTCCCCCACAGTGCTAAAGCAAACTTCCCCTACATATTTTAGCATCACAAAGCCCTGTAACACATGCAAAATAGTGCTCCTCAGTTGCTTACTGTATAGTGAAAAGTCTGCATTTCATATTTGCACTGATGAATTCTGGCCAAAATGAGGGAATTATTAATCAAGAGAAATTCATTCGCTCTGTTTACTCGTTCAAAGGAATTAGCAGAGTATATCTGTGCTATTGAAATCGTCTAGAATAAATTAATCAGGGTTCCTGCACTTCAGTGTGTATATCAGTGCGTGTGTTTGTGAGTTTGTGACGCACATTGTGGCTCGACGAAGTAACCTGAAGCCAGGCTTAAGGGCCCACCTGTCCCTAGTTGTGGACAGACGAGGCCTGGCTGCCAGGCGCTCCATTCATCTCTAATGCTAATGCTAATACTAATGCTAACATTAGTGCTAACATTAGCTACTGTTCTTGTTTCACTCTGTCAGCCTCATGCCATTCCCCTGGCCTGAGCCAAAAGGGAGACTGATAGCCTACTTATGCTGATGGCCTTGCTCTACATTCATTATATTAAGGCCTGGGAATAAATAAAATAAAAGATGTATATATTAAGTGATTTTCTTTTATAGTTCTTAAGGTTAAGTTATACTTATACTTACTATTAATGTCGACAGGGTAAATTCATTTCTGCCTTCGACCCACCCTAACTATTAAGGAGCAGTGGGCAGTCACAGTGCCAAGAGATCAACTTCCGTTAGGACTCTAATGCTTTGGTCAAGGGCAAAGGTGGGACAGTAACAGACATCACTGGGTAACGTGTACACTCCACACAATTTGTGGGGTGTGTTGTGAATTGACAGTGCTTATAATCACTGTGCTCCCATGCAGAAGGTATACTTATACTTACACACCTGCAATAACTTTTTGTTTTGTTTGTTTTCTCTTTCTTGTTTTGGACAGTTGGGGGTGTTGGAAACAAGTTGTGAACACAGCATTGACACATCATCACCTTTTCAGTTGATGTGATGAACTTCACTATCATTCATTTGGGGTCTCTGTCATTCTGGTGAATGGAAGTCCAATATTCACTCTCTTTCAGCTCTGTTTCCAACAACTCCACTACGTTCACCAGCTAGTCGCTAACTTTGTCGGCCATTTGGTGCTGAGCAGGTCGTGTATTGTGGGATTTTAGATATTCTTGCAGCCGAAAACGGCGCTAAACAATTAGGTGAAACTTGCTATAAAGCTCCATAAAGCCGAGCGGAGCTGCAGATCCGGGTGATAATTCTCTGTATCACTACTAGCGACCTCTTCCACACTGTCACACTGTTTTCACAATGGCATTTGATCAGTTGTTGTTATAAAAATACCAATTATAGCTGCATAAATAAAAATAAAAGAAATACTATTGCTAGTTTTGCTGCTAGGTTGTTTATTTACGATCAACCTACCTACCTACCTGTCTTGTTGTAAAACCAGACATTACACCAGGTAGTATTTTGATGCACCACAAATAGACCTTTTTCACAGCAGCCATTTAGACATGCAATAGTAGGGGAAACCACTAATTAAGGTTACATTCCATGTAGTGTAGCAGAGCCTGTCCAGTGAGCAACATGTGCAATAACAGCACCCTGACTCTGTTTGATCTCAATGGAACAGAACCTTAATTAGTATTAATATTACTAGTGTTTACCCTACTTTCTACTATTTAGCATGGCAGGAGTAATGTGGGCAGGAAATGACTCTGTTTTTCTTGTACAGGTAAGATGCTTACATTATAATCATATGTAGATACGTGATGGGGCTTTGTCCTACTAATGTGGATAGTCACCCACCCCCACCATGTCACATCATACAAAGAGATGTAGTGAAAATATGTTGAAAGATAATTAAAAGTGCGGCTGCAATGCCAATTAAGCTTAGTGACCTTTTTAAGGAAAAACAATGCAGACATCTCAGCTCAGCTGGTGTTTAAAACCTAAGGTCTCATCTGCTTATCTGTGTATATGGGAATTTGCCAAATTAAGTGTTCAGTGCAACAACATATGCTTTAATTTGCCTTGAAAATTGCTTGCATAGTGAGATCCATGGTTATGTCTAAGAGTGTTACTTTAGCTTGTTCTGTTTTTTTCCTGTATAATTACAGCGTGTTTTCTTTTGGCAACATGCATCCTGGAATTAGCAAATGAATGTTTTAACCCTGTTGAACTTCCACAGTGTTTTATGCACTCCCCTCCCCATTACATCGCATGGCTTTGGAAATGAACACAGCCGCTAATGACCTTTAGCATCACTGGCAGGTTTTAAGTGTGATCAGTGGGTATATGTTTAAACGTGTTGTCCTGCGCCTCAGGAGATTACAGTAACGATACCAATTAGCCCAATCTCATTAGCTAGCGAAACTCCACTGAGTCACACAAATTAAGGACCCTCTCTAATCTGACAGTCGTAGAAATGGTCCTGTGCCCTCTGTGTGTGTGTATGTGTGCGCTTGAGAATGTAAAAGAGAGACAAAGAGTGTGGTCTTTCATTTTGTTAACTGTGGGTTTATGTATGACCTATTAACTCTGAATGTGTGTGTAGGTGGTGGCATGTGTGCATGCAAGTGTGTAAAGATATAAGCTTAATTACCAGTCAAGGATCAGACACAGCTTCTATATGTACATCCCCCCTGCTTGCACACACACATACACACACATTGTCTCTCTCTCTCTCTCTCTCTCTCACACACACACACACACACACACACACACACACACACACACACACAAAGAGCAGCTTCTAACTTTCATGTGTTTGTTTGGACATTTTCACCGCCTGGTGATTAATTTATGAATTCTTGAAAGATGGAGGATGCATTCAATCTCAGGTTTTAAAGCTTCATGTTTTCCTCTATTTCTGATAGACACACACCCACACACACTTTATTGCTCCATATGTTTTTTTGTCAGTTTAAAGCATACCGGGGTTTTGAAGAGATTTGGTCCTACATTTTTTATGGGGAGAAACACTTTTTTAATATATACATCACTATACTTCTATAATTATAAAATAATATTTGATTATAAAAGCTGAAGATGTTATATTGGGGTAAATGAAATTCCTTTTTATTGTTTACCTCTTTTTTTTATATCTTTAAAACTTAATAAAATGAATTTACAACCAACTCCCCCATCTCTCTCTTTCTTTCTTTCTCTCTCTCTCTCTCTCTCCAGGCCCACATCTGATTAGTGTCTATTAAAGATCAGAGGGGTGAGGAGGAAGTGCCCTGCTGATCTGGGTGCTGAGTGCTGTGTTATCTTTGGATGAGTTTGGCCGCCCCGCTGGCACACCACAGTACCTTATTACTGTGTTACTGAGTATATTAGTGCACCCTTGGAACAGGTTGGTTTTGAGCTGAAGCAACACGAGTTATCTACTCTTAAAGGGGGGAAACGTTTACTTTAAATATGGATAATTAATTTGGGAATAAATGTGGTAATTCCTGCTGTGTGAATGCTTTTGATTACTTTTGCACAGTGGTGTAAAAATAAATGAAATGTAGTTCTTCACTTAAGAAGTAAAACTTTTTTCTAAACCTAATATTTTCTAAACCTAATATAATATTGTTGGTATGGTATTTTGCAGATATTTCAGGTCCACAATCCTAGCTTTAAGCAGATTGAGCATATGATTGGTTGTGTTGTTGCAGTGCACTCACAGCAAATGCCTTATGTGCAGCACTTGGGCATTTTTTTTCTTCCAAAGTCTGTCTCTCAATCAGTGCCTTCTCTTGGAATTTGTAGACCCGTAACCCTAACTATGACCCAAACCTAACCTTAACAATCTATAACCTTGTTGTGTACTTCATTTAGTCTACCACTGTTGCAGAAGGTTGCAAGGTTAAATTAAATTAATTTAATATCATTTATGTAATGTATTCTATGCCACCATCTTGTCCTAAACATATGTAGAGTTTTAAGACTTTAATTTTTTATCCTTATCTGGCTGGCTTCATCTCAATGTGTCTATAAAGTATATGCCGTAATTCAGTAGAAATTCAATTCAATTATGATAATGTATCATGATCAATGACACAAGCTCTTTTCCATCTCATTGTGAGTATTTGATTTTCTTTCTCTCTTTTTTATCCGGAGATTAAAAGTGTTTGTTTTTCCTTGTTACTACACATAATTTTTACTAACATGACATTACATTACACTGTTGTTGTAGAAACTGTTCTAATTTACCCTTTAAGAAAGCTTACGCCACTCCAATAAGTCCCACTAATGCCATTTAACCCTGTGTTTCCCCTTCTCTCATGCTTGGTCTCATTAGGTCAGGATTAACAGGGGATTACTGTAGCCATGGGCTACTTGCTCTTTAACACTAATATCTCGGAGAGATGCTCCATAATTTCATTTTGAACGCCTCAAATGACTTGAAACAGGCGGGGGTATCTGGGCCTTGGCAGCTAATCAAAGAAAATAACTCGGGGATGGCTTTGATAGGGGAGCTCTTTCCACTCGCGCCTTCGCAGAAGCCGCATTTATTTATTATCCTCAGAGGCAGGAAATTAAAGCTGGCATGTTTAGTGTAATTGGTCATTTTGTGTTATTCACATATCATCAGGCCTCTACAGATTGACTCTACCTGTTATTGCAGAAAATAATTTCTTTGAGTCAGATGACTTCAGGGATAAATGGTATTATTCAGCCTTCGCATTCATTCTCATTTTCATTTTTTTGTCTCTTCCTTGCTTTATTTACAGCTTGGTTTTCCAGGCCAGAGGTGGAGGATGAGTGAACACCAGGGCTCACAAGGTGTGTATGAAAGAGTGTGTGTGTGTGTGTCACTGTGTGTATGAGAGAGACACATCAAACTGAATGGACGAACACACGGGCCACTCGCTTCAAGGGCCTGTGACAATCATGACATCAAATCTGAGAATTCTACAATACACACACACACACACACACACACACACGCACGCACATGCACATGCACATGCACGTAGAGTCTGTCACACAGGCTCAATATCCTGCTCTCAGGAAACCTTTTGGTGTTGTTGTAGTTGCTGCAGCAGCTGTTGCTGTTTGCGCTGTTGTTTTGGGTGAGATCTGTATCTGAAAAGAACTGAGCAACCTCCACAAAATGTCTATGATTGATCACTGTATTCTGCCATCATATTCTGTCACCTTATTCGGTCTGCAAAAATCAAAACACTTTGCTTTCAAAATTCTCAAATATGGAGAACAGTGTTGGGAAGTAAATTGGCATCTTTTTGGTTTGTTTGTGTGCCTTGTAACTCTACCTAACAACCACCAGGCCACAAGACAACAGAGGAGTGATTTCAGTTACACATCTGAAGTCAAGCAGCGATATAACACTGCCTGCCAAAATGACACTCAAGTGAGCTGTAATGACTACATTGTTTTTACTGCCTCTCTCTCCACCCTTCTTCTAAGCAGCAGGCAAACGCACCAACGTATGCTAGCGGCACACCGAAGTCTGTGTGCTCTGAGAACTTAAGGAGTTTTGAAAGTTAAAAGAGGGCTTTTCTTCTCCCTGATCCTGTTGTGATGTTTCCCTGGCTGTCTTTTGTGTTGGAGTGCACTAGACGATGCTATTATGTTAGAGGTAAAGTAATATGACTGTGACAGGCTTCAGTATCCATTTGAAAAGCACGTTTGGAAGACAGCCTCGTGTAGTGCAACGCCTTCCTTTAAGAAATGCACTTTTCCCTCATGCACACTTTCAAGAATCTTGTTAAACACAAAAGGAGCAGCACCTGCTTCTGTGGGACGAAGTGGGGGGAAAAAAGAGAAAGGAGAAAATAACTTTCAAAAAATATATTATAAATGTGCTTGCCAGGTATATGAATGTCGAGTTGAATTTGGTGCAAAGCCTGAAACAGTGCAGTTAAAGAGCTTAAAGGCTGACCTTGAAAAGTCTGCCGTCAGAATCGTGTTAGTAGACCTGCTTCTCGCCTGTCAAGGTACGGTAGAATCACGACATTGTTTATTCACTTTGATTTGTCAGAGATGCATGCAAGAGTATTGACAAAAGATCTCTCCTCGCTGCACCTCCTGCCTGTGTATCCCGTCTGTGTTCCCATCTCGCCTTCACTGTGCCTGGTGCCATGTGTGCTGCCACAGTCGTGCCCGTGCCTGGGCCTTTATTGATGTCCCCCTAATTATGTACCTCTGCTAGTGGCACTTAGGGAAACATTGATGAAATGTTTTATTTTAAGGGTCAGCGCCGCCCATTAGAATTAGCACCGACATAGGCTAAGGCATTTGTCATGCGTGTCACACACCACTCTCTCTTCCAGTCCTGCCTTCCCCTATGTGCACTCCATCTGGGGGGGCTGCTTGGCGGTGGTGGCGAAGAGGGTGATGGGGGGTGCTGTCCATACGGGGGCTGTGGTCCTCTCAGTGTGGCACATCAAACTCTATAAAGGGAATCATTTATGTGCCACTCCCTATTACTGAACAGCATGGAGACAGCTAATGAGGGCCAAGGCAAAAGGAATATATCCACCACTTTGCTGTTAGACAGACACTGGCAGGGAAAGAAAACCAGGAGTCTTCAGGGAATCATTGTTTTCAGGGAAAAAAAAGGGAAGAACAAAAGGAGTGTGTGTGTGTGTGTGTGTGTGTGTGTGTGTGTGTGAGAGTGTGTGCATGTGTGTGTGTTTTTCTCACACCCGCTTCATCTATCAGTTTATTTATTTATTTCTTCACCCGCTAGCGTTGTACTTAAGCTATGGTAACAGCTTGAGGTGAAGATTCTGCAAAACACACACCGTTTTGCGCATTCTGCATGTGCGTTTTTTGTTTTTTTTCCTCTTTTTTCCCACTGGTGAATTTCTGATTTATGGTGATGATGGGAGTAAATATGTGTGCGTTGACGTGTAAATAAATATACACTATGGACATGTGTGCTAATGGACACCTAGGTAGCACCACGTATGTTTGCAGTGCTTGTGTATACGTGCACATGTACGTGTACGTGAGTTCACACACGCACAAAGGGGTCTAGTGGTGCTGATAAAAAGGTAGCTGTGACATTTCCAATTTGCCATGCACCAGCCCACTCCATTTTCTTCCCTGCTGCCTCTTACATGGTAGAGTAAGCCTCTAGGATTGACAATAATTACAGCCTGCATAAAATGAAGAGGGTAATATGAACACAGCTTTGCCATAATTGCCTTTTCATTATTTGCTAACAGTGAGCTATTCAGTCATAAGAAAGAGATTGCATAGTAATTGGCTGACAATGGGAGGCTGAGGCTCTGTTCAGAGGCTGTGGTAATTTTTGTGTTGCTGTGAAGGTTTTTTGAGGGGCTTTTTTTATTTAAAATCTGAAGCATTAAACTGTAATTTAAAACTACAATTTCCAGCATGAATGAAAATCTGGGTATTAACATGAGCTCCTATTTAGAGTGGAACATCCTATTAGCAGTATTAGCACTATTTGGTAACTTTCCATATGGGCCGCCTCTCAGCCCAAATGGGATTTGAGACAGCTTTGTTTCTCTCTCAGTCAGTCTCACACATCAACAACACAAGGTTGTTTACACTGGTGGAAATTTCCTGTGTAACGGGTGTATATGCAAGTGTGTTTGTGGTAATTGAGGGTTGGGAAAAAGTTTGACAGTCTGCGGCACACTAACACACACTCACAAACCGAATTGGGATGCATACGCTCACACACCATCACGTGCACACCACACACACATCAAAACGTAGCTCAGTTGTGTTTTCACTGAGGAATAAGCGGACAGCAATTTGTAAATATGATAAGCACATACTTTTGCACTCAGGCAACATGAGAATATGTATGCCATACATCCGACAATGTTTTTCAAAGCAATCCATTTCATATATTACATCACAAAAGAGTTGCTGCGTTGCAACGGGAGTCCTAATGTTAATTTGACTAAACAGGATTTTGAGGTTATGCCGGGGCCTCTGGAGATGCTGTTACAATATGATGTCAAGGACGATGAAACAAGACAAGCAGTGTGTGTGTGTGTGTGTGTGTGGAGAGACACAGACAGGACAATGCACCAGTGATCCTTTATAAACATTAAGGCCGTCTCACATATCAGGAAGAATTCAGGTCACCTCACATTGTCCCTGTCCTATTCTGATAACTATATTTTGGCATTTACTGCCACACACACACACACACACACGCACACGCCTAGAATGCTCTTTGGTGAGTATGAATCATTATTTTTTTCTATAACTCACCTTCCAAACCTGGCGGGTTAATCTTGATATGTATGCCGTTGCCAATTACTTGCTAGAAATGTCACAAGTAACATAATTCTCTTGAGAACAGAAACTAATTACTCTGTCTTTTTACAAAAAACAAACAATGAGCTGTCAGCCATTATTTGAAAATGTATAAAATGATATTTGCAACAGCTCACGTGTTCGAAACATCAGTGATTTAAATTGACTTTACTTTAAACATGCTTAATATGAAAGTGATATGATGATTAAAATGTTGTTCTTTTAATTACCAGATTCTCATACTCAGTGCAGTTCAGTTCCATGTCATGTGTTACTAATGAACCTGGCCCTGTCCACGCAGAGGACAAACACGCATGTCAGCCGGCAGCACATTGTTGCTAAATGGACAGGAGGAAAATTCACAGCAAATGACGCTTCTGTATAGAGAAAGACAGAGTGAGAGAGACCCAGTCTGTTTAGTTTTGGATCTCAAAGACTGAAATTCCTGTGAAATGGTCGACTGTGGCCGAGCCAGGTTGAGCCAGTCTATTCTTTATTTGGAACAAGCCTAGTTGGCACGAGACAACTCAACGCTCCTCTCCCTCTCCTCTTTATAGACGCCTCTTCTCACTCAGACCTTATTCTTCACTGTAGCTAACAAACCCTCCAGTCAATCAATATTTATCTTATATAGTGTGCCGCTCCTCAGTAGCCATAATCGTTTAGCTCAAGTGCTTGCATGAGTGAGAAATAAATTACATTTACAGTGCTATCATTGAGGGCCTGATGTTTCCCAGGCATTAGCGGATATTTAGAGATGGCCAAACGTGGTAGGACATTAAAGAACAAGGCTGAAGGAGATTGATTAGATGAGCAAACAACGGGCCAAGCAGATGTAGAGAGTAAGTGGAGGTTAATATGATTGCTGAACTGAAGAATTATCCATCTAAGTCACTTAAGCTAATATTGACTCTTAAGTTTTTATTTTAGTTAAAAATAAGTGGTGTAATTCACTCAGGGTGGCGTCCAGCCCAGTTCGGCTTCTGGAATTGTTTTTTAAACGGATTTAGTTTTTCATAAAGTGATATGAACTTGATTCTACTGTTGTAACTTTCCTCATCCAAAGACTCTTTCACTTGTGTTTCTGACAAATTACTGAAACAAATAAAAAGTACAGATTTGAGTTTGCTTGGGAAAAAAATTTTTGCGACAGGAGAATTCTTCAAAGACGTGATACATTTTGAAAACAAGTGAGATTATCTAGTTGGCAGATTATATTGTTCTTTATTTAGAGATCGGAATCTGATTTTAAAGTGCGGCTGCATTGTAAACATTAATATTCTCCCAGAGATCCGGATGGCAATAACTTTCCGTGTCCATCCACTTAGTGTCTCTGGTAGCTGGATTCCTCTCTTCCCTCATGATCATACCCATGATACACCAGCCAGCTAGGTGCTCTGTGTGTTTGAGGTGCAAGTTGGTGTCATAATTATCTAACACAACGGGGTTGCTGCTCTTATTAGTAATTAGCTCCTACCAAAACTGATTGGTATGGGTTCCTCCGCTCATCCCTTTTAATGTTTAAACATTTACTTTGTGCTTGAAGGATTTGTTTGTATATATCTTGTGTGTGATGAGCGCTTTTCAAGTAATTGGCTCCTAGGGGACAACACTTTCTAACAGTTAAAGAATAATTACAGCCCTATGAAATGTTAAACTGCCCCGACTGTCTTTTTGCAGGGGCTTAATTGCGTGCAACAAGTAAGGCAGGCTTTTCATTTTGTTCCATCACAGGAACGGACTGAACTCTCATGGAAACACACAGAAATTTTGTCGAGTCGTAAATAGCTTCTCATATGGTAATTTTGTAGGACACCAAAGCAGTTTGAAAGGCGTAGCTCTCATTGAAAGCGATGCCGGTAGCTTGTTTTTTTTTTTTTTTTTTCATGTTGTGGAAAGGGGAAGCGAGGGCTTGGTGTCTGTGTTTTTATGCTCTAATGGACTTTTGCATATATTCATTATAAGAGAATCTTTAAAGAGGGAAAGACAGCATAAAATGCCTAAAATTACTGGGCTTTTGCTACCCGTGGATGCATGGTTGAAAGGGTTTGTTTATATCTGTCCATTGTTGATACTTGGAAAATATAAATTTACACTATACCATATGAACGTTATATGGATAGAGCTAATGTTTTATGATTCTGGTCATTTAAGAAACAAGTAATAAGTAAAGACGAGTAATAATGGAAATCTGTTTAGCCTGATTTATTGACACATATATATTATAAACAAGAAGTCAAGTCCTTTGTAAAGCTCTATGGTGTGTGCATGCTTAGTATTTGTCTGATTTATTTTCAAAAATCTAATTTAATACAGTATGTAATACATCTGCTATATGTGTTTGTTTGTTAACACAATATTCCATTAAAATGAAGAAAGTAGTGGAAAAAAGGGTAATTTGGACCAAGAATATTCCTCTGGTATTATCATGTGGGATATTCACAATACACGATGAATGATGTGGTTCTTCTGAGCCCCAAGGGTGCAATAGGTCAGCCCATAGGTGACATTTTCACACTTGCATAAAGTGGAGATTATTCAGATAAGCTGTCAGTTCATAGCAACAATGAATATGAATTGAGCCATATATTTTCATATATTGTGTGATTGTTCATTCATTGCATTCCATATGTAAGTAATGCTATACCTTGAACCTTCTATTTTGACTGTGCATTGGATGTCAGTGTTGGCATTGCTTGAATGTCAGTCCAAGAAACTTAACTTTAAGTCATACAATTTAATGAGAAGACAATTATTTTCTTGTTACAACACATATGCATAGACACACTTCTGCCCTCCATATGCACTGCACTTTGATAACATTCCCCAACATGTTATCACCCTGCATGAGAACTTACTTTTCCATACGCTGCTGTCACTCCACATGCTAATGATTTAATGTTTGGTATGCATTTATGTTTTTCCCACTGTGTGCAGAAATAGTGTGTTTTATTGATTTTGATCCAAGGGGTTCCTGGCTAAATGCATCATTGATTTAAGAGGAGTGGATGGGTGTTGCGGTCTGCATGCCTCACATTCCTTCCTGAAATACAGTCCCGCTTCGGTCCACACTGGGGAGGCGATACAGTTCTTAGTGGAGATAAACTGAAGGATTTGGGTCACGCAGGTTAGAGTAGACTGACCCTCGCGTATGGTCCTCATCATGCCTCATCCTCCCGCTTTTATAGGTACCCTGCTGTTCTTTGCTGCTGCCGATGAGTGTTGAATTAGGTTTGCCTTACAGGTATCCATCATCTCTCGGCTCCTAATAACCCAGTGTGACTAAAGCCATTCCCTTTCCTTTCCCCAGTTGGATTGCCAGGGTAATATAACGCATTCAAGTGAATTGCATTGGGCTCAGTTTGGCAGTGCTGGCATGCATTGTGCCCAGTGGGCCCTTTGTAAATAAAATGTTATTACACGCCTGGATATTTCATGCCCTGTGTGCACATAGGGCTCACTGGTGCCATACTTCCACAAGATCACACGCAGATGTTAATCAGAGATTAACACACACTCAACACAGGACTCAATCAGCCTCTGAATTGCCATGCTTCCTAACACACTGATTAAGAGAAGAGCCTACCATGCGGAACTCTCCTGTAGCATTTTACTCAAGGATCTTAGGTGCTGATAATTATTTTCTTAATTAGTGGATAGGCGTATGATGCAGTGAGGTATGTGTTGTACTGATGCAGATGTGATGTTCCGGAAACATTTTATATGTTTAATTTTCTCCCCTTCTGGTATTTTTTTACTTTTTTAATTATGGAGGTGTATGGAAGCGAGGCAGATGAGCTATATTTGCTGTTCTGACTCCCAAAGTCAAAGAAATAGATAATCAGACTAAAAACGTAATCTGCACCAGTTTGGTCGTCCTAGCCTCTGTTGATTGTCAGATTATCCAGTAAGAGACGGATGTGGATAGTGTTACATCTTTTCACACTTCTCTCAGAGAGTGTAGTCACAGCAAGCTTTTGACAGGGCATCCAGGTGTGGGCCATGCAGGCCTCCAGACCTCTGTTGGTCTTGCTATGGCTGACTTAATATAGCAAAAACAAAAAAAAAAACTAAACTAAACTAAACTTGTTGTTTTCAAGACAACATGGACATTTCGGTGTGGATGGCACGTGATATGTATTTATGTAGGAGGTAGACATATGTTTAATGTTTAATCTAACTTAATGATGTGTTAGTGTAACTCAGCATATATTTGGGGATTCCATGGTAGCTGTGATGAATTTGGGAGATAGTGCTAACAGCCTGTGCCTGCTAGATTGAGCCCTATGATCCAGAGGGGAAGAAACACAGCCCATGGCTAAACAAATCCTCCTTTGTTTTGGGGTGTGCTGAGTGATCTCCATTGAGAGGAGGGGATGGGTAAACACTGCTAGCTCTATAGAGCTACACATTGTAAACACACAGCGCTCATTAACTATAATGAGATGTTATGAGGAACCCTTGAGCTCATTGTGTGGCTTCTACAGAAGAACCTGCCTGCTATTGTTGTTGTTGTTGTTTATGCAAAGCAAATCATGGCTTTAGGTAGGAAAAAAAACACTGCATTCCTCACAGTTTTCACACACTAATCATCAACGCCAAGGGAGATGGTTAGTAGGAAACACCTTGGCCTGTGATTTTTTTTTTTTTTTTTTAACTCATACCTTTCATGCCCTGTGTTTGCCCACAACCTTTCAAGTAGTATTCGCCTCTTTCTGCAGGTCTTCATGTTTAACGTGTGTTACCATGTGTTTCCATGGCCTTCTAAGAGGTAGGACTCTTACTTGGTGTGGTCTTAAAGGCACAGTGCCGAGGGCAAGAACATCTTCTCCTCTCTGTAAAGCTTGGGGTTTTAATGAGGAGGACACTAGACCCATGCTGGGTTACGATGACCTTTCTCTGGGTTTCACCCACTGTGGCATTCCAGCCAGCCCTGCTCACTTACCCACTCCCTTAAAAACTGTAGACCTACTTTTCTCTCTGGATGTGTCGCCGCCTACCCAGCATGCTTTCCTTCGTGTGTCATTTAAGGCAGTGCCACCGCCATGCAGCACTGCGCCACATTCCGAGCCTAATTACTAAAGTGCCATCGGATGCCGGCAAAGTAACAGGGAGGGTAGGAGTCTAACATGCATGGCTAGCATAGTCTCTTTGACGACAATGAGTGGCTTCACCTTGGCTGTTAATTGCCCCCCGCTTGGGTCCCTGCCTCCCAGTTGCCGGATCCTCTACTGCCTTTTCTTCCCTTTTCGTCTCCCCGCTGATTGGGAGTGATCTGAATTGGCTGACAGTTGGTTGAGATTTCTCAGCCACATGCAGCCTGACACCCCTAATTAGATGCTCCTATATGGCGGTTTACATTAGACAAACATTTGTGCAGGCCATGGGAGATGCCAGCTTTTGTTTGGAGACTTACTTACACACATACACACACAGTCTCGCTGGAGAAATGGGCGAGTTTGCTCATTTGTGCTTGTTTCCAGACTTTGTGTGTGTTGTGTGTCTGTCTGAACCATAGCATGGATTTGGATAACTGTGCAGATAATGAATTTTAAATCCTATCCCAGAGATGGCACATTGGTAAGAAACCCTTAAAGTTAATTTGATTCCTGAAAATCATTAACATATTCCTACTTATTGGCATAAGGTCTGTTGAGAAGCTTCACTGGTTGTTTTTGTTTCGTGCCTACAGCTTGCCAGCAGCAGAGTATGGATTCACAGCGACTGTCTGCGCTTTCTCTCTTGCTGCAGAGATGCTCACTTGATAAGCGTCCTGCAACGATATGCTTAACACAAACGCAGACATATTTCCATCAGGCCTGCCTTTTAATTTTCTGAATAAAAGCCACCCCTTCACACCCCTTCCACTTATCAGCTCCACAATCGCTGGCCCTTTCAAAGCCAACAAACCAGGTTTCAAATGGCCTGTTCAGTCTGTGACAAGATGTAGCTCATTTCCCTCACAGACCCACAGCAAGGTCACCAATCTTTTAGATTCATTCTGTGGGAGGAAGAAAGAGAGGAGGGGAAGGGGAGGGAGCCACAGAACAAGGCCTTGTCCTCTGCCTGTAGGTCATTCCAAAAGCCAGTCATCATATTCAGCTGGATAAGGGAATTGGAGAGATAAGTGTGTGTGTGTCTGTGTGTGTGTCTGTGCGCGTGCATAGGTCTGTGCGTATGTGTCTGCATACGTATATGCTGTATAGTATATATATATAAATGTCTGTGTATGTGTGTGTGTATGATTGTGTTTGTTATATGTATGTACTTGAGTCCACAAATGTGTGCACATTTATAAGTGTTGCAGTGTGTGTGTGTGTGTGTGTGTGTGTGTGTGTGCGTGCTGTAGACCTGATGGAGAGGTACTACATCATTACCATATCCCCACCGTTGGCTATTCTGGGGGATTTTCTATAATAAGAGGGCCTTTGTACTTTTGCCTGTCCTCTTGTGTGGCTGCTGGGCTTGTCAGCCTGATAGTTTAATCAGCCAACCTGTCATAACCAGTGCTGGAGTGGGACTTTGCCCTGTAAATGCAGATTTATATCTAAGTTACATCATTGAATTACATTTTCTGTCTAAATAGCAGAGAAGCTGGTTGAGGGATGTAATAAAGCTAATCTACATACAGCCCTGGGTGGATAATCACATCTAATAAGTGGGACTCACGCCCCTATTAGCAGGGAAACGATGGGGGGAGGACGGAGGACAATTCAAGGAGTCAGCTGTGCTTGCTAATTATCTCTTTGCAGTCCTGATGCCTGTGTGTGTTTGTGTGAGTGCTGTTGTGACATGTGAGTGTGTGGATTTAGATTCCAGTGCAGCAGGTCTACTTGCTCTGCACATGCCTTGTGCATTTGTCAGGTTGTTTTGGATCAATGACTGTGTGTTATATCAAAACTTGCATTATCTATGGAAGTTGTGTCAAACTTAAGTAGTTTTTTCTTTTTATTAATCTTACAAATCATAGCATGTATGATGTAAGCATTTGCTAAATGCTTTTATTCCTCAAGTGCTAAGGATGGTAGTTTTTCATGTGTAGCCCCAGTAGGGATTCTACACTTCGATAACAATAGTGCACTTGAACTACACAGTTGTCAGCATGCTGCCCTGTGCTTGGCAAAACTACATTAGCTTTTTCTTGTAAAGCCATTCTCACAGTCTCTGTTTCCTTTGCTTTTGCTCAATGCTGTGACAGGCAGGCAGAGAAAAGAAGGAGCAGAGAGGGGAAGACTTTCAGTTTGAGGCTTCGGGGTCTGTGTCCAAACCCTCCGTGGTCTGGCTAAATTATAAGCGTACATGCCTAATAACTAGTCTATCCGGGGCCTGCCAGAGGCTGCATCCCAAAAATAAGCCCTGACACATTAAGAAAAATGCCATCTGCTTTGAATGATGACAATGCCTAGTCTCAGCGTCTTCTCCTTGTGTGGGTGGAGGCCCCTGAGGTGACAACCTCAACACCTCTCCTCCTTAATCTGCCTGTTCCTCTGACCCCCGGCGCTACCCTGTGCTATGGCCCTCTGGGCACCATTATCTAAAACCAAGGCCCTGTGTCAGACTGGACCCTGTAGCCATGTGTCCTTTCGCCTCACATCAAAGGAATGATTAGTGACAAATATGCAGGGATGATTTGCTGGAGATATAGCAAGTCACTGCAAACCAGGACACATTTTTGTTTAGATCCGCACCGGGAGGGATAAAATATTATAGGTCTGAGTATAGAGGCAGTCAGGCTCCTCTCCGCTCCTCTAGGTGGAGCTGCTGAGAGTAGACCAAGATGTACATCCCTCTGTCGATCCCCCTCCTCTGCCTCCAATCTCCTCCTCTGATAGCAGCTCACTCACATCATAAGACACACAGCAATCAATATGTTAGTGCAGATGATACCTTCTTCTCTTTACTTAAGTCACAAAAATGTTTCACCATCACAGCAAAGAGAGACAACAGTGAATTTCACAATGAACTTATTTTTTTTTAACAAAGTAATTTGAACTTATATTAATAGAACCATAATCATATGCAACCTTTTCTATGAAGCGATTAGACGCTTTATCTCCTTGACATTTGATTTACATATGATATTGCACCTGGTTCGCTTTGAAACGGAATTATTCAGAGCCCTGCTCACATCATTTTACATTAATGAAAATATAATACGAAATTAATGAAGCATTAGCCATTTATGATTTTTCCACCTTACCTATTAATACTACACCATATGTAAAAGTTGACTTTGTAATTGCCGGACAAGTATTTCAAACATGATCTTCAGCTCATGCAGAAATAGACCTTTTAATCACTGCTGCATTCTAGTCCTCATCAATTATTGATTGCTGTATTAAATGACAATATTTCCACCAATATAAAATCCACTCCCTCATCATGTGGGGGAGAGAGAAAGAGAGCAGGAACTGAAAACAACAGGTTATGACACTTAACACAGCCCTGTGCAGAGCCTTGGTTTAAAATGACATGTTTGGGTGAAATTCACAAAGACATTATCATCATCTCCCCTAACTGTGCAATCTTGGGGCTCCTGTGTGCACCACTGTGTGCCACTGGCTGTTGTTAGCCAAGCGGTTAAATGAACGTTGTTTTACCCTGATTGAACTGTCTGCGTAGCATGGAGCAGTAAGGCCGCACAGCCAGCCTATTTAGAGGGGAGGCTGAGCCTGTCTTGCTGTCGCTGCACGCCAAAGTATTACCTCCTTAACTGGAGACTCCTGTTTCACCAGAGAGCTATCACATTTCATAACATGGAAAAATAACACTTTAGCAGGGGGGTCAGGTGGGGAAATGGCACCTCTAAATGAGGGTTAAGGCCATATCATTGTCTTCTCTGGCGGAGCCACCCCCGCCTCCAATAATTCTGCTGACCTTCGGTGCCATGCGGCTGGTTCGACATGGAAGGGTGAGCTGCCGGGGAGACGATCCTTTTCACGCAGCCCGTTCCCCTCAAAATGGCTTTTTCTTCTCCCAGACAATCATCTGATACGGAGGCTGAATGAAATCACAGATTACATAAGAAAGGTCCTCTCTCTGCTGCCGATAAGGGCTGCACCTGAAGTGACTGCTCTCACCGCTCTCCTCTCATCTTCTTCTCCCTCATCTTCCTTCCTCTCTACGCTTATCTGCTCTTTTCTCCTCTCCTCGTTCCGGTACTGTCTCTCTCTTTTCCCTTTAAAACCTGAGCTCTTGATTTAAAATATGTCAATTGCGGTAGGCAGAGCAGATTAATATGTAAATGTCTGTAAGCTTTTTAATTACATAAGATTAACTATATTGTGGTATAATACTTGAGTGAGATGGTGAATTTAACAAAGTCTATTGTCATTACTCAGGTATGTAATGCTAAATTTTTCTCATACCTTCCAACTTAATGTTTCCACTTTTATATCTTCTTTCTGTAATATAGGGACATCATCAGAGGAAATATTTCCCCACTGCGGCACATGCTGAATTGAACTAAGTATTAAATAAAGAATGATATCCATTATACATTTGAGGATGAAAAATAATACTTTATTTCCCTTGTGTACATGCACTATATATGAGAAGAGAGAACAGTTCTATTGATCTTGGGTTTCATTAGGTGAAAATGCCTCCCCCGGTGTACAACAGCAACTTTTCAAGCCCATTGGAGTCTGGGTAAACCTATAAGAGGGACACTTCGAAAATATATTCCCCCACCTGAGATATTCTTCAAACAAGGCCCAAGGAATGTAAATGAAGTAGTGTCTGTGATGGAGAGACTGTAATGGATTCAGAGGCTTCCACAGCAATGAGGGTAGCTAGACAGACCTTAATCAAACACATGCACACACAGGCTCGCTCTCACACACAAACACACACATGCTCACATGCACAGACGTTTAATAGTGTGAAAAGTGGGGGGACAGATGGTAGGTGCCAAAACGAGGCCCATCTCAATCTGCTTTGACTCTGTGCAACAGGAAGAGAGATGAGCGCCACACTGTGGACCGGAGGGATATTACGGGAAGCAGAGGAAATCGAAAAACATTGATGAATTTGGTAATCTTACAAATCACACAATCACGTCATTGTGAGAGTTCAACAAATACTGTATGCAAAGCAATATAATTTGCTTCAGAGGTAATGCTGAAAATGTAGCTTAGAAGAAATCCCAACACACACATGCACTTTACCGTTGTCTTAATTTCTCTCTCATTCTCTGCACCTCTCTCTCTCTCTCTCTCTCTCTCTCTCTCTCTCTCTCTCTCTCACTCTAACAGCAGAGGCAGATATGGGGCTGGAGGGTTGAGAATAGGTTTAAATCAGTAATCAGTAATTAAACTTGAACATGGACCTGATGGTTTTCCTTCATGTCCTGGGGATCTACTCAGTAAAATTAAATATTTTAGTGCTGAGGGGTTAGGGGGGGTATGTCACTAAATCCATCAGGAATGGAAATGGGCTTAGAGCTTTTGCATAGATTATCCAAATGCAGTTTTGTCTCTATTTTTTTAATATTGTCTTGCTTTAAATTAATGTTAATAATAATCTTTAAAAATGAAAATGAAAATATTACAATAGATTAGCATAGATTATAACACGTCAGTGTAATGGGTATATGACTGAGGGCTGTGTGATCACAGACTTGTGAAGTAAGGATAAGAAAAAATATTTTTGATACAACTGCAACCAAAGGAACATTTTTACAATGATGTTTGGGGGGTGGGAGCACGAGTTGTTGCAGTTTTCCTTGTTGTGATTAATCGGATATATTTACATCACAATCTTGAAAGACTTATTTATGCACCGAGTTTCTGGTATCAAGTGTTTGTGAGATAAGAGGAGGAAGCCAGGTCTTGTCAATGGCTGTACTTATCTTGGGAAGAAGTGAGAGGCAGATTGCATTTCAATCCACATGTATTATCTTAGACGCTTTGAGGTATTTTGTATAAGAGCAACTTAGCTACTTAAGAATGCTTTCAGTGTTCATCTGGGGATGCACTTCAGAAAGTTTTCGGAAAACAAACATCTGCATGGATTAAAAAATTAAAAGATTTCTTGGGAGAAGTGACCTGAATATATAATCTACAAACAATACTTCCCAACAATTTCATTTATTTACTCACAACACAAGAATCTGATTGGCTTCTATAAATACAAATTGTAAAGTAAACTACTTTACACAGCAATGGCAGCTGCTCAAAATGAACCCTGTCCCATATAGCTTAAAGGTTCACTTTTCCTCACTCTTTGTGTAAGAAAATGTCTAAATCAGGCGTTGTAATCTTAAGCAGCTCTTCCTGATTACAGAATGAGTTTTGGAAACTCTTTCCAACTTATTTAGTCTGATTTGTTTATCTCTGAGTAAAGGGGGTAATTTTTTTCAGATAAATATTCCCCTGTTGAAATCCTCTTTAATTCATTGGTTAAAAAGCACAAAGGAATGCAGAGGGCTCTAATGCCGGGACAAACCCAGGCATCGGCAGAGTGCACATCCAAGACAATCCCAGTGCTACCTGTGCCATGAAGATTAGACCATTGTGTGGGGGGAATGTTATCGTCTGCGTGCCAAGCGCCGACTGTGCACTGTAAAAGTCGCCAGTAAGGTGCTTAAGATATGCAGTTTTGTCTCAGGATTTATTGATACTGTTACAGGAAGAAAGGTGACCTGGTATCTTGAATATAGTCTTCAGTAGAGCCCCTTTGTGGTTTTTATGCTCATATATATATTTTTACTCCTCCTCAGCAATGTTTGGGGACAGTATCATATTCGACGAAGGCCTGACACTGTTCACTGGTTAAAGTTTATCTGTATTCTACAGAGATCAGGAGCCTCAGCTCAGTGCTTTGCAAGTTGAGTGCTGCTGCCAGAGGAAGTGCAGGGCTCAGGGAACCATGAACATCCCTCAGCTCCCCAACCATTTAGTCCCTGAAACTGCTAAACCTCATCTGACTGCCACCACCAGCGCTACTGCCCGGACTGAGTCATGGTGCTGTAAATCCGTATGAACTAAAGAAAATCAAGTTAAAAGACTTTGAACTTAGTATGTAAAAACACAATGCACTAAAAGGAATGGCTTGAGAGACCATGAAAAAGCATTATGATCATATAACAATAGTCATATATCTCAAGCAGACCTTATTAAAAAGACAAACAACCATGTGAAATGGGCCTGGAGCCTCAGAGCCATCTGTAGACCATTGAGTGGACTCTGGACGCCACGGCCCCCGAGGCTGCTGGGACTGGTGAGAGCAATAAACAAATGAGGAGAATGGGAGTGGAGTGGCAGAACGTTGTGTATCAGAGCTCTGCTGTGTCGGCACTCTGATTTCGTTTGTGCTATTACATAATTAAATTTGGACTTGGATCATGCTTTTTAAGAGATTATGTGAGCATATGTTGCTTGAACATGTGCCAGCCTGTGAAATGGGCCTTCTTTCATGAGCACTGTATTAGGTTTAGAGAGTTTATTGAAAATCAGAATTAGTTCGCTGCCAACAGTTAATGAATTGGTGTTATGATCTTGGTCCAAGGGATGCTAGTGTGCTATAAGTTAGACTTGACGTCAGAATAAAGGAGAAGTCTGCTAAACAAAGATTGTAAATTAAGATTCTTACTTTCCTCCAGTAAAGAAATTTATATACTGCAGCTTCAAATATACTGTACAGTATGTTTCACTAAATGTAATATTGTGTCTGTATATTATTTTAGTGTATAGTTTACTAGATGGATGTTAAATCAAGCAATTCAGATAATGTCATTTAAGTCATAAATTACACAATATATATGTATATATATGTATATATACATATACGTAGTTCACAACAATGAAATTGGCACAGATACAGTCTGAGGAAATATCAGGAAACTGCACAGGTACATTGGCAAACTATCTTTAAAATAGAACAGTTTTTGAGAGTTTTGTGTTTCTTTTTTCATTTCTGATCTGATTTTTAGTGGCGTTTTTACTTACAGGAAAAAACTCATCCAACTGCACCCGTCTCTTGCCATTTTTCATCGTCCTCCTCTTATGTCTCAAGCCCCATGCGTCACTTCCGTCTTCTCCTTCGTCCACTTCTCTCTCCAGCTCTCCCATCAAGATGAGAATGGACAAGCCAGTTGGCTCCACTTAAAGAGACACACATATCAGGGTGCTCTCCCTTTGCATCTGTCATTTTCCCTTCGGTTGAAACATGGCCCCTGTCAGTGCACTGGCTGAATATATCACTCTCTCTCTCTCTCTCTCTCTCTCTCTCTCTCTCTCTCTCTCTCTCTCTCTCTGTGTAGCTCTCTGTCTCTGTATTCCTGCCTGGCTCTGCTGTCACTGCTACCATGCGACTGTGCAGGTCTGTAAAGGTTTAAGCGGTTATTCCAGTCATTATTGGCTGTTAAATCTGGTGATGGTCGTAAAGGCCCTGCCTGTTCCCCCGTGCCTCAGAGGTCAGCTGATGGCCTGCTTTATGAGCTCGGAGCGCCGTGCATCACTGCTGGGCCGCCGTTTCATTCACACCCCCTCCCCATCCACTCTCCATCCCAGAGGCAGGACGGATGGATAAGCGGGCCGCAGACTGCCATCTATTTGTCCCCGTCTGCTGGGCTAACCTGAGCCACCAAAAAAGCCTCCAAAGTCCCATATTACTCCTCGGAGACTGGGAGGCCCTTTGTGATTTGTGACTCCAGATTATATGAAGTGACTAGAGTTGCATGGCCCACGAAGGGAAAGCAACCATCATCCTGGGGATGGCAAGAGCAATTCAGCAAATTTATGGCACATTTCAAGAAATTGTCATTTTTTACAATCCCATAAGCGCGGGAGTGAGTTACTCGAACTCGTAAGTTGTGTCGTTTTCCCATGCCGTTTGTTGGAGTGATATTCCCCAGATTATCATTGAGTTTCAAAAAGTGAATGACATCAATTTTATTTGACTTGTTTAAAGGCCTTTGCCTCATAATAAGCATTGTTATATGAGACTACTGCTCTAAACCACTGTGCCACATCAGTTATGACTCAAGGAGAGGAGAGGACAACTTCTATCATTATCACTGGTTTTATTGAACGCTCATTCATCACATTGACACATTATTCTCTATAAAAGCCATGAAAGTTTTCAAATAGAATAGAAGGTGGTCGGAGTCAGAGGAACGAAACACCCATTTTATTTTTTATTTAAGAAATCCATTTACTCGTGTGAACCTCTGTTCTTTTAAAGGAAAGTCACATTTAATGGAGCCTCCACCAATAAGGGACATTGTTCTTGCTGTAGCTACTGTGTGTGCTAATAATTCATTGGCCTGCCAATTATTATTTCTCCCACAATGGGAGACAGGAAAGAGAAGAGAAGCCAGGAGTGAGAGGAAGTATGCTTGGCTCGCCTCTTGCTCAAGGACTGCCACTTTGGAGCCAAAGACACTTGGATGTTTTCCTCTTTTTTACCCTCTTCTTTTTCTTCTTTTTTTTTTGAGAGTTGCACACAGACGTGCTGTCTTTACTGTGAAGTGCAGCCCCTTTATTACCAGGCCTCTGGTGACCTCACCCTGCTGAATGAAGTCATTGACTGAACTGCAGGAAGACAAACCAGCGTTCCGGGGAATTAATCAGGTCCATCAGCAGCAGGGCTGCTGGGCGCTGGACGGCCATGTTGGCTCGGTTGGCTCTGCTGCCCCTGGGAGCGATGCAGGGTAGTTACCGAGTTGACAGCTAGCTGATAGCCCTGCGTCCTTCATATTACGAGCACATCAAAGGCAGGCCTCCCAGATAAAGCGTTGGGGTTGAGGAGTGGAGAATGAGGCCTCTCACCACTGCCTGGATGAGTGCAGCATGACCTCATCCCTAACATACTCAGCCAGACTTGAGATGATAGAGGGGACCAAGGGGCCATTGGGAGGGGAGCAATTTGGATGTTTAGCCACCTGAAACTCAGTTTTCTAAACATGTCTTTTCCCCATGGTGAATAAAATAATAATAATGATAATCATCTTCCTCCCTCTGCTCTCTGCTCTCACTTTTTCCACTCTCACTGTCATTTGTGTCTCCTCTGCCGTGTTTCAGCCTGTCTGTCTATGTAATTTGCCTTGCGTGATGGCATGCCGCTCTGTTCAAAAATGAAAAGAAGACCCCCTTTAGACATCGCCAATTAGAGAGACAATTAGACTGAGCCAAGCCACTCTAGGGCTGCGGAGCGCTCACAAGGCTGTCCTGCCTGCCTAGTGCCAGTGTCTGCTTCATAATGCTAATACTTATTGCAGCATGTTTATTATTTTAGCTCACTTTGTGTCTGTCTGTGTGTGATAGACTTTGAGCTTGACATTGGGATTTCCTGTGTTTAAGTGTAGGAAGGTCAGGAGCAGAAGTAAGGTGTTGTTTCAGGCCACTTTATGTGGAGCACAGCAGTGAAAAGCTAGTGAGCCCCTTGTCAGAGATGAAGAGCCATTAGCTCACCAGCCAATTCTTTGTTATGCTAACAGTTCAGCACTCTATGCAGAAAATGACCCCTTTTTACCCTTTTTGAACAAAATAGACTTTATTTTATCATTTTATTGCCGTCTTTCTTGTCTGCGAAAGGCAGTCATTTGGTGATGTTTGATGGTGCGAGCGTGTTTGTGTGTGCCTGAAGAGAGGCGGGGGTGTTTCACGTCTGAATTCCTGAGCTGTGTGAAAAGGATCGCTTTCTTTGGGGCTGAATTTAATGAGATGATCAATGACCCTCAAGATTCACATTCACAACAGGGAAAGAAAAAGAATGAGGGAGCTGAAGACTCAATAGGTTTACTGCGATTGTATGTCAGCTGTGGTCCCCCTTTGAAAATGTGAATTGTTTTTGAAACATGAAATCCTTCTTTTTGATTGCCGAGGGTTGGGTTTCCTTTGATGTAGCTGAGGCAGACAGAAACAGGTCTAGGATTCTTTTTCAAGTTAGTTTTTGTATTAGCTGAGACATTGGTCAATGATAAGTATGTGAGACTGATTAGATGACAGCGGTTTTTATGCATGTTGCTGCTGTACAAGGGTCACAGTGAGAGGGTCATTCCACCAACAGCAAATGGACTCGGATGCCTTAGCATAGTGCAATGCTGTCGGACAATTTGTTCTGACTGATTTCAACTAATTGTACTCACCTTCCCCTCTCCTTCCCTTTGAACTGTAAAGGTAAGAAGGGAATCGGAGAGGTAGGCTTGAAACAGTACTGACAGATAGGACTGTGTTCTCACTTTGAATTATGGAGCACACAGTTGGATGTCAGAATGTATCGCTTTTGAGATCATACAACTCTAATATTTACGAACAGTATGGGTGTACTTGTTGTGTTGTGCATATAAATTAGCCTGCTTTCTCTATTAATTATGTTATGTGATGTTACGTTATGTATTTACATTGATATCAGCATACAAAGTTGAAAAGCAGCAACTATTTATATCCCGAAAGAAGAATCAGGGTTCAGAAGTGGGTCTCTTGTTTCTCTGTGAATGCAAATGCATACATATACCTATGCAGTATGTGTGCGTGTCTGCTACCAATGTGGGTCACATGTCGCGACGGAGGACGGACATTGTCCTCTGGTATGTTTTGCTGTGCCCTCTTCCTTAATTTGCCTATTGTGAGTGTGAAGGGGAGCCAGGGAGATGACATCATGCAGCAGGCAGTGTTTGAAGTGCCAGTCCTGAAGGAACCACTTATAGCAATTAGGATATCCTTGAACAAGCGTTTGCGAAACATTGGCTGGTTTTTGGCATTTGCCTCCCGTTCCTGCCTACTAACTAGCGAGGTTTGATCTCCCATAATTATCTACCCACCGGCTCCTCACTCCTGACAGCTCTCTCCCTGGAGAGGGCTGAATGCTGGGGCTACTCACTGATTGCATCAAAGTGTCAGAAATTGCAACATCAAAAATAATAACTGATATTCCGGCGGCAGCCTGCTCTTTGAATATTTCCTTTAAAACGCTCTCTAATTTGTGTCTCGCACGGTGCCAATGTGTGTGTGACTGTGAGGGTTTAAAGCAAATAAAAGCAGGGGAAGTGCATTCATTATTGAACCTCTATTTACATATGGCAGACTATTCTGTCTGAACTGGAATAAAATAGATATGCGTTAATTCTGGTGCTGCTTTACGCCATTCCGCACTTCTTTCAGGACTTGCTCAGCATCTGTCCCTTTTGCCTACTTGCTCCTGACTTTGAAATATTTCTGCAGTGGCCTACAATACATCTCTAGCATCGACATCTTAAATGTCCCATCAGCAGAACTAACGAAAAGAGGCTGGGTGGTGCAATGGTAAGAGTGACCGTACCGCAACTACAACTCAACATATTTGATCCAGACAACAGTCACACAGTGTGTGAGAAGGAGTTGTAGCAAAAAGATTATCGTAACTAAAATGAAAGTAGCTGCTGAGAATAGTTTTATTGTAAAAATGTGAAATCAAAGGGTTGAAATGTTTTTTCCTGTTTGCCCTTTGGTTGAATATAGCAAAATAAAGCTACTTACACAGATTAATTGAAAAACTGACATTGGATGAAAAGTGCAAAGTTTTTCACATGTTTGGAGCAGAGTCACAGCCATTGGCGTTGAAGAAAAATCTCATGGCCCGTATTTTGTTCACTCCTGAATGGTAGCATGACCAGCACTGCACTGTCCTCCGATAATGCTCACAGAAATGTAAGCCGGTGTGCTGGCAAACACATAAATATTCTGTCAGGCAGTGTGTCCAGAGGGTCCACTTGCAGCAATGTTAGCGGGCTCTTTGAGGGTGACATCCATATTTCAACACCTATCTTGACTTCCCCGACCTTGCCGAGTTTCGCATTAATAACACATTTATAATACATAATCTCTTTCTTGTTCTTAGCGTGTACATTTTTCTGTTCAGCACTGATGGCATTCGTTTTTAATTGTGGACATCAGAAGAATAATTTGCAATGTCTCACACGCTTTAGTGTTTCACTAAAGACCATTTGCATCACCTGCCCAGCATCTATGGATAGGGCTTAGCCTTGCTGGTGGTGAGTATTACTTCAATGAATTGAAGGGGACAATTGTGTGTTAAGGCAATGAATTGAAATAGACAGTCAGCCAAGGTTTTTGCAAGGATGAAATTAAAATCAGCGCAGTGGCGAATAGGGCTGCTTTACCAGAATAAATTAATGCCAGAAGAGAAGGGAGAGGCAGGTTTGCTTTGCAATGACAAATGTTGATTTCCCCCGAGGTATTTAAAGTGATTTGACCCAGTCATTCTTTTAAATCACAGACAGGAGATGATAAATGTGCTACTAATGAGGCCTCTGCATTTTATCTCTCACTCTCCCTCCTGCAGGATCTCCCAGGCTCTTAGAGGCGCCTGCTATGCCTTCACATGCTTCTAAAAGCACCCTTAGCCTGACTAAATCCCAACAATGCAGAGTACAGAAAAAAACATCCACACGTATCGCTTACATGCTGTGAAAGATTGTCAGAAAATTAAAATCAAACACGCAATCACATTGTTCTGCAAATGCACCCTTTTTAAAAGCCCCGCTAATCTGGAAAAGAGTCACTGAAATTCAACCCTGTCAGCGTTTGTAGACATTATGATAATCTTCCTACCAAGGGCCCTGTTTTTTTTAACTGTCTCTTCCCTCCATCTAAAAGGTAAGCACTTTGCCTATATACACATGACAAAAACCAGAGCTGCAGGAGCTGTTAACAGCACGACTCTCATTATCTGCGGCATTGAGCATGTTGTGGAAGGAGACGAAGGCTCTTTTCAGGTGCAGATGTAGAGCATCATTGATAGGGTGTGCGGCTTTCCTCCTTCACAGCCGGCCTCTGATCAATCAGTGCTGACAGGGCAGGGGCTTTGTGTGCCACATAGCGGGACAAATGTCTGCTAGGGAGTGGGGCACACCTGAAAAGAGGAAGCGGCACACACCACCCAGCCCCACGCCTGCAGATTAGCCCCAGCAGGCTTTGATGGATTAGCATGTAGAAAAATTGCTTGATTATTGATATGAAAATATTTTGGGGGGGTTGAAGGAGAGGTGGAGGGTCCCGCACTGGTGTGTTTCTGCAGTATGTGTGTGCGGTGGCAGCGATTATCTACCTCGCTTTTCCCTTTTCTTACCTGCCCCCCTCTTATCCCCTCTCTCAGAGAAAAGAGTGGTACAAAGGAAAGAAGAGGACATGGGGAGGAGACAGAGTGAGCCTGGGCTCTCTCCAGGAGAGACATATTCAGCTGCCCTTCATGAAATATTGTTCATCATCATATTAACAGGGCTGAACGTGGGGAGATAAGGCCTGTCTAAAAAAGTAAGCAGAATGTCCCTGTGAGATATTTCAATCCTCATCCCCCCCCTACATTCCTTATTCATTCATTCATAGTGAATATGAAATATAGCAGGACCTTTTTTGAGCCAGCCCAAGAAAATGATGACATAATCACCTCCCCTTTAATTGCTTGATTTGTCAATCCCTCCCAATCCTGTGCCGCTGTACCGTACGTCTCCTGTACTGTCAAATATTACCCTCAGTGACAGAGCAAGGCCTGGCATTTGCATAGTTCTGAATTATGTTGATGTTAGAGTCTGCATTAGATACAACACATGCAAAAATGTGCCAAATTAAAGCACTTAAAATGCACATATAAAAGGGCTCAGTTAGCTCCCTGTACTTTATGACTTGAACCTAATCAACCCTAGAGAGTGGCAATACAGTGACATGCAGAAAGCAGTAAAAAGTGTTGGTGACCCCACATCCACAGAAGGGTGTTTACGTGGGGGAGGTATCAACAGCAGCTATTTTATTCTTAACGCTGCGAGGAAACTGCAGAGCTGAGGTGGAGAAAACTGAGATTCCCTTTCAGTGCTCCAGTGTTTATTACCCTGTCTTGCTGAAGCACAGGGTGCAACTCCCATAAATGTGATTGACATAATTATGGTGAACCTCTATCAGTAAAGAATACAAGATGGCAAGTAAAACCAACACTAGTCACATAAGTCATCTATCCAAAGCCAACTGATGCAGGTTAAATCAAACAAAGAGCCTTTGTGACTTTGATATTTAACTTTATCTTTATTCTCAGACATCAGGTTTGCATCAGTAAAAAAAAAAAAAATTGACAGCTTTTCCCTGGCTAAACCTCTTATTTATATCGACTTTTCACCCAGTGCAGCTCTCTGGATGTGTCATGTCCCTAACACTTCAGTGGTTTCGGGTTTTTTTTTTTTTAATTTTAACAAATCTATCCACTTGTATTCCTGAGTTGCGCTGAATTAAAACATTGACCAAATAGCATAGTATTTTGAACTGCGAGGTGCATTAAACAGATCCCTAGTTTAAGATGGACAGCCCATGGACATGAGTTGAGATCCGTGGGTCAGCGCAGGTGATCGTTGTCCCACAACTATCAGGCACTGCCAATCTCTTGACATCCAGAGGATGACGATGAGGGATTTGTGAGAGCCATGGATTAGCTTCATAGTTACTGCTGTTATGATCACAGGAAGTTGGGCCCTGTCTGTTAAATGTCATCCGTGACCGACGGACGGGATGCCGCTCTCTCACGGCCCGGACCCATTACTGCAGACGGAGGCCTCTCAGAGGAGCAGTCCCTGACTAATGGAAACAGTGTGTGCACAGTCTGAACCCCAGAACTCTAGTGACAAACACAAGTAACGCAAAAAGCGTGTGTTTTACAACCCCCCCTGTAAAGGTCCGGTTGTAAACTGAGAATTTACGCCCTTCATTAGTGGTAATACAATGCACATAACTCTAACGTATAACAATTGGGATGGCTATAAAGTAACCATTTTATACCTTCTCAAATCTGTGACTTGTAGGTGACCCTGGTAGAGGCAATGTTAGGGCAGGCAGATTTACAATGACTGCATATTCCCTCTGATAGGCCTCTGCGTTTTTAGGGAATTAGAGGTGCCAAAATACAAAATGACTTAAATAATAATTTTATGTACCCCCATCAGAAATATTAGTCTCCAAAGCATAATTTACAACTTGTAACTTGAGTTTTTTGTTCAAGGAGATTTCACATTGATTCATGTCTAACTTTGGTTTTATAGCCAGCCAGGGAAGGACAGAAACCCACCTCTGTTTTCCTGGTTGTTTCTTACTCTAAAGCCTCACCCAGGCCGTCCATTAAGATGACATATGAGGTGTAAAAATAACCCAGGTAAAGGTATTCAAAATTAACAGACTGTTCAGAGAACTCTGCAGTATCAGGTCGTTTTCTCTAGAGACTTAGTGGTGGGTGTACAAGGCCTTTTGTTTAACTGTGACCACATCTTCAGAAATAAAGCCACAATTCATCATAGTGGGCATGTTTTGTACACGCCCTCAGTGGAGCTCTGCTATATCCGTAACGACAATGAGCGCATAGGAGGAGGGAGGAGTTGAAATTACATCCTCTTTCAGCGTTGTCAAATTAATTTGATAGTTTCATCCTTTACTAGAGTGTTTGTTTGCTTGTGGTACGGTACTGTAGTTGTGAATGAAACAGTGGAAGCACTTAGGCTGCAGTCCATTCTTCTTCTGTGCAGCATGACACAGTCAGTCACCTGACTGCCATCAGTGTCAAAAGGTGGCACACACTCAGCGGGGGATCCTGAGTGGAGCCCATTGATGAGATGAAACAGGTTGACTTCTCCCTTGGTCTGAAGTGGAATGAAAAACAAATGTCATGGAGGGTGACAGAGAGCGTCTGTGTCTTATCAGCCTGGCCAATGTGAGTGATGGCTCTTATCTGGCCCCCTGCTCCGCGGCTGTTTATTATCCTAAGGTGGCAGGGTGGTGCTGGGAAGAGAAGAGGACTGGGAGCCCCTTCGTGATCCATCACTCCGGAGGTCTCCTTCCCCTCTTATCTGACCGCTACATGGATAACTGCAGCTCTTGTTTACAGACGCCAGCCCATTTGAATGAGTAGCAGGCGCAGGAAACGGTTCCTTTGCTCTCTTTATCAGTCCAGGTGAGTTATAGGGAGGATGGAGTGTGCCACATCATTTTCTTTGCACACCCAGACATGCACACACACACACACACACACACACACACACACACACACACACACACACAAAATAACAGACCAACATGTACATAAACACTTATGTACACCAGTATGCACACACACAAGCATAAATGCATGCTATTCTTCTTCTGTTAGACATAAATGGAGGTTGAAGGGAAAAGAGACGGTAGATGGTGAATACAAGGCAGAGCTTTACACACTAGAGGATAAGCTTGTGTGTGGCCCAGTTTATCTCCTTTCATGAATTACATTCATTTCTGTTATCATGTTTTTTTTCTTGGTTATCTGAGCCAGCATGTGTTGTGAGTGTATACAAGAGTGAAAGTTGATATGAGAAAAAGAAATGATCTCTGCCTGTGGTGGTCAGTGGGTACTCTATTGAAGTTATAGCATTACAGAGCATCATATCCTGAATGGGAAGTGTCATTCCTATATTTACTTGTGTTTTTGAAAGGAAAACCTCAATAAAGATGGCTATTTTTTTCACTTGTTCCATTTCCTTTCGCCATCTCTGTTGGGATATTCCTGGTGCTCCCTGGCAGGGCAGAATGTGTGGGTTTCCATTTCAAACAGGGCTCTCATGTCCATCACAACACCAGGGGTCTCTCCTAAAATACATACCTTCTGTCAAAGCTCGGGGATAGAGGGTGGATGGAAGGCAGCAAAGGTGGGAGGGAGGGAAAGAAGTGAGGGAGAGGTGTTTAAGGCTACCGGTCGCCCATTCCCTCGGGCTTCAGTGGCAGGCAGGCTTTCTCCTCAGATCCAAGTCAGCTTTCACTGAAGCTGAAATAACTAGAGTTTGTTTGAATGTACAGAAGAAGAGAGGGGCCCAGAGGCCACCGCCTGTGAACTGACACAGTAAATCCTAGTGAAATCTCTCCTACCGCCACCCCCGCTGACTAATGGTGACATGGCGTAGCTTGCGCCCAGTCTAGTTTTAGCTTTGCAGAGCCAACAAAGCAGAACATCATGAAAGATGCTAATTGCAAACCACCAAAGACAGGCGGCCATCATGAGGCAGGAGTGGGAATTGCCAAAATGGCAGAGCTGGGAGTGGGTACAGGG
Source organism: Dicentrarchus labrax (assembly GCF_905237075.1). Lineage (NCBI taxonomy): Eukaryota > Metazoa > Chordata > Actinopteri > Moronidae > Dicentrarchus > Dicentrarchus labrax. Next base: position 25,722,412 of record NW_026136719.1, read on the forward strand.
AGGTGGTGAGAGGGGTGGGAGAAAGGAATGTAAACACAAAATCCTGTGCTCTCATTAAAGAGTTGTGAAAAGGCCTTGAGTTCAGTGCAGCATGCCAGGCTGTGCAAGTGGAGATGCCATTCTACAGACGAACAGAACTCTGTAGACATTCGCCAAGTCGCCCACGAAGAGCAGATTAAAATAAAAAAAAGGTAGATGAGCTGTGGTTACAGTGCCTTCATGTCTTCTCACTAGATGTAGTGTCTGTGTTTATCCTTTCTCTGTACTTATAGCAAGACCACACCATACTGCTCCTGAATACCAGTATCATAATTTGAATTAAATGCTCTCTTGTATTGCCATGTGCTATGAAAAGTGCAGATAAAAGTGTACAAGTTATTGGAACAGTCTATAGACTTCGCTATAGACTTAATAGCTCACCAGAATCAATGGAAAACCAGGTTGCGAAAATATTAAATCATCTACTCTGTCCTCTAAAGATTAAGGACTTCAGCCTGCTCATGTAATATTTACAGATAAATCAAGGGAGGGGATGGTCAGGGCTTAGAACACAGACCTTATAATCAATGTCAGAAAGTAAAGATAATTTCAAAGTAATGTGTTTGCTACTATCTTAATTGTTTTGATTCATGAAAACGCATCCATCTTGTGCTCCATGTAGATAAAAGCAAATGCTGATGTGTACTGCAGCTAACAGGGCTGCCTGCAGGCTGGGGTTTCTGTTTGAGGTTACGTGGTAGAGTAGAAACAACTCTTCCCACTCCAAGACTAAGGAAAAGCCAAATGTCTCGGCCTGATGCTTACCAGAGCATGGTCTGTTGTTTCTCCCATGTCTGAAGCCTGCACACACACACACACACACACACACACACACACAGTCATACAGCACAGAGACACACTGCATAATGCTTATGTGTCCAGTCCGACATCGGCCAATTCTTTAAATCATTCTTTATTACAGTGTCAACAGAAATAATGAAGAAATAAGCTTTCCATATTTCTCATGTTTCTATTAAAGAGAATCCTACTAATGCAAAAGCTTAGCGCCACCAAATTGTAATTTATTGTAATTTGTCTTTGATTAATTTGTAGCGCAAAAGCAGCATTTATAAACATGCATGATCCACCTCAACTTAATAGTATTCAATTAATCACAGGCTGGGCCCAGTTGCCGCCAAAATAATGGCAATTTAATAACGTGACGCATATAGCAGGGCAGATTACCAAGTATTTATAAATGTCATTGGCTAGCCTGTAATACACAGTGACAGGGAAACATGCGCTAGGCCCAGTAGTGTCTGCTCCTATGTAATGCAACAAATGTCCCATCCCCATAGCAAAGAGGCTATGAATAACTGTGATAATCACTGCACAATGGCTTCATTTATCAATGTATGAGGAGCACAAACGTTGGGGCGATTAGGCTGCCTCTCTATTTTCTGTTGTGAAGGTTTGTTTTTCCGAGAGTGTCGAACAGGCCTGTCTGCAGAATGATGTCACAGGTGACTCTTCAGCTGTCTGTGTGTGCCCCCTGCTTTTTTGTACCATCTCTGACAACTAAAGAGCATGTCCTTTTTAGCAGTCCATACCAACAGAGACTTGAGCCCTGCCAGTTTGTAATAATGAAAAGATATTATCCCTTAAAGAAAAATGTCCAGCTACAATAGCACACATTTTGCATGCATGTTTTACTATTCTAAAATGTGTCTACGATCAGTAAGCAAAGAAATGAAATGTAGTAATCCATAGATAATTATATTCACAACGATTTACGAGAGCCACAATTCAACATTAACTGACTTGAGTGTATAGAATTAATAAAAGTATAACGATAGCCAAATTAATTCATAGAAAAGTTTGTACAATTATTGCAGTGGGAGTTAAACCTCTAAAGAAATGACAAAAGATACCACTATATAAAAGTACTGTGTGTACAAAAGAAAAGAATGCTTATCAAAGATTACAAGTGAGTTCAATGTAAATGTCTTCAAAGAGTCTAATTACTACAGCAGCTCAGTGAACAAGAAAGTTTAATGACCACATATGCAGTTACAAATCGTCACCTCCTTTATGTTTGATGTATTTGTGGGTTCTGCTCTCTGTCTTTTAAATTTATTTAAACTACTATTTATTTTCCTAAACTGATCGAGTGTGCACACACATTTCATGATACACCTAGTCTTTGTCTGCTGTCACTGAGATTTCAATAGGACGGGCCACAGCAGTCCTTTAATATAGATGTTTAAATTTGCACCTGCTTCACGCAAAAGTGACCTTACAAATTGAGCAGACCTTAGTAAATCCAGTGGAATTTGCAATTAACCACACTCGTTATGCCCCCCCCACCTCCCATTTGTGTGATCTTTCCTTACATTCATAAGCAGAAAGAGGTGAGGTGCAATACACTGACAGAAAGCAGAATGTGTCTCAGATGACACACAAACAGCATTTATTTTAGTACATATATCCCCCTGTGTCCATCACGTCAACATATTTGAAAAATGAGAAATCAGCAAAATCACAAAATAGAAATGGACAGAAATGTCGTTTGATTTAACAGTTGAACTTGCCAAGTTGTATTTTGCTTAAGTTCAAAATTCATTCTTGACCTTGGAAATTGAGAAAACAACCTCACCCGTAGGTCCATTTTGGAAGATGCTCTAGAGCTTTTGAACCAGATCACACAGTCCTCCTCAGCTGATTGATTCAGTCAGTCAGTTTCCATGTTGGACATTCAAACTTTCCATGATTCTTTGGGACTTCTCATCCAGGTTGACTGAAAAGGGGTTATTGTTTGTTGAAACTTTGCTTTTCTTTTAACCTGCTCAAACTTTAAGGAATATGTTTTTTATTTGTGACAATGTTTTGAAAAGAAAAGTGCTTAATTATGGATTATGTCTGTGACTGGTCACTCCACAACTCTACTGATATCACTGTCATGAATGTCATGAACAGGGTAACATTCTGGTGATACCCTGAAGGTTGGGACTGAGCTGGCATTGCTATCCCACACCTGACTGTTCAAGCACTCTGACTCATTTTCTCAGTTTTATTGTGTATTTTTTTTATGTTTCCTCTTGCCAGATTTTAATCAGGGATTTCCACTGAGCCTAATTGGATTGCTTTTGTTTTTGTGCATCCCTTCCTATGACAGGAAAATGTCTTTAGTGAGATGCAAAAGTGTTAGGAGAACCATTTTAAGAAAGTTTTAGATTATAGTTATGTGTTACTTATTGCCAGGGTGGTTTTGACACTTGCATACATTTAATATCTGCCTCTCACAGGATATGACTGCAAACTGCTGTGTGTACCTAAAATATAAGTGGAAAAGGTAAATATAAATGGTTACTGTAGGAGTGGTAAGAGTAAGGGTGTGTCCAGAGTGTGTCAGACTTTGTGCGGTCAGCCGGGTGACAAACAGCTTCCCAGCATTGTTGGCATAAGAGAAAGTCATCACACACGTTTTAATATGAAAGTATCATTTGGTGGCTGAAAACAATACTAACAGACACTAAGAATAGCTTGGGTGTTGGAAATGGATGACTCCCATCCTGAGGGGAAAAATTCACTGCAATTACAGCTTTATTTAGATGTAGTTGGTGGTCCTTAATTTGATATGGAGTTGTTTAGATGTAATTTTCCTAGTATTCATCAGTTGCATATTAGTTACGCATTTGCACTGTGTGCAATGCTAACATTTAAATCGGTGTAAACAGCTGATGAGAAGACAGATGAGCTATGGGAATTTGATCTCTTTGTTGGTGGGGGTCTAGGGGGGTGCTGTTCTGTCCTATCTGAGCAAAAAATGTGAGATGGATAGGTTGACAAACGAAAAAAAGAGAGACAGCAGTGGAGCGGAGGCTGCTCAGTGGGGATGTGAGAGGAAGGAGGTAGTGGTGGAGCTGACCACCATTGGGACCAGAGAAAGGTCACGGTGAAATGGAAACTGATTCTCCACCCTGGTTCCCTGGGAAATATCCAGTAACTCTGCCTTTCTTTCCCCCTGTACAACAGCAATGCACTGCCTCCACAAGCTGAACTGTGTTTAGCCTAGACCAGAACTGGCCGAGCGAGGGAGACAGCAGGTCACCAAATCTGTTGGGGTACATCCTTTAACTTAACAAAAGAAGGGGCTGTGTCAGGGTGTGGGTGCAGTTGCAGAGCAAAGTGATCATTTCTGACAGCCTTTAAGCTACAAATCCTGACTCTACCAGAGGTTCTGACCTGAGCTGCGTGATAGGAATGCGTTCCGCCTCTGATGGCCCGATTTCCTGCTCACCTCTTCGAAATGCGTGCAGGGTTGGTTTCAGCAGAACCTTCACATCAATTACACCGAAGGAAACCAACCTGCAGCCTGACATTGTGGGTGAAGGGAGATATTTATTGTTAGGACATGCAGTAAGAGTAAAAAATATATGAGGGGCAGAGCTACGGTTGGTAATGCTGTTTTATGTGTGTCAAAGTGTGCGTGATATGAGGATAACTAGCTCCCTGTTTGTGTTTTTTTCTTTTATTTCAACAGTTAAATGTAGACTTTCTATGCACTTCAACGTGAAACTTTCTCATAACTATGTTTGTGCAGGCTTTCTCTGTCTGTCACAGTAGCTCATTATTAGTCTATTACTTCTCCATACCTGACTTTTGTTTGAAATAATTACAACAATATTGGAGAATTTAAAACAATAAGGTAATGCTTGCAACACACAGCATAACTCTTAACAATGTACAGTGCCATTTAAGTACTAACAGTGTACCAGGACAGTATGTACTGACACATACATGTAGTTACAAGGGAATAAGTGGACTAAGTAAGTTTACAGGTACCTAATTTGTTATTATGGAGTACAGTATGACAATCTGAGCGACAATCTTATGTTTATGAGGAATTTAAAGTATTAATAATATTTTTGGGTACCTGTTCTAATATTATGGGGTACATTAGCATCCTTGAGAGGTGCACACAGGTTATAAATAAATAAAAAACCATCAGCATTTGGTCAGGCCTCTGAAGTCTCAAACCTCATCGATTAAACTGCACAGTGCTATCAAACAGTTCTACGATGACTTACCCTTGCCACCAGGGAATATTATCGTAGCTAAAGATTCCACTGGTAATTTACTTATTTCTTATTTCTTTATTATTTTTTATTTCTCCTTATTTGAAAATTAAAAGAACTAATAAACTAAACCTACCTTCTCAGGATGAAAATGTCAGTAGTGTTACTGCATCTCTGTCAAGTGGAGATCCTCCTGCAACACTTGAGTGACTTCGTGCTGACCTGGTGCTGACCACTCAAAGCCTCGCTTACTGCTACCTGTGACACCGATCAGTAATTTTACAGTCATCCTTCACCTTCTGTCTTCTTAAGCCAACACACAGTTCTGGCCTGCACATACTGTACACTATTAAAATATTAAGGGCTGTGCACAACACAGGGCTCAAGCCCCCAAAGACACAGGCCCGCTTTAACTACACTCAGCACAAACACTCTGAACCATCATGCTCAGTGGTCATGTGACGTCCTAACCCATGAGTAAATGACACTACTTTGAAAAGCCACGCGCAATGTCAGCTTTGTCCTCCTCTCAGCCCTCTAACACACACTTGGGAAGGCAAGTAACGCAAGACAGATTGTAGGGCCAGCAGTAGAGAATTCAGTGAACTGTACCCGAGGCAAGATTACTTTGTAAGACATTTAAAGGTCCACCCTTTAGAGTTACAATGGTGTGGTAAATAGCCATCATAATGTGGAGTGTTTAACAGAATTGCTTCTCATTTTCACTTTCACGGATGGTTTGAGGATCTCCTGCAGTTGAGAGTACCCCTTTGTCAGATGTTAATCAGTGATCGGGATTGTTTTGGAGACGTAAAATATTGTTAAACAAGTGTAAAGGGCAGACTCAGCCACTGCATTGCCAAATAACATGTTGCAATGATAACTTGTAATTTTGGGGGCTTTGTAAGACATGACTTCATGTGAATGTGACGATGCTGACTTGTTATTTTTGGGTATAAGTACAAAACAGTTTTGTTTATTTTGGTTGTCAGCATATGTTTGTGTGGGCTGGGGTTTCGTGGCACCACAACTGCTCTCATCTGTTCTGTTTTACATACATAACAGAGAACACAATTGAAGGCTTTTCAGGGTGTATGTGCATTTGTCAGCCATTTTTTCCCCTTCTACCTTTAAGACCCAACAATAAAAATAACATTTAGAAAGTTACCCAGCCCAAACCATTATGGGACATTTGCTGCCAACTATCCAGAAAATGTGTTTCTGGTTCCTTAGACTATTATATGGTTTTCACCAGCAATGGGCAGAGAGGTTGGCTGGCTTCCTGATAGAGATTTATAAAGGCTTCATGGTTCTTTCTTGTGTTAGAGCGTGAATGTGTGCGGGGATGTATTTGGACATGCACATGTGAACATTAAAGGTATATTTCCTTTTCCACTGGGAAAAATATGAGGTCTTTGGCTCTGTTCCCTTATATGTCTTGGTTATCTGTAAGCAGTTGACTGTGTTAGGGATATCTTTTATGTGAGTAGTGTTTTAGTTGCTATAGCCCTGTATGGTCTTCACTGTAAACCACAGCTAAACACTGGTGGAGAAGTATTAATGGACTGTTGGATTGAAACACAGATTGCACCAGCAAGGTGTTGATAATGCTCAAGATTAATGGCTCAGCCATGGATAATCACCCTTATCCCCCACTTTTCTGCGCAGCAGTTGCAGATAGACTCGTTCAACTTCTCACACCGGTGCTCATAAGACAAATGGCACACATGGTCTTGTCAGAGAAGACAGTCTTGCTCACTCATACACACACATAAACAAATGCATACATCACAATCGTCCCCACGCAATCTCGTACACATTCAAATACACAAGGCATGTGAACAAGGCCCACCAGGCTGTGTTATGCAAAAATCAAGAGTCAAATGTTCACTATGAAGGAGGCACACACACTATGAAAGCAGCCTTCACTCAAATCTATTTCATCCTGCTGTTTCCCCCGTCATCTCCATTATCCTCCCCTGTGTCGCAGATCTCTTGCACTTCTTTCGGCCTATCCCCACTTTGTGGCTATAATTCACTATGGTCTGGCTTTTTGACACGCGTGCAAATTGGCAAATTACAGGATGGCGAGCTGTCACTAGTCAGATTCATGTGGTCACAAGGGGTTTGTGGAAGGTGGGGAGTTGGGGAGGTGCTGGTGGTGGGGGTTGGGCAGAGCAAAGAGGACATTAGCCCTGCTTGTTCTGGCCTAACATTGTTAACGTTGACCGCTTGATTGACACTCACTGCTGCTGTGATTTGAAAAGGCCCACAGTGCTGTGCTGCTTTAGGAGGCCTTCTCCCCTCCCATCCCTCCTTTTGTGTCCGTTTTCCCTTCATGTTGTTTTTCTCTCTTTGCCCCCACCACCTCATTTGCATCAGAGGCTGGGAGGTTTCATAGTGTATGGGAGGGAAGCGAGGGACTCCCCCATCTAACCCCCTCCATCCCACCTACCCACCCTACAGCAAGCACTCTTTGTCTCATCCGCCCAGGCCAGATCGAGGGCGCAGCAGGCCTCCTGCCTGGTGCTCCTGGCTGAGATGGGGCTGGTGTATCAGGGCGGGCTGCTGGGACAACAGCATGAAGGTGTTATTGTAACTGGGCATGGCCAGGCTAAAGCAGCATCCGCATCTCTGTGTCTGGTTCATCCAGTTGATCCCCCAGGAAAGGATGTCTCACTTCAAGGGAACAGGAAGCCGCTGTGGAGGATGGGATTTCTGGGTAAATAGCAAAGCTGCTGGGACAATGTCTCCTGTCCCTCCGACATGGACTGTGCTGTACTGTTATGAGAAAGAAATAGAAAAAGAGAGAGGATGAGGCAATTAAAGCTCACATTGTGCTGAGAGTTGGCTAAAAATGGAGATGCAAATGGCATCTGAAATCTTACATCATTAGTATTAAGCAAATATCATTAGCCCAAAAACAAGGCCTTACATAAGAAAGAAAAGTATTTCACTCTCCCCTCCTGTTATCCATTGTTAACATGAGGGACTTTCTGAAATAACCACCTCCTATACATTTCATTTGCCATGTAAACCAAAACAGACCTGTTTTCCCTGCAGATAAATGCCCCCCTCTTGCTTTTAAGTGGTTAGAACATGATCTTAGTCTGATTAATTACACCCCTTGCTGCTTGCCCCCTCTCTGCTCTTCTGGCTAATGGCTAGTGTTTATGCTGAGAGTACAGCCGTGGTTTCAGGGGGCGGGTTGGCGTTAGCAGCGCTGAGTCCTCGCGTGAGGGGAGCAGTTTTAATTAACGTGGAGACAACACCTCTCTCCCTGCTCATCTTTCACCTGGGAGACATGGGGGAACTCTGACACCAGCCCGGCATGCCGCTGATTAAAGCGGGGCCTCATTTACCGTTGCCTGCTGTCAACAAAACACCACTAATGGCATTATGCCCAGGCCTGGGGGTGCAGGCCCAGGGACTATCCCCACCCAAGTTCAAATGAGAGAAAACAAACTTAGCCTAATCCCTGATACAGGAGCTTAATCTCCCTGTGATCTTATCTAGGAGAGGTCCCACATGTTACAGGACCCGACCCTGCTGTGGCTCCATGGACAGGGCTTAAGCAGGTAAAAGCTGCCCTGCTTTCTTTGTTTGGGAAGGTGAGGTATGACTGAGTCCGTATTTAAAGGTGACTTAGTCCTCTTAGTGGTTTGGCGGAGGGCATATTCAGAAGACAGTCACTGACCCTACACTGGCAGGGAAGAAGTATTTGCACTTCTTTCATCACCTGATGGATGTTGGCATGAATGCTCCTTGCATTCTGACGGTGACCTCATACATGTCCGTCTCTCTTCGTCCATCACTTCCTCTATATATAGATGGGAGTCATTGTTCAAATAGCTCGGGTTGTCCCTTTGAAGTCCTGGCAGAACAAAGCTGCAATGTCCTTACACACTTAGAGAACACTCCAGCCTGGAATCCCGAACATGATGCTTGTGTCAACCAGTCCATTAACACCTCCACGCTCCCTGTCCACGTGTTCTAGATGTTAAATGGATCTGTTACATATGACAGGTTTAATTCCAAAATCCTTTGTTTACATTACAAGGAAAAATTTGAAATTAAATTAAAATTTTAAAAAGACAGATGAAAAAATTGAAACAGTTTTGTAAACGAATGTGCTAATATCTAACAAAATTTTGACAGATCTTATCTTTCAATATCCCCCAATTTTCTGTTAGCCCAGTCCACATTTTTGCCATGTTTAACTTTTGTTTGCCAAAGTTTTTCTCTCTCTTTTAATGGTCTTAATAGTCTGCAGCCAGCTCTACTATTGGCACTCCCTGTGCTGTTGCCCCCATTGTACATTTTGACAAGTTACAGATTTTAACATGAGTGGAAGGGTAGTATAAAATTTAATGCTAAAAGCTAGGTCACTTCTCTTTGGTGTGCATTGTACTTTTACAGTCTTATTATTAGTTGCCCCAGAAAGGAACATTTAACAGCAGCGTTTTTATTGATTTATGTCAATAGCCATTAGTTTGGGCTTTGCCTTCTCTCTACCTTTAATAGGGCCATGCATTAGACTTGAAGCGCATTAAAAGACCAGGGGTTATTAGTGTGATGATTAATTAGAAAAGTTTGTTTCTTGTAAAGTGACAGCTCTTCTTTAAGTAGTCCTGTAAACTTTTATAGGACCATACAGCTGACCTCAAATTGGAAATTTGTGTTGGAAGCAGCCTGGCTCACCATTACAGCTCTTGACTGTTGTTAATTTTATATTTGTCCAATAAAAGGCAGTGGGGGTTACGGACATGCGCGGTATGCTTCCCAATGAACCCCACTCCTCCTGAGTGCCTCTCTTTCATGTGGTTGATGAGGGGCTTCCCAGTGTTTTAATATAACGGTATAATGTTTTTGGTCATAACCTTTACTTTAACCTTTCCTTTACATAACCGTTGCAAGGGGTGGATAAAATCAAATAGGTTTCTATTTATTCCGGAGTATTGTAATCCACTATTTAATGGAAATGTTTGTCTGACTGTAGTTACATTCAGACGGCACACAGCATACATAGTGGAATTCTCACAATGGCGTTAAGCAAGTCACATCAGGTTTTCAGTTGAACCAAGTGGCTGTTTCTTTGTACAAATAAAGGTTTGGGGAAAAAGAGAGGTTGTCACCTCTAGTGGTGCAAATAAGAATTGTATGAATTAGTAGCGCTACGTCCTGTAGGCCAAGCTGCCAAACTAACACAACAGTGCTTCTGTCGGTTGGTCCTTTTCAGCTGTTTATACTGAAGTCAGCGTAACGTGAAGAGGCAGAAGAGGAAGTGCACAATGAAGCTTCTTGATTACCGCCTTGGGGAGACCAAACTGTGGAACCACTTAAAAGATAAAGCCCGAATGATGTTTTTTGAACTCTGGCCGCCTATTTTGTGAGTTGAAACAATATCAATGATGTAAAGGAAATGGGACCTGAATGGCACTGTTTACAGTTGTTGGATGTTCACACATAAGCAGCAAGTTCCAACATAAACATCCACTTAGTGCATGTAAATCTAAGGGCTATTAATAAGCTCTTTTATCTTCTCTTCTGGAGAGTGGCCCTGGAGGCCTTAGGGTAATCTGGCCCTCACTGACTAGCTCTCCAATGTGTTTCTCTTCTGTCTGTTTCTCTTTAGCAAAGCCTGTGCCTTTGGGCAAAGAAACATCATTACCAAGCTTTAAAAACCCCCATTTCATAATGCCTGCTCATTTACTAAAGAAAGTTTGTTTAAGTCTTGTGTTTACACCTCTATCAAGTCCACAGACCGTTGTGTATACCTGTATCCCAGACATGTTTAAACCTCAGCAACCTGCCAGTGTCTCTGTTGATGTGGAAGATGGTTTCCATGGCTCTCGGTTCGCTCTCCACCAGCCTGTCCCCTCTGTCTTGTGTTCAGGAGGACAGTGACAGCGCTCATATGGTTGCATCTCCCTTACATATTTTCCCTCTGCAGACTGATGAGTTCTGACGGAGTGAATGCCTTTGTCTCGCGCTCTCTCTCATGCAGACCCCCTTTCAACTGTTGTTTTTCTTATTCCTGTCGACAGAAAGTTGTTTTTGCTGCCTCCCTTCCCTGCTTGTCCGTGACAGGCATACTTCCTGCATTGTGTGTGCGTGAGGTTGTGTGCATGTGTGTGCGGGCATGCATATATGTGTGCGTGCATGTCTGTCTTTGTGTCTATGTATGTGTGAGTACTTCAGTGGAGTAGAAGCTGCTTTTATGTCAGTGCCAAGTGTGGAGAATGGTTCCGCTAGTGAAGGACAGGCTCTCGTGCTGCACTGGGCTTCCCACTCTGTTCCGAAGAGCCAAATGCCTTTATCTGATGTTGGATCTTTGTTATTTGTCCATGAAACTACAACTGAGAACATCTTATACCTGTGGGACCGGCTGAGTGATCTCCTCCATACCAGCATGTGGACATGAACAAAAATGGAGCAGTTTGCTCCTTTGCCATCCTATATTGTTATTAACTTGCAGCCAGCTTCTTCCTTTAGCTGTCTTTGAAATATCAAATGCAGTTGCAAAGTCTTAGTAGGATGGCCATACGGGCAATATCCTGCTTGGCTGAGGCTCGCTGGCATTATCCCAAAAGCTCAAATGTTTGTGTCACCATGTCACACCTTTGGCGGCTCCATATTTCAGCCCTACATCCTTAAGAGTCAGAGTAGCTTTGTGGCTTGTGTTTGCGGACCGGCTGCCATCTTGAGTTGTGTGTTTCAGCCACTGTCCTGTGGTTTGGGCTGGTCGCAGGTCTCAAAGCAGATGGTGGCACAGTTTAGCATGTGCAACACACTGGTGGCACCAATTTCACTATCAGAAGGCATCTAGTAAAGTGCAGGCCCTTCAGTCCTATTTCTCCACTAGGTCATTGTCACAACTCTTTCCCATAATTAGTAAGTTAACACTCACCATCTTCCACAGTTGACAGTTGCCCCTCGACTTGATAGACTTGGTTCCACTTTATGTATATTTCTCTTTCAAATGTTTTTCCAACATTTTTCTCTTTTCATATTATATACCAGAATAATGTGTGAGCCTTTTATCGCTGTAGTGTAATATGTCTAACATTCCAGCACATCTTGCAAGTGAGGCCCAGAATGGCCGTCTCAGTTTGAAGTTGTTGTAGCCCTAGTAAAAGGTTCGCAGTCTTATTTCTACATTGTAACTCTGCTTCACACTTGATATGGAAAGTACAGTCTAGCTGCCAAGGATAGATGATCCAGGAGGACGCTTTGATATCTGCTTACGTACCTTTGATGCTCACAACACTAGATGTGCAGAGATATTTACTAAATCAAAGTAAAGTTCTTTCAACAGCTGCATAGAATTTGAGATGAATGGAAACAGTTGTATATCACTGAAACTCAGTAACAACAGCACCTTGAGGAAAAAGTGATGTTTCCATGTCTGGTGAAATGCAATACCCAAAATGTGGCTTGTATTTAGTGTGTGAGGGGAAGAAGTGAAATAAAAGTTAAATGTTATAAAATGAAAGAGGTTTTCTTTTAACACAGCTTGTGCAAGTTGTGTTATTACTGCAGCAGTCACAGTACTAAGGTAAGCCATTAAAAGTAAGTTGAAGGGTTTAGAATTCAGTAGCATTGGCAATGCTATAAAGAAGGATTAGATATGTATTATACAAGTATGATCTCAAGGTTATGTAAGAACGCACGTAGTAATAGAACACAATAAAACAAATCTGATGATTAACTTTGTAGTAATGTCAGATCGGCTGTCTTGGACACAGAGATGAACAAATGAGCAAAGCTGACACCTTAATTGTCAAATTACCATTTCATGGTAAGCTGGATCAGATGCTGGGGAAGATGCCGGAAAGACTGGGGTTCACATGATGAACCCAATGACAATGTAGTTAAGGTGAACTCCTGGCAGAGGCCTCTGTCTATAATCTCCTTGACTCTCACGTTCAGAAACCTTTCCTAAATCCTGCAGGAAGTTGGGGATATAGAATACAAAGGGGTCATGTTTAAACCCTCCACTAATAACAACTGTAAGCAGAAGGTTGTCAGAGCCTGATGTCGTAGCAACTGATAAACCTTCTGGTGGGCACAGACATTGTGGGGAGCCTCAAGATAAAACCCAAGGAACTCCTAAATCAGCTGACAATTTGTGAAGGCCATGAAGGACTTTTATATTAGCTCAAAGAGTCAATGGGAAACAATCAGATGACTCAGGGAGATGATACTGGGCCTAACCCAGGGCTGTTTTCAGTATGAAGAAACTGCTGAACCCACCTGCGTCTATAGTCCAGCAGTGGAAGGAGATATTTGAGGAACTCCTGAATCTGATAGACACAACCAAAGTGGAGGTAGAGCTGGAAGATTAGGTGGAATCCTCTGCATCTCTCTGGCAGAGGTCACTGAGGTAGTTCAAAAGCTTGATAGACGGGTGGATTGGTGCGGGGTCCACACTAATGCAGGCCTTTAATATATGAGTCAGTCTAAAGTCCAGCTCTCACCTATGGTCATAAGCTCGGGGTAATGACTGAAAAATGTACTTCCTGTGCAGGGTGTCTGAACTAACCCTTATGGACAGGGTTATGAGTGTAGATATCTGCAAGGAGTTTGGAGTAGAGCCACGGTACTTATTTGGTAAAAGGAGCTGAGCAGTTGAGATGGTTCAGGCTGCTGGTCAGTATGCCTTAAGAATGTGTCTGGTGGTATTATACATCCTACCTGGCTTAAAGTCCCCCTCCAGTCAAAAATATGTTTTTGTTCTTGTTCCTACAGTTGGATGTTTGAGCTTCACTGTGCAGAAAGGTGTGTGTGTGCAGAGCTTGACACTAGAAGGATGTTTTCACATTCATTTGCTGAAAGTTGAAAGCTGAAGTTTTTCTGTGCTTACTGAAAATCTGATTTTAACTGGGGCCTGTGAGCACTTCTTATGACAAATAGTCAAATAGTTTGGAAGTCAATTCTGGTCCAGTATGCAACTTATACAACTGTGATGTTAACTTGAAGCCACACTGAAAATGGGATTTACAATGAAGTAGGAGACATCTTATGTCCAGCAACTTCAGAAATGAACATGAAATTAGCATATTCATAGATTCTGGAATTTTCAATGAGGTGGAAGCAGCAGATCCTCTAAGGATTTTAATGTGGAAATTGTACTTTTGCAGAAAAAAAACATATCAGACAAACACTATTTCTCCAAGCAGACTATTGTATATGTCTGATTACATGTTTGCAGGGGCTTTTAAGAAACTCCCTGGGTTTCATCTGGAACTCAACGAGTCCACCATGTTCCTCCATGTTTCTACAGTAGCCCACAATGCTGGGCACTGGCCTTAGATAGGGCCTGTCACGTTTTTCTCATGTTTTGCAGTCACCGTAGTTTTTCCTACACGCTTGGAAGGATAGAGTGACGCAAGTAGTATTTAGCTGATCTGCAATTTCACTGCTAGATGTACAGTAGCAAAAACAGACTCAGCATTCAAATACAACATAGTTGCATTTACCATTTTTTCCGTCACGATGATAAATGTCAGAATGCTATCATTAGGCTACACGTGAAATATATTATCTTTTCAGCTCTTCAGTTGAAATCCTTACAGCCACCTTACACATGTGTCGAAAACAACCCCAGAGTGAGTTTGAGTGACAGGAGTGGCATTGGAACAGAGCCGGCTAGACAGCCCATATCCCTTTCACAAGCTGTAAGTAGAGGCTGGCTGAAAATGGCATCTCCTAGGGAAAGCCAACAACTGGCTATCACCCTGACCGTTTGTCTTCATCAATCAACCTGCGTTTGTTGACAAAGCAACATGATGTCACTATTAATTTCATGCATTCCCTTAATGGCGTCCAGGGGGGAGGCCTTTCCCCACAGTAGGCATTTCCTGTCTTGTTGCATTGTGGAACATGTCCACTTCCTTTCAGGAGATCAGTTGGACTTTTTCAAAGTTTTACTTCTTCTCTTGTTGTGTTTTTCTCCCTCTTTTTCATCTCTGCTTCATACCTATCTGCCGTTTCCCCCCTCATGGTGTTATTTGCTTTGCTTTGTCATACCTCCTCTGGTTGGAAGCCGCTCCGCTGTGTTTGTATCCTTGTTATGTGAGTACTTGTGATGATTTCCACTTATTTGTCGAGGTATACACTGAACTGGATGTACCGAACCTTTTGATCAAGCCTCAGATTTCGTGAACAGATACTGGCGCTGTGTGCTCAGATCAGCGCATTAGCGTTTCATTTGAAAGAATGGTGTCACTGTGTTGACAAGCTCATGATAAGTTGGTGGCTTCTAAGGGAAAATGTTTAAAGCAGATAAATGCCTCAGGACTCCATCTGTCTGTCTCATTGTCCTGATTGTAGTTTATTTTCGGTGATTATGAAAACCTGCTTCAAACAGGCTTTGGGGATGTTGGTTTATTAGCTTAAGATGAAGTATGCCCCTTGCGCGACGATTCCGCACAAGGTACCTAATGTTATCTCTTCTGACTTCTGTGCATCTGTATTTACTGTCTACATGACTGGCTTTTTTATCATTGCTTTGATTATCACAGAGGAGGAGGGAGTTGTGAATGGTATTCCTTGCTCTTAGTCTCACTTACTCCCTTCCTTCCTTCTCAGTCTCTCCCCCCTCTCTCTCTGCCTCTCTCTTCCTGTTACTGCACCTCTCCTCTGGCTTTAAGAGGCTTAGCAGCAGCTTAGCGCCCAGGTCAAACTGACCTTTGCCCTTCATCTGTCAGCCTTTTGATGTGGTGCCAGCCTGGGCTGCTTGCTACGCTCTGCCTTTAACAGCACGTCCAGGGGTCAGAGGAGGGCTCTGCTTCAGGACCCCACCCCACCTTAACACCCTCCCGCCCCACCCCAGTCCAAAACCACTACCACCTCCCACCTCCTTTGCAGATGTGTCTGTCTCTGATGCCCCCCTCTCCACCGCCCTCTGCCCTCCCTTGGCTCTTCCCTGCCCCAGTGCCCATTATTATTTTATAGTTTGGTTCTGCATTCCTTTCACTCTGACTGTGGTGGAAGGCAGACCTTTGGCTTTATTGCTTACACATGTCCATGGCTTTCTCCCTCAGCATGGAGAGACAAAACAGCAAGAGGGAGATGGCCAATAGGGGCCAGCCATCTAAACTCTCCCCACCTTGAACTAATCGTTGGGGGCCAGAGTGTGGCTCTACCTCAGCCCTGTGCCAGTGGGGTTTCAATTTGTAGAGACATAAACAGATACTAAAGCCAAGGTAACAACACAGTGATTTATCAAGCCAGTTCACATCAAATTATCACAGCGCCCCCCTGCTGTCAGGCCCCATAATAGCCCCCAGCCCAGCCCCTGCTTCAGAGGTGCACCATGGTCACACTTCATTTAGGAGTGCACAAACATGTGTCCCTCTGTCTGGTTTCCCTCTGAGCGTGACGCCTCACACCAGCCAGTGATCATCCTAGACAGAGCGTCAAGAGATTAAAGAGGATGTGAATGTCTGCAATTGTGTGTGTGCTGATAAAGGTGTATGTGTGTGTGTGTGTGTGTGTGTGTGTGTGTGTGTGTGTGTGTGTGTGTGTGTGTGTGTGTGTGTGTTTGCGTTTGCGCTTCTGATGTGTATAGGCAATATACTTGCTTGTATGCATAGCATACTGGTAAGTCCAATGACACTGCAATGCAATTGAAGAAAAAGTATTTGTACAGTGTCTTTGTTAATTATTGATTGTAAAAGTTTGTATTGTTACCAACAGCCCACAGAAATTATAGCAAACATATGTTGTCTTCCTTTCTTCAGTTCATCACCTGGAACAGATATTTCTTGGTGGAAAAGCACCCGAGTCAAGTTGAATTGTGTGTATGCCTGTGCCAGCCAGGTATGTAACAGAATCTATCTTGAAATAAACAGATTATTTTTCTGTAGCAAAATCATGTTTCACTTTAATATGGTGCCTGAACAGAGTGCTGCCTTTGATCTCCACTAGCAGAGCCCAGCACATGGATAATATATCTTTCAGAGATAAAAGTAAAAATGTGTGCTAGGTGATGATGTCATGCAGTTGTGGCCGCAAGCCTGGGAGAAAAGCAAACTTTCACAGGCGAGGCTATCCCAGGGATCACTAAGGGTGCTCTCTGAGCCTTTGGGGAAATCAATTACACATTGTCCGAACTGTGATTCCTGCTGTAGGAACTTAATCGTGGGGGCCTTCTGCAGAGGATCATCCCAATGAGTTTGGACACTGTTTTTGCTCCCTGGTGTCCGCTCTCCTCTCTCGCTGTCCCCCACCCCCCACTTCAACCTTTGCAATTCGCTACATTTGTGTGCAGCTTACAATTCTGCAGAGAGTCATTCATCATCATTTGCTGGCGTATCTGTCTTGAGTGCCTTAGCTTTGATCATGTTGTATTTTATACTTTACATCTGTTCTACATTTAACCTTCTGTAATGCTGTTGCTCAGGAACTATTACCTTGGCATAACAGGGGGAAGAGTCTACCTGGTGACTTTTTAGCCAGTGTAAATCTGGTTTATTTGTCATGTCCTGGTGAATAAATGATCCACCAGTTGAAACGTTGCGATAGGCAGATCTCCCCCTGCCATTTCCTGCCTTATGGGACAGGACTCAGAGAGATCCTGTGCTTCCTCTTACGTGATTTTCTCTTCTTTCAAAAGC
Organism: Dicentrarchus labrax; assembly: GCF_905237075.1. NCBI lineage: Eukaryota > Metazoa > Chordata > Actinopteri > Moronidae > Dicentrarchus > Dicentrarchus labrax. The sequence continues at coordinate 25,740,092 of NW_026136719.1, forward strand.
TTATCTACTCCTAAATCATCCTCTTTGAATTGGGAGGACAGTGTATTTTTTGTATTTTCTCTAACTATTTCCAGCCCTATCATTTCCAGTCATGCTCTGAGGCTTTGCTCTTTGCTTATGTGTGCTGGCACTCCACCTATGCCCCCAAATCCTGCTCCATTCCTCCCTCCCTCCTTCTCTCTCTCTCTCTCTCTCACTGGCCCCAGGAACCCAGGAGCATAAGGCCCTGACCCCCCTCCTCTTCTGCCAACACACTAATCATCCCTAATCAGAAGTGAAATGCATTTTTCTAAGGAAGTAGCTGGAAAATTTCACAATCTGCATTTCTCCGACCAAGCTGATTAGAGAAACATTATCCTGCTTTCACAGTCACTTCCAATCTGCCTTTAATCTGTCACTTCAATCGCCTAATTATTTAGTCAATGACCTGGGGACGCAATCTTACAAAGGAATGAAATGCATGCCATATCATTTTCCCTTTCATTTATGCATGATATCGCTGGTTACATGTAATGTTCCCTCAAGCTAAATATGCAAGCCTTGTTCATGTACAAGTATGTGTACATGTGTGTCTATGTCTTTTTCTGGTCTGTGTGTGAGTGCATGCATGCATGTGTGTGTTTGTGCACTGTTCAGGCATTTATTGTCCTTGGCCATCACATCCATACATGTGTGGATGTGTGCTTCAGTGTGTGTCAACAGTAGCTTGTTTAGAAGCTGCTGAGCTGTGAATGCTGGCTGGGAGTAATGCAGTTTAGCCCTTAGTTGGAAGAGCCTTTAGGGAATGAGACTCTGTGGGGGAGTCGTGTTATTGGAAAGGTCATGATTACAGTAGGGGGTCAAAATAACTCGCTGACACTCTTTATACACAAGTGACTGCTATTGTGCCTCAGGGTGTCAAGAACTATATTGAGTATTGACTATATGTCACAGCAATAAAAAGGAAACCTGTTCTCCATTGGCGAATGTTCTACTTCCAAAGAGTGTGAAGTCAGGACAAAAGGTAAAAATACCTTCAATGTCAATAAGACCATCATGTTGACATGCTAATTTTGCTGCAGAAGGGGAAACATTAATGTCTTTTTAAGACTGCAACTCTGAATTCCTCTTAAATATAAAAAAAATGGATTTAAGAATTGCTGCATTTTTCCCTTTTTCTTCTTTGTACATCAAACAATGAGTGACTCTTTCACTTTGCCAGGAAAAAATTGCTGCATTACTGACACTGGCACATATAGTAGTAACCTCTAGATCTCATTCGCACGACCTTTCAGATTGTATGAAAACATGTAATTCAGGGCATTTTAACTTGTATCACATAATAAAGGTTGAATAAAGAAGGAGAATGTTGCTGTTATTCAATGCTTACATTTATATTTTTAGGTTCACTTCACTAGAAGACTAGACTGAGTGGTTTTTGATTGCATTATCCACTTACAGATGCATAAGTAAGAGAAGATAAAGACAAAAGAAGGAGGAAAGAGGGAGGAAAGGACTTTGAACTTTCTACACAGCATGGCCCACTTATAATAGTCCTAGTCTGACACAGGACCCAACCAGCCCGATAAGGACCCAGACCTGTCCAGGGCAGCTGTCTCTCTTTCATCTTTGCCTTCACTGGATGGCAGCTCCTTCCTCTATTTGTGGCCCCCTCACTTCGCTTATCAAGTGTGGATTCTGGAGAGACATCATGCGTATTTGTTCCTGACACCCAATCCGCTAATAAACCTGCTTGGAAATGTGCTTTTAAAAGAGTGTAAGAAAACATTCCACAGTCTGGCTTTGAGGCAGGTCCAGAGTCCCACCAGGCCTTTGCTAAAGCCAGTGCTTAGCGCATCCATCCCGTGTCGCAAAACACACCATCAGAGGTCATGAACTATGGCACTCAGAGAGCACTTTGACCATGGGAATAGCAGTGTTAAAGCCAAAACAACAAGAGATGCAAATCAAACACCAAGACATTCTGTTGCTCAAATTCCATATTTAGACGGCTGGTTTTATGCATTCTGGTCAGTGTCCAAACTGGTCACATATAAAAAAAAAAATTTAATTTCAAATAGTCCCCAAATTTTTTTTATTTATTTTCTAATTATGTTCTACATTTGTTTTTTGCACTCTCACTTTTATTCAAGACTTTGCTTTCTTTCCATCCGAAACCATAACAAATTGATACATTGTACAAAATGCGTTAGAAAGCCTGCTCTCACACAATCACTATTCATGTATTTTATTTACTTATTGCACAACACTGATGCTCACATAACAAATACAAGCCATAATTTGATTCTGTATGGACTTTCTTTGTTAAAGAATGCAGTGTGACAGTTATTATTGACGTCCCCAGCTGTTAAATGCAGCAGTAAACTGACAAATCAGGACTCATGCACTAACATTAAGGTTAAAAGTGCATAGCAATAAGCATAACTTCTGTATCAGAACAAATATTGACTTGTTCATATGTTTGACTGGCAGAGACACTCAGTGATCAGGCTATAATAACAGATGGTGCTGTAACAGAGAGAGAAAGGGGGGGTGGGGGGTTGCTGGAGAGAGTTGATGTGTGAGCTATTTCAGGAATGCCGGAGAGGAAACGTATTGATCGGGACACTTAGACTTGATAAGGACGTCAGGTTTAAGAGGAGCAAGGTAATCATTAAGTACACCACTGGCCGCTGTTGTTCAAAAAATATATTTGCTGCTTCGCCTCTCTTCCCTCCCCCTTCTCTTTTCTTTTTTCCACTTTATTTGGCTCTTTCTTGCCAGAGGTGAAACGAAAATCTCATCTCCATCAGGCTAAATTGTGGTGGGCAGCATTATCAGTTCAAAAGACCTGGGGATTTGACAGCTCCCACTCCATGGTGATTAATTACTTCTCGACTGTGGTGGGCCCTTCTCTCCCCTCTCTCTCTGCCTGCTGCTGCAGTTGTGGTGGTGGTGGCTGGAGGCAACACATGATAAGTGCTGCCCTTATTACTGGTCTCACTGGGAAAAGGCCTAGGCAGCACTGGGCTAACGCAAGCCAATCACACACCGTGCGCCACATGGGGCCGGGAGAGCTTGCAAGATACATGCCCTTTGTTTACTCTTTAGTGCGTAATAGAAAGGTAGAGTGCTGCCAACTCTGTTTGAGATGTTGGGTTAAATAACCTCCTCTGCTCTTCAATCTCTCTTTCCATCTATCCCTCACTCTCTCCCTCCCTCCAGGGTTATAAGGGGTTTTGATCTCTTCTTTAATCACTGCACCAGACTGGATGGGAACTACAGACTGTAGAGCTCTCTATTATCATCAGCCAAGGGGAAGAAGGACACTCCTCATCACATGTCTGATGGACAGAATTAATCACTTATGGACATCATACAGGAGAAGCCATCTATTATAACCAGTGTAATCACACAGGGGAAGTAGCTTCAATCAACCAAAAGAGACCTCAATATAGTTAAGCACTTAGCTGTGTACATATTTGTATTACAAGCCTGTGGCAGCCTTTTCCACTGTTATTTGCATTCTGTGGTTCTCAAGGTTCTGCACACAGCTGGTCCTTGAGCTTCATGTCTCCCTGTAGGCTCCACTCTTTGGCTTGTGTGTATGAGTGGCACATTCCCTGAGGCTGTGCCTGTGTGTCTGTGTGTGTGTGTGTGTGTGTGTGTGTGTGTGTGTGTGTGTGTGTGTCTGTGTGTGTGTGTGTGTCTGTGCATGTGTTTTTGTGTATGTTTCTGCATATGTGTTTCTGTGTGTGAGTGTGAGTGTGTGTGTGTGTGTGTGTGTGTGTGTGTGTGTGTGTGTGTGTGTGTGTGTGTGTTTTAAATAAGCCTACATTGGAAAGCTTCATTATTGGACCTGTCAGTGCTGTAAGTCTCCCCGAAGGCAACGAGGTGGAGATGAGAGACAGAAAGACACACGGTAGGGCACCGTGCACACACGCCTGTCACACGGCTGTCCCCAACGGTGGGCATACAGGCCATTATGATGTCTTCCAGATGGACACATCTGTCTGTTTCCCTGGGAACAAATCTGCTAAAAGCGGGGCGAGAGTCACGAACAAGCCCTCTCTGGTGGAGTTTTATTTGTTTATATCTGCCATAGCAGGCTGTCTGAATGTCATGATGTATGGCGTGAGGAGACACCTCCGGAGACACCTCTAGAGCTACGTTAGATCCCTCAGATAACACGTGTTAAGATGTCAATATTGTCTTAGAACTCAATGTTCTCCTCTGTCCCTCTACATCATTATTAGAATGGCAATATATTTGATTTCTATTGTGGAGAGGGGTCTATTTTTATCCAACTGTATAGGCTTATGCTCCAGAACAAATGTTTTTTTGACTGGCTGTAACTTGTCACATAGATTATTGGACCTCCATTTGTCCCTCCTCTCTCTTCCAGTGGGGGCAGAAAGGATGAGTGTTGTCATTACAGACAAGCAAGCAAGGTGAACCTTTCCTAGATTGGGGACCTTTTCCTGGTACGCAGAATCAGAACAACCCCTCGCTGCACCTCCCTATAATCCCTGGCATTTTGTTTTGATGCTCCACAGCATGAAAATGAGGGAATATGGCAATGTTATGGCATTTGAAGTCAATATGTATTATAAAATCAATCTAGATGAAGATCTGCCCATCCCTCTAATTAGACGGGGTGACTGGAGATTGATTTTTAATTGCAAAAGTAATTACATGGAGCAGATAGCCAGTGACATTTGATTATCTAGGTGATTGATTAAAAGGCCTGGCTGCTGGGGCAGACTGTCAGCCAGCTGAATCCAGACAAAAGAGAAAATTAAAAAAGTTGTCCCGTTTGTAATCACGAATTTCAAGGGTGAAATTACAAAGCCAAACATCCCCTTGGAGAAGCCCAGCATCCTTCCACTTTGCGCCTGTCTGCCCTCCTATCTCACCCCCGCCGTCACAACACCCACAACGCAAGACCCCGGTGACACGCTAAAAAGGGGGAAACAATGATGTGAAAAATGAATTGAGGAATTGTTCTGTTACAGACAGCCTGGTGTGTAAATGATGGGTGCGTATATCTGCTTAGCAGCCCTGTCACATCATCATAGGAAAGAGAGGGAGAGGTACAGACAGACAGAAAGAGGGACAGAGAAACAGAGTAAAGGAAACCTCTTATCTCTCAGACTGCTTCTTCACTCATCTTCATCTCTTGTCATCTCCCTGCAATAGGGGCCTGCACTGTTGCCTGTCGACCGGTAAGGGAGTGAGACTAAATAAACAGGAGAATAACATCTTTTTTTCTCTGTGTGTTTGGGAAAGCCATGAAGAAATCCTTTTTCATGTTGTCTTTTTCTTCTCCTCCTCATCTGTCATTCTTGTGGGATCCCTCTCTTGGAAAATGAACGATGACAAGGTAAACCATTGGGGGGACAGCTGAGCTGTTTATGAGACTGACAAAAACTGTTTATGTGGCTGTGATGGACAGGGCTGAGTGATGACAGTTGGAAATGAAATACATTCTTCATGTCTACCTGCTGCATTCAAGTTAGACTATATATCACCTGGTGGGTACTGTACTTTACAGTCTTATGAATGCATATTTGTTTTGTTTTTTTATCTTGGTTTATCTCTAGTTTGCTAACAGAAGTCATTGTTAGTTTCTGGTTGAGCAACAAAATAATAAAATAATCTCACGTAATAGCTAATATCATCCTGTTTAGCCACACTTGTTGATAAGCCCCCACGGCCACACACACAAAATCTCATACACAGAGCAACATGTTCTCAGTCCTCATAACCAGAAGATCCATTTATTTCTCACCGTAGGACGTGCCTATAAATTATGCCTGGTTAAGGTATCATTTAGCCTGGACTGTTAAGCCACTCCTGTCATTTTAGTGGAAGGTTCACTCTTTGCGCTTTCCATGAAGGCAACATTTATGTCTTTAATTTACAGCTCCTTGCCTGGAGGATACTCCTTGGCTTTATGAAGTGGTATTAGGGGGCTATTTAGTTGTCATGGCAGAGCACTGCTCAGTGTGGTGCAGCCAGCAGAAGCCAGCCCATGAAAAAGGAGAGACGAGGGAGCAAAGGCAGCGATTTCAAATGAGAATCGCTGTCCTTTTAACTCAAAGAGCTCTGTAGCCTGGCAGGAGCAGCTGAGCAGGGTCTTTGAAGGGAAAGAGAGAGAGAGAGAGGGAGGGGAGGGGAAATGAAACAGGCCCGGGCCAGCCCCACATATTATTCCCCCTCAGGATGTACAGAGTCTATATTGGCTGAAGCAGCACGGCCCCTAGGGTCACAGCTCCTTCTCCTCCTCATAGAGCTGCAGCACTAAGAGGGACTTTCCTCTGTCTGCCTCAGAAACAGGCTGGCGAGTGTCTGCGGGTAAACCATCACACATGTGCCTCCCAGCACCAGGCCTGGGCTCTGCGGGTGAACACAAAGCAGCGGCACTTATTAAATTTCCATGAAGTTTACCGAATTTGCGGGATCAGTGGGGTGAGGCCTTTAGGGAACCCATGCCACAGCCTGCAGCTTCCCTCTGCCACTGAAGCCCAGTGTGGTTGTGGGCCTCACCCTCCCTCTCCATCTCCACCTTCCGCCTGTGTCTCTCCTCCCTAGCTAGCCTAACATTGGAGGAGGATTTCTACAGGCTTGGGCTTGCACCCTGCAGAACTTGCTGCCCACATCCTACAGGGGCCCCAGAGGGCATGGTTGTAGCAGGTGGAAAATAACGGTATAAAAGCAAATAGACACATGGCTGCTGATTTGCTGTGCATCCATAAATTATATTTACACAAAAGATAAGAACAAACATATACTACGCATGCACAGAGTTATAGTCAAAATGGTCTTGGTGCTTTATAGTAACAAGACTGAAAATAATAAAAAATATTGTTCAGAGAATGTATTTTACTTTATCCAGTAAGAAATGGAAGGCACGTAATAACAAACCCCAGAAATGTTGGTAGAGAATCCCCTGCATGTCATGGGTAGTAAATGCTCACAGCGGGCCATTCATCAGGGCCAGGACTCTTCCAGATGTGGAACAAGTTAGTGAAGAAGATCACCTGGGTAAGCAGAGAGAGACTGTACATATGGATAAGGTTTGGTTAGTTATGTTCTAAGTTCAGAGAGGCCAACTTGTAAAATTGTCAAGTATGTAAGTTAACTTGTATGCACTGTCTATTTGAATGTACGCTATAAAGGTCATTTTTAGCGTGATGTTTAACGTTTAGTTTACTTTTTTTTTAATTGAGACAGAGCTTTGTGTGTTTCACATTTGGATACAATTGAGTTGCATTTCCCAAGTGTCGACTGAAAGTCTCCATTTTCTTCATGGTTGACAGTAGTGGGTCAACACTCTTCACTTAGCCGACCACAGCACTGTGCCTTATGATTACAATGTGCTTTGTCCATCTCCACAGCAAATGATTGGACTTTACTCACTCCACTCTCATTCTGTCTATTATTAAATCCCAAAATGAAATTTTCTTAAAACAAGAACTAAAATTCCCACAGAATTATTCCACATTTCCTATGCTAATCGACTTGTCTAAGAAAATTCTCTTTTGTCTCTCTGACACTCATGTCTAGACACTGAGTAAACAAAACTGCAGAGTGGAATTATTTCAATCCATTAGTAAAATTGTTATTTTGAACTGTCTTGGGAAATGAGTATTGAGGGCTGAATATGAAACCAAATAAGTTCTTAAGATTGAAGTCCCCCTGCACTCGAAATATGTTTTTCTTCTTGTTCCTACAATTGAATGTTTGAGCTTCTGATTTTAAGGGGCGGGCCTGTGAGCATAATTTGTGACATCACAAATAGTTTGGAAGTCAATCCTGGTCCAGTATGCAACATATATAAGTGTGATGTAATTTTTGATGAGGTGTAAGGAGTAGAAGTCTTTTTTAAGGATTTTAATGTGGAACCTTTGTGAAAAAAAAACCAAAAATCTTATTTTATGTAGCTTAATACATGTTTGGAGGAGATCTTTAAGTTTTTGTTTTTATTACACTTTGCTGCTTTAAAGATAGCTATTATTCTGTGAGCACACTTTCGCACCCATACACAGTTGCTTGTAGATTTGTCATTTTGAATTGACATAGGACAGTTAGTGCAACCACCTTTAAGTCGACAATTATTGAATAATTTAATGGAAAATTATATTCAGTAATATTCATATGTGCTTTTAATCAATGCCATGCAATTACATCATTTTAATTAGACTGTTTGTATTGGATAATTCATTATAAGTATGATAAATTCCAGTTTATGCAATATAAATGCAAATGAATGTCAAGCAAGGCAATTCTCAAAATGCAAATGCAAAACAAACCTCTCCTAGGTATATACAATCTAAAAAATGTTTTCCCTAGTTTTTAGATAGATGACAACTGTGCGTATTACTCATGCGACAGACAACTCAGGTTTAACAAACGAGACTGTATGCAGTGAGGATGTGGTCAATGCAGAGTCAGCTGCAGACGGTCAATTACGGCAAGTGGCAGCCATATACAAATACTTTGCTTGTGTGTGCATAAATAACAGTTTATTCCCATGTTGTTGTGTCTTTTATGTCCTAGTCTAAACCAAGACCAAATACCTAGGTTCTGTTGCCGTTTAGGGGACAGCCTCTGTGTGATTCAGCACACTGCTTTGACCCTGCAATGAAAAGATATACACAGACAGCCATTCTATGATTGCACGTCAGGAAAAAAACAGGCCACAACATTTTCCAGGTGCAGATCAGCGTTGAACTGTGGACATCATTGTAGGTTAAACAAGGCTGTGTTTATTCAACCAACATCTTTCATCATTCTCACACAGGAATTTTAGTCACAACCATTGTCTGGTTCTCTATGCGCTTTTGCAGGTAATGAAAAATTACTAGTTGGGATGAGGTTAGAGAAGAAAAACAATTCCTCATCGTGTAACTAGCATATTTTCTAGCTATCCCGTGTGTGAAAGGGCAATCTTTTGAAAAGAGGACAAATGTAGAGTCAGTTGTGACCTTAAAGAGCGCATGGGCCCAGGCTGTTAGATCTAGATGGAGATGAGGTGTACAAGAGTGTCCCATTAGCTCTACGTTTTCACTGCTCTTCCTCTATGGGTGATGCTGGCCATACTCCAAAAGGACTATGTTTCGATCCCAGGGCCTGATAAAGTCTGGCCCGTGGATGGGCCTGATGACATCTGCACTGTCCGTCTGTGCTCCCAGACAAATGCAACCCAGGAAGGTTAGTGCTGGCCCTTCTGCCTCTTATCAATCAATTACATTTAGCTTTGTCAAATTAATTGTATGGAATTGTTTGCTGCAGATAGGAACCAGGTAGATTCTGGATGGGGGTTGGGCAGGATGCCTGTGTGATTGTTGGTGCATTGTTATTGTGTGCCCTTTTCTACCCTTGCTTCTTTGTAGCTATGCCTCTGTTTGTACCTCTAAACTATGGTTTTGGACAAAAATGTATACTTTCATATAAAAGTAGATTTTGAGAGTAGTTTTAACAAAGCTAGCTGGTTTGTGTCCACAAAGATGGCACACTTTGAATATAGATATTTAACTTCTGGGTGAGGGAGTCAGTCCCATGCCAGTGAATGCACCCCTCTACCTTCTTTGGTTATAAAAGCGGGATTAATTACGTAATGTTCAGCTCACTGTGGCTAATAGCTGATAATGATGTGTGAGAGGTGTGTCAGACGGGGGAGCATACTGGACTGCCAAGTGCTGTTGGACCCAGGTCAGGCTGCGTTCATCTTACTAATGAGATGTCACACGGAGAAGATGGAGCGACCAGAGCGACCAAGCGGTCATTGCAAACTAATTCCCCTCCAGCTTTGGATTGTACAAACACCCTAAATTCAGAGAGGAGCTTGCATGGCCTGCCAACTGACCACATTACTCTGAGGGTTCATTTTTCAGAGGGATATTTGGCTGTGGGGAGACAGCTAGGTCCGGTTTCACCCAGCAGCTGCGCCATTTGTAGTCCAGAGAAGCTAACGGTGGGCCTGTGGTCCTTATTGGTCTGCTGAGTGGAGCCAGTGATCCAGTCTCCCATTTAGTCTTTAGCTCCACTCTGAGGAGATGAGTTGAGGTTAAATCAACGCTTGTCTCCTCCTTCTGAACATCTAAATCTGCAGTGGAGAGAAGTGAGATATGCTCCTCCCTTCATCCACCCCCTCGGGCTAGCCTTGCTTCTCTTAAGTTCTCTGCTGCATTGCCAGTGGGTCAGGTTGATCCCCCCGTCATTGAAACTCATTCGGGGGGCATTAAAGTGTAAACCAGATGAAAAAACAAAGGGCTTAGGCAAATCAGATGGCTCAAACAACAACAACAAACGCACACTCTGTAATCTGCTTAGGGAAATTAATGAGGGGGAGCCCCCTTGGCCAAGGTGGATAATGATCCTGGACCACGGGGATGAGAGGCTGCAGTGGATCAGGCAGAAGGTGAGAACTGGAAGGGGGGATTAGAGACGGACTCCCACCAGAATCAAACAGGACTCTGCCAAAGGGATCCCTCCCCTCCTATGCCCAAACTTCAAAAACTCCAGCCTAAGCTGGAAGTAGGTGTCTGTAATCCCCTCTGTGGCTGTAGATCTATGCGGCCGACTCAGGCCCAGCTTTCATCCTGCAGCTTGTTCGGCATGCTCTCCCTCCATGTCCTGGGAACGTAAACTTTTGCACTGTGGCCCCCGTGCAGATCGCAGGGATCTGCTGGCTCATTACCTCTTCATTAGCGTGCTGCATCGTTGGCTGCCAAGAGGATCAGACCATGCGTGGAGTCTAGCTGCACAGACTGCTTGTGGGGGCCAGAGACCTGGACACGGCAGCCAGATGGACGGATGCATGCTACTGGAAACGCAAGTTAGCAGCCTATAGATCTTTGCGCTGTTGGAAGGCTCCATGTAGCCAGCGAACACATTTTAAAGGACCCATTTGTCCTTAGCAGTGTTACTTCAATACATCCCCAGAAAAATATACTGTGATTGTCATTATACCTGTCCATTGCTCCTGCATGGTTGTCCAATCTGATCATCTGAAAGGAATGGAAGGATATTTCTTATATGTATATATACATACTCTTATTTATTAGGTTCTCAGAATTAGTGTCAAAACTGTCACTTACATCCTCTGGGTATGTTTTGAGATACCTTTGAAATGTGATGCCAGATGCCACTCGGAGTTTTGGTTTTATCTGCCTCTGCTTTTCTTTCTTACAATTCATAGAATGCAGGATGATTTAAAGGAAGGTGTGGAATTGAGAAAATAAGCAGGCTTTGTAGTACTTAATGGGGCCCAAAGCTCACTGTTTAAGCCCTCCCCTGCATCCAAAGCAGCCACAGTCAGGAGCCAAGCTCCATGAAGCCAAGTCTCATCAACCACTCTGCCATCCTCTGGTGTGATAGTGGCAATACATACACACACATTACCAGAAACCTGCATTCAAAATTATTAAACAGGTATGCAAGGGCATTGCAAAATTGATCATAGTTAATGAAATATAATCTTGGCTCTCTCTACCAGAATTGTAGGGTTGTCACAGAAAAATTAAACAATAACACATTATGTAAATGTAAAACATTTTTTTGTTGTCAAAAACAGTCAGATTAATGCAATTTGATTTGATTGACAGCTGACCTCCAACATATTGTTCTCCAGTTTTCTATTACTCTAACATGGTCAAATCAAATAATCATTTGCAACAAATCTTTGACCCTGACCTGACTAAAGTTGCTTGGATAGCTGGAGTATAAATCTGTGAGAAATAATACTTAAATCGCTTCAAGTTTGTCCATAACCTGACTTTTCCCTGTTGTCGCCTTCCTCTTACTTTGCTGCTGGTGTGATCCCTGCATCTAAATTATGCAGTTCCTTATCTGACAGTCATTTCCAAGGCCATGCATGCAGTGTGGCCCCATGTGGTTATGGCCAGGTGTAAAAGCTTGACCTCTCTGTAGGGCAGCAGAGTGACTTTCATTAGAGCACCCACTGGCTGCTTCCCACTGAGCGCACTCATAGATTTAGCACTGAGCCTGCACACAAGATGAGAGGGAGAGTTAACATAATCCAATAAGAAACATTAAGGAGAGATGTAAACAAGGACATTTAAAATAACTCAATGCAAAAACGTTCCATTTTGATATTGCACTACCTTTTATATTGCCTTATTTTTGTTGATAGAAATAGGGTCAGGTACGTCAGGTGTTTTGCACATAGCACAACACAAACTGCAGTAGTTATTGTGTGGAAAATGCAAGCATCACCTTTGTATCCTGGATGGCTGACAGGACCCACTGTGCAAATGAACAATGTGGCACTGAGGGTTTTCTGAGTAAACATTTGTGCGCACACAACACACATTTAATATAAGCTAAATGCACACACACATTTTGAATGCCTCTGGATTTCCCAGCATGCTCACTATTGCCTCCTGCCCGGATGGTATCGTCACATTCTCTTTCATACGCGGTCACAGTTGTTTTTGATATTTTCATCTACTAGCCAGAGGATATTTATCTGCGGGAGCGTAGTGGCTGGAGAGCCTCTTTCAAATGCTAACAATTACCGGGCCGCAACATGAGGAGCTCACTAATTAATGCATCCAACAAGGTCCCGCAGTTGTGCTGGAGAAACTCAAACGATTAATGTGTGTCATTATATTGTAATTGCATGGTAATTCCACATCTAAAGCACATACACAGACGCAGACCTCTTTTCAGCCCTAAAGGTAGGTATACTGCACACTGCTCCTGGTAGCAGATTAAGGTCGGAGATTGTTTCTCCATGGAGAATAAGGATTAACTAGTGTCAAAATATTCTCTTAGCTTCTTCACAACTTCATGTGTTAAATTTGTTTTGGTTTATTGTTTGTTCTAGGATACAATTTCACATGACTCGAGCATAAAAATGAGTAGATAATAAAGCTGAGGGTAAAAGTCTCATCCAGGAAAAGATAACAAAACAACCACTTGGTTGCTGTTGAAGAAAAAAAATTTTAGTGTTGTGCTTTTGCAAAAATTGCCACCCATATTCACCCTATATTTTATGTCACTTTGTTTGGTTTGTTTTGGTTGATTGATTAATTGACCGATTGATTGATAAGTTGATTGAAATGGCAGGAGGAGAAGGTCTGCATAGATCCATTCAGTTGTTTAGAGCATGATGAAACTTAAGTGAGAGATGCATGTTATTTCTCTACTTTGCCTTATAAGCATACTGTACATGCACATTTACATTACATTTCAGGGGTGTGTGTTGGTACACATGTGAGGAGGAACAGAAAGATAAAGTGAGAGAGGAGGAACGTTTGTCTATTTCAGCTTGATAAACTAAACTGCTGTGCAGTGGGCTCATTGGTGGCCCCTACTGTGGCACTTCATGAAGACATATGGGCCTAAAGAGCACTTGATGTGGCTGCCACCGCCTTGCTTGTCATCCACAATTTCGCCTGCCCTAATCCCTGCTTTAATTTACTCCACTCCACAAGGCAAGCAGTGACTAACGCTGTCCTCGGGGGTCCTTTCACTTATGCCACTGGTGACAAGGAATATGCAAAGGTACAATTTCTCACCAGGAAGGGTGACAGAGAGCAGTTCCGCCAGGGAGCACACCTCCCTTTTCTGAGCATCTTTTAATGCCACTCAGAAGAGCACTTTGCAGTTGCAAACTATTCTTCAGAGACCTCTTTATTAACATGTTGATCCAAGGGGTCATCAGGTGAAGATTGTTTGGTGCAGAGGATGTGGCTATTGATTTGCTGAGAGATAGACTTTGCTGGAAAGTTTGTGACAGTGGAGGGAGACTACAGAGACTACTTCTTCAGACTCAATCTAAACTGTTTTCAACCCCTTTATCCTTTTTTTCTGCCTTATTTTTCCCACTCGTCTAATTTTCCCCTGGAATGCTGGGAGGGAGAGGAGCCGTTGACGGGCACAAGTAATTGCTATCAGTCTGTCATTAGGTTCTCTCTCTTACCCCCTCTCTATTTTTTTTCTCTGTCTCTCTACACAGGCCTGTGCTCAGCATTGCTTACAAATAAGACACTTAGGAGACGAGTGGAATTTGCTCCCCAAAAGCTGTGATGTATTGGATTTTTTACGGTCAGAGCAGCTCCTCCAACTGCCTTTTCATTCTCTGTTGTCCTGAGAACCATTTTCTCTGTGTTTGCTATATTCACTCTCTCTCCCTCTTTGCCCTCTCCTCTCTGCCTTTCAGGGTATCATTTGCAATTTAATGCTTACCTGGGGTGAGCCTTGACAATAGCTTCCACCATGAAATGGCCCAGGCCCTGCCTGCATGCCTAATGAGGTTGATGTTGAGCTATTTAGGTCATTTTCCCTTTACAATATCTACTTAATGCAACTCCATGGGAGTGGATTGTTGGAACGGTTAAAGATTCTATTAAGTCTTTACAAAAGCCAATCCATTCTGCTGTCCACCACATACTACCAGGGGCACTGCTCTACTTCACTTTTGCTTTGTGCGAGGCTGTCGCAACAAAGCATAGCAAGGAGGTGCAATGTTACTCTGGAGGGTCACCCCACTAATATCGCTCCAATATTTGGCAGTGTGGTTTTTTTGTAGGTGAAAAGGCAAACATCCAGTCAATCAGCAATTCCTTTTGTAACATATGAAATCTGGATTGAGCTAGTAAATTCATATTAATCATCGCACAAAATGATCTGCCAAAACAGACGGCCAACACCAACTATTAATCAGAGCAGAACCCGTGACAGCCTTTGGAATCGGAAGGGAAGGAGTCAGAGGGGGGCCCTCTTTGAGAGAGTACTTGATATGAAAACTGTGTTGTTGTGCTTTGTACCAGCCTGTGGGAGTTTTTAAACAAGCCCATATGGTGGTAGCCACCAGCTTTGGAGAAGGCGGGTGGGTTGGGGGGTTAGCCAGGGCCAGGATTTCACACAGTCAGTATTGAGTGGGATTGAGGAGGCGAGCTCTTAAGCTGTCTTTTCAGGCACAGCAAAAGCCCTCCATCTGGCCTCCCCTAAAACTCAGGGCGAGTTTACTCAGCTCCCTGTCGGCTGATTGGGCCTCCTGAAGCAGAAGTAACAGCATCAATAGTGTAAACCCTTGCCACTTGAGAGTATTACATTTCTTTTCATGCTTGACTTAATCAAAAGTGGGGAAGTGAAATTTACACCTTTTTGATGTTCTTTTTTCCCCGCTCACTAAGAGGGGTGATCTTAACGCATTTGATCTTCACAAGCGCCCACTAAATGGCCAAATATGCCAAGCAGACGGAAGCAGACGGTTGGCAGTTGCCAGTTTGCGCAGGGTCACTGTTGGAGCACTCCATGTGGCGGGGCAGGCAACCTCACAGAAGGCTCCAGTCTTCACAGAGTCCAGCCAAGCTTCTGTCTGGAGGCCCACTGTCCCTCGCTCACTGTCCGCACCCAGCCAAAAATCAATCCACCCTCATGCTGATTCTCTCTGCTCTGCCTGAGCCAGTGTGAGACTTGTGTCGATTGAGCAGCATCAATTGAACACTGTAACTGGGGCTTTATAACAAAACGGATAGACAAAAAGCACCAGCCAAGTGTCAACGCTATGATGTGTATATTTGATGGAATTAGCATGGCTTTGCAGATTCAATATCTACTTTGCATGCAACTGCATACCGCATCATGTACACATAGACAGATTGAGCCGTCAGTGAGTAGTTTGAGCTATCAGAAAATTGCGAGGATCCGGCTTCTCATCACTGTTATTTACATAAATGACCATCTGATAGCAGAGATTGGGGTAAAGCCAGCAAAGGGCGGACTGGCTTTGTTGAGTGAATAAATGTTTTGACTATAGTAACCTCACTAATCCAAGCTGATGACTAGTGCTGGAGCAGAGGGAGCCGACCTGGGGATGTGTGAAGATTCCCCTCAACAGGAATCTGGAGAGAGCAGTTGCCGGAGAGCTGCTAGCCAGTGACAGTTGCTCCAGGAGCCTGGCTTTAATGAGTGTGTGATGTCTGGAGTCTTTAGCTCATGTTAAGCCCAGGCTAAGGCCAGGATCTGACTGATGGAGCCCTAGGCCTGAGTACTGTGGAGCTGTGTTTGCACCTCTTAATGAAGCTGGGGGCAGACGACATTGCCTGGCCCTCCGCCTGCCCTTCCTCTCTCCCCAGGACTAGCCCTGTGCCAGCCAAGACTGCAGCAGAGACCCACTCCATTAGTTCCTGTTTATTTCCCAGGCTTCCAAACCCTACACCCTTAGTCATCGTGTGCAGCAATTTTTCCCCTCCCCGTTCTTAAACTGTTGTTGGTTATTCATTTCGGTCCAATTTTCTCACTCACTGTTGTAGGCAAGACATGAAAAAAACTGAGATAATTAAATGCTTGTGCCCTGTGGAAAACAATGTTTTCCCCCTCTTTGTGTTGAATATAAATTACCATTACAGTGCCTGGGTTGCAAAAATGTGTGTCTCTGTGAGTGTGTCTCTGTGAGTGTGTGTGGAAGGAGTTTACTTGGTGTCAGCATGAAAAGAAGGGGCCCCCATCCAGGCAGCCAAAATCCTGCCGAGGAACTTGTCTGGGATCGTGATGTTCCGACAGCTCCACTGTGACAAGATACATAGTTTCCATTCAGCGACAAGCTTCTTATTGGTTACTATAGTTTCACTAATGCCCAATTGAAGGCGATGCCTAATCTCGACAGAATGGGTTAAAAGGTGCCGATGTCCAGAGCCACAAAACCACATGTTGAGAGTCAAGGGACCCAGGCCCCACAAAGCACAGCTCTTCCAGCTTTGATGTGGCCCTATCAGGGGCAGGAGATTGAAGAGAGTGGGGGAAGAATACACAGAGGCCCCCGCAGCATACAAACCCCTCGAAGGACTTGCTGACAATGGCAACTGCTGAAGAGCGGGTCAGGGCCTCACAAATGGTGGGGCATCTCAAGAAGACACACAGCACCACTTCCTCCTCTTCTTCTCCCTCTACCATCACCACTTTCATCATCATTGCTGTCATTTTTATTGCCATTGTCACCATTTCTCTCATTCATATAATAATTAGTGCCACCTTCACGATCATAATTGCCTCACTCACAAAACATTATAGCATCATTTTTCTCTCGCTACCCAGCCTGCTATATTGCACACTTGCTTGTATCCAGTGTATCAGTGCTCTTCAGAGATGGAGTAAAAAAAGAGAGCAGAATAAATAAGGTGGAGAGAAACACAGGATGAAGAGTGAGGAACCACTCTTACACTGGTGTGTATACTGCGGGGTGCTATGTTTAAGGCTCTCACATCTCAAGTACTATGCTGGAGTAGCCTGTGGAAGGCAGACTGTGGGTGTGTGTGTTGGGGGATTGCTCTCTGTTTCAATAGACTGCCGCTCAATGGCTCTGAGGAGTAATTGAAAAGCTAATATTGTTCAGCATATCCCAGGGATTACGTCTTATTGTAGTAATAAGTATGCAATACTGCAATGTTTATTTTTGGTCAGGCTTTGTTGCAGCCACTAATTGGTGCTGAGTGTGAAAATGTGCAGTGCGCATTAACATGGCTGAGTCATGACGGCACAAACAGTCTCGCAGTAATCACTTGCACTGTGTTATCTTTGGAAAGTATCTTGGCTGAAAATCAGACGAGTAGTCAAAGACGCGATCGATGTGCATCGCTTTACAAATGTGTTGAAAATTAGTCTGCAAATATGATTGTAATGTGCGCTTATGTTAGTGACACTGTAAAATCAGCAGGGTCGACCTGCAGAGCATCTGCTTATGATGTTTATCTCACAAACACAGAGACAGCTGTTTGCATGCCCATTCATATATTAGACAGACGTTAACGTTGGTGTTAAAAAAAAAAAATCTCACTCAGCGTTGCTCAGTCGCCGACCATTGCCATATCTCCCCTCATTGTGCAGTTTATGGCAGATTTTAAATCAATTAAGTATGTAATTTGTAACAACTGCTGAGACTGGTTCAGGCCTAAACAATGGCAATGGGATAACTGCCCTTTAGTGAAGCATCAATGGGCTTACAATGTGCTGAATTAGCTGGCATATTAATGACCAGCCGCAATACCCCTCCATTCTCCTCACCCAAATCTGCTTATGCAAATGGCCCATGAATCCAGTTCAAAGGAGTCTCTTTTAAGTGAGGCCTATACCCATCCACATTGGGGGCTGTGAGAGAAAGTGACATGAGAAAAGTTAGGGACACTTGTCTTTTTTTTTTTCTTCTCACAGAACATGATCCAGTTAGCATGCACCTCTGCTGGTTACTAGCATGGAAGGGGTTGTCGAGTCCATAGGATTGCTCCATGCAGAGGGGGCAGGGAGCGGGTTAATCCAGCCAATTGTGACTGTGTGTTTAAAATGTGGTGTTCAGCAGGGGGGAAAGCAGGACCCATCCAAGTTCATGCCCCTGTGTGAAAGAGAGGAGAAAGGCTGTGGGGTTCGAAGTTGAAGGAATAGAATAATCCCCTTCACATTTGTTAAAGGGCCACTGGTCTTTTGTGTTGGCCAAGACAAATTTAAAAGGCGATGTCATAATGGTTCAATTGGAATGATATCTTTGAACACAATAGATGTGGCTTCTTTCCACGAACAACTTAAAGCCCCATTGTTCCTATTATTGGGTGAGATGTTTGGATACATGCGTACACTCTGAATGAGAATAAGTTGTTGTAATACAACCTGTTATAAAATATTGAGCATGATTACACATGTTGTGGTCTCATGAATGATACAGGCACAGTGAGAAAGGAAGGGGGCAAATATCTTGATGGCAATGTGATTTCTTTCTGCATACAACAAACATATGTTTGCCAACACTTTTTTTTTTTGCAGTTTAAACACAAAATTTGTTTAGTGATTGTATATAATAGGCTCGGCTGGCGCCTTAGGTAACAAAATTAAAACAATTTTGCTGCTTGACCTCTGTTAAAACTGTTTCAGGTGAATATCTTTGAACATGTTTGTTTTTCATGTTTGTTTTCTTTGTAGCTTTGACTGACTTTGTTCCTGACATCAGTGATGATGTATATGTTGGATATAGGTGTGGAAATTCTGAATAAATAAGACATTTATCACCACTAGCAGCCCTCCTGTTGGAACAGCCTTTCTTTACAATGCCTGACAGCATGTGTTTGCCTGCATTTCCCAACAACTGTTGCCTGTGTATCTAGAGGCTTAATGTTAAGTTTATCCATGAAGTGCACATTCAATACACTGTTAACTCTCCCAGGGAGTTGCCAATTAAACACAAAGCCTTAATTTATAAATCTAACTCTCTAAGTACACGTAATACCCAATTGAGTGGTATTATTTATTATTGCAGGATTCTTCATGCACTTGCTGGGAACAGTGCAAGTTCTGAGAGGGATTATGCCAGCGACAGAAGCAGTGAGAAGGCAGACATCCTAATACTCACTGCTGGACAGGAAGGTCATTACAACAAATTTGAAAGCAAACAGAGGCTAAACGGTACATGCAGATCTTTATCTTAAACTCCTTGTAGGGTTACGGTCTACCTTATTACGACATTGCAGCTAACAAGAAATCTGTGGATTACAGTCTCATCAATTGACTTTAAAATAGCATAAACATTTTATTTATTTTTTTATTTTGTCTGTCAGTCATTGATTACACTGATATTTTGTCCATGGCTGCTCAGCAACATTCTGAAATAAAGAATAGCAACTGCTTGAAAAAAGTAATAAGTAAGTAATAGGTTTTAAAAGAATGTTTCAGACAGTATAAAAAGCAAAACAACTCCCCTTTAACTTCTGACCCACACCTCCTCCTCCCCATCCATCATGGCACTGGGGTTGTTGGACGCCGGCCTCTCAGTGAATTTTCCCTCCTTAAAGAAGCTCATAATGGCTGTGTGAAGTCCCTAAGAGGGAGGGTTCCACTAGGTGACAGATTCTTCCTGTCCGTGAAATTCCCCCTGCGATAATTTGTCTTTGTGCTGATGGGCCCGTAGCTCCACGCGACATGGGTTATGGCAGCGAGGGCGGGACCGTCCTCATCACCTGCCATCTCTGTGGCCCTCTTGACATCCCACACACATAACCCCCCACCCACACCCACACACTCTCCATTCTCCTGTCCTCCCTATCCCACACCCCCCACTTTCATCTCTCCAGCAGGAGCTGTCTCCTTACTGGCAGAGCAACCAAATAATGGAGCTTGTCACAGGCCTTGTTCTTTGTGTTTTTCAGGGCCCAAGAAAAATGCAAACACTCTATTGTAGTCATTAGTTTTCCCATCCTTTCTGCTGGGGCTTGTGGGTGGGGGCTTTGACCTGGTTCAAAAGGGACTCAGGGAGGAATTGGGCTTTTTAGAGAAAGTGAATTCTTGATGTCACATGCTTGGTGTGTGTGCATTATGCATTGTGAGTGTTCTTGCTTTTGTATGTGGCTAAAATGTGTTCTTGAGGGCATGTTTCTATGTTAGATATACACTAGCAAAATAATTAGTTTTTTGGTGTGTACATGACTAATTACTTGTAGTGTAATTAGCTCATGAAGTGTCATTTTGATTTGTCTGGACAGATTCCTGTGACATGGAGCGAAGGGACCAAGTGTTTCAGGGGTCTCCAGCAGAGGTGTGGGTCAGGTGGGGGGTGTTTGAACCGAGCTACAGGGGTCCTGGAGGAATTTAGAAGCTGCTGAAAGACAGGGAATGTCTGCTATGATCATCATACAGCTCTATAAATCTGAAAAACAGCCTGACTTGCTTTCATCACTACATTTGTCACCACAGAATATTGACTACTCGTGTGCACCTTGTATACATAAAGTATACGGAAGACAGCAGTTGTTCATTTATGAATATAAGACTTTTCATTTAAAGTGTTTCTGGAGAAGGGTGTTAAGCTACTGCTTTATTTTGCTAAAAGTTGCCTGGAGCAACTGTTTGCAAATAGGATTTTACATTTTACATACATTTATGCCATTGTATGACTCTAATCAAAGACTTTACTGACAAGTGTACTTGGATTTGAACCTCTGTATACAAATCCATCTTCCCACTTAGTCCATTCAGCGTCTGGTGTAACACGGAAAGACTTGAAAAGGCTTAACAGGTCTGAACAGGAACCAGACACAGTGCCTGCTATTCTCTGCCAGTGCTGTTATGATATTGTGCGGGTGCTTGTAGAAACAAACCATTTGGGCCTGATTGAGAAGCTCATCAATAGGCAAGGATAGACAAAGAGGAAACCCATGCTTGCTGCCTTTGTACTCACTTTAAATTCAGCTCTTATCTGGAATGTACCAGCTGTCCACTGTACACAAAAAACTGCTGCCTTTCCCAAACCTGATCCTGGCATTTGGGCTGAGTGAAGAGGGAATGGGGAAGTGCAGGCCCCAGGCCCCTGGGGTCTGACTGAGGGCCCCTGGGAAGAAACTGATGGACAGGGGTAGAGGGGAGTATAGCAACAGGCTGGCACTAACACTGGGCCCTGTATGGGTCTGAAAAGAACCTAGGCATGTGATTTAGTGTGTGTGCTAGTGTTTGTATATGCAGGTGTGTGTGCATGTGCATGCATGCACCAGCCTGTAAATGTGTGTCGGATTTCTGAGTGGGGTTTCAAACATTCAAGGAAGTACTTTTAAAGAAGCATGGGTAAATATAGCCATGGAAAAACAGTGTCATATTTACACACAACACATGTACACACATCTACACTGCTGGGCAATCAGACTCTTAGACCAAAGCTGGAGCCCCTTACAGCCTGATAACCCAAAGAACATGATGGATGATGGCAGGCACTTTGAAGTAAAGCTTATCTAAATACAGCATAAGGAACTGCCCTTTAACACACAAGCTCTCCATTCAACAAAACAGTCAATAACACATACCTGAACTTCCATGTAGGATTAATGCTTGTCAATATGAGCTCGGGAAACACACCCATCACAAATTGCTGCACTGTAATTCTAAACAAGTTTAAATTCATATAATATGAAAGGCCGTTTGTGTGTATATGTGAAGATGCGTTGCTTTTGTTTGTTGCTCATTTTCCTGGAAGCACAGCCACTCATGGCTCATGGCTCTATAGATGTGTATTTGTTCACAGTTCATTTGATGTTGTTATCTTGCATTAGCCACAGTATTCCTCCTTGTCTGTAGCTAGTGCTCTGCAGAGCCCTCAGGTTATAGGCCCTCGTTTCACCCATCTTACTAAACGACTTAACCAAACTAATGAATTACCCAATTAATCAGAGCAGGACCCTCTCTTTGCCCTTAAGTGCTCGTTTATAGAAGGAGACCGCCCCTTTGACCTCTATCCCTCTAGGGCTGTTTCAACCAGCTTCTCTGCGTAACATTAAATAAATATCATTTCAAGGCCATATTAATTCCTCACATACCCATCTTTAAATAATTAGTCACACTTACTGTATGCATTCTAGGTTGTCAATACATGTGTGTCTCAGCTGCATGCATGTATACGTGTGTGTGTGTGTGTGTGTGTGTGTGTGTGTGTGTGTGTGTGTGTGTGTGTGTGTGTGTGCACAAAGTAGGCTCATATTGGTGTGCCTCTGTGTGTGTGTTTAATCCATTTAAACCAAGTCCAATTCAGCCACTTCCTCTCTCCGTCAACCTTATCTGTAGCTGCTGGGGACAAAAATCATTTGCAGTGGAGTAAAATGACTGAAAAGAATGGGGAAATATCAAGTGCATCTTTTTGCTCCCCCATTTATTCCACTCGCTCTGAGTGAGCTTTATCGGGCCTTACACATCGCAACATACCCCCTCCTTTTTTATTTTACTTAGATTTTATTTTGCCCACTCAAACTTTTCATTTTCTGACAGATTGAGGCACCCTATTTAACAGTTTTATTCATCTGTGCCTGCAGGCAGGGACTGACGTTACAGTCAATAAAAATGGGAGAGCTTTGCAGGCACCTCTTCTTCCCCCTTCCCTTTGTGTGCAAAGTGGCAGCCGTGAATTTAATCGAGGGAGAATGTTGTGATTACTTAATGGTTTCCCAGGCAGCCATGGACTGGAGAATTAAATTCCGCATCTGCTTTCCAAGGCGTTAATCTCCTCTCCTCACATTCCGCCTGTTATGATGTGCACACAAGAGATAATGTTTAAACCGACTAAAGCAGGGTAAACCAGCGCAGGCTGTTATTGGCTTTATAATTACATAATTAACTTTTTGTTTCTAATCGTTACGGAGGTAATGGCTCTGCTAAAACGGGGGGCATCTGCCGAGCAGAAAAACCAAATCAAAAATCAATAATCCATAGAATGTCATTACAGTAAGTGCTTAGTCTTGAATCACAAGAGAGAGAGACAGAAAGATGGTTCAAAAGGGAGAGCAGGTTGTCTTTTCCCTTTTCTTTTCCTTTCCTCCTTTTCCTGTGCGGTAAATGAATCTCATTTGGAGATGAGAGTGTTATCTGTGGGAGAGGAGGCCCAGCAGCTGTGGGGAGCAGCAGGGTATCAGGCTCTGCCAGGTGCATGGCAGGGGAGAGAGAGGGCCAAGCGCCACCGTAAATTACACCTGGCCTCCCAGCACCGCTATTGTAGGGCGATTGACCCGCTCCAAATGAATTCCATTTTCTGCAGGTCCCTCCTTATTTCTAATTTACATTGTGATCATATATGTCTGAAAAATGATATCATAAAAAAGATGAATGTACTAATTACCTCTCCTCTTATCTCTCCCTCGCCCGGTGCTCACCCCTTTGGACTTACTCCTCGCAGCATGTAAGTATGTCACTTATTTCATTGTGACAGGCGTAATGTATTCACAAAAGTGCACCATAAATACAGGCGTTCAGGTTGGCCACCTTGCACTCACATCGGGGGCCTCACAATGCCATGCCTGCTCAAATGAATGGCGAATTGACAAACATTTCTAGAGCCAAATTACCCCCGGTGTCACTGTGAAATTAGGTTCTTGACCCGGCCTCTGATGCATGCTTATATTTCTACATATTTTCCCCATCGATTTTCATGCATGGCGTCTGGCCATTTCGGTGTGAGACGAGGCTCCCTATGAGAAAGGGGTTAGGGGTATTTTAATACACCTGTGAAATGAGACTCTACTCGTCATGAATATGCTAAAGTAGAGCTGTCACAGCAGTCAGAGTGATATCCCCTCACCTCTGCCAGATGAGCTGAGAGGGGGGGATAACTGACTTCTTGGGGAACCAAGCTTATGCTGCCTGCCAATGTCATTTTAACAAATAGGCTTATTAACAGTTCAGAGGCCAAGGACAACAGCAAGGTTATGCAACTCTACTGACATATATGGGAAAATATGAGAGAAATATTGAGTTGGCTGATAGGTGGTGATTGTGTGTGTTCCCGTTTCATTACTACACAGCCTTGTCTAAAAGTCTTCTATGTCCAGCCGTCAGAGAGATGGCTTCCTCAAGTGCTTATGTCTCCTCACCTTGGAATAAACTTGTAGTCTGCCTGTCAACATCTGTTTGCTTAAGATTTCACCTTCGAAATGACTTTGACTTTGTGTGTGTCTCTGTCTGGCTTTTTTTCCTCTGCATCTGCTAGGCTCTTCAAGCACACATGCTCAATCATTTGACTCTGTATTCCATGACACTATGCTTTGGCACTTGACCTTCTGACCTCATTCCCAGACTGCGATAACCACCCCTTGGAACCCAGCATGGACAGCAGTATAATGGTAATTTGCTGAGGTCGCTGTTGCTAACCTATACTACAACAAACCTCCCAAGAACATCTGAAACAATGTTCACTGGGGTCACATTTATGACTAAAAACAGCAACCCTTTCAAAAGTCATGTAATTATAGTTTTATTTTTTAAATGTTATTTACAACATTATGTATATATTCTACCAGCTATATTGTAGGTTAGTCAAGTTAAGTAATTATGAAACTGACTACAAAAAGAAATATCTAATTTTACTCATTTAACCCAGAAACTCTGCGACAAAGTCTTATTTTCACCTCTGAAACTTTTGAAGGAGAGTACAGCGTGCTGTGACAAACAAGCCTTTCCTTAGAAACACCTCATTTTGTGTGTAGCCATTACCCTTTGGTGTCACATTTGGCATTTGTTTTAAGTTGAGTCTTTTCAGGCACAAAGGCACTATCTCTAGCTGTAAAAGCCTGTGTGAAACGCTTTGCTTAACCTGCTGACACAAAGGAACCACTTAAGCCGTTTTCCCCTTCATCCTCTACAAGCGCAATGACTCACTTTCCATTTGAAATCAATAATGGGGGATGCCGGTGACCGAAGGTAACCGCAGTAGGACGGCATGTATACTGAAAGATATCAACACCGAAATGCCACCAGGTGCATTCAGCACATGACACATGCAAGTTGCGGAAGTGTGTATATATGTGCATGCATACAGACATGTACATTTGGGAGTTTACATGTGCTTACGTGTCTCCCCATGGAGACTCAAAAGGGCCTTCTCCTTTTAACCAGCTAAATTCCCGGAAGGGCTTTGCGGACCTGTTGACAGAGCACCAAAGGCTGTTGCCCTGGGGCGCAAGGGGTCGGTGCTAGTAGACTCTCAGCCCCCTGAGCCTGGGTGGATGTCTGGAGGGTGTGAGGCCACCTGGCCAAAGTCGGGAGCGGCAGTGATTAATTCACCTTGTTTAGGGTGCCGTCATCGGAATGAGACGGACGAGGGCTCAGGATGATGGATGAGGGCCGGAGCAAGGGCTGATAAGACATGGCCCATGAATCTGTTCTACATCATCGGCTCCTTTGATCACTGACAGAAGTTCAGAGATGGGCCTGTGCATCTGTCCAAACAAACAAAAGCCTCTTCCCTCCCAGAACCCTCCCTTACTCCGCAACACTGTGACCATCCACCATCCCCTACCTCCAATACCCTGCCTCTCAGGTTAGCTCTCACTCGTAAACAAACAGCCGAGAGACAAAAATGGAATGACAGAGAGGGCATGCATCTGAGAGCAAGATGGAGTGATAAAGAAAGAAAGAGAGCAGGACATGGATTGGAAAAGACAGCGAGACAGAGAGAGAGAGCAAACTATCCATAAGGGGGGCTTGGAGCCTGTGAACCATGGCAGCACGGTTTAAAGCTCCCCAAAAGGAACCCTCCTCTGCAATGACAGATTCGGCAGATAAGAGATGATCCATGAAAGCCGATCGGTGTGCTGACAGCAGGAGAGAGGCCTTGGCCCCGGCCGGCAGGGTGCATTACTGTGGGCAAACGCAGCTGTCAGGGCCAAACGGGCCCTCAGCTTTCTGCCATGCCACCACACTGACGTCACACACCAAGAGCCAAGGCCTGTCCACCCCCTGCTTCACCCCCTCCAGTCACCGAACACTGCATTCCAGCACTGAAACATTCCCAGGCCATTCAATTGCACAACTTCATTTTGGGGTATATATCAGCTGACAGGTGTTGAAATTAACCTATCTCAGCAATTCTCTGACATATTGACAATGTGTAAAGGAATGCAGGGGTGCACTGAGTGAAGGATTTCTGACAGGTAAGGCATAAAAGATTAGACTTGGATTTATTCTTGAGAATCGCATTGAGCCGCTGTTACGAGGTCTCTTTTACTCTTCTAACACTGTTAGACTAAGGAGCTTTAGCACTAGTCTCAAGATAGACAGACAGAAATATGGACAGCATGGAGAATGAGATCCACTGTGTAAAACAGGAGACTTTCATGTACTTTCCCTGCTGAACACGCGGCCGCACTGCGCTTATTCCACCAGCCTCCAAAGAAAATTACCCCATCTACCAAGGGAGCTGAGAAAAAAGCAGTGCAGATGATTCCCTGAAGGAAATGAAAGGCAGTAATAAGCTATTTAATTTATACTTGAAATTATTTTATGCTCAATAGATACACTCTGGGTCCTTATTGCTATTTAAATGATTATTCTCGCCAAATTATTTTAATCCATTTTCAGAGGAAAAATTTCTACATCCTCATTTAAACAGCTAAATGGGGGCATCTTTTAACTTCATGCGGTCGACATAGTAAATTAGAGAACTAAAAGGCCTCCTTTTATTTTGGCATTCATTTCAAAGTATTAGCTCAGTAATGGATATCCTCACATACTAATGCTGAATTATTTTACATATAAATGCTGGTTTAAATGCATAGTCTTACGGTTCATTGGCTCACCATTAAAATTGTTTGTTTGAGTCCATCCTTTCATGAGGAGCATTATAAACAACCTCGAAGTAAGCAAAACGGATATCGTGAATAGTATTGGCTAGCTTGCAGAGAGTCAGAATCTCTTTAATTAACAAAATAAATATACAGGACTTTGCTTTGGTGACAGTGATTTAGGGACATTTTTTCACAAACTTCAGCATGAACACTGACATTTTGCAAGGACACCAGGACCTTATAAACAGTACATGGTGTAAGGCATACTATAAAGGGAGTCAAATATACTGTACATATCATTTTCTATGTAACCATTCAAAGCTCTGTATCTGTATGAGATAAGAACTGGGGATATGTACCTCATAGCTCTGACCTTGGTCTGAGAGCTGATCGCTTTGGTCTTTTTCTCTTTTTGATCTTGTATCTCTCAGAGTCATGCTTCACCTCTGTCCACGTCTAAATCCTGTCTCTCTCCCTCTCTTCCTCTCGCCCGCTTCTCTTCTCTTCATTCTCTTGCTCACCTTTCTACTCACATTAAAAGCTGAGGTGAATACATGAAAAGATTGGTGACCTTTTAATGAAAATGTCAGTATTCCTGTAGTGGGGGGAGAGGCTAGCTCTGTGTTTCAGAGACCAAGCACGGTCTCCATGACACTTGAGATTTCACAAACTCAAGTACATGTTCCATGACAGCTCCTAAATGTCTCTTTTTCTTTGCCTCTATTTCTCCAAGTTTTTTTTCTGACATCACGGCGAGGTCTTTTTTGGCTACTTGTCAAAATGATTAAACTTCAGATTTTTTTTATCTGTGTCTAGAATGGATTTTCAGTAGTCCCATAGCAGTAGCCAAAAGGACATAGTAAAGATGTAGCTTACACATTCCAAATCCCATCCAGATGTTTTGAATTAAAGTCAGGACAATTACAAAGAAAGAAACTGGATAAATTCCTTGGTGATTTCTGCAGCAATGTTTCAACCACAACTGTGCTTGACAGACATACACCTGAAAAAAGTCACTCAGGCTAATGTCACTTTGATGTCTTCTTTTCTAGCACTCTAGCTTTGTCTTTTTCTCTTACCTCTGTGCTTAGGATTCTAAGTCCACCTAAAGAAATTGAAATGTAGATCCTCCTGAGTGG
Source organism: Dicentrarchus labrax (assembly GCF_905237075.1). Classification (NCBI taxonomy): domain Eukaryota; kingdom Metazoa; phylum Chordata; class Actinopteri; family Moronidae; genus Dicentrarchus; species Dicentrarchus labrax. The sequence goes on from NW_026136719.1 coordinate 25,768,260, forward strand.
CTCACTGTAGCAGGTGCCACACAGAGCAGTCATGATCATTTGTCGACTGTACCTCTGCCTTTTGTCACGTTTTGTCTTCCGTCTCTATTTTTAGTGTGGCGAAAAGACGTCAAGGCGAAGGTGTACTTTAAGTAAGTGACAACCTGACGCCCAGCTTTATTTGATGCTTGCCAGATCAAAGCCTCACTGCAGGGCACGCTAATTTGAAGTCCACCGCAGTGATGATCGCTGTGCATGATTACCCCACAATGGCACTCCTATTAATCACATCACTCTGATTATTCTAATTTGATTTGACTCAATGATGCCTCCCCCCAGTCCTACCTCTCTCTCTCTGTCTCTGTCTGTCTGTCTCTCTCTCTCTCTCTCTCTCTCTCTCTCATCACCGTCATCACAACGTCTCCCAATAAAACTGTCAAGTGGGGCGACTGCTCTCCGCAGTAAGTGGATGACATTTAAAAGGCTACAACATGACTGACAGTGTACTCACAGAGGGAGGGAGTGATAGTGCAGAGGGGGGAGGAAGACAAGGAGAGAGAGAGACAGGGATGATGAGGGAAGGAGGGGATGCCCATGTTAATACTTACAAATGACTAATGTCTCCCCCAGCAGGTGCCACGGCCACACAAACTGGATAAATATTGAGATTCCTCCGTGCACAGCAGCATGCAAAATGAAACCCAACTGTTTCTGATACAGCTCTGTAGTAGTGACTGGCCCCGTTGGGTAGCTTATCTCTGTCTCTCCCTCTATCACTCTGTCTGCCTAATTGTGTGTTTGGTAAACGTTTCCAGCCCATCCAAACTCGCACAGGCTCCATCTACTGTATGAATACGGTCAGGCTTTTGCTGTCAGCACTTTTTCAACAGGACTAAATGTGCTCTATAAATGTAGTTATGTGATACATTATCTTTTTAATCTGCACTGGCCCTGCATTGCATAGTAAAACCAAGCCATCTTCAAAAGGTGAAAGCATTACATCTCCAAAATGTCAGTTTTTCAGGAATCAAAAAATAGCTTTGTTTTCAATTGACAACTGACAGCATGTCATTAATACTTTCCATCTTCGTTTGACTGTTTTATGAGTAATGAAGGTCAAATTTGAGTCAGCAAGCTGCATTTAGTTTAGTTGATTCTGGCTCGGCTGCAATGATTACACAAGGCTTATCGGTGTTTCTTAAAAATGCTTACAATTTTGCCAAACTCTTCTAAATGAATTTTGACAGCATAGTATGATAGCTGATTAAAAAACTTCCTCAATATCTGACCAGGCCAAATTAATTCTCCAAATGATGTTTTACAGAGTTAAGTTCCAACTTGTTGTCACAAATTATGGGAATGTGTCATCACAGCAAACACCTGCTTGTATACTCTACTTCCAAAAAATCAAGTTTTGGCTGCAGTTGGTCTATGCTATATTTAAAAGTAAAAAAATATTTTTTATACCGAGATTTCAGTGACTTATTGACTCAATGCTTTGAAGTTGAAGTAGCATTATGTTATCCTGTTCCTCCACTTCCTATAAACTAATATAATCAGCCAAGCCGTAAGAAATGGCAACTAGAAAAAAAAAAAACCTTATAGCCCCTAGTTCACCACCTGCCCAGCACCGTACTCATCAGACTACCCTCAGACCCAGGTCAAGGGCCATGTGGCAACCTGCACATATGGTAGTGTCAAACTGAGAGTAGGGATGGTGGAGAAAAACAACCTTTATACGATAAAAAAGTTCCAGTCCCCCACCCACTAATAAAAAAAACTATCAAAGACCAATGTCAAGGTTCATCTGGCATCCTCTTCCAAACAACTATTTGGAGGCAAATGGAATTTTATGACAGGTACAGCAAAGGGCAGCTATGGCAGAAAATTCGCAGACTGATTTAGCAAGTTGTAATGAAAAAAATATACTTACATTTAAAAACAATAAATTCCCAAAACCTAAATGTTTTAGCCAATATTAGGCTAGACACATTATCTTACACCTAATATGGATAAAATACGCAACTCAGATATGAAGCTGTCTCCCCAAACAGATTTCAGTAGTGTCCTTTTCCTGTTGCTAGAGATTATTTATGCATGCCATGCTTTAACTCAGAGCAAGAGCAGCATGCCCCACCCTGACTCTTTGGGTCGAGCCAGTGAGAGTTTTCGTGCGTCATACCGAGTGTGTCCCAGCCTGGAGCCGAGACAACACCAGAACACATCCTCTTTCCAGACAATAGACCTGGCCTACCATGTTATACCCACACAGCAGGCGTCCACCACTCTGCAGAGGGCAGGAAGCTCCTCCAGCTGACCCACTGCCTCTTCACATATACAGTCACAGGAAGTTCCCTCAGCCAGCCGGTGTTCACAAGTTAAATAAGTTCACCTCTCTACTGCCGCTGACACATGCTTTTTAAATACAGAGCCTCACATCAGTCAGTCAGGAAAGTCTTTTTAGTGTACTTTTAAGCACTACTAATATTCCAAATGAAGGAAATATATTGACGTGCGTGAAATGAACATCATTTTTTTTTTCTAAATATATCAGCAGTTTCCTTTATAGATAAAACAGTACAATATCACAATTCCAGTGATGACTTCTATTGTCTACACAGTGATAAAAGGCTGTCAAAGTCTGCTACATTTCCTCTCATGTTGTTCTCGGATAGTGTAAGGACTGGTTTTGCATGAGACATTGTCAATAGAACCACTAAGACATCTACACAGGGACTTGATAAAAGCCCTTAACTACAGTAAAACACACATTCTCCATTGTGTTGGTTTAGGAATGAAAAACTCTCTTTAAATTGCCCATGTCTCCAGATGTCACTGAAAGTTCAACAAGATTAGATATTGGACAGCTTTCTTTGCTTTTATTTTCTTTTGTTTGCCTTAGGTGACGATGACCCACACAGTAGGAATGTAAAAGCGGTATTTCATGTTTAATATTGTTAGTACATGCAAAAAGACACACGTAAAGACAAATGTGCTAACAGAAAAATACACACATACAAGGCCCCTGCTGTCTTTAATACACTCTAAGGCCTGTAAAATTCACACCTATTGGGCCAGAATGCCCAGACAGAATGGCCCATTTGGCATACAGATGGCACTCCTGGTAAAGTATGGTGTAATTGGTGCACAACCATGGCACTGTGTGGCCTAGCAGCCAGGGGCAACACATTTTCTGGACAAAGGGCAGGAAGTTTTTGGCTCAGTGGTGGGTTGTGGAAGAACCAAGGGCCATAATGCTGTAGCCATATGTTGTGTAAGTCTTATAGAGCCTGTATGTCTTTGTGCATGTAGCTGGAGGGTCACACGTCTTTGTGCGCCGTGTGTTATGGTGTGACACTGCTATTATGGATGAGTGCTGACAGCCGGTGGAATGGCCACAGACAGAGGGCTTGTACTTGTTGTGTTAACACTGGCGGGACACAATAATCTGCTACTTGTAAAGCAGGTATCGTCCTGACAAAACCATTATTGTCTCCACATGGTAATGAGGGCCGGGGAGGGACTGGGAAATAGATTTAGAGGAGGCTGGTCCCGGGCCATGGCCTGCCTGAGATGGGGGTGTGGGGTTGGGGGGAGTAGGACAGGGAGGCGGGAGAGCGGGGCATTAGGTTTGTTCTCTTGCATCACTGAGCACTGGAGAGTTGTCTTAAATTGCCACAATACAAATTAGCTGGGCTAAAGAATGGAAGCCACAGAAGAGGGGGAAAAACAGATGACAAGCCTGAAGATTTAAGTCAAACATACAATAGCATTCTGTAATACCCTCCACCCCCCTTCTGCCCACATCTTCCTCTCTGTGCATATGATCAGGGTGGAATAAAAAGAGGGAGAAAAAAAGAAAACAGGGATTGTTGTTGGTGTCTTCTAATGAAGCAAGCGAAGATGCAAGTCAATAGAGCAATTCATTAACAAATCAAAGTCCCAAGGGCCTGCCTGGCAGCATGGCTGTGTTTGTGAAAACCCTCCTTCAGAATGGATACCCATATGCTGGGGGTCAGGGTGACGCCCCTCTCCACACTGCTTACCATTCAGCATACACACACATGGCCGTTAGGGTCACCGCTATCTAACGCGTCCGCTGCACACACAACAGAATTTCCATATGGTCCATGAAAATGGATACGCCGTTGGACCTCCCTTACTTCCCACGCCCCGGCCTTCAGCTCCTTTGGCTGCTATGTGGTTTGTGTATGTCCACACACTTCAGGCGGGTGGGTTAGAGAGACAGGTTAGGGGTCAGAAGGGTTTCTGGTGTTGCTTATGTTAGACACCCAGCCAAGTCAAGAGCTTAAAATGCAGCGCTCATCATTCTCGTCCAAGCCACAGAAATTTTCCTTTCCTTAACTTTTGCTCTTCACCTCTCCTGCTGCAGACTGTTATCTCCCTCAAAAGGCCTGTCTCTCCCCCTGTATCACCCTTCATTCCTCTTTTCCCCCCACCCTTTACTTCTGCCTGTAGTGCAGCTTTCAGAAAACTTTCAGAACTCTTGCAGCGGTGGCGTTGATGTTGCTTCATAAGAACGTGAGGGCAGTACTGATGGCCGCCTGTGAGTGTGAAGCCCATTGAGACAGTGGTGACCCGCTGAAGAGGATTCCAGCCTGAGGGCACTTCACATGACTCTTTCAAATCCACACAAATAAAGCTCTTTATGGCCTGAAAGTGGCCCCACAGAATGGGTGCTACAGAGGCCCCTGAAAAGCCCAACACGATTGTCATGGATATTACACGACGCGAGCAACAACGGGCCGAGGAGACAAGTGTTGATCGGGAACAAAACTCGAGCAGACTTTTCCGTGAGGCGGGCCAGGGAATGTTGACAGGCCGGTGAATGGTCTGTTTAACCCTTTGAAAGTGAATGGGGGCTCCCTGAAACAAATGCATTCTGATAGACTTTGTACGCACTGGGACACAAAAAGTACACTAAGCCCCTGCAAGGGAACCAGGCAGAAGGCGAGAGACGAAAATAAGATTGGAAAGGTGGGAATGTGTTTGCGCCAGATTCCATCAGCCCGGCTCTTCTATTTTCTGGCTTCGACGCTTCTCTTTTGAGCTCAACAGAGAGATGATTTAAGCCTTGACTGGGCTCTAGCATCCATTTTGACTGAGCCCATTTAGAGTTTTAGACAGACTGTTTGTTCACAAGAGTATGCTGCGGTTTGATGGAGAATGTCAAGCCTGAAGTGAGTGCTATTCCTCTGGTAATGGTAGTTATTCATTCAGTCACCTAAAAACTTTATTTCTCTATCACTTCTCAGGGGTAAAGCCAACCTAAAAATGCATTCTTATCAGATTTTGTGTAATTTCTCTGTATGAGTGTGACACTCACACACAAACCTGCCAAAAATAATCTCTTGCCACAGGAAGGGGACATGCCTGTAGAGGTTTTAAAATAAAAAAAATTAAAAATTAAAAAATAAAAGGAATCGTAACGTCATTTAAAAATGATAATCGCTGCAATGCAAATGCTTTACTTTGTAATTAAACTTTGCTCTAAAACAGATATTACTCCTGCTGATTTAAAATTGGGGCATGTGACAGTTATGAGGCTGTTAATTGCAAAACTGCTCAGCATTGCTAATTGTTCCACGGGTGAATGAAATAAGGCTCTGGCAGGGGTACTCTATCAATGTGACGAGCGGGTTTTTGGCCACTGTGGTACACTGCAGTGTCACCTGTGGGCAACCATGCATACTCTGTATCTGCTAAATGATTCATTTAAAGTTGGAGATATTGTAATAATGGATGGATATTAAAACTGAGGGCTGTAGAGGTAACAAGCTGGCCATGTTTTTGTTACTTTGTCTTTTCTGAAATAGGAAACATGTAACACATTGGCGTGTTACATTCCAATTGACAAGATATTTGAGTTCAGTCCATCATGCATACAAAATGTGCCACTTATAAGTTACTGCATGTTCAAATGTGCCTACATACCCAAACTCAACATGAGTTTCCTCCAGCAAACTGCTACAGCTAGGCTGTCACCCTCCAAACTCTCTCATACAGGCTTCTCAGACAGCAAAAAACTTCTCCAGCAGAGCTCCTGCATGCTGACGGTAATCCTGAACTTTGGAAACTGCAAGGGGGGGAAGAGAAATGTGCTTAGTTCAGCTCCTTCTTGTCACGGGGTGTAGTTTGAGTGGGAGCAGACATGGCTGCCATTGTGGGAGCGTTCTGTGTTGCTGTGTTTGTGTCAGGAAGGCTTTCAGCAGCGAGCCTTGTGACAGTGAGGACGTGTGAGGTGCATTGAGATGTCCTCGTTCTAGGAATACTGCCACCGCCACCATGAGACCAGCCAATTATGCCTCCAGCATGCAAATGTCTTGCAGAGAGAGAGAGACAGAAACAGAGAAAGAGAGAGAGAGAGCAAGAGAGAGAGCACGATAAGACAAAGACACAATGGGGTCTGTGAAGGTTCTATGTGTGCCCCACTCAGTCTGAGACTGTTGTTTAATTGCCATGTTTACCCAGCAACTACATCCCATGTCATTAGCACACAGTGTAGTGTCATTTGTGTTGTCACACCACTCTACAGCACCATGGGGTCATTATTGCTCGACTGGCTTGAGCGAGGAAAATTGACATATTTTATGTTGGAAATCCTGATACACTCCATGGAGTTGTTTTCTCTGCGCTTTCAAACAGCCATGGGGCCAATTAATTTTTGACCAGTCCATATCCCAGGGACTGCTGTTGCTTTTAATGGTCTGGTTAGCTCTGGCTCACATGTCACTGTGTATTTGATGAGACAGATAACTGTAGTCTTTTATAACAGGGTTAGGGTAGATGAAACAAAAAAATATATACATGTAATTATGAAATCTAATATAAATGTGTAAATTTACATATATATTTATATCTATGTATAGGCCTACACATTGAAAATAATAATAATATAAATATAAAATTTGCAATTTAATTGATGTCAGTTTGTGAAGTTATTACTTTACAAAATTCCATTATTACTGCGATCTGTAACTGAGGAAAAAAGAGCTTTAAAAAAGTAAAAGCATGTAAATATGTTAATGTGTTTAATGTCTAATTTGTGTCTGCTACTGTTTGCATTATCCCCAGAAAAATATAATTCTATCCTCTCCCAGTTATGCTGCTGGCTTCCTGTTACGAAGTATATTAGCGACAAATACAGAGGTAGGAGGAGGGAGAGAATAAACACAAAACACAGAGTAGGAGGCGGAAAAAAAACTCTGAATCCCTGACTGCCTGGTCAACACAGGTGGCAGATTCACAGGAAACAGATTTAATTATGCTCCTGGTAACAATGCTTTGTCCTTACAGCGGCTGACATCGCTGTTGACAAAGGCCGCCGCTGCATTCTAATCAGGAAACAAAATGCCGTGGAGCGCCCCAAAGCCCTGCCGGCGGATCATTAGCCACCTCCCAGGATCCAGGGAAAGCAGCAGAGAGTACAGCCCTGACATACAGTACCATGCCATCAGGCAGACAGAACTTGCTTTCCACCCTGGAGACTAAGGTCCACCAAGGGGAGAGGGGAGGAGAGAAGCTGACCAACTGATAGACAGATAGACAGAGCGACAGCCGCGTTGCCCTGCTCGGCCGTCCCACCAGGGCTGAGCTTAACAAGGGGGCTGACAGGCTGCAGCTGGGTCCTGCCTAACGAAGGCAGGGACATTAGCGGGGCTCTACGTCTGTCTCATTAAAAGACATCAGCCCACCTTGATTTTCACACACACTGCCCACTTGCGTGACAGCTCGGCATGCCACCAACCAATGAAAGAGCGCGGCACAGGGACACCGCCGGGCAGGTGACGGGAGGAGTTGTTGACATTACAGCATGGCGAGGGACAGGGGTCAAATGTAAGGGTGACCCCTGTCTCAGGGACAGTGATGACCTCGTTAGGGGCCCCTGACAAAAGGAGGACCGACTGGGTGTCACCACTGTCATGGTATACACAGGTTGGCTGACATCACAGTCTCTCATAGCTGCAGCTCACGCCACCTTTCTATGACTAGTCTACTGCTGACACAGGGGCGCTCGCTAATGAGCATCAAAGGGCCTGTCCTTCAACTAGTAATGAGGACAGGTGACGACAATATCACATAATAACAGGGACTGGAACATGAGTCTGGACAGTGGAGGCCAGAGCAGTATGGAAAAGACGAGAATAATATTTTAAAGAGCTATCTCTTTAAACTTCCAGTGTTTCAACCTCACTGCAAACAGAATGATCATGGTAAATGAAAAGATATTTAAAAGAATCCACGCCCCATTCTAAAATAGGGTTTTCTCAGCTGTAATACCAAATTCATAACGCTGGTAAAGATAAACTACACACCGTCCTAGCAGGGGTTTATAATTATGCAAAAGGGTCCCAGTGCTGCAGTATTACGGGCCCCTGGTCTCAACCCAGCCGCATATATATGGTTCCAGCAGCCTTCTCTGCAGGTCTCCAGAGCTCAGTTTAAGAGGAGGATGAATAGAGTGATGAAGTGCGGGTCACATGTCTGTTTGATCCAGTGATAACGAGGGGGCTGAAGAAATAATCTATCAGCAATAATCCCTGACTCAGGAGACACCTCTGCAACACACAGACATGCGCATGCACACAGATGACAGATGCACACAGAGACACATATCCAACACACAACACACTGATCACCATATTCAGCAGGCCTTCATTATCACTATAATGTGAAGCAGGGGAGCCTGCAACCAAAATGACCAATTATTCAGCATCAAGTATATCACCCTTCATTCACTCACTGGGATTTATTACCATAAGATACCAGGTCAGTGTAAACGGCTGAAAACTGAAGGCAGACACGTGGACAGATAATGCTGTTTATTGTTTAGAGAGGTACAGGGAGAGAACATTGCACCATTGGGACCTCGCTGAATCTCGGTTGAAAAGTGAGCACGTAAAACACACAGGAGAGGTTATCAAGGAAAAGATGCCATACTCTACACGCATAAATCATTTATAATGTGTACCATAACATTTCCCTCTCTTCTTTAGTCACAGTGAAGGGTAGGATCCCATTTCCTGCTTGGGTCCGTGTAAAGATAATCATGTATCCATTTACATTTCCCATAAAGGAATATGGAGATGAGGTGGAGAGTCAGCAGGGGGTTCCTGACACACAGACACAGTCACAAATGTATTTGCCTTGCTATGCTGTCACAATCAGGACACTCTGAACTATCACAGATTTAGATTAGAAGCTGTCAGTGTTTTCGTCGCAGACACTGTTCGCAAATGAAAAGCTGAGGCGAAGCGAATGAACAAAACAACATCCTAATGATTGTTTATACAGTGGAAACATGAAGCAATTTTGGCTGATTATCGGGACAATGTCTGCCAATGACGCCATTGTTAGTGTACAGGCCAAAGCAAAAAAAAAAGACTGATTGAGAACAAAGCAGAGACAGCTGAACCCATCATCTTTTATTCATTACATAAATGACATTTTAACAAGAGAAAATTCCTCATTATTGCTTCATTATACTGTATTAGATCTCTGTCTAGCATTGATAGAGTGATAGTGCTTTTATGAATATCAATATGTTTAGACAGGGGGCTTGTGAAGACCTCAGCCAAGGTCAAAGCTATATGTTATGACAACACGAACAATGATGACACAGTAAGGTCAAGAGATTGTGGAAGACTAGAGATATGAGTCAAAAATCGTTTTTATCCAAAGTCATCAGGGTTTACAAAGGTTGTTAAAATTCATGGATTGTTGTTTAGTCTGCATTTTGCAAACATTTGAACTGACAGTTACTATTATGGCATTGTGTGACGTGTACAATAAAAGGACTGTAGGCTGTAACTGTGATGTTCCAGAGTGTGTATTCTGATCAGCTATCACTACACTCTTTAGGACCAGAATGCAGCAGGCCTGTTTTCTGATTATACACACACACCCGACATAATTATTTATTACAGTACTGTTTTTTATGTCAATCCATTCATTTATTTTTTTTAAATGGCCCAATACTTTATATTCACATTTTCTTTTTGCAGTTGCTGAAAAATGTACATGTCAGTCAAAGTGAGGCGAGTGCTCCCTGACAAGTGAGAATAGTTTATTCAAATTGGTCTGGTGACCGAGAGCAGAGTACAGTAAATGTCTGAATACTGAATGAGGTATTTATGAAAAACGTGGCTACGTTGTCCTCCATTCTAAAGAAGCATTACACTCACTCAAGAAGGAAAGTGGAAATGTTGACCTTTATGCTCTGGAGTATACGCACACACATGCACATGCACACACATTCAGAAACAGAAAAACACGGACCCAACACAGCACATAGTTTTTCTCCTCTCTCACACATCCCAACTCAACTCAGGGGATGTTATCTCAAATAATTACCGGTGGCCTCTCCCTGTCCCTGGTGGCTGCTGCTTGTGAGCGAGTAGAGACAACAGTAGGTCACAGTGGAGGGTCTGCTCTAGGAGGAAGCAAGAGTGTTAGCAGAGATGGTGGTGGTAGTGATGGGGGTGTGGAAGATCTGAGGCTGGCCTCCTATGGCCCTGGCAACAGCTCTTAATTAACCACCCAGGTATTCCTGAGCCTCACGGCCCACTGCCCGGCTGGCCATATGGCTGGAGCTGCGCCATAGCCATAATTGCCAGGGGAAACACTGCATCAAAAAGAGCTCAGCCAACATAAAGCTTGTGTAAATTATTTTTAATGGTTCCCTTCTGGCAGGAGCACGTGTTTGTCATCTCAAAAAGAGCGGCCGAACGATTTATTTGCCCTTGACCCCTCTTTTCCATGCACTTGCTCCCTGCTTGACAGTGTGACCTGTCTACCTGATTCTAGCCGGTGTCACACACACACACACACACACACACACACACACACACACACACACACACACACACATACAGACACACACAGAGCCATTAGCACTGTTAGAAACCAACCCTACTCTCCCCTGCTTGAGTGAGTGGTTATAATGCATGGACAAAAAAGGCATTTTTCATTTTGCCCACAGCCACTTCAGAATGACTCATTGATGTTGTATTTAATTATTGGTCACTACATTGCCTTAAATCTAACACATTAAATTCTAACATACAGGCTAAATATGCCCATTTTATAAATGCAATATTAAAGAACAGATGGTGCAAAACATGATTAATTAATTACTTTAAAAAGTGCACTGCATATATTTCATATTTCATTGAAAGCCAGTTGCAGTACCCTCATCAAGATCTCACCTCACATGCTCCTGAAACTGGCAGCCATCTTGACTTTGCCATTAGAGAAAAGGAGAAGAAAAGGAACTAGAGATTATGATTTGGCCTTCAGTTTGTAATTACCTAATCTGTTGTTCTAATGGCCTCCTCATCGTTTCATGAACAAGCATCTCTAAAGGGATGAAAATTGTGGTGAAATTGGTTCCATGCCTGCCCTTTCTTCTCTCATTCGCCCACCTTCACTCCCTCCCTCTCCTTCTGTCTCTTTCTCTTTCAGTTTGGATTGCTAATCGTCCCAGGAGGGGTCCAGGAGGGATAAAGTAGCAGCTCATTGCAGTTTTCCGCTTGTGTTATTTTTGACCATCGTTCTTGTACAAGGATGTTGTTGTGAATAAGGGGAGAGGGAAGACAGTGTTCAGTGGCCTCTGAGGTGGGTTAAGACTGCTGGCTTTCCCCTGTCTGGTGGCTACTCACAATATGTCAGGAACACAGAACATTTCCATGCCCCTGCTCCCCCTCCGCAAGTCTCACGCCAGGCCATTGGTGAGCTGTTTTTTTAAGGAAGTGGCTAGCAATCTGGTCACAGCGACCTCACATCTGCCCTGCTAATGAGAAGCCTGGCCTCCTCCCAAATCGCCTCCCCAAACACTGTCCTTACCCACACAGGTCACGTCCTCCAAGGAGCTGAAACAACACAATACAATACACACACATAGCTACACGAAGGCACGTACAGAATGCATGAATACATATGCTCGCAAACACAACACACTGACATGCACATACGCAAAATCTCATAAAAGTACATGCATACATAAACACACTGCAGCACAAAGTACACAGATTTTAGTCACCTTTTCAGGTGCAAAGTCATCAGCTTGCATTGAATCAGATGTGAGAACAAATGCATACAGTATGTAAACTTGCACATAACACAGACATATACAGACACTTCTAGCATTAGAATACTAAATTGGCCCCCTAGTACTAATCTTCACCAGTACAAGCAAATGCCTAATCATAATCCTTACCCTGTTTACCTAAAAACAGCCTCTGCGAAAGCCTAATGTCCCCACTTTCAGTGTTTAAATTGGTCCTCACAAACATAGGATTACACACCTACACACACACACACACACACACACACACACACACACACACACACACACACACACACACACACACACAGACATACACACAAGTAATATACTCTGCTCCCACCCAACTGTCTTATTCAAATACAGACCATAAACCTCGGAAAAAATACTCACAAACAAACACACAGGACTCAGCTACTCCTTAGTCCAAACTCCAACTTAATGACTTGGTTGATGCTTAGTACCACACACAGTGCAGTTGAGTGGAAATGAAAGCATAATTGCCACCATAGATCCAACACATACTGAAAATAATACAAGCATGCATTCATGCATTTAACCACACCATCAGCCCACTCTCTTGACGACATCAGAGTGATTACCAGAATATATTTTTATGGTGTTTTCTAAAAGCCATCAGAGATGAATCACGCTATCAGGCCAGCGTCGCCAAACAGACCCTGCGTATTAACTTGATGCAAAGCCAGTTTAATGTACCTGAATTCTGAAATAGCTCCAAATCGCCTGATTGGCGGTTATTGCACCTTAGGCCAATGAGAGGGCGACAGAGGCAGCTCGTTCACAGCTTTAATGAGCCCCACACAGTGAGACATGGAATGAGATATCCCCAGTACAGACTAATCTAAAATGCCCTAAAACAGCAGGTCCATAAATTAAGCAAAAGACACACATGCCTGAAACAGCAAACGCTTTGTAAAGCAACCTTTTGTGCTGTCACTTTGACTTGCACTTACTGTGAGTGCCTGGCTCTGCCTCTCTGACTGTCTGCTTGCCAGCTCTTGAGTACTTTTGCCATGTTCTAACCCTAAGATACCAAGCAGAATAAACATTTAGGGCCCTTTCTCAGGTTACAAAACAAATGTTGATAACACAGGGGGTTTGCACCAAGTTTCCTTCCATATGCTACATCCTCACTCTTGTCACCCTGACCACTTTACTCCCATCTCACTTGAGCTCTCTTGATAAGTGGCATGGTGCTGGGGGAACCTGGAGATCAAAGATGAAGCTTTCTTCCGTAGTCTTGAGTGGCTTTTCACAAATCCCTTATGTTGTTATGGCTTATTGTGCCAACGTTTTTAGATACCAAATTACTTGCCAACATATAGTGAACCAAGATATGCAGGGCTTGCATTTCCCAATTCATTGGTCATTTATGGCTATTCATTTCACACTTTATCATTGCTAACATCATCAATATGATCATTAGATCCACAATACTTATCATTACTCATCATAAAATCATCCAGCCAATCACCAAATAATTATTAACTCACAGCACAGAACGGTAAAAAAAGTGTGCTTACCTATAATTGCCAAAATTCTCTCCTCCTCCAATCTCAGTTCTGGCATATCCTCCATCAACTCTCTATCCGTCACATTGTCTCCTCATCTGGTCCTGTCACCGCTAGCAGTCAACAGTCAAATTAATATTTTAGCTACCTGTGCTGCTACTATCACCACCCTATTGATCTGCAATAGAGCTCTTAGTGGTCTGACTGACAGCTACTCTATGTAGTTATGTTATGTATGTGAAAAAAAAAGTACACATGCCATTGCACATTTATGAAAAGTATTTTAATTTGATAGTGACAGAGGAGGTGGGAAATACTACCAAATAGGTGGTAGTACCCAATTCAGGAAGTTCTGCCTTATTTTTCTCAACACAAATTTAGCACTTTGTCCCGAGAATGTTTGTCTGTGTGTCAGCCATTTGATTAACTGTCCACTCACTGTCCACTGTCACATCAGTTGTTTTGGAAAATCAGTGTGTAGGATTTAGTGGCATCTAGCAGTGGATTTGCAGACTGCAACCATTTGAATACAGCTCAGCATTCCAAGTGCAAAGGAGAAACTATGGCACCCATGAAACTAGCAGAAAATGCAAAAGTTCCTATCTAGAGTTAGTGTTTGGTTTGTTTAATCTGGGCTACTGTAGAAACATGGGGGCCTCTGTGAAAGATAGATAAAAACTCCTCATTCTAAGATGACGAAAACACAATGATTCTTATTTTCAGGTGATTATACACTAATGAAAACATACTTATTTATAATTATAATATATACACATAATATTCAATTTCTACCAATAGATCCTCCTAAATGTTACACACAACTTTGTGTAAGTGCTGTTTTCTAATTGGACAATGTGTAAACACTCAATAGCCTCATAAGACCAAAAGGCAGTGAAACCTTGAGACATGTTGTATTTTGAGTCAAGGGCTCTCATAGATGTTCCAAGTTTCACTTTATGAGGAAGGTTTCCTGTGACTGAGTATACCAAAGACATTGCAACACATTCATTATAACACACTCACAAGTGTTGTCATGACCAAGTATAAGGACCAAATGACAAAGAATACAGAGTGCAGAAGTCAGTGCATTAACCAGTCAACATTCCTCATAAAACACCTCTCCAGCTCAACACAGTGAAACAGAGGGCTCATTCTGAGGTCAGAGAGGTGACCGTGTGGTGGTGGTAATACTAGGTCATGCGTTTTCATCTTTAGCCATACCGACATTCACAGTGTCTCCGCCCCTTCTCGGAGACAGCATCAATTAAAGCTTACTGTCAAAACTCCAGTGCATTGTCTCACACTACCCACTTAATGCATCTTGGACAAATGACTGGAGATTGTGACCTGAGAGAAAACAATTTTATTTTCAAACTGCTTCTTAAAACACAATAGCTTGGAAAGTGAAGCAAAGACGTGGTATTATACAAAAGACACAGTGGTTTGGTGATGGAAGTAAGTAAACAGCAGAGTCTAAATGGACTTTGATGATACATTTTTCCCAAACTTTGTTTTGTCAAGAAGTTTCCAGCTTGTGAGGTTTACTGCTTACTGTGGCAGTGGTTGCATTAAATCTGAGGAGGGGCAAAGTGGGGAACAGTACCCACATTAGGCCAACTGTGGAATAACACACATGCACATGCACAATTACTGGTGGAGCCATGACACTCTTCTGATTGCTAATTAGTAGTTGAATCGACTGGTTCTCAGTAGAACAACTTGAGGATTTCAAGCATGAACAAAATGTCAAGGGCTCTAATGGCCTTTTTCCTCTGTTCTCCACTGGTGCCTGTTTCTCTCCATCCTTCCTCCCATCCATCGCTGACACCAACAGTAAGGGTGGTGGCCCCTGCCAAAGGTGAGAATGTGTTGTCCAGCACCTCCCTAGTATGTCAGGTGTTAAGTTTCTGCCATCCCAACTGGAGACAGCATTAATTGACAGATTTGGTCAAGTGTATAGTATAAGAAATTAAGCAGTAGATGTCACCTATTCTTCAGTCTGCCTTTACCTGTGAGAAACATCAGATATCCAGTCAGACTAAGCTAGTGAACACAGTATGAGGTGTGAATGGGTTCAGTGTGTGTGTGTGTGTATGTGTGTGTGTGTGTGTGAGAAAGAGAGCAGGAGGAAGTACCAGCCTATCAGCTTCATTTTTACATGCAGCCTGGCCTAATTAAGAAATATGGAAAAGGTTCAAGAGCTGTGAAGAGTAGTCTATTGACCTTCTCATCACTACACAAGAGAGAGAGATGAAGACGAGCTGGCGATGGTGGCCAACTCTGTCAAGGGAAGGAGGGACATTTATAACGAGAACAATCAAGTGGCACCAGGAGCAGACGGCGAAGAGATCCTCCTAATAATTGGTTCCATTAAAGCCCTTTTAAAGTGCAACTCTCGCTCAGATAAGCCAAGGCACTGTCCGTTTGCTCATCTCCTTGTCATGGTAATTTAGCCAGGCTAAATGATGCTTGCAGGAACTCACAAGCCTCTATTCTTGGACCAGACAAAAGAAATATCATCTCTCCCATAGGTTTGTGTAATCTGGAATTAGGCTCCATTTAAAGCGACACAGGCTGAGTGGTTTGTATGGCTGAGGGCCATTGCTGCTGTAAATGAAAATTGAAGAGGTGGAGATGGGGAACAGAGAGGAAAGGACATGGTAATGTTTGACAAATGCTTTATCAGAATGTACTCATCATGGCTCATACTTAAGGTAAGAGAGAGGGACCACTTGAGTAAAGAAATAAAAGGTATGGTATGTGTTTTGGAGATTGTTTAGTTTAGTTTAGTTTTTTCTTACTTAAACATTTTTGGTGGTAATAGTGGCACAGACGTTTAAAATGATGTTAGCACCGTTGATAAAAGAATACATGGCCAGGAGAAAGAAGAGGAAGAGCAAGAATGGTTTTGTTTTTGTTAACCTTTTTTAAATAATAATTCTCTTCTATCTAGTATTGCGGTAATGGTAATAAGGTAATGATAGCTGATAATGATGATAGGCGCTTGTGATTAGCTTGTATTCAGGCTAACGAAATGCAAACCACGCATGCTGCAAAGGTATTTCTGAATCTCTTTCTCCTAGCTCAATTGTCACATCTGATTTAACAATATCTTGCTTACATAGGCAGGTGTGCTC
Source organism: Dicentrarchus labrax (assembly GCF_905237075.1). NCBI lineage: Eukaryota > Metazoa > Chordata > Actinopteri > Moronidae > Dicentrarchus > Dicentrarchus labrax. The sequence continues at coordinate 25,784,993 of NW_026136719.1, forward strand.
GGCATAGTATTGATTATGGTAAATGTCTTGTTTAATATAATGTTTTTGCACCTAGTCCTTGTGCAGTGCGCTCCAGACTTGGCAGCTTTGTTTCCTAAACTTATTTTTTCTTCATTTTACCTGCCATTACAATGGACACTTCAGTTGCATAATCTCTAACCAGTAGAGTAGTTTAGATCAACACCAAAAAAATACAATTTAATGTAATTATAGGGAAATGCCAGTAAGGCAGTAAACCTAGACCCAGATTAAAACGTTTTTTTTTTGGGTTTTTTTACAATTTGTCATCCACAACTGCTTGCGTACTGCACAAAGGTCTTTTCTTTTGAGCTAGTTAAACCCCTACAGCCATTTGAAGGCAGCAGGGCAGGGTGTGTCAGTCAGTAATTTGAAGGAAATGCTTGAACAAGTGTAGTGCCTATACATGCAGTGATATATTGTGTCTATCTTTATTCATTCACATAAAACCAAATAACACAAATAGTGGATTTCTGCTTTTGCACACATCTAACTGGTAAAACTTGATCTTTTCTGGTTCCTGCGATGCCAACCATCAGCAGTGTAGGAGCTGATGAGGATGCCAAAGTACAACAAAGTCTGGTCTGTGATTCTAATTGTGTTGTTAAAATAACACTGAGTAACGGCACTGAGTCTTCAACTGAGCTGCGTTCCCCTTTAAATCAGTGTTTCAACACCACTATGTAGAGCAGCATTCCAAAATCATGTGTGAAATTACTAACAGAAACAAAAAGGCTACTGTAGCTGCTTTGATTACTTTGTTTTTGACACTCCAGCTGTTCATCCAGAAAGTAACTGCGTTGATTTGTTAATGTGTTTAACCACGAAGATGACATAAAAAGGAATATGCCAACACACAAAAGCATTCCAAATACATCCTGGGGTCTAAAACTAATTTCCAAACAACAAAAAAAGGAGTCTGACATGTTTTGAAAGGACAATTCTTTCCCTCATAGACAACTGAGAGCTGTTTTAGCAGACAAACACTGGCATATTCTGACTGTAACTTCATACCAAAGCAAGAACTGATCACAACGACAACACGAGAGTGGCCGTGTAAACATATCAACACAAAAGGAAGAAGGCAGAATCACCACGGGTTTGTGATGACGGGTGATCGATGCTTTGAAATGCAGCAGCGGGTATTGTCATATGCCAGAGAGCTCTGAGCTTAGCAAAACTAACTACTCACCGCCTCTCTAATATCTCTTTTGCTAACAGACTCATTTGGATAAATAAATGTGAATAAATATTGGCCTCAATAATGCTTGTTGTATTTTTTTTTCTCCCTGTCTCATGTTGCCAGCAGCCATTATGAACAAATCTGCTCTCTCTGCACTAAAAGCTGGGAAAATGAGCCTCTTTTAAATGTTGCACATTTAATATTTATCAGCTTTCTATTAGAATATATGCACACTCAAATCGTCAGCCTATGTGATCTATCGCTCTGCTAAATTATGGTGCCACACAGCACAGAGGGGGGAAATTCATTACTGCTCAGGGCAATTTCCTCCCAAAACAAAAACATTTCATTCCACCGGAAAAGCCAAATTAATACTGGCTTTGCATGAAGCTGATTTTATTTGCCAAAGAACTGCTACTTTCTCACTCACTTCAACCGCTGGATGAAGGATGTAAGTTGAGAGCTGGGTAAAATGAGTTTCATGCGTGCACACACACATCCAATTTCACTCATTCCCACTCAGTCACAGAGGAACGCCAGTTCCCCTCTTTATTTCTCTTTGTCTTGCTCTCTCTCCCACACCCACAGACACAAGCATACACAACATACCTCTGTACATATACTGTAGAGTACATACACATGCAAGCATTTCATCCTACCTCACCAAAAGGCTGTTGTTTTCCATGCTGCCTTGCATTTCTGACATCAAAGGGGCCTCTAGTCTAGTCAGTTGACTCTGGATGAGCCTGTTTGACGTCACCACATTGTTGTGTCAAGTTTTCACATCAATGGTGAGTTTACCTCGTTTGATAAGCCAAGCCAAGACACTTGAACAACTGTGACAGGACAATAATGAATAACTAAAGAAAGCCACAATGATTCCCCGATGAAAACAAGGAGGTTAGATATGGAATAAACACTTAAACAATGTGTACATATAGATGTTAGGACAGTAAAGTAAGCAACTGTCTTGTCTGCATTCAAGGGACAAGTTTCATCACAGTTCTTTGATTTACTTTGTTTTTATTAAGCAACTTATATCTTTACATCACTCAAATCATAGCTCCTCTGGTTGTAACTATTATTGTTGGCCTTCCCTCCTTAAAGTATGTTTGTCTGTGTGTGCACGTGCATGGGCGTGTGCGTGTATGAGGGGATTGCTTCGTTAATCTAAATGACTGTTTCACTGGCTGGATTGCCTTCTAATATAATGTCACCTGATTTATTCCCTTTCCTCATAATCAAGTATTTGTTTATGGTTCAAACATAAAAACAATCAGGATTATAATGTGTGATGGATAGCGTCACATGCTGCTATTTATTTGGCCATAAAGACTTTGTGGAAAGTCATCTAAAACGGCAGTGAGCTCCGGATGCCAGGAAGGTCAGGGACACGGGGGGCAGAAACATGCAAAGAGAGATGACAGCTGATTTGTTCAGTTGCTTTGAATAGCTGATGAACCTGTGAAGCCTAGAGTCCTGTTAAAATTTTAATAAACATGGCGGAGGCCTATTGACTGGAAGTGAAATATGCACATTGTTCCCAGTGCTGGCTGGCCCAGAATGGAGCAATCATGTTTGACAATGTGTAGTGCAAACCTTTCAATCAGAGTGAAGTCTTATTTTGCTGAATATTAAATACAGGCTCTATTCTGCATGTGTCAAGTGAATTTATAAAGCTAAGGAATATTATTGCCTCCAATTGACTTGCAACTCTCATCTCCATAAATATGATTCAATAATGCATCTTAATACAATAAACTTATGACTACGAAGAGTGGTGTGTGTTTGTGTGTGTGTATCCGCATGTCCGCATGTCAATATCTGCATAAATCCATGTTGTCGACATCTACCTTAAATAATACTTCTTTCCTATTTACTATATTCACTGAACCTCTCTACAAAGACATCTAATTATTTACTTAACAGGAAAACCAAATTGGACATGACTGTCGGTAGCAGAATAACAATAAGCCAACTTAAAATTTGCACTTTTTCTCCCATTGTTGCTTGTTTATGGATCCACACTTGTCTCTTGCAAACTGACAACCCTCATTTCTTGATTTTCCGCCTACCTCTTCAAAACCTCATGTAAATGTGTGTCGAGGAATTCTATTTTTATTTACTGTATTGCGAACTTAAAGGCTTTGTCACATATAGCTGTGAAGACAACTCAATCAGAGGACAACAGAAAAAGTGCTATGATTGATGATGTGAAGCGAACACAAAGCAAGCAGTGGGGAAAAAAAGACTGAGATTTGTTGAGTGGTGTGATGATTTATTTGCTTAGCTGCCACAGCAAATAAAAATGAAATAAAACCAGAAAGGCTACATGTAAATAATGGCCACCTAGAGAGCCACTTTAACAATACAATGTACACTATAAGACAACACCTGCATTTCTTTAAAATTATTATTTGCAGTATTAGTTGCAGTTAGTGGTGGAAAGCGTATTAAAATATAATGATTCAAAGCTTGTCAGTTTCATGTGCAATACTGCTTCCACAATTCTCTAATTTAGCCACAGTCCTGTAATACAGGATGGGCAGTTTTATTTATTCATTTATTTTTTATTATCATATTTTAGACCAGAAACTCTCCGCCTTCTATTTTTTGGCCACCTGAACCATGTATTTAAAGATATAAAAATATCACTTTCTTCCTACTCTTTAGTGCCAACATTTCCCCCGAAGACTCAATGAGGCAGATACTATATGCATTTGCATACATACATATATTTAACCCCCCACTAACACCCAGACTCATGTGTTACCGTATACACACTCACATGCACATACACACTACCAGACACACACATTCACAGACATATGTGTGCATGTATGTACACAAACAGTTTGAGACAGACCTAAACACAGTTTGAACCCCCACTCCATATGCCCCAGACATAATATTGCAAGTAGCCTTCAAAATGCAATGTTTGGGTCAGGCCGACTTGCACTTCTAAGTAATTTATAATATGCTTTACTCCAAGGTATTGCACAATCTCATTATCATTACATTTTTGCATATTTAACAACAGTTTTTAATTAGAGGGTATTTTATTATTCATGTACATAATTTGAGGCGAGCTCAGGCTGCATGCTTTTCACGATGAAGATGGAAAGAGATGAGGTGGGGAAAAAACAAACATGCAAAACAGACATTTTCTTTCTGAAATGGAAAATTTTGGTTTGTAGTCCTCAACTGGCAAGTGATTCCACACACTACTCTGGTAATGGCTCTTTTAATTTAGCTAATAGCTATCATGTTGTGTACCTTTATGCATTTGCTAAATTCTTAGCTCTGGGAGTTGTCTCCCGATGCTGGAGCTGTAAGTAGTTTGGTATGCTTTGGCTCTCAGCGTAGTAGCATTTGCTGCGGCTATGCTCCTTGATGTATTATTAAAATTGGAAATGGACTCCAGGGACAGCATCTAGTTATGTGCTTTCATTTGCCGAATAAACCAAGCGTTGTTTTCATCTTTGCTCATGATTGTTAATGGCGCCGCTGATGAGAGGGGTGTGTGTGTTTTCTCCCACTCCCTTTATCAGCACAGGCCTGTTATTATGCAGGCCAAATAGCCAAGCTGCTGATTTTGTTTTAGGTTTTCAATTAGTCATTTGACTAAGCACATCTGTTACTGGCAGAGGCCCAGAGTATGGACGAGTCGCTGTCACCTGCTCGGGGGCCTATGGAGCGCAGAAGCAGCAGGACTATCAGGGCCCCTTGGTGGCTACAACCACTTCAGAGCTCCTCAGGGGTGTGTCCTGGGTCCCCTCACATTTTACAGCCAAGTCTACAGAGGAAAGGTGCTTTGAGAAACACCCACAGCCTGTCTCTCCCCCTGTTCTTCTGCTCTGTTAAAGCCCCAGTCTGTGGAGACTTTAGTGTTTAAAGCCCTTTTTCCAACAGTAACTAATATAACCACCACTGCAACGTTGGTTTGAGGTTTAGAGACCACATTCACAGCTCAACCCACAGTCTGTGTACATCTCTCTATATATTTTGTGTTTGCTTTTGATTGTGTCTTAATGATTTATGTATAGCAGTCTGCTTATTTTTCTCTCCCCATGAGTACTAAAATTGATGAATACACAATGTGCCTTTCTTTGAAAGGCTGTGAGCGCTGAACTGTTTAAATGTGGACCAATGCAAATAAACATCCTACTTCCTGAGCTGTCCCTGCCGCAAGTGAAGGAGATGTGCTATTTAACTCTGTTCCTCTTCTTGCGCACTGGGATGTGCAGGCACATCTTTTTAACATATTACATACATACATGCGGGTCCTTCCCTCTGCCACAATAAATATCATTAACTTCACCAAACAATCTTTAATATTGAACCAAAATAACAGTGTGGAAAACATCATTAAAAAGCAATATAATGTGTACTGTGTGTTGTATGTTGACAGTAGATAAAATGGTTGATGATTTAACTTGAGGATTATCATTTCATATTGTGCCGTTAGTATTTGCACTATGGTAATTAGAGGCAACAGAATAAAAGACCTATTTATACATCCACAGTGTAATGGGCCTTTGTGAAACAACAGCAGGGTGAGATTTACTCTGTTGTGCGGAACAAAAGCACTACGTCACTTCAAAAGTCAGCAAAGCTCTGTTTCATTATGGTCAGCGATTTCCTGAAGGACTGAGGCTGTCCAATACCTCAATCACATTAAGTCCCAGCCCGTTTTGGGAAGTGAGACAGTAGTCAGGCCCCAATAGAGCTGCAGCCAATCTTTGATTGTCAGAGTTCAGGGAGGGTTCAGTCAGTAGCACCGTCGTCTCTGCCTGATCCAAGAGGGACTCCCACGGGGCTTTAATAAAACATTTTGCTCATTGTGGAAAGTAATGACCAACAATGTAAACTTGTGACTCGACAACAGATGTTGGCATGCTTAGTGGAAACAAGGTGCTGTAAAATTAATTTCATTTGAATTATTTACTGCATGCATTACGTGCTTGAGGAAGTAGAATAGGGGGGTGGACTGGTTGGCAGCAACAACAGAAACGTATTCAATTAAAGGTGAAATAGTGGGATAGAGGGTGGGGGAAAATGGAAAAGAGAGTGATCACATGTGTTCTCTCTTGAAAATCAAATAGGAATCATAGTAACGCTGACATTGCCCCTGTGATTTATATTTAATAGGGTTTATTATTTCATATTGTCACTTTAAAGGTTGTGCCAGGAAAACTTGCAAGAGATGTTTTCCAAATTAAATTAAGCCAAATTAATATCTGGAGAACTAGTAAGGGGGCACTCTGTTTTTTTTTGTTTTTTTTTTTCAAGTGACTTGAGAGATAGAGAAAAAAAAGTTTGTTAAATGAAATGAAACCATAATGATTCTAAACAGAAGTACTTCATAGAAGCACAAGCCTCGTCTGTAAACACACATCAGCATGCATGGATAGACAAACAGAAAGAGATACGGAGATGCTGAGAAAGAGAGAGAGTGACAGACAGAGTTAAACCTCATTCAGGGTAATCTGCTTGGCAGGGCTCACAGAGAGTTAAAGACAAGATGACTAATGAGATGTGGAGTGGAACAAAACTTTCACCGAGCCTGAAAACAGATGTAGAATCACTGGGAGTCCACAAAGGCTGTAATTCAAGGCTGTACACAGACATACACACACACGCGCACACACACACAGACCATAAGTAATGTGGACTCACTATCCTTCTCCAATTTATCAATGAAATTTGTATTATATCATTTGGTTAAAGGTATTGATTGGTGTTTTACTTAAGCCTGGGATACTTGATGGAGACAGTGGAGTGTAAAAGCATCTTGCGTGATGACTGAAGTCGGGTAAAGCCATATTACACACACTCTCTCTCTTTTTTTCTGAATGTTTACTACTACTAAGTAAGTTATATGGGTAAATAAGTGCCAAACAATATTAGATATAGTTCAAGTACTGCTCATACCATTTATACACTAGAATCTTATCACAAACATTTTTGTGTTTCCATGTAAGACCTCATCATTTGTCACAGGTCTGTTTGGCCACACAGAACACTGCCAAGAAGGCCGGGCTTCATGTCATGTCAGCAGGCAGCCAGCAGTGTGACGCCATCAGAGCAGGAGAGATGCTTCACCTGGATTTCCTTCATCACCCTAACCTCTCAGGCAGCAGCCAAAACAGCACGTAGCTACTGTTAGCACTCGTCATTGTGGAAAAATAACAGCGGGCGCTATTGATATAAATATATTTCCTCCTGTAGTTGGCCCCCCAAGTTATTCATCTGTGTGTTTATTTTCTTTATGGAGCCCCAGCCTTTGCCGTGCAAAGGTTGCCTTTGTTTGTGATGGTCCTGCAGAACAGCTCAGCTGAGTGTGAAGTGCTGGGATACAGGAAGTAGGGCTGCTCTTTAACCTGAGGCTTGTGATAAATGGAGACACTTAACAATAGTGTATCCTGCGACCTGGACATGGTGCTGCTGACAGCAGCTTGTCCTTGCTGTGTATGTCCTCTTCTTTTGGAGAGGTCTTCTACCCTCTCTTCGACTCTACAAATAGTATGGTGATAGATCCATTATGTGGGTTAGTTTTTGCCAACAATCCAAATGTAGAGATCCTGGTGCTGCAGGGGGTTGCAGCTGAGACTTAGCCCGGCCTTTCCCAGTAATGCACGCTGACCTTTGGTGCTTTGATGAAATGTTATTTTTGTGCATCCACACCTGAGAGAGTTGCAGCATCTATGATTCAGAAAGCAGATGTCTACATGACATCTCTTTTGCTTTCTTCACACATGCTCATGCACATGCACAAACACATGAACACTTCCCTATCAGACGCCTCATGTGTCCTTGGTATGTAATGAGCACTATATAGCCAATAATAGTACTAGCACTTTACACAGCAGAAGTCATTTGAAGTTCACAGTTCAGACTGTGTGAGAGAGAAAGGCGCACATACCCAAAACACAACCAGCTGTGGCGCTGTAGTGATGAATGCTGCATCAGCACTACCCATAACACACACACACACACACACATACACACACACAAAACCCATTACCCCATTACCCAAACAGTTTTAAGTTTCACTCACAAACTCTTATAGATTATTACTAAAAATCTGACAAAGGACAGGGTTTGTCTTTGGGATCCAGATTTCACCACAGCATCCATCTGTCAGCAAACCATCTCCATTATCCTTTGAATCACAAGCATGACTCAGCCTAGCACAATGCCACATGTTCCTAACACTACAATAGACTACTGACCTAAACCACTTTACACTACTTGTCGATTGGAAGTGTGCAAAAGTTTAAAAACTTTGTCAGCTTATTTGTGGTTTGCCACAAGTATCAAGATCACATCACTTGCAGTTCTTGTATGGGAACATATTGACTAATGTGGCCCCCTCTGTAGTCACTGTTGAGATGACAGTCACATGTATCCAATAGAATTTTTGCTTATTGAGGAGAAAGTGTTTAGTAAAGTATGAGAATCTGTAGGGAATGTTCATCTGGGGAACATGTGACTTAAGAAACATTAGAATTACTTAATTCAAAGGCTCATATTGGCTTTTTCTCAGTTAGGCCTCTACTTTTTTAAATGCAATGATGGCTGTCACAACATAATTAATCATTAGTATTAATTTGCCTACATAACAATGTAGTTCTCATAGTGTTTAATACAATACATGTAAATGTTCAATACATTTAAAAAGCATGTATCAGAAACATTTTTAATGTATTTTGCAACTGTCATTTGATATTATAATTTGCACTCTATTGTAACCACAACAAATGAAAATGCTTCCATTGAGTAATGGTGGGTATTGCTTTAAAAAAATCCCACATTAATTCCCTTAATCAGCATATGGATCAGAAAGATTTCCCTTCACACAACTTGGGACAGCCGTGCCTATTCAAAACACATTAGACAAAGTGTGACACCGTCACGGTAGCAGATGTTCTTTACATTTCTTCCCATTCCTAACCTATTTCCTAGTCACTAAACCACCAAACCCCACTCTCTCCTTTCACTCTTCCCTCACCCAACAGCACACAAACCAGCACAAGACAAAGAGAAACAAGATGAATTAATACGACGAGGGGTCCCAGCGGTATTGAGAGGGGATTGTTTTTTGTTCTAGTTGAAAATATTTCTCACTTTTTAGTGGAGCGCGCTCTGGTCCCACATGTATTGTCTGGCTGTGATCATGTGTCAGAGCTGTACAAGTGGGATGTGGGGCCGGGTGCCCGGCAGGCTTGTCTGAAGCAGACGGCTTGTTTGCGTGTACTTAACAGCTCCTCACAGCTGTGTTCTCTCCAAATGTAACAGGAGAAGACCTCATCCATCAGAAAAAGGCATTCTCCCTTTACCCCCTCCTCTTTTCTTACTCCTCTCTTCTTCCTTCTCCTCCCCCAATTTTTCGTTCAAGTGCGTCCATTGCGAAAATGTCAGCAAACAGGCAAGAGGTCACGTCAGAGGTCGGCCTGTGAATCGCTGTGTTAGCCCAGCTTTTCTCTCTTTTCAAGAGGGTGTGCATTTCTCAAGAAGTTCCTTATGAGCAAGTCATCCAGGCTCAACACTTGTTGGGGGGGTGAAATTGGATTGTGCCTGTGACAACACAGACGTAACCTGTCTAAAAGTAACTTGTCTAACAACTTGTCTAAAATAAACTTTGCCATTCAACACTTAGGATTTTAACACATAGTTCAAAGCTCACTGAATGCTATTTTGGTCCTGTGTATGCTCAGGAAATGGAACATAAAATTAAGCATATCTTTTTCAAGTATTTTTTCAAGTACAAAAATAAGTCTTATCTTGTGTTGAATCTGACCTGTTCTCCTCTAAAAAATGGACCATGTCTTGCTCCCAGTTTAATGGCTGCAAACTGTCATGTTGTTTCCGTGCACATCATATTGTCGTTAGTCACTAGACGTACATCGTAACCTTTATGCCTCTGATTAACCCGAGGGCAGGAGAGGAGGTGGGAGCCAAAGTTTCCAAAGACAACGGTGGGGGTTCACTTTCACCCAAGAGGCCCCCCCTCTGGTCTGGCTCAGTGCACAGCCTGTAAATGTTTCACTTTGATTTTACATACGTGACAATAAATTAAGGGGCATTTATCAAAGTTGCTTTGTTGCTGCCTGACAAAAGCCACTTTATGCATAAATTACTGCGGTGAACAAATACTTTTAGCCAGCGTCCACATCATTTGAAGTTGGCAACAAGGATTTACAAACTGAGAGAGATGCATATAAAGATGTGGTCATGATTAGATGTTGTATTTTATATTTTAAGTATTAGGTTGATGCCCTTGTACAGTCTGACTTGCTGCACATTAAACGCAGCAGTGGAAAACAAAGAAAATTCTGCATCAGCAACATCTAAAGCAAGTAACGTGGATGGGAAAAAATATCTTTCTTAACAAATATAATGTCTATAATTTGTTTATATGCTTCTTTATAAAAAACACCAGTAACACAATAAAGACAAAGTCAGGTTGGAAAAAATATGCAGTGCAGAAAACTTATTTGCGATGATGCATTTTCTCTTTACAACCTGTTACGCCAAATTATAAATACAAAAAACTCCTGCAAATAAAGACTACAGCGCAGCTGATCAACACAATATACATTCACAGCGTGCTGTATGTAGTGTGCTGTAGGAATTTTGATTTAGTATATAGGCAAATCTTAAGATATTTTTTACACCACATATTCACAATATATTGGCGTTAGCCACTTCACCCTTCACATCCACAAACCCACAAATTCTGCTTGGAAATGTGTTGATATATGACAAAATAAAAATGAGTTAATGCAACACATAATCCAAGTGCTTGAATAAAAAACAATACACACATACACACTTGGAAATCCCACTATACTATAGAGCTCATGGAGTGACATGCCAACAAGCGTGTATTCATGTATTGAATCCCTAGCCTTGTCTTCTGGGAACAGACTAATTGCACTAGAACAGAAATAGAGCTGAGAAGTCTGAATGTGCTCCTGGAGAGACGCCCCCAACCCACTACCCACCTACCAACCCCCCGCCGGTTCTACTTTTCTGATTTTCTTTATGCCTGCTGTAGCAAAAGTGCAGACGCAGAGTGAAAATGTCATATTTTGAACTCTCCTGAGAGTCCTAAGTCAACTCAGCTGTGAAGTCTGAAGTCTCTGGGACTGTGTGATATTCCGTTTATATCTATAATGCCTGTGACATCCGCTCATCCAAACAAGTCACAATCATGTGCAGGGCGTGATATCTCCAACTTTGGTGACAAAAAAACTGGATCCCGCTATGCACAGCCTGTCTGGTTGTAACACCGATATTAGAGAGGCTTTTACAACATGCCGAGGGGTTGCTCGATATCCAGCAGGCACACGAGAACCGCACCCGTTTTCTCCTGCTGGTGTGTTTGTGTGTTTTCTGTGCTCCACATGCCCTGCAGATGTAGACAAGAGTAAAGGGAGAAGTAACGGTTTCTGCCCAGTCTGGCTAACATGCACACCAGTTATCTACAAAGAAGTACATGTGCACTCACATAATGAGTACACACACAAACCCAGACTGTCTGTGTGACAAAAACTTGGCTCAGTACAGTACAATGTGGGGCTCCATCTGCAAAAAGTGAAAGAGGTGGAGAAGGACAGGGTCTGGTCTGGGTAACTCAGTAACTTTGGTTAGTTGCTCCTAGCAGACCGCGGGGCTGCCTGACTTACTGTGGTTGACACACACTCCGAGAAGTGACAGTCTCGCAGCATGGGATGACGTTTGCAGCAGTGAGAGGGAGAGAACAACTCCTTCTCTCCACTGCACAATCGCTCCTCTTCAGCGCCTGGTAATAGGAGGGGAAGGAACAGTAAAAAAAAAAAAAAAATTGCGGGTGACAGCCCAAGAACTTTTGGGAGTCAGAGAGTTAGCACCAAAGTTCCCTGTCAGCCCATTAAAGATGTGAAGCTGGCATCTTGGGTCTATTGAAACCATATGTGCGAAAGAATTTCTCTGCTGGTAAGACATTCCAAATACTGTCCAAGAGCCAAAGACTTTGGTGTTAGTCTAATTTAAGCAGTATGTTGGGGAGAGCTTGCCGCGCTTTGATCATGTGGAGATCGTTTGGTACAAATTGAACTAACCCCAGCTCCGTTTCTGGTGGATCACAACCATGGATTTGTTGAATTAAACGCTTCGTTGAATGCAGTCTGCACATGAAAAGAAAGTTGCTCTTAGGAATCCGATAGCGGGTTTTTCACCTAGCCAGCAGGTCCGCTTCTTTATTACTTTTAAACTCAATCCACGCCGGGTCCGTGCCGCTTTAACGAGACGGGGGCCGTGGCCTGGAGGAGATCATGTTCTGAGGGGAGACAGACAGAAATCACCTGGGCTATGTAATAGAGAACATATTGCACAGAAACCTCTAAGCATGGACTATGATGGATCAGACTGTACATGTATACATTCTCCATCCTTGGTTTCTTTGATACACCTTTTTTCAGCTTTTTCATGGGACCTCTGACCTTAAGCTACAAACCTGCACACTTACTCATTCACTTACTCACAGCTGCTATCTAGCATGCACTCTTCTTTCCTCTCTCTGCCTTTCTCTCTTTTTATGTAAGTTATACCATACAATTCTCATACCACAATTACAGCAACCTTAAGGTATTTACTAAACAGCCTTTGTCTGTGGAGAAGAGCAGAAACATTTGTTTCAGACTGGATCTTTTTCTCTACTGTTTCACCACAGCACCCTGCTGTGTCCATATGGGTTCACCATCACACATCGAGGGCAGAGGGGCTGCTTATCTGTGCTATTGATTTTCCCATTGGCTCCGCTCCTCGTTTGGTAAATGAAAACATGCTGTGGCAGGAAACTAGACTTAGAGCTTGAGATGTCTGAATGTCCTTAAGTATGCTAGTACACAGAAAAAAGCTTGTTTAGTTGCTCTTACAACATGGCGAGGTGCTGACAATGCTCACCCATCTCTGTGTCTCCTCTGTTTTGTTTTGGGCTTTGTTCTTTTATATCAGGTCTGTCAAAAGTGGAGCCCACAAGCCAAAGTTGGGCCGCCATTAGGATCAATTTGGCCCGCCAGATGTTTCTAGCAGCAAAAATGTAAATGATCATTTTAACAATTATAGAATAAATTGCTCTTTTTTTCTGAAGAACTGTCTTTAAATATGTATGATTCTGACTATTGATTATTTTTCCTAATCTCAGCGAGGCAACCAGAGGGACACTGTGGTGTTAGCTTTTGGCCTGTGGCCCCACCATTAGGTTTCCGTTTTGGCCCTCTAAGGGAAAAAATTTGGCCTCCCCTGTTTTAGATTAACATAGCAAGTTATCAATCATAGACATGCTCACAAGTAAGTAACCAAACTAACTTCTTGTTTTGACATTTTTGTCAAACATACATATAACAATCAAAAAAAATATGACTGTGAGCTTACTTGGCACACAAAAATAAGAAACGTTTTCTGAATTGTAACTTTAAAGTAGTAATTTTGTTTGAACAATCCTATTCAACAGAAAGATGGACAACATTAGTACACTCTGGTTCACGTATAGTGCCCTGTCAATCTGGTTGGCATTAAAGAAGGGGTTTAGGATGCTAAGCCTCCACTCTTGCTATCCATACTGTTCTGTGTTACAAGGCTGAAAGGAACAATAAGAACAACAAGGCTGAAAGGGGGAAGGTGGAAGTGGAATAGGCGGATTCATGCCCCTGGTGCACATGTGCAGGCCTCTCCTGGCATCAGGTAGGAACTGATTGATCGCACTTCAAAGGCAGGAAGTACTGGATAATTAAAGCTGCAGTATAAATAGATAGCATACACTATACACTGAATCATATGTTTGATAACAAATGGGGGCTGTACTTGCGTTCAGGCTAGTCTTTGCTCTGTCCTGAGAATCACAAATTTACATGCCCTTGTAGTGGAGAATAAAAGAACCTGCAGACCAACTTGTGAATAATTAAGTGAGCTTTTTTTCAAGTTACAGTGTGCTCACAGTGTACATATGAGTTTTTTTTCAGTGTTTTTTTGTTTTGAGAAAATACAGTAAATTTCTAGTTTATCAATTGATATACCTAACATATGAGGGGTCTTTAAGGGTGATATTATTATTATTAGTATTATTATTAGTCGTAGTAGAAATAGTAGTAGTAGCATTTTAGATTTTTTTGTTTCCTACGTCAAACCTCCTATAACAGCAATTGTTTCTTTGGGTGAAAGTATCAGGATTTAAGGAGTTTTATGAAGAAATTTTGTATGGAACACACAAGGAAGAAGGGAAAAAATGCTTTTGCACCTGTTAAGTAAGAAATAATGTTTAAGCAGTGCTGCTGATTGCACCAATAGAAAGAATCTTGCTAAATAAAAACATAACAAATAAACTAAGTATTGCATTGAGGCTCTGCATAAGGCATGGACTGAAGAAATTATAAAACAAAGCTCCCCAGAATAAAATGTTCCCATCAGCCACCATAAAACCCTAACGTGAAGTATTTAAAAGTGCTTTGGCTTGTTTTATTTGTATCACAATCATGGTTTCAAAGATTCCCACAAAAGCTGTGTTAATTGAAGGGTATATCGGCCTTGACGCTCAGTAGACACAAAGCCTAGCCAAATACATGCCGAGCGACTGTAGCAGTTAAAAACACAATGCTGTTGGTGCAAGAAAGGCAGTACAGTGGCTATATGCGGGATAGATGTGGAGAGACGAGGAGACAAATCTCCCACTTATGGTTGGTATACACGAGCGCTGTCTTTAAGAGCTGCACAAACAACACTGCACCACAAACAATAGTGTAGTCTGCCACCATTCACTATAGATTGTCAACCCAACCGCCCTGTGGCTAACGGCCACCGCCTGCCTCCCATACAGGCGTCATGTGGTTGGCTTGGCCGCAGGCACCATGCGAGTACAAAGGCAGCACCGTAAACCCAAACTCGTCAAGTAACTGAATACACAGTAAGGTCATGCAGGATGGTTAGACAAGTGCCTGATAGTGGAGAGGCTGTTGTTTATAATACCGCTGAACATTGGTTCCAACCTGCTTCATAAATTGATATTTCTAAAAGCTTATATTAATAAAATACTGCACTACAAGACAGCATGTATGAGTTTATGTATCCTTCAAAATGTGCATCTACTTGGTAAGATTACATGATTTGACCTTGTTAAGTCCTTCTCTATTGTGTGTTTCTGAGATTTTGCTTAAAAACCTACACCATTATAACACATACTATTTGTGCATCATCAGCTGGTGTCTTGCTGGTGCCATCATCATTATCATCATTATCATCATCATCATCAGTTTTAACAGACACTTAACCCTGATTTTCCGGGATCAGGACTACCTCGAGTAATATTGATATCACACATGCATTTATTTGATCTAACCCACACATGGTAGGGTGATTGAAAAATAATACGTCAATGTTTAATTGTCATGTCACATTGAATTTCATTTGACATGAAGGAGTACAGTCCAGAAGAGACCATGGCTGGGGTTTAAGGTTGGGGCTCTAACCAAGGTCCTAGGACTTCAGACTGGGGCTAAAAGGTCTACTGGCTGCAGCTGGGCTTTTTGGTTAAAGTAGTGGGCTGGTCTTAATGGATTTGTGATGATGTATCTCTGAATTCTTGCCTAAGACCCCTGACTGGGAGTGGGCTCAGGATGCTTATCTCTGTGGACATCTTGGCCCAGCTTCGGGGTTTGGGATCTGATTTCACCTGCCCATGGGAGAAATCCACAACGACTGGAGTAACTGGGGATTAGTAGGGATGACCCTGGGAGCAGCATAGCAACATTTGAGACCACTAAGGAGAGAAAAGTTGTTTGACCTTGAGGCATGGACAAGGTGAAAACTAAGAGAGATTATTAGATTAGTTGAAGTGAAACATAACACCTGGATGTATCCATGCTTAGAGCGATGTGATGTGGTTGTAAATAATATTATGGCAAGAATCTAAGGAGACAAGTACTTTAGAAAAGAAACATCTATTGCGTCATCTTGCTACTGAGAAGCAAAGCAAAAAACTAAAATGTACACAGCTTACCATTATATCACTAACCACTAAGGCCTCTACACACACTTCAATGTGTGTTTATAAAGCTCCCCAAAGTAACAAAGTGCATCATGTGTTATCCAAGAACTGACTAAGTGAGTCATCCAGGTTACATGAGTAAGAAATTGCCTTAGAGCAAACCAGCCACATTGACACAGGTTGAGACCACTCAAGGTCACAGCCCAGCTTCTCTCATGACTGGCCAACATGTCTTCAGGCCCAAACTTATAGCAGACATATTGCAACAACGCTCCCATCAAAGACCGGCGCCTATGCTGCCTGTGCCTCTACCCTCTCCAAAATCTTGCAACCAGAGAGCTCCTAAAGGACTCGTCACCTTGTCTCTAGGCTGGAGCACCAGAGCAGGGAAAGCCGCCACTTCAATCATCTAAGGGTCATAGGTCACGTAGGTCAAATACCTCGGCTGAGATCCCCAACCCCCATGTCACAGTGACAGGCTGTGGTCAGTGTCATGGGCCGGACCCTGAATACACCCAACCCAGTTCCTGTTGAGACCACAGGGAGTGGGCTTACGTTGGGATATCAATACCATGGTTCAGTGAGGAGGCTATTGAAAAACTCATACAAAGGGACTCTGAGTGATATGTCAATTAATGTGCTGTGTTAAAAAGTTATACTTCACTTATCATCAGTCTCTTACTCTTTCCTCTTAATATCCCTGAGTTGTACAGACCTACTTTTTTCATAATATACGTAGATAGGTGGAAGTGATTTACCCTTTTGTGCACACTCCAAAAAAAGCTAAATGGTGCCCAGTTTGTAAGGCTGTGTTAACAAGATAATCTAAAAGTCAGGAGGGTGTTTTTTTAACAAGGGTGTTTTTATGATCTCTGTTACAATAAAATGAACAGGTAAAACACTGAGTGATTAAAGATAATGAAGAACAGATATGGCTGACACCGTCTTCGGGATCCCTAATGAAAGATTAGACTGCACTTTGAAGAGTTTTACTGCCTCTGTAAATCAAGACTAAATACTTATTATTTGAGGAGGTATTAAGGGTGCAGTGGCTGTACTATGTGCTAGCCTGTTTACGATTAAGAAGGGGGCGGGAAAGAGCATTGGGGATTTCATTGGGGATTTTATAAGGGAGCCCCTGTATGCCCTGGAATTCCAACGCTTGTGGAGTAGCCACTGCAAACATGTTGTGCGAACATGTATGTCTTTTGTGCAGCAACATTGTGACATGACAAAGACTGAGTGAAAGCAGATCATGGTGAACCTGTGTAAGTCCTTCCATACTCCTGACATGCCAGCTCTGAGCTCTGGGATAAAGAACAAAAGAACAGAAACAGGTAAACATGTGCTAACAGCTAGCCTGTTACTTATTTGCCTGGCTTAGCTTTGTTTGTTTTTGACCACCACATGTCTTTAACCACTTATAGCTGCAGATGACTCGTGTCAAAAAATTCAGACAAAAAAAATAGATAGTATATTCCTCTTTTCTAAATTTTCTTCCCACGGACACCAAGAATCAATCATTCCAGCAATGTGTCAGATCAGTTGTGGTTTTGACTAATGTTCTTTTTTGCTGAGGGCTGTTGACCCTTCTCCCCTGGCTGACAGGAGCCAGAGCTGGGAACCAGTAATCAGGGTCAGAAACTTTACTACAGGCTCAGGAAGGCCTTCAAAAGGTGGTGGATCTCCACGATGATAAAAACACATTCACACTGAAGACACAACTTTTACCATGTCCTCTAAATGTCAAACCTTGAGAGGATTACAACAGTGTTATAAATCACACAGCAAGTGGGTTAAACTAGGAATTTTGACCTAATATGGAAGCAAAAAAAAACATTAGTGTGTTTTTAGGCCTTGAGTCCTTTCAAAAGCAGAGGTCAGTCAGTATAGACTGAGGTCATATGCTATACCCCTGTAAAAATACTGCAGAGCGAGTGGTTTCAATTTGCTCAAGTGATTAAGTTCACGCCAGCCCCCAGTGCACTGGCAAGGGTCATTTGTGCTTGGCCGAGTTACTGATGAAGGTAGGGAGGAGTGATGCTAACCGTGAGCATTGGTACTGACATGGCATTAGGTAGGCATAACAAGACTCTGAATCATGGGGTGTGCTACAAGGTCTAGTTGAGGTTACAATAAAGCTATAAGTGTTTTTTGTCTCCATCTATCCAGCCAGCCTTTTGTTAAAAATGTGCCCAAAGCCCAAAGTCAAACACATTAAACCTTGGCTTATATCCTTTAGAATTTAGATTGTTCCCATTCTAGCTGACTTGTACCAGCTAAAGGAACTTAACATTGACAGTAGCAATTTAATTAGCAGTAAAGACACATTCCCCTTTAATAGCTGCAGGAGTTTACTTATAAACTGTCTGTATTTACTCTGAGGAAAAACTGTTGGAATTTCACAAGGCTCTGTAACGTGGACTTGACAGCTTCTGCCACTAACAATTCAACTGTGTAGACAATTGACAGTGTTGCAGTCATTTTGCAAAGGGGATTGCTGTGCACTGTTTGGGGGTTGGCAGTGTAACACCAGATGTGAGCTGTGCACCGCGGCATCAATAATAAAAAAGTCTCCCTAATCTTAACTCTTCTCTCAGTCGCATCAAACCTTATGGTGAACAAAAACACAGTGTCTCAGGTAGCTAAATTATTGATACAACCGCAATTTAAAATCTCCCCACTGCAATTTTTTGCAATGTTTCCCTTCTCAGCTGCAGATCCTATTGTTGATTTATTTATTTATGTATTTGTTTTCACTCTGTGTTTGGGTGTGTTCCTTTTTTTTTTTTTTTTCTGGAGTGGGAGGGTGTTTTTCTCCATTTTTCACCTTTCACATCTTGTGGAATTCAGCGCTCTCATTTCCTCCCTGTGATATGGAGTACAGCGCTTCAGAAACAACTGTCAGGTTCAAATCAAAAATGGGTGGAGTGGGTGTAATATTGAACTACTGAACACAAGCGAGACTTGAGCGATGGATATGGCACCCGATTTTCCTCCCCTCCACTTCCTCCTTTGCCTTTGTCAGCTCCGGGGGTTTCTCTCTGTAGTCAGAACAATGCGTGGGTGATGTCGGCATTCGGAAGGAGATGTTCTGTACAGCGATTTAGTACAAATGCATCCCATAATGATCATGTTTTGTTACCTTTATGCACCTCCAGCACCGGTTCCACTCCTCTGGAAATCTGAGCGCCGTAAACAGCTACAGAGGCTGCTCCCTTTTAGCCAGGTATTTACTACCGCTGCTTTGCTCTCATATCATACTGATGGAGGCTCCTCTTCATCTCCAGCAGGCAGCTAGCAGGTGTGTTCAGGGAGCAGACGAAATGCACGCACAATGGAAGAACTCATACGTACACAACTGACTTGTGGAAGCATACACATTCACACATAACCCCCCTACACTGCATACTTGCACATCTGCACATCAGCAAATGAGAATGTAGACTCTCTTGCATCAGCTGACACACACACACACACACACACACACACACACACACACACACACACTCATTCTGTCTAGGTAAGCTCCCACAGCTGTTCACTAGACACAGTAAATATCTGCATGTAATGTAGGTGAACAGCTTTTTGGCTGTGACACTCAAACATGTTCAGCCGTTCCACTGGTGTGGGCACTTAAAACAATCTCCTGTCATGTCACACCAAAGGCCCCTTAGCTTTACAATAACAGAACAGGTTGACAAAATGAAAACTCATTCCTCCCTCATTTACGCGTCATTTCAGCCCTGACCCTGGCAGTAAAAGATCAAAGAGCTTTTGAGGCCTGCTCTTATTTCAGCCTGGTTTAGAAGGACAGCTGAGGAGTTTGGCAGTCCAACATGAGCTGCAACAGGAATTTTTCAGACCCCTATCCACTCACAATGAAAACCCTGACTTATATAGCCAAAGCACAGACGTTGTTATGGGTTAGAGTAATGGTTATAGGATCACAGATGGTTATCTGCAGTGACATGCACATCAGAAGCACACTAATTCTTATTCTCTGCAATTCAATGCCATAAATTGCAGACAAATGATGTGTTATCAGGCTTATACCAAGCAATAAGGTTGAGGGGAATTAGGGGATTATTCAAACCTGATCATAAGATTTTAAAATCAAAATCATAATGGTTACATCATTCTGCCTGTGTCAGTTTCATACCCCTACCCCGCCCCCACTGGCTATAACCATGGTAACAGAAGAAGCCCCAGGGATGGTGAATCAATAGCAATATGCCAATCTTTATCTAAGCAACCCCCACTCCCCATCCTTGTGTAGCGCTGTCACTTTAGATCTAATGATCTAACCTATGAAGCATTGATGAGCAGTCGGCTAGTGCGTCACTCTTCATTCACTCACACACAAACACACTCCATATTCAGACCTTCTTTGCTGAAACAATAACAATTGAATTACATGTCACTGATATTAGTTAGTGTTGCATCTTCAGTGAGTACAGTATAATTACAAAGAAAGCATGGGGCCCATAAAAAGCTGAAATGCAGAGCAGAGAGAACTGAGGTCAGCCATTTTGGTTGGAGTGACCACTGCACTGGCCATAACACAAATGGATCAGTATTGACCAGTGTCATTGACCTCAGAGACCTCTGCTCTCGAGCCAATCTGCACCAGGCCTTAGGGGCGATTATGACATTTACTCAAACAGATTATAATTTCAAATGACTGTTTAAAAAATTCCCTGGTGGAGCAGACAGAGGAGAGCAGTGGTTAGAAGGGAGAGAAAGCGGTCGAAAAGAATAGACTTGAAATAATCAATAGGAAATGGACACACAACAGAGGCCCTGCAGGCTGTGCAGATCAATAAGCCGTGTTAAGTGGCGGTGATGCCCTCCATTGATGAGCAAATGGCTGTACAGGCTGTCCTTGCTCCCTCTCCCCCTCTCTCTCTCTCACTCCAGTGGGTCAAACAGCGGGGCCAGGTGGTTAACCACATGTCGCCTCCAGACATTGCACACCGGGGCTCAGTCTCTGATACGGCGAAACTGGTCAGCTGGTCTGCTCTCTGCCCTGCCCTCCACCCTCAAAAAGCCCCCCTGCTTCCTATGCAAAGCTGAGGGGCATTGCGGGAGGTCAAAAGTCTTGCTCCTGCATGTAATGGAACAGTTACTAATTTTTCGACCCAATCCACCATAAATACATACCTCTACTCAACCAAAGGGAATGATATCTTTTCTGCTGTCATTTGCTAATGTTACCAGTGATTCAGGGACTGTACCGTTACTACTAGAGGGGGCAGAATATAGGAATAGCAAGATGGCTGCTTGACTGTTTGCAGTGCCAAGGTGCAAGATAGAGTTAAGGAAGTTGCTGCCTCCTCCCAGAGTCACAAAAAAGATCAAATGAAAGACAAATGAATGTTATACATATCGGATACAGCACATTATAAGTCCTGTCTGTCTCCAACAAATCTAAAATATATTACTTACTAGAATCGTGTCTGTTGTTTCAAAACAACACCTGTTGTGCTGTCCCACTCTGGGCCATCCATTCCAGTATAAATCAAAGCTTTGCTGTGCACCAACATGTGTATAGGAAGCGGAGAGACCCGCGTAAGGCAACGGGAGAGGGAGGCTTGTGTCGCTCTCTCTCCAGTGTTGTGTTCATCATCTCCTCACCAGTACTCCATCTTATTACTTCTGCCATATGACACGCGCCTCAGATCGCACGACCCATGAATAATATACGACCACGCCACCTCAGCACAGATGAAAGCGCACGCAGTGCACTGTGGGTCGGATACACTGGGCTGAGAAGGTAGTGAGGAGGAGAAAGGATGATGAGGAGGAAGAGAGTATATACAGATACCATGCAAAGGCCTGTGATTTTCGGTCCTCTGTGTGCATGTGTGTGTGTGTGTGTGTGTGTGTGTGTGTGTGTGTGTGTGTTTCATTCCTACCTCCAGCAGCAAGGGTGACAGCACACATCAGTGACAGCTCGAGGTAGCAGCCAGTGGCACCTGAAAAGAGTGAAGAAGGGGGAAGAATGAGAGGATAAGGAGGGAAAGGGAAACAATGAAACAGTGGCACACATAACAAACACTCACAATACATATATACACACACACACACACACACACACACACAGGGGAAAGCATTCCTCTCAGGAGAGCTGATCAGTGCGAGGCAGTTTGCCCGTCTACGCTCTGCAGGGACATGGCGTTTCTCCCTCTCGGGGTCGGGAAGAAAAAACAAACACTACTTTTGATCATCAGGCCCTACTCCTCACCTAGGAGCTTTTGGAGAAGAGACGCAGATTCTAAACACAGCATCGCCCTGTTTGGTGCTTGACTAAACACACATGGGTGATAACACGCTGTGAGACACACTGCCACACAAATACTAAATGCAGACAAACACACACACACACACAGGGCGTATGCAGAGAGGTGTATCAAGCAGCAAAGCAAGGGATTAGGTGTAAAAAAAAATGTGATCCCGGATACTACTTTCAGCAACACCCACTAAAAAAACATTGTTCCCACAAGCCTCAAGTTGTCCATTGAAGAGCAAGACTGTTACGTCACACCAACAGCTGTTAAATGATATGAGCTTACACTTAATTTTTTATAGTCACTGCATATGTTTCACATACAACAGTGATGCGTGCAGTGTTAGGTTCCCATTGTGAATTGCAAGTATTGTGTCACTGTAAAAAAAACCCATTCAGCAGCAAATCCTACCAGGAGCCAGCGAGAAGGCAACAAAAGGACTGTCGTGGCGAGCAGGCTAGCACCCACATTGTGCTCTAGTCAGTGGCAGGAGAAGACAATAGGGAGGAGCGTTTTGGGAGCTTGACCTGGGCTACCTTCACTTCACCTCAGGTAGACAAGGTTAAGATGGATGGCCCTAATTAAAAGCAAGGGCCTCTCTTCTTCACAATAGCATCAGGTTTATTTTACAGGAACTTTAACGGGGCCTTTTGTGGGGAGGTAATTATAGGGTAAAGTGATTAGAGATCCCTGAAGGCATTGAGGTGACAGACAGACTCGGCGGAGTAACCCAAGTAACCTTTCAATATGACATCTCTTCCTATTGTCATTCACACCGCACACTAATTTCAACCATGCAGCATGCATTTACGCTCTGCCGCTTGTACTCTCTCCTCCTCCTCTCTCTCTCTCACTGTCATTTTACTATGTATGAGAACAATGCACATATTGCCAAATGTGGCTCTGAACTCCAGACAAAAGGTTATGGAGATCATTTTTCCAATGAGGAGGGGGTCATGTTGGCATGAGGGCTGAGGCG
Source organism: Dicentrarchus labrax (assembly GCF_905237075.1). Taxonomy (NCBI): domain Eukaryota; kingdom Metazoa; phylum Chordata; class Actinopteri; family Moronidae; genus Dicentrarchus; species Dicentrarchus labrax. Next base: position 25,808,491 of record NW_026136719.1, read on the forward strand.
ACTGAGTTTCCTCCCCAACAATGACTGCAGATTGACCTAGCAAATCTTTGGAGCCGAGGGCTAGATGCGGAGCAGATGACGTGCCTTGCCCCGACCGTTTAACATGACTGGTTATGCCAGCTACGAGGCCTGCCCCCGTGGGACTTTCTGAAGCGGAAATGTGTGTCGGGCATAGCAAAGAATGCACTAATCTGCTGTTTATTAAGTGTGGGGTAACTTGAGATTGGCGATTAAATGGAGATTTGAGCGTGATACAGCCACTCCATAGGCGCAGTCACATGGTGCTGTGGCTTGTCTCATTTCAGCATATGGGCCTTGCTAAATGTGTGAAAGACTGCGAGTAGCGTGTGCACTGTCAAGCTTGCCAATCAAGGACCCAGCCTGTGACAGTGAGCTGCTTAACAAGGATTTCATGTCCCTGATATTTCTGATATTTCTGTGAAGCAAGCAGGGGACTTGATCATATCTTTACAGAGTGAAAAAGAAGATGTAGGAGCAAGAGCTCGGAGACGTGCCAACACCAGCTCTTGTCATTCAAGAGGGCTGAGTTTTGGATTTGGGGTTAGGGAAACAAGATAATGTTCACTTAAAAAGTCACAGAGTCATATTTCAAATGCCTGCATCCGCTCCTCTGTGGCTCCTGATACTACAGAGACCTTGCTTCCACTACATTTATCTCTAACCTTTCTGTGTGTTTGACTTAATGTGTCATTGTGTTATGAGTGTATGCATGCGATTGGTGTGTACAGAGAGTGATCTCTTAGGCAAGCCTGTTTGAGTGTGCTTGAGGACCATTGCCACATACTTAGATATCACTACCAAAGCTATTCGGAGAAGCAATTAAAATCTGTTTAGCTGTCTGCATGCATGAATGCACCCACCCATACCAGGCTGTCTGAGGAGTCAGGGAAGTCAGATACTATTATTATGCCCGAGTCTCCATGGCAAAAGGCTACATGGGTCAGTGTCGGCCTTAAGGTTAGATAGGCAAGCGTATGGTTTCAAAACTGTTGGGTTAAGTCCAATTTCAGAATTAATAACTCCTATCATGGTGACTATGATCAAGGCAGTCTCTTGTTACTGCAGCGCCTTGGCTCAGTGTACAACATTAGATGTCTCGGATTCTAGTTTGTACTGGTGAAATATAGACCCTTCAATATATGTCTAAATTTGAATAAAGACATGACATTGTATCTCTACAGTCACAATGTGATTTTTATTTTATTTTTATAATATGAAGAGAAGATTGTTTTTGATTGTTTTGTGATTGCTTTTAGTGATTGATCAATATTTCATTGAATTACATTGAGTAAAGAAGTTTGAAGTCTCTGTTTTTTGGGTTCTTTAAATAAGATCATCATCACCATCCTACCTCTGTGTACTTCAAACCTCTGAAGAAATACAAAGAGGAAGATCATAGGTTCCTGTCATTGTAAGTGCAAAAGTTAAATGAGGTGTTGGTTCCCTTCATTTCTGTTATCCCTGTCAACTAGATAGAGATTTTTTTTTTAAAGAAAAAAATAGATCCCTTTTCATAGATCTACAGGAAGAGACTATGTGGATAGTGACTGAGTATTTTTTAGATTTTTTTCAAAATCAACATGTAGTGTTTTGGAATACAACTCATCATGCTGGCCATATAACACATTAAAGGACAGAGCTCTAGTCAACAGAGGATCTCCTGTGCACTCCCTGCACACTGAGTGATAAAAGCAGACATCAGTTGTCTGTAACATGAGTTATATGGGCCCATTATAACATGTAGTAGCCCTTGTTGATTCTGACCCTGGGCGTAGCGGTGAGTTCATACTCAGCTGAGTGTGTCAACTACACACAGGCATGCCTCTGTGTCTTATCAAAGCCCAACCAAAAGCCATTTTAAGACGCTCATATAAATCACTTGGCGGCCAATAGAGGTGTGCTTTATTGCTGGCATTAGACAGGGCCTCTTTTGTCAGCTAACGTTCTTTTGATAGTTTTGCCAATCACAGCTAATAATGCATCTGATAAGATAAGCTGTGGCGGGCCTCTCTCTTGCTGCAAGGGATTTTTGCAGGAACCCTCCTAGTCGTGTCAATACTCCTTTGTAAAGAGTGTGTCCGAGTCAACACACCTGAGCACATCAGAGGCCGACGAACTCATCTCGGGTCAACATGTTCACCCAAATCAGTGTGTGTGTTTGTGAGAGGGTGGGAACAACACAGAACAACAGACCAAGCTTTGTGCCTGCTGTACTAGCCGCACTAATAACGGCCCACTCAACAAGCTTGCTTGACAGCTGGGTGGGACTTTGAAGAATTCATAATGAAGCGATGCCTCAGATTAGCACAGGAGCGGCTGCCTTTGAAGAAACAGCTCAGGTTGTGAGGTCCTAATTAGGAATGGCCTATTTTAGTTTGAACACATGCTAAGGAAAGAGTGTTTTGTGTGTAGGCCTGTGTGTGTATGCTTATCATCCTGTATTGATACAAGGATGCTGTCTGTGTAGATTTATGTGTGATAGTGTGAGTATGTATGTGTGTGCACATGGAATGTCTGTCTGAATTAATTTTGTTTGTGTTTGAGGCACCCCAGTAGCTCACCTAGTTCAGCGTGCGAGTCCTTACTGCAGCAGTTCGTGTTCGATTCCAACTTGTGGCCCTTCACTGCATGTCATCCCCCCTCTCTCCGACTTTCCTTTCACTCTTCAGCTGCTTTGTCAAAATAAAGGCAATAAATAGCCCCGCCCCCACAAAAACTTAATTTTGTTTGTGTGTGAATGTGTTGATGTAGAAAGTTGTTAATTTCATTTTTCTGTGAGTTTCGACTGCTTAGCACCCCCTTGTACGACTAGGTCGAAATTCAGGGGTAGGGTATGTGTGTGTGTGTGTGTGTGTGTTAACAGCTTAGTGGTTAGGGGAAAATTCCTGTACTCATATTGATTCTATTGCAGCCACACTGCCCCATTAATGAACATACATGCATGCACGCAAACACACAGACATCTCCACAGTGTGTCCCCCTCTCGCTCTTCTTCAATCAGCACTGCTGCAAAACAATGGCAGAATGTTTCGGCCTGTTACCATTCCTCAGTGCTATCTGATGAAGGAGAGCCAGGGATAATCCAGGCCGTTCTTATCAGTGGCAGGGATCCCATTTCCATATTCAGGCTCTGCTGGCTGATAAGAGGAGCTCCTGATAAATGTGTAGTGATGGAGTGATACCTGTGGTCTGAAGTTGATGAGATCCTTATGAATGGCTAAAGCAGAGAGGTGATGAAGGGGGGGGTTGGGTGTTGGGGGTGGCGGCTGGACAGTAGCTTTCAGCAGTGCTGATAAAAGCAAGAAGGAAAGGGTTGTGATTAATGTGCCTAAGTGGCCCAGGGTCACAAGCAGGCCTTGCCAGTGACTGCTCTTAAGAGAGGTCACCTCCATGACCATCCGTCACATAGATGCACACAGACACACCGTTACACACTTCCTGTCAGTGTGTGTGTGTGTGTGTGTGTGTGCATGCTTACATGCGTGTGTATGTATGGATTAAACAAATGTATACACAACGATTAACACATACATACATAGCCACATACAAGCATACCATCTGCACATGTAAGACTGTATGGCATATTTCACAGTCTTTAAATACAGTTAATGATTGCACTTGCATCGGATGCACAAGTGTGCTGTTTCACAGGTCAGGGAGCTGGACACTGAACACTGGGTGGGTGGCACAGAGGGATCACTGACCACTTGAGCAGGACATATGACCTCCATTTTTCAGCAGCCCCGTCCTTGGGGCCAGACAGTCAGACACAAATGCATTATTAATTAGGCTCTGTTTCACTATGTCCATTGGTCCTTTATCAGCATGTCGACTATCACCAGTCATCCCTCATTTATTGGCTTAGAAAAGGCCCATTCTCATTGTTAGTGATGTGACAAAACGTGCGTGCACAAAAACACTGTGAATCACACTGAGTTATCTGTTTGGAGTGCACTCATGTCAAGATTTGACCTGGATAAAAACTAGTTTATATACTACTGCTTTTATAAATACCACAACTAAACTTATTGTACTAGTTTCAGTATAATGGCTTATTGTACTTTACTTTAATTCTCAAGTTTTTCTGAACAGCTTTATTTAAACTAGGTATAATGATTGAAATGATGACCAAATTGCCCCCCAAAAATTAATAATTAACAAAAATGTAAAAAAAAAACATCTATAGATGCTTTTTTTTAAATATATATGCAAAAGCCATATTTGTCAATTATTAGTTATTATCAATTATCAATAGGTATATGTGTGTATATGTGCATATACATATTTTTGAAAACTATAACACCAACATCATTTCCACATGGCACCAAGACTCACACTACTAAATAAATAATAAATATCTGTAGAAAACAGAAGTGCTGTGCTTTTTCTCTACAATAAGCTTTTTTGGTGTTTGAGGATGTTGTTGATTTTGCTGTTGTTTTCTCCATAGGGACTGTTACAAAGGGGCCCCTGTCCCTGGAGAAGACCTTCACCACAGGGAACCCTTAAAAGCACATATTAAAAACACACTGTCTGTCTCCCCCCCATCTCCTCACATCCCCAGGCCCCACCACACACTGTAAACAGCTGGCTTCACTGATATTTTATTAATGATGTTCTTTAATTAGTTTAATTACGTAGAGTCACGTCTTTGTGCATAATTTCACCCTCTTTAGTGAAAAAAAAAAGTCCCAACTGCCATTTATGTATAGGTAGAAATCTCTGCCCTCTGGCTGAGAGGAGTGTAATTGTGTGGGTTTCTTTTAAGAAGGCCTTGTACTATGAGGTGCTCTGAGTGTGAGTCAGAGTAGTGGGCCGGTTTGCTTCACATGCTTTTTGTTGTCAATCAGGCTTTGTTTGCTGATGAAAGCAGGGTGGTGCTGTGAGCCAAGCAGGAGCTTACTCACACAATGTATCATGTTTGGTTTGATTATGCCAGTCTTTCTTAGATTAAAACAAAAAAAGCATGTATCCTCTCTTAAGCTTTATAACTTGTCTATTCTTGATTTGTACAAGCCCCTGGGCAAATTAAATTTAATTGATAGCTATCATTTTATGGCCCAATCATTAAATACTGTATTCAATAATCCATCATTTAAGATTATGAAGTAAGGAAACTTGGACAGCATCATCCATGGTTCATCAAACACCCAAAGAGCTCTGGGCATAGGAGTGCCGTGTTTCACTGTGACCCACATGCCAAGATGGCAGGTCCACCTGGGACGTTCCTCTGTGTTTGCACTGTAACCTAATAAGAGCAGATCAGTGCTTAAACACAGGGCTTTATTTAGACAGCACAATGGTTAGTCAGCAGCAACATTATCTGACCTCATACATCTTATCATGCAAGGCACTCTGTCAACAGTGTTACTGGAAGAGGACAGCGCTAATGCTCACACACATTAGCATCCCTCAACAGTTTCCAAGATGGCTGCTTGGATAGATATGGGGGGGAAGTGCAGCTTGTCAGACACTGATGTTCCACCATGATGACAACGGGAGTAAATGAGGTTTCAGAGACCTCATCTAAGACAAAATCAATATGCTGCCTCCTCAGCTCAAGAGAGAAGCTTTCTGCATTATCTGCTTTAAACTAACACATGAGGAGAGAAAGTGAATGAGCAAAGATGGTCCTGTATTTGGGGAGATGGAAGATGTCTGTCTCCACCTCCCATCAACATTGTCTCTTGATCTTTTGCACCATCACATCACATCAACACACACAAAGAAATGATAGATATATTCCAATCCAGCCCACCTGGTTTGTAGTATCACTCAACGGCCCAGACTGCTTTAAAAGTCAATTACCAGGCTAAATGACTTGAGGAATATCTCTCAAGAATGATGTTTCACACAATTTATCGATGGCAATAGCATTACAGCTGATTAGCGGAACCAAATGTGCTCTTTTTGTAATGCAACACACAGAAGGGTAACTGGATCGCTGTGTTGGCTCCAGCAGTCCCTGGACGAGCCCCGCTGGCGGCTAGACTGGAAACATCCCAGAAAGAATCAGCCCTGAGAGGGGCTAATGTTTCAGCTAGGGCAAAGGAGCTTGGAATGATAATGTTGATTCACTAAATAGTTGACTTGGAGGTCAGCAGCTTTCACGCGCCACACAGACAATACAGTCGTGATTTGGAAATACACTAGATTTACTATTTATTGAATGGGATCAAACCCGAGGAGTACCCGGGCAATCTGACACTGACACTGGAATGTGGGCGATTTTCGTTCTCTCTGTCTGTCTCGTTCTCTTTTCCACTATGCACAGACCATTGGCTTCATGACTAAGCTAGTAATCACGCTTAGCTACACTAGTACATATCCCGTTGTCCAACCTCATTACAGTTTGGTATGTAAGGACAAATGAGGTTCTGGATTCCTGGGAGCCTTTCTCTGTTTGGCCCACCAAATGGAGAAGATACAATGAAATGGAAAGTGAGAGCCACCCATTCATTTTGTAGAATGCCATGGCTGGAAAAAGCTGTTCCAGCAATCAGGGTTTAAATTTGTTATTCGATTACACCTCGACATTTAAACACATAGTTGTGCAGTAATGCATTACTGAGTAAGACATTACAATGGTTACTTTTTCCAGTAAAGTCATGAAAGGTAATGCAAGTTAAAATTCAGCAACAGCTCAACAGGAGCTAGGTGGAGAGAATAGTCCCAAACATCAGGATAACGGTAGAAGGAGGAGGAAGTCAGAGGTCAAAGGAGGAGAAATGTGCCTTGCAATTACTCCAAAGTTGTCTAATTGACATGTTGTGTCTTCTGGCTAGCTGGCCACTGCTAGGCCTACATTCAACCCCAGTAGGCCTAGCAGTGTGTGAACCCCACAACTTCACTGTGAGGACAGGAGTACTGTCTTGTTTTCTGTTTTGGCATGTTTTAAATTCAGAAGATGCAACGTGGGCATGGAGGCTTTGGAAGTCACGTAACATGAAGCTAGATACTTTTACTGTTTAGTAATTAATACAGTTAGGTAATCAGGGAATACCATGAAGATGTCCTTTGTACATCCAAAGAAGATTGTTTTGTCAAAAATACTTTATTAAAGATTATTTTTCATGTCTCTTTCTGGAATACAACAAATGAGGAAACAGTCAAAATCAACCCCGCAATTGTTAGAAAAAATACAGCTCCAGTAGTGTAGGGTCTATAAATAATTAACTGTAATTAAGACTATGTACACATGCAGAATGAATTATTTAGGTTAGCATTGATGCATTGACCTACCCTCCATGTTCTTGGATGTGATCTATCAAAACGGTGGTAGAGATTTGGGGCAAAAGGGGGTAGAGGAGGGGTGTGTGTGTGTGTGTGTGTGTGTGTGTGTGTATGTGTATGTATGTATGTGTGTGAGTGTAGTATAAGTGAGGGTGGAGGTGAGATAGGGTAAGACAGGAGGAGAGAGAGTAGGAGCCAGCCTTGCTATCAGACACCCTGCCTGGCATCAGAGGTGCTCCAGGGTATGCCTCAGCCTCTGCCCTGTTAGCATCCTACGCTATAGCTCAGCTCTAAGAATGTACTCCTACTCAGCTCCTATCTCTACAGCACTGGGACTTCAATCCCACAAAACAGTTTTGGCAAACATTTGCAGCTCCTCTTTTCTTGGTGTTCTTTTTCCCCTCCCTTGCTCTTATTCCTTTCCTTTCCACTCGAACCCTGTCCAAAATCCCACTACGCTGTTCTCTCTTTCCACCTCAGGCTTTGAAATAACCAACAAGACACGGGCCGCTAGAAGCACTAGCACTCTTCAAATGGCTTGACATTAATAACAATATACTTAATACTAACACATTAGGGACTGCAATAATTAATGAATTAATAATCACCAACGTGAAAAGCTTTATCAATAATTATATGAATAATGCACATGCATAATGCATGACAGTTACCCCCAGGCGGAATCTGGCATCTCTACTCTTGTCCAGGACATGGGCTCTACATGGTGGCGGAGACATGTCTGATCAAATGATGGCACACACTACACTGGCCTTACATCCACTAGCCTTTCTTCCTGCTGCAGAGCCCAAGCTGGCCATCTCACTTTCTGATGTGATCCGCCCGGCAATGTGCCCTGGCCTTGTTTACAATGGTTTGCTTACAGCAAAACTGGGAGTAAGCCTGGGAAACCAGGCTGGAAGTGGAGGGAGGGATCTGGGTATTAGCATTCTACCCGCACCCCTGCTTCATCAGAGCTAATAAGGGAGGCCTGCACCGGGGTCTTTCATCTAGATTAGGGCTCTTATCGCATGCCACCTGCATGGAGCAGCCTGCCATTCATATGCAGATCTGGCCGAGGCAGGACTAGGGTGTTTCCTACTCTGTCACTTCTCATTGCACCTTAGACATTTCCACTAGCATGGATAACCTTGTTGCTGGGATGTCTACTGTCCCATCTCGTTTCTTAAAATCCAGAAACCTGGCATTGTTAGACGCAGATGTGATGTGACAGATAAGTGATCCAGTATATTTGCAATTGTGACAATCTACACATTAGAAACATTAGAAAATGTTGAGTCAAATACATTACAGTACCTACCTCAAATATAATGCAAGAAAATGTACAACACACTATAGATAGTAAGCTATTGATATTGCTCTCCACATATAAACATTCAGTAGTGACTAACAGCATGATTTAATACAACATGATGCAGTATACACAAAAAGAGGCCAGTAATGAAACCTGCAATAATTTATTAGTTACAATTGTTTGGCCACTTGGGGGCAGCAGAAACAAGTTGTGAACGCCACATTGACATATCTCCTTTTTAACTTAATGCAAATTTGTTAGCAACAATTGCTTATTACTAATCCAGCTGTTACAGAGGAACATCTTTCATTTTGAGTCATGTTTACATCCACCTGATGAATATCAGTCAAATATTCACACTCTTTTAACTGTTTTTGGTCTCTACAAACTCCTGAGGGAAATATGTGGTTCTTTAAGCTGCTAAACGCTGTTTAGTGTCCATCAGCTACTCTCATATGTCTGTCTGCTGTTTAATACTGAGCAGGTAGTGTACAGAACTTAGAGCTGAAAAGAACTGCCTGTTGCAGCTGAAAAAGACACCACGGGACTGGTGAGACTGAACCAAAATAGAGACATTGAAGACCAGACAGCTAGAAACAATAAGCTTAAACTCACTATAAAGCTAAGTAAAACCGAGGAGAGCTACAGATGCAGGTGATAGGTCTCTATGGGATCATCATTATGAGCATCATTGTCACATTGTTTTTACATTGTCATTTGATACACTGTTATAGCAAAGATATCGATTATGGCCGCTTTAATGAATGATCAACAATATGGATGAACCATTAAATGAGGTATGAGAAACATAATATCAACCTTCCTGTTACAGTCCTTAGGGTAGAAGTGATTATTAGTGACTCTGAAAGGTTAGACATGTTACAATGGGGTGCCAATAAAGACACAATGGAGAGCTCCATGATGGATGGGTCTCGTGGGGATGACTCCACTAATCAATGCTTCATGTGAAAACAAACATGTCATTAAACCCAAAGCATAGACCTCATTGTTTTGTTGGCTGTTGGTTACGAAGCCACCATCAGTTAATTTCGATAGACCTTTTTTACAGCAACTATTTTGACAGGAAGTAGTAGGGTAAACACGGACGTTATCAATGATACTAATTAAGGTTCCATTCCCTTCAGTGTAGCAGAGCATTTCCAATGCCAATAACAGTGCACTGACACTGCTTGACCTGAAAGGAACTGATCCTTAATTGTTATCATTAGTAACACATGGGTTTACTCTAATGTTTCATGTCAAAATGGCTGCTGTGAAAAAGGTCAATTAAGGTAACCAACCTACCAATTTGGATAATAAAAATAAGGCCTGACTAAAGCATATATGGAGGATGGACAACAGCAAGTTGCTTTAGGTGTGTTCTCCTGGACATATTGTACAGTGCTGCCTTTGTGGAAGCAGGGGATGCAGCATAGACAGGATTTAGTCTGCTTGTATTGGCTGGACATAGCTGAAAAATTGGAGGCCTCCTCAGTCGACCACAGTGAAAGATCAAATTGGCTGTCGGGGGGTTGAGGGGGGGAGCATTATCTCCCTGAGACAGTGAGAAATGGGAGAGTGGGACATAGAGGGACACATTAATGAATAGGTGGGGCAACTTCTTTTTCATTTTTTTTCCACAGCACTTCCTCTGGCTTGCCAAGGCCTCCCAGGTTTGTGCAATCTCTCAGTGTCAACATCTTTCTGTAAGGCTGATTCAATTAAGATTACGCCAGTTGCAGAGAGAGAGAGTGACAGGGGTCAGTTTGATTTTGCCGATTGGCTTTGTGCCTTTTGTTTTTTCAGCTCGGGTTACTGCTTTGCCTGCCACTCGTACTGAGAAGGATAAACTGTCTGTGCCCTGACCAGCTCCTTTGGAGAAAGGCCACGTTGGCGCACCTATTTGAAGTCATGAGTAAATATATTACTCACTGTGGTATGATAGATTATGCTCCAGTGTGTGTGTGTGTGTGTGTGTGTGTGTGTGTGGTTTCACTCTTTGCCTCTGTAAATTTTACATGCAGGAATAGGTCACATTTATTTGTTTTTAAGCCTGTGTGGTGTGTATGATGTTATGCACAAATGGCTCCAGCCATGTATTTCCTTTTACCCCCTTGCCTAAAAACAGGGTTGTAACGACAGCAACTTTTTCAAAACATCCTTGTTTTGTGTTAAACTATGTCAAGACACTATAGCTGAAGGCATGAGGACAGGTATTTGATTATCCCAGTTACCACTTATGCCTCAGCCACTCCAATCCACCACAGTTAGCAGCCCTCTTACACACACCAATTGTGGATTCTTCACCAATTAACTAGCACTTGATGACAAAACAGAGATGAGCCCATTCAAAAAGCTCATCAGGGAGCATTTGAAAATATTCTATCTCAAGGGGTGATTGTGTGAGTGTGGGTGTGTGTGAAGGAGTGGGAGGGGTTTTTCCGCAGCATGCTGTAGCTTCAAAAAATAACCTTTATAGCCTCTAATAGACCCTAGGCTTGGCATTAACACAATGTGTTGACCTCTGCTCCACTGGGTCACCCTCCTTTGCCTGGGTTAACATTACACCCTGATTTTACCCCACAGCTGCAGCTCATTACAATGCCCCATAAAAAACGTAGGCAGCCAAACGAGGGGTGCAAGCCACCATTAAAGAGGTGAAGGGGACGATTGTGGGGGCGAATGGAGGAGTGGGTAAAGAGGTGGAGGGGGGAGGCGGGGTGAGTGAGAGGTGGAGAATGAAAACAGAAGCGTTAAGTCATTAGGGTCCATTGTTGCGCTCAAACGGCCGCCACACAAGCTCTCTGTGAATGGGAAATGGAGCTTAATGACCTGAAAAGGAACTTCAAAAGCCGCGACAATAGATGAGAAGGGGCGGCCCCACTCGAATGTCACTCTGCCACTTATTGCTTAGTTGGAGAATGGCTAGGCTGTTTAGATTGGTAATGTGATGAAAGTAAAACTAGCTTGGTGCTTCCTATGGAAATGCCCCCTTTCTCCCCTTTGCCTATGGTTCTTTTTCAAATAAATAGTTGTGGGAACAATTTATTCACAAATACTCATTCATTTGTAAGCATTGTTTTCACATTATTATTCAATGCACTGTATTCAAATATAGAGCAAGGGACAGTGAATATGTGTGGATGTTTGTGGACATTCTTATCTCTGTTATCAGTGTCAATTAATATTTTTGTATACTGTCATTGTAAGTCAGTCTGTGAGATTTGAAGCAGCAAAATAAATTGTGTTTACTGCTTGTGTCTTAAGATACATGCAGACCATCAATACACTGCCCCTATTCCTATGTTAGCATAACCAGCAGTTTGTTAGTTGGTTGGTGTCAGAGACAAGTTGGCTGAGTTGCAGCCAGTTAGCTGATGTGTGAAATTGGGGGTGACAACAATGGCTGCCATTGTCAGGCTGGTGTTGGTAGGAGACAGGATCAGCTGGCATGCAGCTTCTGAGACTGTCAGTCACTCAGCACCGTGTCTGCTGCCACACTGCAGCTGCCAGTTAACATAGCATACACACTCAGACTGCACCCTGCTGAAGTATCCAATGAGCCTCTAGCATCCACAGTTATGTTGCACGACCATTGTGGAGAAGGTACGCAAGCAATCAGAAAGTTGAGCTGATTGCTACAGGTGCTGGATTAAACATGAAATACTTCATCATCACATGAGAGGAGAAACAGTTCATATTTAAAACACATTAACAGCAAACATTATAACACAATATTATGTAATTGCAGTATTCATAGCCACACACATTTTCATTGATCATTCAAAAGTTAAAACTATGTAATACTACTTGTAGTAATTATGTAGCATGTTTTGTGACTTTCTCTAATTTAATGCTCTGTTGAACTCTATTGCTTTTGTCATTAACAAATTCACGGCTTTACAATTCAAAGACCATCCCCATCTTCACACTGCTGAGCACATAACTGTTTTTTTTAGGTTAAAACTTGCAATGAACTTAATAGCAACTGAATTTAGTATGATTTCACACACACAATGGTGGGTTTGTGAACAACAACAAAAAAAAGCCCCAAAGTTAGTTTCAATTATGTTGCCGTGGGCTGGCTACCAAGTTTTTGACTCATTCACGGCTCCAAATACACTGTCGCCTGCAACCAGCCAACAGTATCACAGGATTTGTTTGGCATGCTTTGCTTGCTTCATTTTCATATAGTCATACTAGTTTTAAGATATGTGTGTTTACTTCTTGTTTTTAAAGGAACTTTTAAGTCGAATCTGCTTTCACTGTGACTCACAAACTCTTTGATCTGACATGGATGCCATTTAATGAAGATAACTGGAGTTGCAGTGAGTATACTTGTATTTGCCTGCAGCACCATGTTTGACAGCAGTTTGAGAACACGGCAGAAACGATTTTGTTTGGAATAACCAATTAGCCTGAGTGCCTTGCTCATGAAAACATTTTTTTTTGAGAGAAAGGGGAATATGTGTGTAATTCATCCCCAAGAAGGGATTCACACTACCAACCTAGCATTTACAGTCCTGCTTCTTCAGCTCCTTTTGCAATCTCCTAAAAGAAAAGCTAATATTGGTAAAATTCCTATACAGCAAAAAACACCACATATAGCCAAGTGTCCATTTTATAAATTGATTATATACAGTGACAGGCAGCATGAAAATAAAGTGCCCAGTACATAAGCGACCAGAAAATGAGTTCTTGTGCATACACACTGATTCCCTTGGAGAATTCAACTGCTAAGCACCTAGTATCTATGAGAATCAGATGTCCAAAATATCCATAAGTCTTCCTGTTAACATCCATGCCACAGGAATACTGACACACTGTCAAACAGAGCTGCCAATAGGCTGTCGTCTGTCCTGAGGCGATTGGACATGCACACACTCACATGCACTCACATACTATGTACAAGCTACATGTATTATGTGCATACACAAGTGTGTACACATAAACCATTTGCTGCATTGCCCGAGACTATACATATTAGTCTATTTATTTTGTGTTGACCACAAGCATACAGATTCTATCTGTCCTGCTCTTTTCTGTTGGTTTTTGAAATCATACACACCAACAGCCAACCATTGTGAACAATAGGAAAGCAGTCTGCAGCTCATATATTCCGTCTAAGCCAGATGTCTGTAAAAATAGTTTGTCTTTAGAGCAGATTGGGCCCCACATGGTGTACATCTCCCCTTGATACAAGGAGTGTTTGATTATCAAAATGAGTGAGCAAGTAATGTTTCTTTAAAAATCCTCCATGTAATGTGTTTTTGTATGTGTGTGATTGTTGCTGTGTCGAGGAAGACAGAAAGGGGGAGTATGGGCAGAATTTGCTTTGTTTCTCTGTTGTTGGCAATTTCTTGGCAAGGCTGGCTGATCCGCCTAGCTGGCAAGTGTAGGGACCCCAGCCCACAGTAGGTATGAGGTGTTTCAAAGAGTGCTTTTGATCTGAACAAAGCAAACCAGTAAAACTGCAGTGGGAATAATCAGATATTATAGGGCTTTTATCCCTGCCCTGTGCAGGTTCATTATGGATACTTGATTTTGGCTTTAGGCTAGCAACCAATGATGCACAGTAGGACGCTGAGGACAACTTCACTGAATGCTGAGCCTCCACCCCTCCAATGAGATTTATCATAAATTTAATTTCCCTAAACCAAACTGCAGCCGATCCTTCCTTGAGATTTGGCATTGATTGGCCTGCACTCCTCCCTCTCCCTCTCACTGATGCTGCCTGTATTAAGAAAAGGCCTCACCACTAATTACACCCTCCCAGTCTAATAGAGGCACCCTGTTAAACAAACAATTGATCCCCACTTAACACATGTACCCACGTTAGTAAAACACAATTTGCCAATTTGCCAAAGGCAACACAGACAGGAGAGAGAAAAAGAGAGGGAGGAAAGAGAGAAAAGGGGAGCAAAGGAGGGAGCCACTGGGGGCTCTAGCTATCAGAGGAGGAGGAGGGATGGCACTGATGCAGGGGTGGTGTTGAAGAGGAAGGAGAGAAAGATGGAATGGGAGAGTAGAGAGAGAGAGAGAGAGAGAGATGAAGATAGGTTGTCCACAGCTCTGGTTCCTGGCTGGATCCCAGAGACGTTCGATGCTGACTCTTTCATCAATGCTAATTTGACTGCTTGAAAACTTCAAAGGACAATAAAGACTTCTAATGTCAGATAAGTGTGTGTGTATGTGCATCCATGTGAATGTGTCTGAGTCCTTTTACAGGCCAATATATAGTCTCTCAGAAGTGTGGTTCAAACAGTGTTAAGTGGTAAAAAGATCCTTTCAGATGCTAAACTAGGGGAATTTTATCTAATTTTTTATAGCTTTCAACAGCTCCTCCTGCTTTCTGCAACGATCCAAGAATTTAAGGTTCACAACATTAATATCTACAACAGATTAGGGGCCGTCCACACGAATAAGTTTTTTTCAAATCTGGATAAATACTTTATCGTATCGGCCTCGCGGCCAGACGAATACAGCATTTTCGGGTTGTGAAAACGGTATTTTTTGAAAATGGGTCCCTGAGTGGGAAAATCCGCTGGATTGCTCGGAGTCGTCTGGACAGCCAAAACAGATTTTTTCCAAAACGATGACGTATTAGCCCCGCCTCTCTAGCCTTTAACCTCAGCCGCGGCCATTAGACGCGTCATAACAACAACAACAATGGCGGACTACTACTACTTGTTTGTAAACAGCGCATGCTCCATGGCTTCTCTTCCGGTTTTAGTGTATTGGTGTGGCGGCGTCACAGCGCCACATACAGGCCTGGCAGCTTTTTGGGTCGTTTTCAGTGAATCCGTGTGGACGCAGATATTTCTGGAAACGACACCGTGTTTACGGAGATTTTTTCCGAAATGACATCGTATTGGGTGAGGCCGCATATTCGTGTGGACAGGCTCTAAGGTTGAAACTTCTTTAATTTTTATGAGTGTGTTGATCTACTGTGTGAATCTGTAGCTCTATACGTGCTTGAAATTATTCCTGAGTTGTCAAAAGCAGGTGTGAATGCACTGAGGATGCCTTGGGATCTGATTGCCCAGGTCACATTTATAGGAGGTCAAGTACATTGTATTCACATACTGCACACAGTGTGCCCGCATGCTTGACCACAGTGATGGCAAGCCTTATCATATTTGTAGTATGCATGTAGCACATACTGTACGATACCCTCAAAAATAATATGCCAGTGGCAAACATTTTGCAACAACGGTTTGAATAGCATATCTTTTGTAGCTGTTTGGCTGTATGCGGATGTGTCTTTTAGTCTGTTTTCACAAGTTTTCCGTATAATCCATTGTACTGAATTGGCAAGTAGAATAAAGTCACAAGTGGTCACTTCAGATGCCTTTGAGCAGCAGTCAGTTGCCAGGTATTACCTGCAATCCATCCCAAATACATTTCAGCTGGATCTAAATACAAGACGGTAGGTCTGAACAAATCATTTATGTTGATACGCTGTGTGTCTGCTTGTCAGTGTGTGTGCGCATGCTGGGAGAAGGGGGAATGAAGGGTCTAAGTGAAGCTAACAGATTGGCTCGTTTGCCTTTTTGAACTGCCCAGCACGTTTGGAGAACAGGAGGGGAACAACAAAAGGTGTTAATGGCTTTATGGAGGCCCCATGCTGACAGATAGGCCATTATCTTCTTGATTCACTGCAGAATGGATAATAGCTCTGATCAGTTGCCCTCTTTATCTCTAGGGGCAAAGACCTGAACGCTGGGTTAACATATCACTTCAGCCATAAAACTGTTTACAGTAAATATTCAGTCAGTAGATAAACAACATTAATGGTTATACATTGCATTTGAAAAAAAATGTTGCTATCAATTGAAATAAAAAACACTATTTGTTTTATTTCATCCAAGAAATTAGTTTACAGCGTAAACGTGTACCCTTAAAGTATAGTTCAGTGTGTTTTTAAGCTGTTACCCAATTGTTATCATTCACCTGTAAAATATTGGTGGCAGAAAGTCACAATCTCATTTCTTTAAATAAAACATTAGACAGTGCACAGGTAGATACATGTATGTGTATTGTGTAAATTAAATTCCAACATGTGTGTTTGATATTTGTTTTTTTCAAATACATATGTCTTTTATGTTGTTTTACTGCAATGCAAACTTTTGTACATGTGTGAAGTTTTATTTGTCATTCCTTTGTCAGATGTGTATTTGTCTGTGTGGCGTTTGCCTGCCTGATTAGGTTTGCACATAAAGCGTGCGTGTGTGTGTGTGTGTGTGCACATGAGGGAGGGGTAGAGCGCTGTTGTAAACTTATCAGCTGGTGATGACTTTCCACACAGCTCTAAGACAACTTAAGCCCTCTCTAATTACAGCACATCTGTTGCAGCAGAGAGGTATTCTTGTCATGTGGTTTAACAAATACTTTCACATTCAGAGGAGTACATACCTAATGAGCCTCACAGCCCAGGGCAACTCACGTCTCCCCACTAAGATCAAAAAACCTAACCTCCATGCAACATGCACACACATACAGACACACACACCTACACGTGAAAAAAAACACACGACCACAGAGGAACACTGACACATGCACATGTTGAAAAACACAATACACAGCCACAGAAAGGCACTGACACCACCACACACACACTCACACAGGCACAAACACATAACACATAAAAACTCCACAACAATCTGTTTTTCAAAAAGAGACAAGAACAAATGATTCAAATGAAAGGAGCCAAACTAAGAGCGGGTACGTGTTTACACTCTCTGACAACATTCTGAAGGTGTTATCAAGGTGGAAATCAAACAACCCGTCTGCTCTAATTATTACCTGCCCTAAATAAAGAGAAGTTGTCTTTGCAACCTCAGGGATAAAATAGGTTGAAGAAAATAACATCAAGAAGCAGATGAAGAATACACCCACAAGGATATCTGGCAGTCAGTGTAAACGTGCTAAGGTTGCGCTATAATAACCCAGTAAGCTGGGTGTAATGATTGTTGGGGAGACAGGGGATAAAGTGCTTGTCTCAGACTGCTGGAGTCACTCACAACAGGTGCTAGTAGCACAGGCTACAGTCCCCGCTGACCAATCACACTGCCACTATGACTGAGGGGTGGAGGCAGTTATGACTCCATTACATCACTAGATGGAAAGCCATGAGGGATATTGCAACCTACAAAACGTCAGTCAGGAACACATCTGCACATGGGCCTAATAGAAGATAATGAGACATCATCGCCACAAAGACAACATGGCACATATACAAAAAGAAAAATGAGCCCAACTCATCTCCACAAATTGGAAACTAGTGCCGTTTATCAAACAAATTGTCCAAAAAAAGCCTCAAATTGTTTTTCCCTGCAATGTTTATCTTAAGGCTTTAGTCAATCGCTGCTGCTGGATCTGGAGTTGGGCATGACATGGGTTTAGCATATGGTTCACTGCAATGCTGAGGCTTAACTCCAGCTTGTGGTTTCTGACTGTCAACCTCCTTGGCTTAGGCTCCATTTTCAGAGACATTCCAAATGTCATTATGAGATATATTGTAAAAATAAGTCATACACACACATGCATGCAAACACAATCTCTCTAACACATGCGCAACCTCACACCAACACACAATCATACGAATACAGGCACACATCCTTGCCCATAAGCACACACACGTGTTTCCTGTCTGTATCCGTCTTAACACCATGTGTCTTCCGTGCGGCTAGTCTTCCTCCTTCTTCGACAGCCAATTGCTGCACTAATATGGCTGCACCCCCTAAAGATACAATATACGCTTATTGGCGAGCCACTCTATTAGTGACACAAGGTCACACTGTGAAAATATTAAACTTATGAAGGACCTGCACTCTCTCCGCACCCAAATATGCGGAGAAAGCACAAAAAAGGTGTTGTGTCCTCTGTGTATGATTATATCTTCTTCCTTCATCCTTCGAGCAGTGACCCAAGGGCCACTATTTTATTGGTCTCAGATGCTGGCTGCCTCACAATGTACAAAAGAGCCCGTTATTCCAGACCAATATTAAAGCTGGCCTTCGCATGCAGCATTATCCACATGACACGCACATACACAAGTGCGCTCACACCCACACCCACACACACACACACACACACACACACACACACACACACACACACACAATATGTACACAGAAAACTATGTGTTGTGTGAGCCTGTGTTTGGGTGCGGATGCCTGTATGCAGCAGAGCCTGGATAGTCATAAGGAGAGCTGTGGCCTCTTTATCCTGTCAGAGGTTATGACAGGCTGACAGAGAAACTGCTGTGTCCACCTTCTGTGTTCAAAATCATTATACTTGCCATGAAAGGGTGCTTTCAAGCTAATCAAGTGTCTGTTTGAGTACAGGGAGGCATACAGTACCGTCACATGTTGAATGTATTAGCCAAGCATCAATGAGTGGGTGAGGAGGTTGGCAAGGATATGAGAGGGTTGATGCTTATAGTGTGAAAACTGACTGTATATCTGCATATCTCTGCATGAGTGAGTGTGTGCGTGCATGTGTGAGTGTAGTCCACACACTTGACAAACACTTTAGTGCATGTGTGACCCCGTTACATATTTGCCTGTGTGGATATGTGTTTGTTTGTGCATACAGTATGTCAGTTTGTGTGTGTGTGTGTGTGTGTGTGTGTGTGTGTGTGTGTGTGGAGTTACAGCTATCAAATACTTTTAAAAGCTTGATTTCCCTGGGGAAATGACAGAGGTCATCTCATCGGCGAGGGATGAAAACAACATTTGCATCCGATTGGTCACACCCACAACATTAAAGTTTTAGCCAGACAAAAACATGTCAAAGAAATTTACATCGCTGCGCTGACAGCCCTACAGACTCGCGGACACAGCCCATTGCCACTTCCAATTATTAAGGCTACTTTTATTGTGCGTGAACTCCATATTCCCCATTACCAATAAAAACATAACAGGGAGGAGATATTTTTTCTTTGTCACAGGCATTATCACCCTCTCCATCCGTTGAGTGTGTATCAAGCTGCCAATCAGAATTAGGGAGTGGGCTAGCAGACGTGAGATGATTCGCCTGGCTCAGCCCCCATGCATGGATTTAAATAATAAAAGAGAGATTTCTCTCAAGGCCCTGAGCGCCGTGCCAATAAGGGAGCGGGGAAAATGGGAAAATGGCCGTGTGCAATGAGAAATAACTGCAAATTGAGGGTATAATGAACATGTTTAATATTTCATTTCTCTGGATGGAAATATCTATAGTGGGAAGCTTTTTTCTTTTGCTCACCATTTGGTGGAATTAGGCTCTTTTTTGGCCTCAGAAACCATAAAAGAATTTCAACCAGCTGCTGATGCAGAAAAAAAGGAAGAAAGAGAGAGAGAGAGAGAGAGAGAGAGAGAGAGAGAGGGAGAGAAAGAGAGAGCCTGTGACAGTAATCATTTACAATTACACAACACACAATCCCTTCATCGCAAGCTGTCTCTCAATCTCATCTACAGCAGATCAAAAGCTCATATGAGTGTTGGCCTGACGATGAGAGATTTCCTCCTTCACTGTGATTGGTGGGCAAAGATATTCTTTATACGGTGCAGTGCAGTAATAACCACCATTTTTGAAAAACTTAATGGCACATATTACCCATTACCCCTTCAAAGTAAAGCTCTTTCTATTACCTTTACTGTACAGTCTGTGCCTGGCATACATCCTTTCTGAATATACATCATCATCACATTTTTCATATTAGATATTCCACATGCAGGATGTAACTTTAAAAGCTGGAGCCATCTCGATATTTTATCTGTCAGCATGAATAGCAACAACTCAGGAGAGGTTTTAAAAGAATGATATCGGTTCCATGTGTCCTTTAGCTGAGGAAATCTATTAATATGTGGTCAAGTGCATTTTGTCTTCGTTTTATTGAACCGAAATTGCATGAAATCTTCTTTTTTACATCACAATACGGGAAGCTCTCGTGTTTTATTTCTCATACGCCCCAGAGCTCTACTTTTTTGTTTTAAAAGTTTTAAGTTCAGAGTCTTTTCCATGTGCCGAAAATCAGAGTAAATGCCCACAAATATGTATCCTAAGTGAAAACAGGTTGGTTGGGTTGTTTATCTTGCCTTTAGTTCGCTTCTTATTTTGACTGGGAGACTTCAACCAGTGCCAGGACTGGCTAGACATTTCAAGGGATTTAGCCAGCCAGTCCAAATTATTTACTCCTATGGATAAATACACTTGATAGCTTGCTCTTTCTTTTTTCACTTAAATATTCAGTTTAACATAAAAAACTTGAGTCAAGCACATTGCTTTGTTAAATACACCTCTCTGAAAACACTGAATGAATGGCAGGAATACATTTTTTGGCTTGAAGCAACTGTGATAGAAAATTTGCACTTTGTCTATTTACCTTAATAAAAAATAGATTATTATAATAACAGATTTGCTTTTATATATTTGAGTTATAAGTTTATTAGTTAAATGCTCCATTTAATCTTTGTTAGGGGCCATTATGCTGGACACAAATCCCTGCGTCTTTAATACCTAACACATTTAAAACTCTTGGAGGATGTAATTCTCTTTTATGGGTTTCTGTAGAGTTGTGCAAGTTATTGGGGTAACAAACTCCATGGCATCACAGGGCGCAACACCTTTATCAATATCATAAACATGAGTTGGTAAAGCTCTCCCAGCAACTTTTCAAATCTGCCCAATTTCCGCCTTAACACCATGCTAATGAAGTCGTCAGAATAGAGGTACCAGCAACATTAATTGCCTTACATGAATAATAATTATGATGATGGTAATGATCATGTCTGTCTGTTGTGAGCAAGCTTGGATTAGCATTACTTGGTATTAAGGTATTGCATTCATTAGACGTCCCGAATAGATGCATTAGGCTTTACAGTATGTTTTGCTATAAATCAGCTTCAAAGGAAAACTCTCAGACTACATTTGGTGGAATGAGGTCAAGATGCACACCATTAATTCAACAGCTCCCAACACACAAACTAGAACAGAGAGACCAATGGGCCCGAGCAGTTAAAAATTCATTTTCGCTTGTCCTGAATATGTGTACTCGTGATTACTGACTTTTTTGCTTTACTGCTTTACTTTTAATCTGCCATGGAGTCATAAATTATTCATCTCAGCATTTCAAATATTAAACGTATGTATTAATTTAATTTATCATCCGCAAAAACAAGAGGCAAAAACAAAACTGCAAACTATCACAAATCTTCAATTGTGCTCGAGTCAGTCTCAAGAGAAGACAATAGACTTTATACTAATTTGAAGTTCTTATGCAAGCATTTACGAGATGAATACAGTGATATTAAAACCATGCCCTTTCAATTGGAATTGAATTAGCATATTAGTTGTAATTAGTAAGATGAAAAGACAATATTATACTCAAAAGTTAAGAGCACTGGTGAGTTTGGGAAAAAAAATTCCTGATATTCTTCAGTTGTGTGATGTGTATTCTATTTGCTTATAAAGTACAAGGATATCAGTTAAGGGCCAGAGATATCTTTTGCTTTTCATTCTGATACAAAAAATGCCAGGTTAGGCAGGACTCAGGTGTCAGCCCATCCCTACACCGCGGAGATCTAGGACAGAGAGTCAGGCTAATCTCTCTGCTGAGGGTTAGTTAGTTAGCAGGCTGTCTCAGTTGTGTGCAGATTGTTTGTGTGAGGTAGAGACACCTCCACCTCCGAGGCCCCTTCTCCTGTTGTGTTTCTCTGTGATCTTGCAGTCATGTATGTGATTGGATTTTGGCTTAACAAAAACCTGAAATTACACACCTATTGTGTTTCAGCTAAGCCCGCTTTCACTGCGATAGGAGCAGGCTCTGCACGGCTCTCTTGGCTGCCGACTTTTGGGATCCCGCCCCTTGTCCCTTCCAGGTTGTTGAAGGAAAAGGATAACAGGATTAGGTCAGGGTTTCTGGGAAGCATCGATTGCCATATTTGGCGGCTGGTAAAAAAAACAGAAGTTGCGACATGGGTCGCTAGCTACGAGGTGAGACGGGCTTGGCCTTTACCCTGTGTGAGGAAAGATGGCACCTTGGCAGAGCAAGGTGACAGGACTTGGGAGACAAGGGATAAGAGCTACTCACCATCCTCTAAACCACACTCAGGGACCCTGACACTGTACCATCTGTGACACTACCCCCAGTCCCCTCAGGCTATGCTTATGCTCATCACAGAGATGCTGATAACACAGGGTGTGACTAACACGCCATACAAATCTCCACATCCCAGGCACAGAGAGAAACAGAAAGAGGGGGACACACTTGCACACACAAACACACTTACACATACATCCACTATCATAACCAGTCGTCTGGAGGCAGGTTGCTCTCAGATCTCAGGGGCGTGTAAATGTGGGTCTATGATGAGTGGGTGGACCCAGACGGGGTAATGACAGGGTAAGGACTATGTATGTTGAGTAGTATGTAATTAAATTTGAAACTGACAGTACTACCACACAAACGTGCAGCAGGGGTGAAAGGTAAGTGGGAGGAGCTGTGAGCTGTGCCATGGTGGATTTGAATGGGGGCAGAGTATCATCTTTGTTACAGATCACTGAGATGTGTGAATTCAAAACCCTGCACCCAAGCTAGCTGCCTACTTGAATACTTTGTATTTTTGTATCATGACGAAATGTTGTGGACAGATAATATACAGCTGTTAAACAAAAGTTAAGTCAATTATGAAAAATTAACTATTTTCTTACTAACGTCTGGTGGTATAGCCGATTGTTGTTTTTTTTTAATATTCTGGGGTTTAAAAAAATCCATCTGTGATTAAGACTCCACAGGTTTTTGACCTTTAATTACTTTGACAAAAGAAAAAAAAAACGTCGACTTATATATAGCTATATATATATATATGATTGACAAACTACTGTTTCAAAAAAAATTCTATTAGGGAGGATTGGAGGCAGAAATCTTACAGATATTGCTTGTCAACTATCTTAACTTGAGATGAGAGAATATCGGTATATATTTACGTGATTTTAGTGAACTGACCCTTTAACATGTGCACAGTGGCCTACACATTAATATTAAAATTCAAAAAGAAGAAACTTAAAAAGACAAAATCTTTGATATGCTGCATTGGTACAGAGATGATTTTGAGTGTGTAAAGCTTTGTTGTATGACCGTGGACCACAGAAAGCATTATACAGATGAACACTGTCCTTTCTTCGCATTTGTTGGCCTGTGGCTGTTGTACGAAATGAGGGTGGAGCTCAGGAAATAACAGCTGACCCTCTCTGCTCTCCCCTTCCCCTCATATTCACTCACACTGAAAACACCTTACAGATAGAGGCCTGTATCACCACACAGAACACACAAGTCTCTCTGTGTGTGTGTGTGTGTGTGTGTGCTTTACCTGCCCACTACATACAGGGTTTTTTTCTTGTGTCCCTGATGCTTGTTCACTAAACTGTCTGCACGTTACACTGTAGTGACCTCCCATCTCTAAAGCACACACATACATACACACACACACACACACACACACACACACACACACACACACACACACACACACACACACACACACACACACTAACTATTAACAACACACAGATTGCCCTCCCGGTTGTGTTTCCTCTTCCTTAGCTTCATACCGGTTCCTCATTATGAAGACACAATGGGAAGCAGCGTCTGCCTGGTCCAATAGCGCTAAGCATAAATAATGCAAGGTCAATGTCTCTCCTCTCTCCTTTCTCTCCTTTTTCCCTAGGGGAGGGGGTGGGATCTAAAGCTCTGACACACCAGCAGGTCCCTTTCAGCCCATTTATAAGCTCCCTGTCCTCTCAACTTCCTCTCTTCCTCTTTTCATCTCTGCTCTCTGCTCTCTCCTTTCTACCCATCTCCACTGTTTCTTCACTTCATCCCTTGCTTACTCTTTTCCATTGGCACAGTTGGTTTTCCCTCTTCTCTTCCTTTGAGTTTTCTTTTCATTTTTCATTTTGGATCTGAACCCTCTGTCCTCTCCATCCCCTGTAATCCTCTGTCTTCTGTCTCTCACTTATTCTCTGTCCCCGTTCCCTTTCCTCCACTTTTATTTCTTTCTTTCACCATTTTCCATATTGCCATTGTCGTCTCAGGCCTTCATCGTTACTCCTTCTCTTCCTCTATTGCTGCCTTTTCACCCTCCGCTTCCCAGTTTCATTCACACTTTTCACTTTCTCTTTTTCTCCCTTCTCCCATTCACTATGTCCACCTTTCCCTCGCTCCATCTGTTTCTCTCTCTCGATTACTCTTTGCTCTCCTTGTTTTCAGAGAAGTACATCTTGAAAAGTGGAGGCGAAGGAGGGGAGAAGAGGAGGAGGGGGGTGGAAACAAGGCTCCCTAGAGCCAGAGGGACAGCTTATCCTTATCAGGCTTCAACCTGCTTATTAGATCCTCCAGGACACGCCACGCTCTTCGCTTAAACAACACCACCTACCCCCCCTTCCATCTCTCTCTCCTCTCTATTCTTTCTTTCTCCCTCCATCTAAGGCTTTAAAACTGCATCTCACGGCAGAGCTGGGGGAGATAGGAGGTGAAAATGGGGCCTTGGCCTGGAACAGCAGTGTCACATTGTTTCTATATTGTTTATGAAATCAGAGTCTTGGAGTGAGCGTGTGAAACACTCTAATTGAAGCTATTATCATACCAATACGTTTGAGTCATTTCAGCACCAGTGCTATCACCGGTCTACCTCTTTCACTTAGTGGCTCTGTCTGCCATGCATTGAAAAGTGACTATGTGTGAGTGTTTAGAGGATGCAGAGATGGAGGGAAAAAGATGAAGGAGTCATTCCGTGGTCTCCCAGCAATCATTTTCTTCTTCTGCCCCACCGCAGGTCAAAGACAGCCAGGCCAGGAAGCCTCATACTGCCCCTCAACCATCTGCTGTGCCCCAGGAGCTGCCAGGATTTACCCCCACAGAGCCCTTGAGTAGCAGCCCTGCTTATTCCCCCACCCACCCAGCATCCAGCACCCAGCACCCAGTCGCAGGAGGAAGCAGCCTGTCAGGGGGGATCTGTGTTTTAGAAAGGCAAGGACCGGAAAACTCTCTATACTGTGTGTGTACTATACGGATATGGACATGTTCACACACGCAAACACATGTAAGTAATACATACGTCCACAAGCAGATACATCCGATTTGTACTGGTAACAGATACAGTATCTGGAGATGTCATAATGGTGGCTATCCCCAGTCAGCAGCAAGTAAATGACGAGGGTAATTTTTGCACCAGCGTCAAAGCCAAGTGTGGGGACTGCTTATCTAGATATGTGCATGGGTCTACGCCATCCAGAGGCAAGAATAGATGAGGGCACATGGTGCGTGTCTCTTGGAGTAACTGTAGGCCACAGGCAGCCCTCCTGCTGCCTGCCCCCAACCCATAGAGACTTAGTTGAATGCCAGACCTCCATGTGGAGTCTTAAGATAGACCCACTCAGGCAGCAACAGCACAGGGTATCATATCTCTAAGATCCTTACCAAAGACAAGACCCCAACAAAGCGCCCATGCGGAGATTTACACCAGCCACTCAACCAATGTAGAGGGGCCTGACTGTGGACATACACTTGCACGCCATCTGATTAGTGACATCCATCATATCCTGACGAGGGGGACTCCCTCTGAAAATAAATGTATATTTAGGAGCCTTGCTGTGAGGAAGGGGGGTTGCGGGATCTTGTTACGACAGCCACTCCAGAGGCTAAAATTAATGGCTCTTAGGCCGTCACCGGAGTGACACCCAAGCCCTCGGAGAGCTATCAGCGAGCAGCAGCGGAGAATTCCACAGCTCGCCGCCACGTCCACACCAATTCTCACTACCATGTCGAAGGCGTCTTAACAGCTGTCACTCACAGGGCAAGGCATGATGGGAGGTATCGTATCCACACATGCTAATGTGTGCTAACAATATGGCATCATCATTACCAAGCGGTTTTGACAGTATCTTTGATATATAACAACGATGCGAAATAAAGACGGCAATGATCATAATCATTAATTATTATAATTGTGCCCTTAGTCTGATCTCTTAGAAGAAAATCACACTGAATGCTCAAACAACTAGAGTGTCTGACAGAACTACTTTCAAAGCAGACAGGAGAGAACATGATCTTTCAAGTACTCATCAACTTTAAGTGTACAGGAAATTCTGGTCTTTGGAATAAACTCTTTTACACTCATAATAGAGTTTAGCCGAGAGGTAAAACAACCCTGTGAGTTGATCTTTTTTGAAACGTGATCTTTGAACTCTGTCCAAGAGTTGGAACAGAACACTTCTGGGAGTTTAAATACTTCTCTCATACAGAAGAAAATACGGAAGCCCTAAAGGGCCATTTTATTTCCTCCGTTTTCCCGTGATAACGACTTAATTTTCTCGAGATACAAATGCCACAGATACAAATATGGAACTTTTGTTTTGGCATTTCTTCACATTGGTGCAGTAGAAATGCTTGATATTAAGTATGTTTTTTATTCATCATGGGCGCATGAAACATTTTAGTGTAACATATTTTATTTTAAATGTAGGTTCGAATTATAGCTTACTGTTCTTAATTCCTTTATTTTGAAAACCGGAAGTGAATACACTGTAAATTTAAGTGCAGCTGATTTGACCACGGAGATCGGATTAACGGCTGGCTTGACCGCAGTTATCATATCACAGTCATTATCTCGAGATCTTGAATTAATTATATCGTTATCTCGGGAAAACAAAGTTTCGTTATCTCGAGAAAATTATGTATGAATGCATGGCCCTTTAGGGCTTCCATAAGAAAATATTGCTCCCATACGGAGTTTATTTCAACCTCGCATACAGTCAACACTTAGAATGTTTAAATTCCACCCCTGAGTTTGTATTCTAAGCATACTTTTACAGTTTTGTAAGATGTTTGTTGAGAATATGAACATTTCTAACAAGGAACCCAGCAGCGGGGTGTCTGACATGTTATGATATGTTACACTACACAGGCCTAACATAATGAAGTCTCTGCAACACATTGTTTTGTGTGGCATACAAAAGTGTCCAAGTGTGCTGGGAAATACTGGTTGAACAAGGGTCCTTAGTGGAAAAAGGGTAAAATGAGTGTGCTTTGCTCTGGTGGGAGCCCTATTGATCACAAAGGAAATCACCACCACACCCAAAGGTAGGCCAAGATAACAATTCAATAACACGACCCCCCCCCCCCCCCACCCACACACACACACACACACACACACACACCCTCTCTATCTCTCACTGGCACACATACATCACCTGTTTCACACACATCCATATATATATATATATATATATATATATATATATATAATGTCTCTTTGTAGCGCGCTCTCTCTTTCCCTCACACACACACACACACACACACTCATGTCCCGGTAGGTGCAATAGATTCACACCATCAGATAGTGTTAAATGAGGAACTAATGACAGCTGACAGGAGACAGACCAATTAAACCTCATGAATTCCTGTTCCCCTCTCTGAGCTGCCAGCAAACCCCCCAATCAACGACTTGATCAGTCATAGGTGACACTACAACAAAATGGCCACACAAAATCACCTAACAAT
Organism: Dicentrarchus labrax; assembly: GCF_905237075.1. Taxonomy (NCBI): domain Eukaryota; kingdom Metazoa; phylum Chordata; class Actinopteri; family Moronidae; genus Dicentrarchus; species Dicentrarchus labrax. Next base: position 25,836,603 of record NW_026136719.1, read on the forward strand.
AGTGGTAGACTTACAGCTCACCGTGCCTGAACTGGAGGGGGCTTCATCGTTTGGTGACGTGTTAGGAATGTAATGATGTATCGCAACACAGTTAAACCGTGATACAAATATTTGAAGATTCAAATCGGTGACATGAAAACTGAATTGTGCTACCAATCGTGGTATCAATGAAAACTGCATTGTTTTTCCCAGTTTAATAGCCTTGACCAGACTGGACAAATAAAGTAATTACAAAATTGATAATAAATAAATAAAACATTATAAAATAATCAACATCTAAAGATAAAAAAAATAAAAAAAAGAAATGGGAAAGAATGGAATGAAAGTAGCAGTGTAAAGGTTTATATTTAGGATGTGTTGGGCAACGATGTTGGAAGTCAAACGTGTTTATAGCTGTTCCAAATGGCCACACTCAGGCGTGTTTAAGAGCCTGCCATCACTGAGAGGGGCGAGACACAGTTAATCATTTAAATATGGGAATAACATTACACACTTTTGGAGTATTTCCTGGAAGATTTTTCACTTTCACTTGGTTGTACATATGACATGTATCAGATATTGTTGTATAAAGAATAGCTTAAGAGAGAAGTTCAAACCCGGCATGTTGGACAGTCAATTTTGGAAAGTTACTGAAACTGTCTAATGCCTGCTGCCCAATTCCAATGTTAGAATACACCAATAGTTTTGTAGTATAAAACACAGACTGGTGTGCAAATTAAGTCACAGACCCAGAAGGAAGAAGAGTCCAGGTGATTAGTACAAGCAGGTAGAGATGAAAGATTGTTTGGATGTACCCTTTAAAAAGTAATTAGCAAAAACAACAAAAATGGCAGTAATACTACATACCAGACTGTTGAGTCACCCTAAAACACAGCAGGGAAAATTCCTTTACCGCGAGAACCCTAATGTCAGAAAGGTGTTGGAGGTTTTAGACACTTTTAAATCATCTGACAAGCACATTGGTTGGAGCATAACTTTGCCCTAAATCCTTGGTAGAGTCATTCAGAACATCTATTAGAGTACTGCAACAAGAGCAGAATAGCCCCCCTCCCTGTCTTATAGTATTACACTGGCTTTCAAACTCACGGATGTATTGCTCCAAATGCACTTCCTAAATTGTATTTTATCTCCATACCTGTACCTGTAGTAACATCTGCACTTTATAGTGGTTTCTTTGTGTTTTTGTGTATGCACACCAACTTCCCTGGCTCTCGCAAGAAGAAAAATGAACAATTATTAAAAATCAAAATGTATAACTTTCTTTGACAAATCTTTTTTAATAATGAAGTCAGTATTATTGAAATCCCTGAGTCTGCAATGTGTCCTGGACAGAACTGGGTGGCAGTCTAAAATCCAAACATACCAAGAGCAACTTCAAGCATATTTAGTTGTTTATCCTGCTATAGTCAATCCCTAAGCATAAAAAATATCCCCAACAAACACGCCCCACTGTACACCAAACTGTGTTTGATGTCTCCATTCCTGACAAGTGGGCCTCCAAAGAACAATATATCTGGATCTTTTGATCACAACATATGGGCTCTAGCTGTCACAACTTTGACCACAAAAGTGAGCACCAGATACATCCAAAGCCCCTTGAGGTGGATCCGGCATATTTCTCCTCCCACATTGGAAATCAATAAGCAGCAAATTATTTATGGAGAATATACGCTGTGTTGAATTACTGTCGCTGGGGACCACAGGGATTTATACAGGAGCCTGACCACGCAAATCATGCATAGCCAGCACCTGCAAAGTGACAGGTGACTCACTCTGAGGTATGGCAGATATGGATGTACGAGCCTGTGTGTGGTTGTCTATGTATACTGAAATGCAACTTCCATTCATAACTTAATTTCCTCTCCTGGGCTCTAAACAATAACAAGAAAAACTTGAGCAAAATCTATTACAATGGCCCTTTGTTTTCCTTAAACTCTCCTGTGGCCACTGCAGCTCCCTGAAAGGTGTGTTATCTTCCTCTGTTGACCCACTTAGGCCACTGTTGATATATGTATTGATTGTATTTGCTGTGGCTGTCACAACAGAGGGTCACGATAAGCTGGGATGGAATAAGCCAATCAAGGCACCACATACAGTTATCCTAGCTGCTCGGAAATTAATACCTAAGATGAATACCTATTCTCAACAGCATTTCTCTTACATGTTGATAAAGTTGAAATTAGGTCAGGGAAGACTTATTTAGAGTGTGTTTTACAGAGTAACAATGGGTACAACTACAGATAAAAACATCTGAAAACACAATACAAAACTTTCAGATATTAGGTCAGAATTTGGGTCTTTTGTGAGAGACAGAGGTTAAGACAGAGAGAAGCGTGGGCCAGAGGGCAGAGAGCCCTGTATAAGTTGATTTACGACAGGCAAGGTGGAGGGCGCAGGATGCCCTGCTCTCTCTGATCACAACTTCCGTGTTGTGCGTCTTTTTTTTTCTGCTGTTGGGACACTTTCCTCCCATAGGCCAAAACTGACAGATCGGTCTACTTGCCCCCTCCTTTCAGCTAGCTCCCACCCACCCTCTGCCTTGCTTAGAACTACATTTATCATGTTCTCACATTATAAATCATTCTGGCTAAAGTGGGTCTGATAACTGTAGCATCATTGTCAAATGGGTGCTCTCATAATATGCATGCCAGACAGCCCCACATGCCTTCAGACCACCCTGAACATCCGCACTCTCCCCTAACACGGTACCACCGAGATACAGTGGGAACATTTGCGTGGCTACTAATTCAGCTGTTAGCATAACCGGCTCCCACAGATTTGACAGTCTCTTCACACAGTAAAATATGAACAGAGAGCCCTGAAAGCCCCCACAGGCCCTTGACAGCATGTTACATTGTCAAAACAGAGTTTCAGCCACTACACAATCATCATTTCCAATTTCCTTCAGTCAGTCAAGATTGAAGAGAAACTGTGGAAACACAACAATTACACTTCCCATTGTGGGAAATCTATGTGACAAGCGCATGGACATGTTTGTTTAAACCTGCCTAGAAAATCAGTGTTTATTCAACAGACTTGAGCTGCATAGCAAAAGCACACTTTCACATAACTTTACTAATTTCCAGCTGACTGATATCAGGGTAACTGCAGGGTAACTCCAACTTTCAAAATAGACAACAGCAAATAAATATGGAAATAAAAGCTTTGCAGCAAGTTGCAATATTTAAAGAACCTGTATGTGCAGTGCATGTACTGTGTAACTTACTTGTAATATTCTTTTTAACTTATGTTTAATGGATAGATTAGCAGGTTTTTCTATCTTAAATGTAAGAAAAATGTGCCCCTTCTGGCCACAGCAAACCTTCACGATACTAAAATCCACAGATATAAAAATAGCAAGGGGGCAAGTGTTGTTATTCTGTGAATTATGAGTGTAAAGATCACTGGTTGAAGCCCTGACTACACAAACAGGATGTGTCATGGAGGACACATGGGGGTCTTCCAGCCTGGGGATCTTCCTCCTCACAGCTTCTGTAGGCAGATTTATCATCCAGGGGTTAAGGGTGGGACACCAGCAGAGGCGAGGGAGCTTCAGTGTGGGAGGGGGGCAGCAGGCTACGAGCAGGCAGGTTTGCTTTTACATGTTTTCTTTTCTTCCCTTTGAAAAACAAGGGGATTTGCAGGTTGCTTACCGAGGGCCTAAGTCCATAAAGCTGTGAGGAGAGAGCTGTAGCCACATGTCTGAGGAGTAATGCGATCCCAAGGGGTTGACCGCTGTTAACTTTTATTACTGTAAATACTCTCTGTTCGCTTCTGTCCTCTCTCACACAACCCTTGGCTACTTTTATGTGCAGCTTGTGTTTGATTAACCTCCGCGATACACTCAAGGCCCATTTGTACGCACCCAGTATACACATAAACGGTACAAAATGCACTGCCATAAAATAGGTATAAGCTTGTAGACAGACAGACATAAATATGGTGTCATTAAAGGTTACAAAAACATAAGTCAAGTATCAACAAAGTTCCATTTGTTACATTGCAAATGCAGATAATTGTGCTATGTTTATATACAGAGCAAAGATGGACAGAAATAGGTACATGCTTAATCACTTGTACATATACAATAAAATAAAAACAGTAACACCTAAAGAGACGTAGGCTGTACACAAGAATAAATACAAACCACTCTGAAAATAAAAGCCATCCCGTAATTGAAGGTTTAGTGTAACAGAAGCTTCTGGAAATTTATTTATGGAGAGTCTGTTTGATGGCAGGAGATGTACATACAGACAGACAGGGCTGTGTGGGGGAGATCAGTGAGGTAGAGAGCCCTGATTGATAAACTCCCTATCTGGCTATTTACGATCTGGCTGCAGAAGAGGCAGGCTTCGCCAGACAGAAAAGCAATTAATCTGCAAACGAGCTGGGGAACAGCCGGCCTGAGCATTGGAGCCTCCTACCAGCGTCGCTCTGGAGGGGAGATAAGGCTGCAGACGGCTATTTATTGTACATTTTAATTAAGTGCTTGTTAACGCTAGTTATCTTAACAGTCACAAAATTACCGTTGTAATGCATTTAGTTTGAGGAAAAATGGAGAGGGCTGGAGCACTTTATGAAAGCTGGCACAGCTTGCCTTCATTTGAAATCACAGGATAAATTCAGAGGAGGCGGATGCCACAATGATCTAAGCTCAGGCACTAATGGTTATTTAATATGGCCATCAGCGGTCCCAAGTCCCCAGCATACGGCACTCGCACAATAGCCTCCAAACCCTCTTTAACACTTATTTGAGATGACAGGAAAAATGAAACCGTTTGTGCTTTCAATGGAAAAGCAATCATTGGTACATTATACTCCGCTTGCCCTATCATGCTAATGCCGGGTAAAAATGTCACCAAATGTATTTAAAGGGCTGATGGAGTGTTGCCGTTTGATTCCTGCTGCCTGCCTGATTAATAAAAACCTTCAATTTGTATGTAAATGCAACCTGGGGCTCATATCATCTGCACACCTGCACCTGGAGAAAAATAATAAACTCAAGTTTAATGTGGCAATTATGAGAGTTTATGGGGATTGTGGGGAAGAGGGTGGCAGAGGAGAGGCTGGCTTGATGAGAGGGCTCTCAGAGGGGAGTGGGCCGACCCAGACCAGCCCGCTACAGGAATGACCTGATGCACAAATATAACCCGAGCTCACAGAGCTTACCACAACATGCACGCCTCCATAACACAGGCTGGTATTAGGGATTAAGGCAGTTCACTTTTGTTCAAACAATTATTGATTGGTTTACATTGTTATCAGCTACTGTATAATATATTGTTCCAAATTTTAATAGCAAAGCACAATAATTTAAACAATGATTTCATGTGCATTTATTGTATGATGATAGAGAGCTCAACTACTTGTGATATTGTCTTTCATCTCAGCTCAGTTCTGTACACAATATTCTCATGGTTCTGTCGGTGCAGTCTTTTAAGTACTTGCATTGTGCTCTCGTCGACAGAATTATCACCATGTCACAACGCTTAGCATTTTAAAGAAACATGCTTGGGCCTATTATCATTCAGCATGTAAATGGTATTGACCTTACGTCAAGCTGGCCATACCCATTTTACCCCTGGTAATTGATTTGTGTATTGTGTTGTGCTTTTCTTTTCTTTTACATTATACATTCTCAGCCTCACACCCTACTTCCTCCCAGAACAAAGTGAGAGTGTATTGACTAAATGTGAGAGGAGTAAAGATTACAGAGCAAAGATTAAAGGCGGGTACTGTTGACTGAGCTTGCCGGGGTGGCAGCATGCAGCTTTCACCCACACACTGGGACTTTGAAGCCAGCTCTATCCTCCCTCCTTCACTGGGCTCAGAACTAACGTGTCTCACCTTGCCCACTGTAACCTGTCAGGATCAGCACCCCTCAAGCAGGAAAACAGAGGAGAGGAGAGGACCTGCTGAATATTTTGACACAACCCCCCCCCCACACACACACACACTCTTTGTTTCAGACAACTCAACAGTGATTGGACCAAAACAATAGTATTCACAAACTGATGCAACAGTCAGACAGGCAGAGAAAGAAATGAACAGAAGGGGCTGAAATTATGTGATAGGATGATAAGACTGCATATTAATAAGTTAATATTTATGAACTGCCCTTTAAATTGATATTCATAAATGTATATACAAGCCCAGGTTAAGGTGCCCCAGCTTTGCTGTAACCTCACTACTATTGAAGATCTGTGATACAGCCACACACAGCACACACAGGAAAGTGACAAAGACCATGCAAGAAAAGAAAGAAGGTGAATATAGTGATTTGGAAGAGTGTCAAAAACTTCTGTGGTCTGTATTATGTGGGTGAGTAGACTGGAGCGATGCGGTGAGACGGTGATAATAGTTATCTGCCGAGATGATCTGCTCGGGCATGATAATAGCGCTACAGTGGTGTGACTGTGAATCAGTACCTTGATAGAGCAAAAGATGTGGGCCCTTCTCTCTCAACTCAGCGTAGAAAGAAAAATCCCCACCTGCCTAATGGCTTTAGACAGCAGCCATTCGGCCCTGCTAATCTTCCGTCTCTCTGAAAATAACTTTTTGTGCTGTATGAAGATTGGATTTTACAGATCACAACGGCAAGGCAATGCATTCACTCAGCTGTACTTCTCATGAGAAACGTATCGTGATCTCTAATAATATTCTGTATATGGCTTCAGCCAAGCGCTACCTTTAAATGCGATGCCGTATTAATATTAATATTTATGGACTGTGGAGGAGCGCAAGCCGTCTGAGGGGTACGGGCAGAACAAACTTCCATTAATTCCTATGGAGGGGAAAGTCCAAATTAATTCCTATTCACATTTTAATGCCTTTATGCTAATGCAGGTTCAGAGGGAAAGGACGGTGAACCCACAGGAGGAGGGGGGTTAAAGTTGACTTCTGCACCTGAGAAATCTCTCTTCATGTAGGGAAATTGGCTAAAAGCCTGAGCTTATACAGCAGCTACCATTTACAGAACACACACACACACACACACACACACACACACACACACACACACACACAATCAGGTCCATGTTTGATTCCAAAGTGTTCAAAGATTCCAGCTGTTCTTTAATATTTCTACATTTACACATACAGGTGTTATGGTTTCAACACTTTGTCTTTTCTGCTACAGGGTTGTTAGAGGGTTATTGCAGATTATTTTAACTTGGGTCTCATTTTGGTTGTTTTTGCCATTATTTACGCCAGTTATGATAAAATAATTGTTGAGATCTGGGAACATGGTAAATAAGTCCAAAAGCCAAGAAATTACGCTAAAGCTACATAATCAAAACCATTTTTATTGATATTTGGTAAACCAAAAGTGAGCACTCATGAAAAGTTAGTTGTAATCACTCACATAATCACATGTTAAATGGTCTGTAATCTCTAAGTAGTAATACAGTTTTGGCAATAATTTTACCATTTGACTTTGTTTTCTCTTTCATTAAGGTTGCTAAAACTGGAGATTTATTTTAAACCGGATTGATCGTCTCACTGCTCCTTTCTTGCTTCATCTCACACTTTTAGTAATGTCACTGCATTCGAAGATCTCAGCAGTAACTTGGTGATACAATGTTGTTATTACTAACAGGAATGGTTGCGGAAATATCCTTTGAGTTCGAATGCACCTATACAAGCAAATGTTGTTTGATCACCAGCACACAAATATGATTCAGAAACAACTTCTAGACCACTTCAGCCTTGATCTTCATCTGATCAGGAATTTTTACACTCCAGTCAAGTCCCCTCTGTCCCACAGGGAAAATTTAGGTCTATCCATTCTGGTTTGTCTGGACTGGTTAATGTGGTGCTGAGCTGAGGCAAATACAAATAGATTGCACTGGTAGCAATTGTGCCCCCCTCCACCCCACTGTGTTACAGCTGTTATCATTACATATTTACTTGGAGGACAAGCGCGTGCTCCCTCCAGATAGGTCCCTATCAGTACATGTCTATGTTGTGACACCTGGAGGGTAATTGTCATTAATTGCACTCATTTGGGCGGCAGGTCAGGGCAACTGAAGCGCAGGTGTTTGGGACAAAACATGATTATTACCATCCAAAGAACGGGAGGCTGGGAAAGAATGATTTTGCCATTGTGGAAAGCCCCACACATAACGACTGTCCATTTTTCTGGTTTTATCACGCATTAGTGGGTAATTGGGGCTCAAAAAAAAGTGGGAAGAATGTCATCATCATTATTCCCTCCTTTCCTCCATTTCCTCCATTCAAAGAGGAGATGGAGCACTCTATCAGTTTAGAATGGCCAAATCTAAAGCGCTGGGATGACTGGACAATCAAAGCACCAGCCGCTTAACTGTTATACAACAGATCACACAAACATGGGCAACTGTTCCCGTACCAAATTGTCTTTAAGTAATTAGATTTTAATAACATGACATTTCATGATAGTGTTATTGATATTTCTATATCTGCTTCCTTTTCTGGACAGCATGACTTGGGTGTTTACTACCATGGCAATGAAAAATGTAAAGTACTGTTGTACCCAAGACTTGTCCAACGTCATAATTTGAAGGAAAAAAAAGACATTTTCTGTGAGCTTTGGGAAAAACATAAACCCATAAACAAACACACTCCTTATTTTAGACATCTCCCCTCTCAAAGAGATTTTTGTGTTGTTAGTCACAAACTCGCTGCTTGTTACCAAGATGGTGCCCAAGTGGACCTAAATAGAGACCTTGGTGTCAGCAGAATTAATGAGACCCTTATCCATGCTTCAAATTAGTTTAATTGAAAAGTGAAGACCTTAAAGCACCAGTCCTTTATCTCCTAGCCATTCATCTGTTTGACTCTATCATTATCTGATTACCTTGTTATCAAACTATATCACGACTCAGCTGCTGGAAATGTAAAGCAATTAGCAGACATGTCTGCACACTCAATCAGCATACATTAAAAGCTAGTCTCTCCATTGACTGCAGTATTATTGAAGCTCACGACATATATTTTTTACAATGCGTAATGTTCTTCCTCTGCACTTCGAAGTTCAGTCTTTTCTCCCCTGCTGTTGCTGTTCATCTGCATTTACCCTGAGACTGACATGAGTGTGACACTGACACGCACTCCGTAGGCTGTGATGTTTTCCTTTTTTCTTATGATGAAAACAACAAAAGAGCCATTTAAGACTCAAAACTACAACTGAGCCTGTCACTGCGAGTGCATGTGTGTGTGTGTGTGTGTGTGTGTGTGTGTGTGTGTGTGTAGGTGTGTGTGTGTATCTGTGTGTGTACCCCACATGGGCGGAGTGCAGACACCAGGCACAAACATCCTCAATCTGTCCTAATAGCGCAGCAGTATACAAAGCACAGACTTCAAATATAACAACCAAGCTACATTCCCTCATAAAAATACTGTTTACCGTCGCTATGATAATTTACCCAGTAACATGTGCCCTCCACAAGAGCAAACACCAAGGGATGCCAATGTGTGTGTGTGTTGGCTGACAAAAATACACAGCAGCAGCTGGGCCCCATGTTTGAAGACCTGCCCTCCACACTCCATAGCTCAACATGGAGGTACACTGTGACTTCTAGACTAGTTAGTGAGAGGTGGAGATCGAGGGTGGGCCTGAACTTGTGTATGCAGGTGTTTGTGACAAATGAGATGTTAATCACCATCTTCAGCATGGATTTTCACCTACACGTATGCCTTTTTGATAAGGACTTACAGTATTGCTATCTACTGAACTAAATTTCCAAGAAATTTTTCAGGTGGACATATAAAAGATTTGGTTTAAATAACTATATAATCCAGATATTCTTTGCATTATATTTAAAACTAGAACAGAAGAAAAACTGATAATTTTGTCTTGTAAAACTAGAATGGCCAGAACCATCTACATTTATGTTTCAGGGATTATGTGATGGTCTCTTCTAGGTCAGCCTGGCATAAGAAACCTAAAAAAAACCCAAATAATATTCAGCTGTGAGATTTGCCAGAAATCACATGACTAGATGTGACATAAACCATCACCCATTTGTGTCCAAATACCTGCTGCACATCTCCCTTCTGTCCACCTGAGCTGTGTAGATGAATATGGGGGAACCTGAGGCTGGTAGTGCCAGAGCCTGCTTGCCAAAGCTTCGGAGAAGACAGATGGCATGCGGAAATCAATAACCTCACACAACATCACCCATTTTGTGAACAAATGAATCTGCTTTGACAGTATGTGTATGAGGGATCGAGTGACCTGCTCTCTTCCCATCTGAACATCCTCCCCTCCCCTCCCCAAGCGCACTGTTATTTATGGCAGTTCGGGCCCTGCGCTCCTGTGTGCTTTGATGTTTAATTCAAGGACCCACAACCAGGCAGGGAGGAGAGCGTGGGTGTGTTGGGAACTCACCGGGGCTCGGGAGCTCAGGAACTCTGATTTCCTACAAATATTCCCCGTGTTGCTCTGTCTTTGTGACTTCTGAGGAGTTACTCCATGCAGGGCCTGTATGTGTGAGGAGGATGATCTGTCTTTGGATTGATAGTCACGCTGACCAGACTAAGGCCAGTATCGTAAAAAGCATTTGATGCATTAAGAGTTTTGTGTGCACGACATTCTTGGAGGTGTTCCTAAAACACCCCCACCCTAAGGCAGCTATAGTGGTAGGTGTTAACTCCAATCAAAGCTCAGTATTGTCTGCTCTATCATCATACAGCAATGCTTGGCTGTCAAACCGTTAGTATCCTCCACCTCACTCTCACTACTTCAAACCTCCATTATATCTTTCTCTCTCTCACCTGCTTTATCTCTCCTTCTCACTCTCTCTTTCTCCTTACTGGGCGCTCTCTGAGATTTATTCCAGCCAAGAGCAGCTCCAGCGAGGGGCTGGTGTTAGCAATTTATGGTTTAATAAGACTTACATAAGTCTTGCAGGTGTGCTTTACGTCCCCCACCCGAGCCCATTTGGAGGATTTATGGAAGGCCTTTGGATTGCTGGCTGATTTAGAAGTCCTCTTTCCTGTCTCTGGCCTGTCCAGGCCACCACACACTACCCCTAGACG